>NC_142645.1:35091666-35725625 GCF_053813885.1 Theobroma cacao
TTTAGGAATTTACATCGTGTATAGGCGAGTTAGGTCGGACATCGCAATTAAGCGATTGTCTAGACATTTCAAATCCTATCTAGTGCATACGCATGGATAAAAGCCTGAAATAATTTATGATAAATTGACACAATTTATTGAATTTTGTGTCATGGATTATGGATAGGTGGTGAGTCAATTGTTTCAGGTAAGAGACTGCACCCGAGGGCGGAAAATAGGAGTATTTCTACTCCTAATACTGTGAGTAAACTTATTATCGTCTTAATTATCTAGAGTAGTTTTATACAACTGTGTGATTTTATGGAAAATGGGTTTAAATGGTAAATTGCTATGTTTTAAGAGAAATTGTGATTTTATAAAATGATTTTATAAATTTTTTGGAAAATCGAATATTGGTTTCAAAAATAGAGTAATTGGAGACTCCCTGCTTGTGTTGTAAATTTATGGTTTTAAATTGAATGGCTTATGATAATAAATGAACATGAATGGCTAAACTGATTTTGGTGTTAGAATTATTGATACTGTGTATTCAGCCTTGAGAGGCTAGGTTGCGATAAATTGCCATGTCATGCTAGAATGAATTTTATTGATTGGTGGATTATATATTAATTATTCACTGTAGAAGGGGTTCCATGGGCCAGCCTATTAGAGGGGCACGGTAAACTCCATTATATTATTACCTCGAACGGAGAGGTGCGTAGGGTATCTCCTAGGTTAAAGCTTAGGGTTCACTTCACGCTAAACCACCACGTGAAAGAGAACTCAGCCAAAGCCAAGGAACGACTGTATTTTTCTCAAACTAAAAATATATTTTAAGTGTATACAAAATTTTAACAGCCTTGGCGGACTCGGTTGGATGCCCTGCGCAAAGTATCACCGAGTATGAGTTTTGGCACGAGCCAAAGTTTTAAGAAATTCATAAGCCAAGTTGATTACTCGATTTATATGGATTGATTTTCTTTGGTTGAAATGAACTGAAAGGTAATGAAATTACAGTATGATGACTTATTTTAATTGTTTCCATTTACTCGGCTTTAGATACTTTAGATGGTATCTGTTTACTCACTGAGATTATAAAATCTCACCCCTTCTTCCTATACATTTTTCAAGCTCAGGACAGTTTGTAGATAGTCGAGTAGGACGAGAACTAAGCTCGGAACTGCATTATAGAAAGTAAGAGTTCACAGTCTTACATCCTCTTGGTCAATTGGGGGCCCACGTGTCATTGCAGATCAAAACTTATATTTTGGTTATCTATATTTCTATTCATACAAATTTTACTTTACTTTCATGTGCGAAAAATTATTTACGAATATTTCTATAAAAATTTATTTTATGAGAAAATAGAATATTTTATTTATTATTTTTGAATAGTACTAGTTGTCAACAATTTATTTTCAAATGAATGTTTTAAATACTTAATTTGTTTTTAAATCATTAAATATATATTTTTTGCTTACCTACTACATTTTTAGCAAGTTTTAAGATTTTTGACAAAAAATTACGAAAATGCCCTTGTGAGCCAGAAAATAATATTTTATTGTTCTTATTTGAAAATGACTTATGATTTTTTTGAAATGCGAGATTTAATAACTGTTGCTCACCGGGGAGATGCGAAAGTTGATGCTAAGCCTTGCGGGGTTTCGATCGGCATTCGGGGTGAAGAATGTCTGTCGAGGCCTCGTGGTGGTTGTCACCGGCCCAATGGGGAGTTCCGGGTCGTGACAATTTAGATTGGTATCAGGGCATGGTTTAAAGATAAGATATTTTGATTTTAAAGCTTTGGATTTTAAAGTTTTTGATTTTAAGGTTGTTTTAAGCAATCCACACTAACACTGCGTGGCCCCAAGTCTAGTTCAGTTAAGATAAGTTAAGCTAGGTTAGATTGAATAGAATGTATGCATCTACATATAGAAATCTACCTACTTTTGGGATGCATAAATAATTAAATAATTACTATTTGATTGCATATAGGTTTTGAGGTGCACTGGTGACATACACACCATGTCTAGAAGAGGTGGTAGTCTCGATACCTCTCATAGTGATAGCGAGGGATCTCTAGATTCTACAGCTAGAAGCAAATGGCACCCTGATACAGGTGATTCGGAAGGTGGTCCGTCTTGAATTCCTGATAATATAATTCCTAAGAACTTATCAAAATGGGTTCATAATAAGGGGAGCTTCAAGAGTAGCGAGAATTTTGAAAGTGAGAGTAGCTCCACCACACCGAAAATTGAACAAGATTTCCTTTCGGAAAAACCTAGAGAGCACCCTAGAGAATGGACGAGGGAAGAAATTGCAAGGGGATATATTCATTCTAGGAAGAGCGTGACAGTAGTCTGACACTTTCCACCAGGCTGTGGGAGAAATGTAAAGGGACAACCAGAAAAGGATAAGGAGAAAGTAACAGTGGCAAGTAAACCCCTTAGAAAAGTGTCAGGTGTACGACATTTTCCTCCCGGTTGTGGAAGAAATGCTGCACCGATGAGTGATGAAGAATATAGGAGAATACAACAAGCCTGGATTGAGGAGCAAAGGAAAAAATCTCAAGAGGAGGAAAACTTGGAAGAGGATCTTCAGGAGGACTCGGAGTAGAATTTTTCGATAAGATCAGATTAAGATGATGATCCCAAGGACATGTAATATTTTCGTAGGATTTTACACTACCTTAACTTTAAGTAGATGTTGTGTAAAAGAGATAATAATTATCTGTACAAAGAAGTAAAAATAGTTTGGCTTTTAAAGTATAGGACTAGAATGTATTATAAAATGGCTGTTTAAGTAACTGAAGGTATATGGGAATCTTTAGTATGATAGAGATAAATTGGTAATATAATTATTGAGGAAGGTTATAGAAGGAAGCAATAAAGTTATAAATGACATTCGGAATGGATAATGTGATTACTTTAATGATTGTAATTTAAGCATGAAGGGGATTATTCAGTGATGTTATGACACTATGAGGTAATAGTTGGGCACAAATATAACCCAATGAAGTTAAATTATGGAATATAGGGAATATAAAATTTTGATTCAGTAAGGATTGCGAGAATAAAGTGAGGAGGAAATTGGGCTGTTTTCGTAGTTAATTATACCGAAAGTCAATAAGATTATTAGAGTATAAGACAAAGAAGATAATTGGATAGGGATGACAATAAATTTGAGGAAAGTTGTAGATAGTAAGCAACTTATGTGTGGAGTGGTATATGTATCATGAATTTATTACACTGTATGGAAAGGATGTTTTGAGGTGGAATTTTATGAATGTTGATAAAAGTTAAAAGATGACATGAGATGAAAGTATTAATCTGGCTTAGTGTGTAGGACAAGAAAATATAAGGTATCTATACTTATGGAACTCATGATATATATCTAAAAAGGAAACCACTGGTTGAGAATGATTGATGTAGTGACTTTGAATGCAGACAAATAGCTTTGATGGAAAATTTTCTAATAGCTACAATACTTCAGCATTGACTGTTCAATGCTATAATGCTTCGAATACCTCATGCCTATGATGCATGAGTAAGATGGGAGTGACACGATAATGAGCTTACAAATTGAATTTGGTTGTTGGTCATTGTGTTTTGTTATCTGGGAGTCTTAAATATTCTGGAGAATGTTTACCCAAATGAATTGAAAAACTTCTTTATTGCCTTGTATATAGGCATATAATTAAAAGAAAAAAAATTGAAAGATTCTTGAGATGACTATATTGAGATGAGATACCAAGTAATGAAAGTGTGAAGGAAGAATTACGAGACTGGTATAGAAAATCAGTTTATATAGAATATCATTACGAGAATTTGTAATATCTGTTTTGATATAGTAAAATGATAAGGGTTAGTAACAACATGAGGCTAATTGTGTGGTACCCTAAAAACCTATGAAGATGAGTTAGGGATTGAATAGATGAGTACGTATTTATATACCTTTAAGATTAAGTGTTTTAGGAATACATAAACATCTTTGAGAAGAGATTATAATCATACACAGCAAGTATGAAACGTAAAAATTTTTAAAACTTGCTAAGAAGCCTAACGGCTAAATCACAAGTTAAGGGATCACATGCTGTGAGACATAAGTTTCAGATAGATATTCCCAAGGATATTGTAAAACCCGACCCTATAAATACATGTCATGACATACATGCATTGAGCAGCATGTTATTACGCTTGAAAAGCACCTAAGAATAGACGAAACCCGATATTGTACCTAACGGTACACTTAAATTGATTTAACCTCGAACTAGTTCAAATAGGAATTGTAGGATGAAATTTAATATTTTATAGTCCATGAATGACTAAAAATGATTGTTCAGAGTTCGAGGGTTCATTTGGGGTAAAATTAGAAATTTTGATATTCAAGGGCAAAATCGTCATTTTGCCACCTAAGATAATAATTTGATCATGGAGTGAAATTTTTGACCAAGATTAACTATTTGGAGTATAATTTAATGATAGGAAGTGAAAAGTTTAATTCTGGTGATTTTTGGAGTGTGGGGGCAAAATCGTAATGTTGCCACCCACGGACAAAATTTGAGATTTTGAGAGAATTTAGATCAAATTTGACAAATTGGAGAATGGTATGAGTATAAGGGGTGAAAAATATGTCTATGGGCAATTTTTCAATTTTTGGGGTAAAAATGTAATTTTTGACTTTTACGGGGGCAAAAGTGTAAATTTAAAAAATTACTCCACCGAGACTTTGGATGAGTCTGAGAATTTTATCTAAGCTATGAATATATGAGACAAGTGTATGGTGAAAATTTGGAAACAAATGGATGAAATTTTAAAAATGGGCCAATGAGAAAGTGACATGTGGCATTTTTTTAATGATATAATATTATTTTAATGAAAAGTCAGCCCATTTAAACCCAAATTTTAAGTGCTGGCCGGCCATAAGGAAGAACAAGAGAGGAAATAGAGAGGAAAGGAAGAAAAAAAGAAAAACCAAAGAGAAACAAGAAAATTCAAAGGGAAATTCGCGGTTTTCGACCGTTTACGCGTCTAACGGTAAGATTTTTTGATTTTAGCTTGATTTCTACCTTTCCTATGCCTTTATTTCCATTTAGCATGCTTGAGGAGAGAGATCAAAAAGTGATATCAAGGTCTGGACGAAATTCTAAGGGAGAGAAATTGAAATTTTTAGGTTTTGATTTTTAGTTAAATTGATAGTTTTAGTTAGTTAAATGTGTTTAGAAATTAAATTGGGCAAGAAATCATTAAATTTTCACGATACCCACTGTTGGCTGGATGCTCAATGCTGTACAATGATGATGAATTGATTTTATTCTAAGGGAAATGAAGAGAAAATGATGAAAAACGATTAAACGTGATAGAAAAACGAAGTAGAAAATTAACCGAGTTAATGTCCCATTTTTGGCCGAATTTTCCAAGGAAGGGAGTGAGCTGATTTTGGTGTTTTTAGAAGGTTATTGGCTGATATTTAATGGTTAGAAATGTTGGAGAGAGAATGGGATGATTTAGAGCTAAAATGGAGCGCGTTAGCAATTTATCGGGCAAAGTGTCAAAAATAGGTTAATACCGCGTTTAAGCCGTTTTAGGCTATTGCATTTCATACCATGCATTAGTATAGGATTTAAGTTAATTATATAGTGATTTAGCATCAATGTGATGAATTGTGTAAATTTTTGTAATGTGTCTAGGAGGAGCGCCTTCCGGAAAAGGCAAAGATGTCGTACCCGACGAGTAGTGATCGGGGCGCTTAGAAAGCTTTTAGTTTGTACAAACGGTGAGTAAATTATCTAGAGTTTATTTTTAAATGCCCTTTATGTATTTTATGAAATGAAAACGGGATTTTTGATGTTTTAGGAATAAATGTGATAAATAAAAATATATTGTATTGATTATGAAATTGAGTAATTGGAGGCTGCAAACTGACTTGAAAAATATATATTTTCCTAGGAATGGCTTATGAGAAATGAGTATATGTGGCTATATTTTGTGAGTGCATTTGGGAAATTTATGTAAGTTGATTTTACTATGCAGGCTGGATAAATAAATAAAAGCCACGTTATACTGTCGAAATTTTATTAAAATTGGTGGGTTAGTCACTGCAGTGACGAGTTTCCGTGGACTGCCTATTAGAGGGGCACGGTAAACCCAGTTATATAGTTACTCCGATTGTAGAGGCGAGGAGGGTAACTCCCGGGGTAGTATTAGAGCTCACTTCACGTCGAACTCCCACGTGAATGTGTAACTCGGCCAACGTCAAGCGACGACTTGTTTAAAAAAAAAAATGTGTTTCACGTGTGAATATTTTAACACCCTTGGCGGACTCGGTTAGATGCCTCGGCTAAGGTATCCCCGAGGATTAGTTTTGGCTTGAGCCTTGTTTTAATAAAAGACATAAGCCTTAACAACTGTTTTGGTAAATTACAAATATTTTATGGTTTAAGAAACAAATTGAAAATATTATGAAATGGGTTGAAATTTGTTATTTAAACTTGCCTCCATTTTACTCGCCTTTAGATATTTATGATAATGTCCTGTTTACTCATTGGGATTTTATAATCTCACCACCCTCATTTCCACCCATTTCAGGTTCAGTATAGACTATAGATAGCTTATCTCATCGAGGACTACCATTGGATCTGCATTTTCCAAACCGTAGGTTCACAGTCCTCTTTACTTTTGTTTATTCGGGGGCCCTCTTGTTATTGTAAATTAAATTAAATATTTTGGTTTACTGTATTTCAGTATGTATAAATTTATTTAGCTTTTACGCTATAAAAATTATCCACGTATAACTCTATAAATATTGTTTTATAAGAAAATAAAATATTTTCCTTAATATTTCTTTTATTTTCTTATTATATTCAAATAACCGTAATTTCGTTTTAAATGAAGATTTTAGACTTTTAAACTCATTTTGAATATGAATTATGTGTTTTGTACTTGTATATTACGTTTTAGCCAGTTTCGAAATTTTTGAGAAAAAAATAACCAAAATACCCTTGTGTGGTAAAAAGTTTCTTTTGATTGTTTTTGATCTAAAATAGTATATATTCTTTAAAAACTCGATATTTAACAATGATTGCTCACAGGAAAGGAAAGAAACTGATATGTAAGCCTTGCGGGGTTTCGGTTGGCATTCTGGATAATGAGTGTCAATCGGGACGTCGCGGCGATTGTCATGGGCCTGAGGGAGGTTCTGGGTCGTGACAGATATACTCAAGAGAAGTTTTACTCTGGATCTCGTTAAAGCAAGCACTAAGTTATGTGATTATAAAAAGGAAGCTGTAAGTTGGGAGTGATATTAGTATTAATATTGAAAAATACTTAAGGAGAATCTAGTTTTAAGTTTTACAATTTCAAGTACAATTTATAAATTGGTTAAAGAAGAATGATGTTATGTTCATATGAAGGAGTGGAATAAAGGATGATAGAAGTTAACCTTGAAAATGAAGTCAGATAATGAAACTTTCCTAATATATTATGGAAATTGGAATTCGAAAATGCTTAAGGCATACATGATTCAAATGGGTTCGAGTCTTAAGTGACAAATCAATATCGTAATGAAAAAAAAGATACAAGGTAATATAGAGGCATGAAAGATGATTAAGGACAGAAGGATGACTCTTAGGAATTGTGGTATTGCATGAGATGCAATGATCAAGTTCAGATAAATTTTTAAGGCATCAATAGGATTATAAAGCATACACGCATAATAGATTATAATTCGATGGAGATGACATTGTGATGAATGATATATAGTATAAGAAAACTCAAACATATGCTTGGAAATGATATGAATGATATGAAGTTATACACAAGTATAATAAGAAGGTTGACATGCACTATAACAATCGATATATTGAAACTAGGATTTGAATACGGATGAATAAAGAGGGAACGTAGTCCAAGGCATGTGAACACATGGATTCCTATATATAAAGAGAGATGTTGACATTTGAAAATGCATGTATATATGTATATTGAAATTGATAATTTTACTAACTAAAGTGAAGAATGGTTCTCAGTAATTGAGAGATTTTGAAATAGTGTCCAGAGAGGTCAGTGAGCTAAAGTGTTAACGGACATGCAATGAACGATTAAAGTTATGAGTGACTTTGAAGGTAAACCTTGAATTGTTTAAGTTCTTAATGGAACTCTATTAAAGGAAGGGTTGGACTAGTATAAGATGGATGAATCAAGGTTGAGAAATTTGGTACGAAGCGAATTAATAAAATGATGATTAGGTATACATAAGTAAGTATGATATGTGATCGAATCAGTATAATTGAGGTGAAGTTATGGTTCAAATTTAATAATGGTGATAAAGGCATGCTTAGTGTCTTGATACAAGAGATCATGGTCTTGAAAAGTATTACTGATCCAGTTCCAAATGATGATAATTGCCATAAATAAAGCATTTAATTGAACTGAAGGTGAACGAGGTGAATAAATTGAATGTCTCTATAGAAGGAACAAGGAGTAGGATCATAGAAGGTGATTGATAACGCAACATCGATGGGAATTCGAGGACGAATTCTATTTAAGTGGGAGAGATTGAAATACCCCATACTTTGATATGGTGATAAATAAAGTTGATTGAATGCAAATTGAGGTCAATTAAAATGTTTAGAAGTGATAAAAGACGAAAAGAGTAGTTTAGGATAAAATATTTCGCAAGTGAGAAAATAACAATAAAATAATAATAGTTTTATCTAAGGAGAATTTGTGAGATAAAAGGTGATTCGAAAGTCAAGTGAGGCATAATAAGGTATTTCAGGTACCTAGGAGACAAGATAAAATTTTTAAAATATTAATATTTAGCCGGATGTCGAAATCAGTCAAGAAGAAGGATCATATGGTTGATCCAAGTAGGGGAGAAGATGACAAGCCCGACTCTATAAAAATATTTGTCATGACATACATGTGATGGATAGCATGTTTGTATGCTAAGAGAGTCCCGAAAAAAATTTACAAAAGTCAGTATTGTACCTAGAGGTACAACAAAGTTGATTTAAACCTCGAACTAGAACAAATAGAGAATTTATGATGAAATTAAGAATTTTAATGCCCCAAAATGGTTTAATATGGTAATTCGGAGTTCGAGGATGAATTTGGAGTCAAACCGGAATTTTCGCTATCTAGGGGTAAAATGGTGAATTGCCACCTGGGGACAAAATGGGAATTTTTAGAAAATATTTTTGGCCCCATTTGACTTATTGGAGTAGGATTTGAGGTTTAGAAGTGAAAAATTTTAATTTCAGTATAATTTGGAGTAAAAGGGTAAAATGGTAATTTTGCCACCCGAAATCGAAAATTTAATTTTTGAAAGGATTTTGATCAAATTTAATTATTTGGAGTGTGAAATGAGTATGTGGAGTGAAAATTATGCATTATGGCAAATTTTCAATTTTTGGGGTAAAAATATAATTTTTGAAAAGTTCGGGGGTAAAAGGGTAATTTTGAAAAATTTGCTCCACCAAAACTTGGGAAAAATCTGGAAATTTCACTTAAGACTTGGATAAGTCAAAGGGAATGCATGGTGAAAAAAAAGTAGGACAAGTGGATGGTTAGAAAAAAAAATAAATTAATAAAATATTCTAAATATGAATAAAATAATATTATTCATTAAACTAATAAAAAAAGGCATAAAAAAAATCAGCCCATAACCCATTCTTCTTCTTCAACATTCGGCCAAGCAAGAAACAAGAGAGAGAAAGGAGAAAATAAAACCCTAGCCAAGAAATTTAAAGGGAAAATAGGTGGGAATTCAAAAATCAAGTGAAAAAAGGTAACATTTCTTAAATTTGTCTTGTGCTTTACCTTTCCCATGCATTTCCCATCATTTTCCATGGTTGAATCATGTGATTTGAGGATGATTTCAATTCTGGTCATATGGGTTTAGAGAGAGAAAGTTGTTAGATAAATTTGATTTTAAGCTATGTTAGTGTTTAGTGTTAGTTTAGCATGTTTATGAGTAAAACAACAAGAAAAATATTTATATTCTCCATGAATTTCTCTAGGCCGAATCTAGCCAATGGTATGTGAGGATGAGGTTGACTTTATTTTAAGAGAATTGGGTGGAAAAATGATGAATTATGAGGTTGGAAATTAAATGGGAATTTTCGGTGCAATAAATTGAAATTGTTACCCACTAGGGGTACAAGCGTAATTTATAGTCCGGACTGATAAATTGGACCAAATTCATAGTCATTGAGGTATTGTGGATATAATTGGATAATTGAAATTGAAATGGATGGAATTGGAGTCGAATTGGGGATTTTAGGAATTTACACCGTGTATAGGCGAGTTAGGTCGGACACCGCAATTAAGCAATTGTCTAGACATTTCAAATCCTATCTAGTGTATACGCATGGATAAGAGTCTGAAATAATTTATGATAAATTGACACAATTTATTAAATTTTATGTCATGGATTATGGATAGGTGGTGAGTCAATTGTTTCGGGTAAGAGACTGCACCTGAGGGCGAAAGATAGGAGTATTTATACTCCTAATACTGTGGGTAAACTTATTATCGTCTTAATTATCTAGAGTAGTTTTATACAACTGTGTGATTTTATGGAAAATGGGTTTAAATGGTAAATTACTATGTTTTAATAGAAATTGTGATTTTATAAAATGATTTTATAAATTTTCTGGAAAATTGAATATTGGTTTTGAAAATAGAGTAATTGGAGACTGCCTGCTTGTGTTGTAAATTTATGGTTTTAAATTGAATAACTTATGATAATAAATGAGCATGAATGGCTAAACTGATTTTGGTGTTAGAATTATTTATACTGTGTATTCAGCCTTGAGAGTCTAGGTTGCGATAAATTGTCATGTTATGCTAGAATGAATTTTATTGATTGGTGGATTATATATTAATTATTCACTGCAGAGGGGGTTCCGTGGACCAGCCTATTAGAGGGGCACGGTAAACTCCATTATATTATTACTTCGAACGGAGAGGCACGTAGGGTATCTCCTAGGGTAAAGCTTAGGGTTCACTTCACGCTAAAGCACCACGTGAAGGAGAACTCAGCCAACGCCAAGGAACGACTGTATTTTTCTCAAACTAAAAATATATTTTAAGTGTATATGTAAAGCCCGACCTTATAAAATACTATTCATGACATACATGTGATGATAGCACGATTGCATGCTAGGAGAGTCCCGAAAAATTTACAAAAGTCGGTATTGTACCTAGAGGTACAACAAAGTTTATTTAATCCTCGAACTAGATCAAATAGGAATTTTAAGGTGAGATTAAGAGTTTCACAGTTCATGGATGACTGAAAATGGTAATTTGGAGTTTGAGGAACAATTTGGAGTTAAATCGGAATTTTCACTAACTAGGGGTAAAATGGTCATTTGCCACCTGGGGACAAAATGAGAATTTTAGAAAAGAATTTTTTGGCCCCATTTGACTTATTGGAGTATAATTTGACTTATTGGAGTATGATTTGAGGTTTAGAAGTGAAAAATTTTAATTTCGGTATAATTTGGAGTATAGGGGTAAAATGGTAATTTTGTCACTAAGGGGCAAAATTATAATTTTCCATCACTAGGATATTTTTTCCAGCACATGGTCTTCCTTTATCTTCATCTTTGACCCTTGACTAAACATGTGGTGGAGATAAAATGTTTAAATTTTTAAAATTTTAAGAATAGACCAATTAGAAAATGCCATGTGTCAAGCTTAGGATATTTTATTATTTAACTTAAAAATCAGCACAAATCAGCCCATTATTCCCCAAATATTCGGCCAAGCAAGGAAGAGAGGGAAAGAAAGGAAAAACAAAACCTTGGTGAGGAATTTCAAGAGAAAAAGTGTGGAAAATCAAGGAAAACAAGTGAAAAAGGTAGGATTTTTCAACTTAAGCTTGAAATCTATTTTCCTTAAGCATTTCTCTTCATTTTCCATGCTCAAATTGCATGTTTTTATGATGAATTGTTGGCTGATCAAAATGGGTTAGGAGAGAGAAAGTTGTTGGATTTATTTGATTTTAATTTATGTTAGTGTTTTTAGTTAGTTTAGCATATTTAGAAACAAAACAACAAGAAAAGAATTTATTTTCTGAAATACCCCATACTTTGATATGGTGATAAATAAAGTTGATCGAATGCAAATTGAGGTCAATTAAAATGTTTAGAAGTGATAAAAGACGAAAGGAGTAGTTTAGGATAAAATGTTTCGCAAGTGAAAAAATAATAATAAAATAATAATAATTTTATCGGAGGAGAATTTGTGAGATAAAAGGCGATTTGGAAGTCAAGTGAGGCATAATAAGGTATTTTTGGTACCAAGGAGACAAGATAAAATTTTTAGAATAAAATAATATTTTATTAATAAAATAATATTAAAATATTAATATTTAGCCGGATGTCGAAGTCAATCAAGAAGGAGGATCATATGGTTGATCCAAGTGGGGGAGAAGATGACAAGCCCGACTCTACAGAAATATTTGTGATGACATACATGTGGTGAATAGCATGTTTACATGCTAAGAGAGTCTTGAAAAATTTACAAAAGTCGGTATTGTACCTAGAGGTACAATAAAGTTGATTTAAGCCTCGAACTAGATCAAATAGAGAATTTACAATGAAATTAAGAATTTTAAAGTCCCAGAATGGGTTAATATGGTGATTCAGAGTTCGAGGATCAATTTGGAGTCAAACTGGAATTTTCGCTATCCAGGGGCAAAATGGTCATTTGCCACCTGGGGACAAAATGGAAATTTTTAGAAAATATTTTTGGCCCCATTTGACTTATTGGAGTAAGATTTGAGGTTTAGAAGTGAGAAATTTTAATTTCGGTATAATTTGGAGTAAAAGGGTAAAATGGTAATTTTACCATTCGAAATCGAAAATTTAATTTTTTGAAAGGATTTTTATCAAATTTAATTATTTGGAGTGTGAAATGAGTATGAGGAGTGAAAATTATGCATTATGGAAAATTTTCAATTTTTGGGGTAAAAATGTAATTTTTGAAAAGTTTAGGGGCAAAAGTGTAATTTTGAAAAATTTGCTCCACCAAAACTTTGGAAAAATCTGAAAATTTCACTTAAGACTTGGATAAGTCAAAGGGAATGCATGGTGAAAGAAAATAGGACAAGTGGATGGCTAGAAAAAAGAAATGAATTAATAAAATATTTAAAATATGAATAAAATAATATTATTTCATTAAACAATAAAAAGGCATAAAAAAAAATCAGCCCACCCATTCTTCTTCTTCAACATTCGGCCAAGCAAGAAACAAGAGAGAGAAAGGAGAAAACAAAACCCTAGAGAGAGAAAATCAAAGAAAAAGTGTGAATTTTCAAGGAAATTAAGTGAAAAAGGTGAGATTTTTTCTATTAAGCTTGAGTTTTCTTATTCCCAAGCATTTCTCTTTATTTTCCATGATTAAATTACATGTTTTCATGATTAATTCAATTCTGAAAAAATGGGTTAGGAGAGAGAAAGTTGTTGGATTTATTTGATTTTAATTTATGTTAGTGTTTTTAGTTAGTTTAGCATATTTAGAAACAAAACAACAAGAAAAGAATTTATTTTCTCCCCCAACCATTAATGGCTGAATTTACCATGTAGTGAGTGAGGATGAGTTTGATTTTATTCTAGGAGAATTGGTTAAGGAATAATGAATTATGAGCCTAGAAAAATAATGAGAATTTTTGGAGCAAAAATACGAATTTTTACCCACTAGGGGTATTTTCGTAATTTACTGTTGGGACTGATAATTTGCATCACACTGAGGGACATTAAGTTAATTTGGGTGCAATTGAGGTATAGAAACTGAAAAGAATTAAATTGGAGTTTAAACGAACCCGTTAGGAATTTAATCGGGTGATAAGACGAATTAGGCCAATACCGGGTTTAGATAGTTACCAGTGCATTTTTGCATTCCATATCATGCATTGGTAGTCCAAATTAGTTTAATTTTGATTTAGTACCAACTTAGTGAAATTCTCGATTTTGTACTGTGTCAAGGTGGTGAGTCCTCCAATAAAGGCAAGGAAATTGCATCCGAGGACCAGTAGACAGAGTGCTTCGAAAGTCTGCATTCTAGACATTGTGAGTAAACTTATTATCGTCTTAATTATCTAGAGTAGTTTTATACAACTATGTGATTTTATGAAAAATGGGTTTAAATGGTAAATTGTTATGTTTTAAGGGAAATTGTGATTTTATAAAATGATTTTATAAATTTTCTGAAAAATCGAATATTGGTTTTGAAAATAGAGTAATTGGAGACTGCTAGTTTGTGTTGCAAATTTATGGTTATGAATTGAATGGCTTATGACAATAAATGAGCATGAATGGCTAAACTGATTTTGGTATTATAATTATTTATACTGTGTATTCAGCCTTGAGAGGCTAGGTTGCGATAAATTGCCATGACATGCTAGAATGAATTTTATTGATTGGTGGATTATATATTAATTATTTACTGCAGAGGGGGTTCCGTGGACCAGCCTATTAGAGGGGCACGGTAAACTCCATTATATTATTACCTCGAACGGAGAGGCGCGTAGGATATCTCCTGGGGTATAGCTTAGGGTTCACTTCACGCCAAACCACCACGTGAAGGGGAACTCAGCCAACGCCAAGGAGCGGCTGTATTTTTTTCAAACAAAAATATATTTTAAGTGTACACAAAATTTTAACAGCCTTGGCGGACTCGGTTAGATGCCCTGCGCAAGGTATCACCGAGTATGTGTTTTGGCACGAGCCAAAGTTTTATGAAATTCATAAGCCAAGTTGATTACTCGATTTTTATGGATTGATTTTATTTGGTTGAAATGAGTTGAATGATAATGAAATTACAGTATGATGATTTATTTTAATTGTCTCCATTTACTCGACTTTAGATAGTTTATATGGTATCTGTTTACTCACTGGGATTTTATAATCTCACCACCCTCATTTCCTCACATTTCAGGCTCAGGGAATTCCGTAGTTAGCTGACTTGAACAAGGACCTTCATTTGGACTCGAATCGGTAAAAGCTGTAGGTTTCCAGCTTCCGATGCATTTTGGATAGATATGGGCCCACGTGTCACTGTAAAAGAAATTTTATGCTTTGGTTATTTGCTTTATAGTATATATGAATATAATTATCTTTTACGCTATAAGAATTATGTACCGATAGTTTTATGAAAATTATTTTACAAGAAAATAGTTTATTTTATTGAATATTTTTATCATATTCAAATGGTCAAATTTTCACTTCAAATGAACGTTTTAGATACTTAATTTTTTTTTCTCATTAAGTATATATTTTCGGCTTACCTACTACATTTTTAGCAAGTTTCGAGGTTTTCGACAAAAATGACGAAAATTCCCCTATGAGCCAAAAAAAAAATGTTATGTTATGATTTGGAAATGAATTGTAATCCTTCGTATTTTGGTTATTTGATAATTATTGCTCACCGGAGAAGTGCGAAAGCTGGTACGAGAGCCTTACGAGGTTTCGATCGACATTCGGGGTGAAGAATGTTTGTCGAGGCTTCGCGGCGGTTGTCACGGGCTCGATGGGGAGTTTCGGGTCGTGACATTTTCTCCCACAACCATTAATGGCTGAATTTACCATGTATTGAGTGTGGATGAGTTTGATTTTTATTCTAGTAGAATTGGTTAAGAAATGATGAATTATGAGCCTAGAAAAATAATAGAAATTTTCGAAGCAAAAATACGAATTTTTACCCACTAGGGGTATTTTCGTAATTTACTATCGAGACTGATAATTTGCACCACACTGAGGGACATTAAGTTAATTTGGGTGCAATTGAAGTATAGAAACTGAAAAGAATTAAATTGGAGTTTAAACGGACGCGTTAGGAATTTAATTAGGTGATCAGACGAATTAGGCCAATACTGAGTTTAGATAGTTACCAGTGCATTTTTGCATTCCATATCATGCATTGGTAGTCGAAATTAGTTTAATTTTGATTTAGTACCAACTTGGTGAAATTCTCGATTTTGTACTATGTCAAGGTGGTGAGTCCTCCAATAAAGGCAAGGAAATTGCATCCGTGGACCAGTAGACAGAGTGCTTCGAAAGTCTGCATTTTAGACATTGTGAGTAAACTTATTTTCATTTTAATTATCTAGGGTGGTTTTTAGATGCTTTCATGAATTCTATGGAAAAAAGAATTTAAAAAGGTAAATTTTCATGTTTTATGAATAAATGAGTTTCAATGAAATTAATTTATAAATTGTTTTAGAATTAATAATGATTTTGAAAAATAGAGTACACGGAGACTGTTAATTGTGGCAATTTGATTGTTTAAATTGACTGGCTTATGATAAATCGAGCATGATTGGCTAGTTGGCAGTTGTATTGAAATGCAAATTGTTTGGTTGCCTTGAAAAACTGCGAATTACAAAATTGCCATATCATGTTATTGAGTTTTATTATATGGTGGATTATATATTAATTAATCACTGCAGTAGGGGGTTTCTGTGGACCAACCTTTTAGAGGGGCACGGTAAACCCCATTATATTCTTACCTCGAACGGAGAGGCGCGTAGGGTATCTCTTGAGGTAAAGTTTAGGGTTCACTTCACGCTAATCCACCACGTAAGGGGGAACTCAGCCAACGCCAAGGAACGGCTATGTTTTCAAAACAAAAACATGATTTATGTGAAATGTGAATTTTAATAGCCTTGGCGATCTCGGTAGGATGCCTGGGCCAAGGTGTCCCCGAGAATGGATTTATGGCACAAGCCTAGATTTTTATGAGATCCATAAGTCTCTTTACGTGTTTTGAACAAAATGTGTTCTAATGCTATGACCTAGTTTATGATGATTTACTTTATTATCTCCATGTACTCAACTCTAGATGTTTATGATGATGTCTGTTTACTCATTGGGATTTTATAATCTCACCACCCTCCTTTCCACCCATTTTAGGTTCAGTATAGACTGTAGATAGCTGATCTCATCGAGGACTACCGTTGGATCTGTATTTTTTCAAACCGTAAGTTCACAGTCCTCTTTACTTTTGTTTATTCGGGGGCCCTTTTGTTATTGTAAATTAAATTAAATATTTTGACTTACTGTATTTAAGTATGTATAAATTTATTTAGCTTTTACGCTATAAAAATTATTTACGTATAACTCTATAAATATTGTTTTATAAGAAAATAAAATATTTTACTTAATATTTCTTTTATTTTCTTATTATATTCAAATAACCATAATTTCGTTTTAAATGAAGATTTTAGACTTTTAAACTCATTTTGAATATGAATTATGTGTTTTGTACTTGTATATTACGTTTTAGCCAGTTTCAAAATTTTTGAGAAAAATGACCAAAATACCCTTGTGAGATGAAAAATTAATATTTTATTTGTTTAAAGTTGGAAACAGCTTAAAATCTTTTAGAACACGATATTTGACAATGGTTGCTCACAAGGGAACAGAGAAACTGATAGTAAAGCCTTGCAAGGTTTCGGGTTGACATTTCGAGCAATGAGTGTCTACCGGGATACCCTGACGGTTGTCACGGGCTCGATGGGAGTATCGGGTCATGACAGTATACAAAATTTTAACAGCCTTGGCGGACTCGGTTGGATGCCCTGCGCAAGGTATCACAGAGTATGAGTTTTGGCACGAGCCAAAGTTTTAAGAAATTCATAAGACAAGTTGATTACTCGATTTATATGGATCGATTTATTTGGTTGAAATGAACTGAAAGGTAATGAAATTACAGTATGATGACTTATTTTAATTGTCTCCATTTACTCGGCTTTAGATACTTTAGATGGTATCTGTTTACTCACTAGGATTATAAAATCTCACTCCTTCTTCCTATATATTTTTCAGGCTTAGGACAGTTTGTAGATAGTCGAGTAGGACGAGAACTAAGCTCAGAATTGCATTATAGAAAGTAAGAGTTCACAGTCTTACATCCTCTTGGTCAATTAGGGCCCACGTGTTATTGCAGATCAAAACTTATATTTTGGTTATCTGTATTTCTATTCATACAATTTTTACTTTACTTTCATGTGCGAAAAATTATTTACGAATATTTCTATAAAAATTTATTTTATGAGAAAATAGAATATTTTATTTATTATTTTTGAATAGTACTAGTTGTCAACATTTTACTTTCAAATGAACATTTTAGATACTTAATTTGTTTTTAAATCATTAAATATATATTTTCTGCTTACCTACTACATTTTTAGCAAGTTTTGAGATTTTTGACGAAAAATTACGAAAATGCCCCTATGAGCCAGAAAATAATATTTTATTATTCTTATTTGAAAATGACTTATGATTTTTTTGAAATGCGAGATTTAATAACTGTTGCTCACCGGGGAGATGCGGAAGTTGATGCTAAGCCTTGCGGGGTTTCGATCGGCATTTGTGGTGAAGAATGTCTGTCGAGGCCTCGCGACGGTTGTCACGGGCACGATGGGAAGTTCCAGGTCGTGACAATTTGGAACTGTCGAGGAGCCTAATGGCTAAACCATGGGTTATGTGATCACGTGATGTAAGTTTGAAAAGGGATATTGGCAATGATATTAAGATGTACTTAAGTAAAATCCTATTTCAAGTTGTTGTAATTGCCAGCATTGAATGTGTAGATGTTAAAAGGAAAATAATGGTATATTGGTGTAAAGGAATAGTATAAGATGATTGAAGGCAATCCCGATAATGAAACTGGTTAATAAGAATTCCCTAAGGTGGAAATTAGAATTAAAAAAAAAAAGCAAGAAGTGTGCATGACCTCGACTAATTTAAATCTTAAGTGATTAACTAATTTTAAAATGAACAAGGACATATACGATGGAAGTACAAAAGGTAAATGAGAAACGAGGGTGACTTTTAAGAATTGCGATATTACATGAGATGCAGTGATCTAGTAAAGATGAACCTAAAAGGTTAATAAAATCATAAAGCATACATGGATATAACTAGATGGAAATGATATTTAGTGATTGAGATGTGGGTAACGACAAGGTGATGTAAGGATACATGGTATAATGAAATTTATATATATTTATATATAAATATATATACATGATTGGAACTAATAAAGAAAGATTTAAGCATGTAAATTATGTGAAATTATGCATAGGCATAATGTGGGTTCATATGGATTACATGAGGAATGACGTATGTGGGAATAATTGAAGGCTTTAACCTCCCCCAATGTTGAAAATATGCATAGGAATGAAAATGGTGTGTTTATAGTGTTTTGAGTTATGCTGTAGTATATGGGACCAAGATGAATGAATGTCGAGAAGTTTAACACGAAATGAAATAAACATATAATGATTGGGCATATATAAGTAACCATGATTGTGATCGAAATTGGCAGGATTAAGATGGAAATATGTTTACAAATTAATAATGGAGTTCAAGGCATACTTAGGATCATGGTGATAATAGAAGACAATTGTGAATAGTATCGTGGTTTTGATTTCTAAGATGACAAGGGACCTATGTAACGTGTTTTAGTTGAAACAAAAATAAATGAAGCGGATAGCTTAAAATTCCTATGAAGAAGGAAGTGAAGTACGATTGTAAAATGACAATAGTAACCTAATGCTGACGTGAATTCGAGGACGAATTCTAATTAAGTGGGGGAGATTGTAACACCCCGTGACCTCGTTTAGCACTCAATAAGACCCTATCGATAAGACGAAGGGTCACTTAATATAAATTTAAGTGTCAAAGAGCAATTACGAACGAGAAGAATATTTTAGAATAAAATATTTTTATGAATAAAATAATATTAAAATATTAATATTTTATTAATTAAGGAAATCAGTCTGAAGAAGAATTATATGATCAATTTAAGTGGGGGAGAAGAAGAACGAATGAATTTTTGGAGATAAATGACGTAAGTGAGACCCGCATGCTTGTATTAAAATTGAGCTAGCGCGAGTGAGTAAATATTTAAATATTATGTTGATACAGCGTTGAAATGCAACTTCGCTATTTTGATTGTATACGTATAAAGGAAGAAAGATAGAAAGAAATGAGAATTTTAAAACGTGTCGGAAGGATCAAATTATAAAAGAAGAAAGTTTGGAGGGTTATACGATAAATAAAGAAAAATTAAGGGTTATGTGTAATTTTAATATTTGAAGGCTAATGAGATATTATTGAATGATATGGTGGCATTAAAAAGAAAAATGTATGTGAAATGATATGTAAATTAAATGGATGGATAAATAAAGAAAGAGAACCAAGGAGATAAAAAAAAAAGAATGGAGGTGACGGATGGGAAAGATTCTTTAAAGGTTGGCCATGAGCTTTAAAACATGAATTAGATGAGGAAAAGTCAAAGGAAGGCATGGGTTCATGGGCTAGCCGCCCATGTGACCAAAATGGAGAGAAGGATAAGATAGAAAAAAAATAATAAAGAAAGTAAACCATAAAGGAAGAAAAGATGTAGTGGTCGGCCAAAACAATAAAGGGTGAAGGATAAATGAAATAAATAAAAGAAATGGGTGAGGGGACAAGACATGTCCAGCTGCAACGCAACAATTGTAGTTCAAATATATATATATATATATATATATATATATATATATGATAAAAATATCATCATTTGGCTTTGTTTTGCTTGCATTAGGCAGCCATTTGAGAAACAAAAGAACACTTTAAAATATTTTAACCAAGGACCAAACAAAGGGAGAATAAAAAGAGGAAAGAGATAAGTCAGTTAGTGGAAGAGAAGAAAAAGAAAGAAAATAAAGTGTTGGGCATAAGAGAGAGAGAGAGCAAAAGGGGAAAGTCACTGCTTAGAGGAGTGAAGGGAAAGGCTTTTTGCTGCCAAATTTTGAGAGGAAAAAGATAGAGTTTTTGCTGTAAATTTTGGAGAAGGAAAGAACTGATTTTTGAAGGTTGAAAAGAGCGACTTTGGGGGCTGATTCTTGAGGTGTTGACTGCCAGTTTTGAGGGTGAAATAAGCAGCTTTGGTTGATGATTTTTTAGGCTAAAATTAACACCTTTGGCTACTGATTTTTTTGGGTTGAAAAGAGTAGAAAATTCAGCCAAAAGCCTAGAAAAAGAGAAAGAAGAAAGGAAAGGAAAAAAGAGAAGGAAGGTTGGCAGGGGAAGAAAAGAAAGAAGAAAGAGAAAAAAAATATGGTAAAAGGTGATGAATTGGGCAGCCACCCATGTGGGGAAAATAAGGGAGTAGCCAAATTTAAAAAAAAATGGTAAGTTAGCATTATATTAAGCTTTATGGGTGGTTTAATATTGTGCCTATTTTGGATGAAAAATATGCAATTTGGTTAAGGATTTTTTATCAAGCTGCTCCCCATACAAGTGTGTGATTAAGTATATTGGGTTTAAATTGTTGTTAGGAAAGTTTGTGTGGAAGCGTGTCGGACGAAGTATGTGACATGCAAATAGGAATGATTATACACACGTATGAATCAATAGCGACGTAGCAATCCCGCTATTGTGAGGTGAGTAGAGCGTGCAAATTTTAAAATTTTCATAAATATATACCTATACGTATGATTTATTTTAAACGTGAAAATTGTGGATAGCATATGCTGGTAGCAATCTTAGGAAATTGTGGTTGCAAATTACGCTTAGAAATCATTTTGAATATATATATGTATAAATTATATGTAAAGTGTTTTGGAAATACGGGAAACAAGCCCTTCACACTATTTTGCCTCAAAATCTGTGCCTTATATTATGCAATGTGCATTCATGGTTATATTGCTTATTCACCATGCGAATTATTGTTTTGAAATTCATGTGTAAATATATTTTGAGAAAATGGTAGATTTTATCATACCCTATGTTGAATGCTTTGGAAATAATTTGAAACGAGATTTCAAGGACATAAAGTGATTTCTAAAATGGTTTTATAAACCAAAAGATTCAAGAGTAGGTCGGTTATCACTTCGGTTAAGTGTGACCCTCATGCACGAGTGAGCTCTAGCTAGAGAACCTTCGGGTCACTGACGGGCGGTTAGGCATGGTGGGGACCACGACCTGTGATATGTGTATGCGTAGCTAGGCCACCAAATGATTACGCGATTATGACCGCTGGATTTTTCGATGTGGGCCAACATCGTGGAGACTGCCATGGCATGTGGGATCCGGTGAAGCGAGGCTCCCAAATGTTATTACATGGTAACGGGACCACAAGTTTTATTTGATCTCCTACTCGAGACTAAAAATCTCTTTGGGTTTTCAAACTTTTATTTCTTGCATGGTGAAAACGAAATTTAATGGTTTTTCTGCAGCTCCCCTTATTTTTACAGTGAAATGAATTTTAACTCCTCGAGTGTAAGGTGATTTGTCATTTTCGTATGAGTTTGATTAACATTCGATTTCATGGGAGCTTGCTGAATATACTGATTTGATTTGAGTAAAATGTCAATTGATTTTGACGACAAAATTTTGTTTATGTAAAATTGTTTTAATTCAATATTTCAAATGATTAACTTGAATAAGGTTATTGATCTGTTTTGTAGCAAAAACTTTTATCTACCTTGGTTGATTTACCAATTGAAGTGTTTACAATGCGTAAGAAATCCTCGATTTTTCATATAAGGCACAAACTCCCTTCTGAAATAAATTGTTTTTGTAATCCTACATTTTTATATTCAACTGATCTACTATTTGCTTTTTTCTCATCTACGCCCTACTCACAGAGCCGATGATCACTGAGTCTGTGAGACTCACACCCCTCTTTTTCCTCTTTTACAGACAGGGATCAGTCAAGCGTGTAATCATCAGCTTGTACGGTCCACCATGGATAGGTAAAGGCATCTTGTAGCATGTTATCCCGAGTCGCTCCTCTATCAGAGGTCGTGTTGTAACACCATACTATTTAAGGTGTAATAGATATTGGTTTTTGGTATAAATGACAAATTGAAAAAGTTAGACTCTATTGTATATACATGTTCACGACTACATGATTCAAAAAAAAAATTGCATTGTTTCATTATTTTTATGTTTTCAAGTCATGATATGGGAATGTATATGATTAAGCAGTAACATTAATTGATGGTCGTGTATAGTGAGTTATTGAGAATATTCATTAAGGCTTGTTCAGGACTTGACGGGATCTTCCAGAGGTCTCAGACGCCAGTAGGGACCCGGGAGGGGTCGTTACATTTTGAGTAGAGACCATTCTGTTTCAAAAGTGTTGATACCTTGTGACAAAGTATCGATACCTTTTAGATATAAACCATTTTGTCTAAAAGATATTGATACTCCAAGGTAAAGTATTGATATCTCATTCATGTCACGCATCAAAGTATCAATACCAACCCATAGGTCTCAGCACCTTTGCTAGATAAAAAGTCGAAGATCAAGAGTCAACTTCCAAAGTATCAATACCAAGACGAGAAGTACCAATACATTTCAAACAAAGAGCATTACATCTTGAAAGAATCGATAACCCAAAAAGAAGTATCGACACCCAGGAAACTTGGGAAACAAGTATCGATACCTTAACAAAAAGTATTGATTGCTCATAACACATAAGCATGAAAAGACACAAATAATGGCTATTTTTGGTACAAAATATGAAGAATGACTTTCGAGCTTCCTTAAGTATAAATACCAGTTTTCAACTTGATTTGACATAATGAAAAGGCATTGAAAAACATTCTTTTGAGCAGAGAACAAGAATCTTTTTAGAAATTATAAAATTCTCTCCCTTTCTCTCATCTCTTTAGTTGCTCATTGTATCACATCTAGAGCTTTGATTGCCATTATTTTCTTGTGATAGTCCTTGTACTCATCCTGTACTCATTATAATCATTAGCCTTTTAAAGGCATTAAAGCTTTCACTTCATCTTTTGTGTATTGATTGTAAAGGTTCTTCCTTAACCATTAAAAAGTAGAGGGGTTAAGTCTAAGCTTTTGAAAAAACTATTGTGAGGCTTTGGTTTATCCTTAAAAAGCATTTTGAATAGTGAATTTTAAATTTCTTAGTGATCTAAGGGAGAAGATGTAAGCAAAGAAACTAAACCTCTATAAACTAAGTGTGTTGAGTTGTTCTCCTTTCTTCTATATTTATTTTTGTAAAGTAAATTCTTTAAAAATATTTTCGTCCATGCAAAAGTCTCTAAAGAAAAAAATTCTTCATCAAAGCAAGCTTTTTGAGTCTTAAACTCAAAAAAAAAAAAAAAAAACCTTCAATTCACCCCCTCTTAGATTTATTCTATTTGAGCTAACATTTTAACATCATAATAGCTCATATATCATGTGTCTAACAATATTTTCATATCATGAATGGTACTTAAAATATTACATGATTAACATATGAAAATAGGTTTAAAAATAGATATCCGTTCACCACAAGATCTTTCTTGACACTCATTAATTACTAACTTTTTTTTGAAACATAATTAATTACCAACTATCGAGAGTTCAATGAATGTGGAATCTTGAAGCCTCAACAATGCCTAAATTGTCCACAAACAACATGTAACTCACATTAAATCTTAAAATTTGAAATTAATTAAATTTATAAACTAATTTTAACTACACTGTATCCTAACTTAAATTCAACATAGAAATCTAGTTTAAATCATAAACTCATTAAATTAACTATTCAAATTTGTAAATTCTTTACCTTGGTGAGCTTGGAGGTGAAAAATCAACAAAACCCAAACATTTTCAAGAGATAGAAATATAGAAAATTAGAAAATAAATTTTGAAAATTTAGAAACCATGAAATTAGAGGTTTTATGAGCTGAAATACTTTAAGCTTAAAACTTTTGTTTCTTTAAAGGAAGTGAAGATTGAGGAAAGTGAAGAAGAGAGAGAATCCCTTTAGAAATTTGGGGCAACTAGAGATAAATTTCTATTCTCAATTTTCATAGCTTGACTAGATTTGATAATATTTTTAGTCAACAAATTTGAATTATTTAGATATACAAAGAAATCTTTAACAGCATGCTTGGTTCACCAAAAAGAATAGGATAGGAATAGAATAGCCATTTCAAGGAAATAAATTAAGGAAAAAATAACTTTTATGTAGATTGGTTCATGGGAATGAAATAGGATAGCAATTAGTATTATTACTTATTCCACTGTTTGGTTGACATGAATAATTTTAAAAATAGTTAAGGAATAATGGATAAATGATAAAAATACCCTTTATTAAATTTAAAGATTTTTTAATTAAAAAAAATACTATGATGAGAAAAAAAATACTCTTTATTAAAATTAAAGAATTTATTTTTTTAAAAGATAAAAATATTCTAAGTAATAAAATCAAAATACCTTTTACTATAATTCATCAAAACATAAACATATTTTTATTATAATTTAATAATATTTTGTATTAGAAGATACTTAAACTTTTTATTATAATGAAATAATATAATATTAAAAGACAAAATATATTCTTCATTAAATTTAAATAATACTAAATAATATTCTTTATTACATTTATTATATTCAAATACTAAAATTAAATAATATTCTTTATCATATTTATTATAGTTAAATAATATTGATTTATAAAATAATATTTAAATATTTTCATTTCCTTATTTTGGAAAGTGAAGTAAAAAATTTTGTGTCTTTTGTGCTTTAGAGAAAGAAGGAGTGAGGAAGAGAAAGAAAAAAAAAGATTTAGTATTATTTTATAAGGTAATTTTTTAAATTGTAAAAAGGTATATTTGTCTAATCGATTTTTTTTTATTCCCAACAATTTGAAATAGCTATTCCGAAGAATGGCTATTCTTTTGAACCAAATGCAGCTATGTCTTAGGAATGAGAATAGGGGAGAATGAGCATTTCATTCCCCCCAACCAAGCACGTCCTAAAAGTGTTGAGCTAATAAGGTTAGTTAACGATTATTCTTTTTATTTTATTTTTAAATAGAAAATATCATTAATTGAGACATAATTTAATGCATTGAAAATAATTGTAATTAAGTGTCTGTTTGGCTTGAATTTTTTTTTCAGTTCATATACCTTTTAAAATCTTAAGCTAAGTCAGATAGGGTTTTTAAGAAATTTAAAAAAAAAAATAGTTTTTTTCAAAGAACAAGTTTTTTTAAAAAAAAAGAGCTTAAAGAAAAGCTCCAAAAAAAGCTTTTCTTCTCCTTATCAACTTTTCAAGAAATATCCCTTTGCCTCAATCAATCTCCCTCTCCCCTCTCTCCTTTTGAAAATTACCTTTCTCCAACATAAAATTGCGATCTCCCTCTCCTCCATTTCTCTACAAAGACTACTAAAAAAATAGAAAACACAATCACAAAATAAGAAGATATAAGATTTTTTTATTTTCACAAAGATTAAGAGAAAAGAAAACCCAAAATTTAAAGTTCAATTTAGGCAATATTTAAAGGTTTTCCATCTTTTTTATTAAAAAATATAATATTATTATTATTATACAAGTTTTAAAGTTATTCCATTTCTTTATGGATTTTTTTTATTTTAATATCTGAAATTGTCTATAAACTCGAAATAGACTTATTCTGCTTTAATTTATTAGGTGATCGAAGATGACATGAATATCATTTATGATAATTTTAATTAAAATTAAAACTTATATAATTTATTTTAACAAAACAACTTACTCAACAATTTTTTTTTTTTTTACAATGCTAAATTCTACCATTAACAAGAGAGGAGACACATTCTGTCACAGTCCACACCAACCTTGTGAGGTATTGTCCACTTTGACTCGTTAGCCTCATAGTTTTGTCCCACAAAAGGCGCCTCACAAGTTAAAAGTGGTGTGAACCCTTATATTCCAGTATCACTCTAGTACATAGCCAATGTGGGATTCATGGCTCCCATTTTTAGGACCATGACACCCACTATTACTCCTCATTGGGAGTTTCTCTTCGATGTGAGACTTTGTGGCTTACTAGCTGGGAGCATTATCTCTATGATATGGGATTCACATCCACGCGAGGACCGTGACATCATGCCCCACTTCAACAAGGGTCCATTTTCCTCAATGGCAAATTCCTAATACTCAGAGTCCGCTCTTATATCAATTATCATGATCCACACCAACTCTTGTGAGGTATTGTCCGTTTTGGCTCGCTAGCCTCACAGTTTTATCCCACAAAAGGTACCTCACAAGTTAAAGGTAGTGTGAACCTTTATATTCCCAATATCACTCTAACACATAGCTAACGTGGGATTCATGGCTTCCTTCTCTAAGACCACGATATCCACCTTTACTGTAAAGCCCGACCTTATAAAATACTTGTCATGACATACGTGTGATGGATAGCATGTTTGCATGCTAGGAGAGTCTCGAAAAAATTTATAAAAGTCGGTATTGTACCTAGAAGTACAACAAAGTTGATTTAAGCCTCGAACTAGATCAAATAGAGATTTTAGGGTGAAATTGAAAATTTTAAATTTCCAAAATGACTTAAAATGGTGATTCGGAGTTTGAGCATTAATTTGGAGTCAAATCGAAAATTTCTCTATCTATGGGCAAAATAGTAATTTTGCCACTCGAGAACAAAATGGGAAATTTTTTTGAAAGATTTTAATCACATTTGACTTATTGGAGTATGATTTGAGGTTGAGAAGTGAAAAATTGTAATCTCGGTATTTTTCGAAACATATGGGTAAAATGGTAATTTTGCCACCCCAATGGCAAAATTGTAATTTTACACCACCCGACACTTGTCCAGCACATGGATTTTATCTAATATTATCATAGATAATTGAAGGAATTTAAGTGGTGGAGAGAGAAAGCTTAATAGTTAAGAAATTACAAATGGACCAATAATGTGATGACATGTGTTAAGTTTATATCCATTATTTATTTAGCTTTAAAATAAGCATAAAATCAGCCTATTTTCTTTCATATGGCCGGCCAAACCAAGAACGAAGAAGAACAAAGGGAGAAAAGAAAAACAAAAACCCTAGGTGAAGAATTTCAAGACATAAGTGTGGAAAATTCAAGGAAACAAGTGATAAAAGGTAAAATTTCTTGATTTTGACTTGTGATCTACCTTTCCCATGCATTTCTCCTCATTTGTCATGATTAAATTACATGTTTTCATGATGAATTCATGGCTGATCGGAATGGGTATGGAGAGAGAATGATGTTAGATTGATTTGATTCTAAGTTATGTTAGTTTTTTTAATTAGTTTACCATGTCTAGAAACAAAACAACAAGAAAAGAGTTCTATTCCCCACTACCCATCAATAGTTGAACCTACCTTGTGTTGAGTGAAGATGAATTTGATTTTTATTTTAAGAGAATTGGTTAGAAAATGATGAATTATGGTGTGGAAAAGTAGTAGGAAAAATCACGGTGTTAATGCACCATTATTGATCAAAAATTCTAAGAAGAAAAGTGAAGATGGTTTTGCCAAATTTTAGGTTATTTGATTTGTGTTTGGTGAATTGAGATATTGGAAAAGACATGGAGCAATTTGGAGTTAAATTGGACGCGTTGGCCAATTAATCGGGTGATAAGACGAATTAGGCCAATGCTGGATTTAGATGATTACCCGTGCATTTTGCATTCCATATCATGCATTAGTAGTCTAAATTAGTTTAATTTCGATTTAGTACCAATGTAGTAAGTTTCTCGATTTTGTATTGTGTCAAGATGGTGAGTCCTCCGACAAGGGCAAGGAAATTGTACCTGAGGATCAATAGTCGGAGTATTATAGAAATTCAACTCCCAAAATAGTGAGTAACCTTACTATCATCTTAATTATCTAAAGTGATTTTTATCCGATTTTATGATTTTATGGAAAATGAGTTTAAATGGCAAATCTTTATGTTTTATAAACAAAATGTGTTTAAACGAACTGATTTTATGAATTGTCTTGAAATTGAATAATGATTTTGAAAAATAGAGTAATTGGAGACCACTGATATGTTGTAAATTTATTATTTGAATAAATGGCTTATGTTAATGTGTTGGCATGACTGGCTGGGTTGTGGTTTTTGTGAACTGTATGAATTGTTCTATTTTACATTTGTAGACTGGGTAGTATTAAATTAACCCTTTCATGCTGTCAAAATTTTATTGTATGGTGGGATTAACCTGCTGCATGGGTCGAATTTTCTATGGACCAGCCTATTAGAGGGGCACGAAATCCCGTTATATTTTACCTCAATTGGAAAGGCCAGTAGGGTAACTCTCGAGGTATAACTTTTAGAGCTCACTTCACGCCAAACCACCACGTGAGGGGGAACTCGACCAACGCCAAGGAACGACTATGTTTTCAAAATAAAAACATGATTTATGCGTACATGACTTTCTAATAGCTTTGGCGGACTCAGTTGGGATAGCCCTCGGCCAAGGTATCCTTGATAATTGAGTATGATAATAATTTTTGGCATGAGCCAAGCTTTTAAGAAATTCATAAGCCATGTTCATTACTCGATTTAAATGAATTGAATTTTATTTGGTTGAAATGAGTTGAAAGATGATAAATTAAAGTATAATGATTTATTTTATCTGTCTCCATTTACTCGACTTTAGATATTTTAAATGGTATTTGTTTACTCACTGGGATTATATAATCTCACCACCCTCATTTTCACCAATTTCAGGCTCAGAATAGACTGTAGATAACTGATCGCATCGAGGACTACCATTAGAATTGCATTTTCCAAACTGTAGGTTCACAGTCCTCTTTACTTTTGAATATTCGAGGGTCTCACTTGTTACTGTAAATTAAATTTCATACTCTAATTATCTGTACTACGGTATATAGGAATTTATTTTGCTTTTACGCTGTAAAAAAATTGTTTACGTAGTGTTTCAAAAATATTATTTTATAAAAAAATAGAATATTTTACTTAATATTTCTTTTATTTTTCTATTATATCCAAATAAGCATAATTTCGTCTTAAATGAAGATTTTAGACTTTTAAACTCATTTTGATTATGAATTATGTGTTTTGTACTTGTATATTACATTTTAGCTAGTTTCGAAATTTTTAGAAAAAAAATGACCAAAATACCCTTGTAAGACGAAAATTATTATTTTATTTGTTTTACGTTGGAAACAATTTAAAATCTTTTAGAACGTGGTATTTGGCAACAGTTACTCACAGTGAAAATGAGAAGCTAATATTAAAACCTTGAGGGGTTCCGGTTGACATTTGGGGTAATGAGTGTCGATTGGGGCATCGATACAGTTGTTACGGGCTCGAGGGGAGTTTCGGGTCGTGACACTTACTCTCCGTTGGGAGTTTCTCTTTAATGTGGGATTTTGTGGCTCTCACGTTGGGAGCATTATCTTTATGATGTAGGATTCACATTCATGCGAGGACCGTGATATCCTCCCCCACTTCAACAAGGGTCTACTGTCCTTAGTGGCACATTGCTAGTACTTAAAGTCTACTTTGATAACAATTGTCATGGTCCACAACAACCCTTATGAGGTATTGTCAGCTTTAGCCAACTGACCTCACTATTTTGTCCTAAAAAATGGGCCTCACAAGTTAAAGGTGGTGTAAACCCTTATATTCCCACTATCACTCTAATACATTACCAATGTGGAATTCATGGCTCCCTTCTCTTGGACCATGATATCCACCATTACTCCGCGCTATGAGTTTCTATTCAATGTGGGACTTTGTGGCTCACCCACTGAGAGCATTATTTTTATGATATGAAATTCAAATCCGGATGAGGATCGTGACATCCTCCCTTATTTCAACAAGGGTCCACTATCCTTAGTGGTACGTTGCAAGTACTTAGAGTTCGCTCTGATACCAATTGTCACAATTCACAATAATCCCCGTGATGTATTATTTGCTTTAGCCCGCTGACGTCACGATTTTATTTCACAAAAGGCGCTTTATAAGTTAAAGGTTGTGTGAACCCTTATATTCCCACTATCACTCTAATACATAACTAATGTGAGATATATGGCTTTCCTCTCTAGGACCATGACATCTACCCATACTCTTTGTTGGGAGTTTTTCTTCAATGTGAGACTTTGTGGCCCACTTGTTGCGAGTATTATTTTTATGATGTGGGATTCACGTCCACGCAAGGATAGTGACATCAATTGTCACGATCCACACCAACCCCTATAAGGTATTGTTCAATTTGGCACGCTGACCTCACGGTTTTGTGCCACGAAAGGCACCTCACAAGTTAAAGGTGGTGTGAACCCTTATATTCCCAATATCACTTTAGTACATAGCTAATGTGGGATTCATGGCTCCCCTTTCTAATACCATGACATCCACCCATACTCATTGTTGAGAGCTTCTCTTCGATGTGAAATTTTGTGGCTCACCCATTAGGAGCATTATCTTTATAATGTGGGATTTATGTCCACGCGAGGACCATGACATCAATTGTCATGGTCCACACCAACCCTTATAAGGTATTGTCCGCTTTGGCACACTAACCTCAAGATTTTATCCCACAAAAGGTGCCTCACAAGTTAAAAGTGGTGTGAACCCTTATATTCCTAGTATCACTCTGGTACATAGCCAATGTGGGATTCGTGGCTCCCTTTTTTAGGACCATGACATCCACTCTTACTCCCCGCTGAGAGTTTCTCTTTGATGTGCCACTTTGTGGCTCACTCGCTAGGAGTATTATCTTTATGATGTGGGATTCATGTCCACACGAGGACTGTGACATCCTTCCTCACATCAACATGGGCCTATTATCCTCAGTGGCACATTGTTAGTACTTAGAGTCCGCTATGATATCAATTGTCACAGTCCACACCAACCCCTATGAGGTATTATTCGCTTTGGCCCGTTAGCCTCACGATTTTATCTTACAAAAGGTACCTCACAAGTTAAAGGTGGTGTGAACCTTTATATTCTCAGTATTACTCTAGTACATAGTCGATGTGGGATTCATGGCTTTCCTCTTTAGAACCATGACATCCACCCTTACTCCTCGCTAAGAGTTTCTCTTCGATGTGAAACTTTGTGGTTCACACACTATGAGCATTATCACTATGATGTGGGATTCACGTCCACGCGAGGACCGTGGCATCTTCCCCCACTTCAATAAGGGTCGATTGTCCTTAGTGGCATATTGCATGCCCTCAACGGCACATTGCTAATACACAGAGTCCACTTTAATACCAATTGTCACGATTCACACCAACCTTTGTGAGGTATTATCTGTTTTGGCCTGTTGGCCTCATGGTTTTGCCCCATAAAAGGTGCCTCATAGGTTAAATATAGTGTGAACCTTTATATTCGAAGTATCATTTTAATACATAGTCAATGTGGGATTCATGGCTTCCCTCTCTAAGACCATGACATCCACTCTTACTTTTTGCTGAAAATTTCTCTTCAATATGAGACTTTCTAGCTCACACGCTAAGAGCATTATCTTTATGATGTCAAATTCACATCCACATGAGGACTATGATATCCTTTTTTACTTTAACAAGGGTTCACTGTCCTCAGTGGTACATTGCTAGTACCTAAAGTTCGCTCGGATACCAATTGTCTCAGTCCACACCAACCCTTGTGAGGTATTGTTCGCTTTGGCCCGCTAGCTTCACGGTTTTATACCACAAAAGGCACCTCACAAGTTAAAGGTAGGGTAAACCCTTATATTTCCAATATCATTTTTATACGTAGCCAATGTGGGATTCATAGCTCCTCTCTCTAGGACCATGACATCCACCCTTACTCCTCGTTGGGAGTTTCAATTCGATGTGAGACTTTATGGCTCACTTGGGAGCATTGTATCTATGATATAGGATTCGCATCCACGCGAGGATCGTGACATCCTTTCTTACTTCAACAAGGGTCCACTGTCCTCAGTGGCACATTGTTAGTACTCATAATCCGCTCTAATACTAATTGTCATGATTCACACCAACCCCTTATGAGATATTATCCGTTTTGGCCCGCAGACCTCATGATTTTGTCCCACAAAAGGTGCCTTACAGGTTAAAGGTGGTGTAAACCTTTATATTCCTAGTATCTTTCTACTACATAATCAATGTGGGATTCTTGGCTCCCCTCTATAGGATCATGACATTGACCCTTACTCCTCGCTGGGACTTTCTTTTCGATGTGGGACTTTGTGGCTCACTCGTTGAAAGCATTATCTCTACGATGTGGGATTCTCATCCACACAAGGACCGTAACATCTTTTCCTACTTCAACAAGGGTCCAATGTCCTTAGTGGCACATTGTTAATACATAGAGCCCATTCTGATACCAATGGTCACAGTCCACAACAACATTTGTGAGATATTATCCGCTTTAGTCTGCTGGGCTCACGATTTTGTCTCACAAAAGGCTCCTCACAGGTTAAAGGTGGTGTGAATCTTTATATTCTCAGTATCACTTTAGTACATTGCCAATATGGGATTCATGGCTCTCTTTTTTAGGATCATGACATCCACCCTTAGTCCTTGCTGTGAGTTTTTTTTTTTAATATGGGACCTTAAGGCTCACTTGCTGGGAGCATTATCACTATGGTATGGGATTCACGTCCATGCAGGGATCGTGACATTTCCCCCACTTCAACAAGGGTCCATTATCTTCAGTGGCACATTGCTAGTACTTAAAGTCCACTCTAATATCAGTTGTCATAGTCCACACTTACCTCTGTGAGATATTATTTGCTTTGGCCCATTGACCTCACGGTTTTGTCCCATAAAAGGTGCCTCACAAGTTAGAGGTGGTGTGAACCCTTATATTCCCAATATCACTCTAGTACATTGCCAATGTGAGATTCATGGCTTCCTTCTCTAGGACCATGACATCCATCCTTACTCCCCGCTAGAAGTTTCTCTCCAATGTGGGATTTTGTGGCTCACTCGCTAGGACCATTATCTGTATGATGTGAGATTCACATCCACGCAAGAACCATGGCATCCTCCCCCACTTCAACAAAGGTCCATTATCTTTAATGGCACATTGCTAGTACTCAAAGTCCACTCTGATACCAATTGTCACGGTCCACACAACCCCTGTGAGGTATTGTCCACTTTGGACCGCTGGCTTCACGGTTTTGTCCCACAAAAGGTGCCTCACAAGTTAGAGGTGGTGTGAATCCTTATAATCCTAGTATCACTCTAGTGCATAACCAATGTAGGTTTCATGGCTCCCCTCTCTAGGACCATGACATCCACCCTTACTCCCCACTAGGAGTTTCTTTTTGACGTGGGACTTTGTGGCTCACCCGTTGGGAGCATTATCTCTATGATGTGGGATTCACGTCCATGCAAGGACTGTGACACATTCGCTCACGTAACCCACCGTGATGTACGAGGAAAATGGCTGCCAACTTAAGAAAAGGGCTTTCAGCTGAAAAAGGTCAAGTATAAGGGTATTTTAGCAATTTTCTATTAAAAGTTTATGGAGCACGTGGATAACGCGTGGGCACATCACAAACATATAAAGTTAGAGGGTTGAAGTCACGTGAGGAAAAAGGCTGTGTAAATGCCAAAGCGCAAGAGAAGAGTTTGGTTGTTGAAAGAAACTAACTTTAAATGGGGGACCCATGAAAGTCATGTGACATAAACTTCTTTCATTTTTCCTTTGGTTTGATTTCACTTACCTCTTTCGTCTAACCGACTTGGCTAAATCACATTACATTATAAAGAAAAAGTTAAGGGTTTTTCCAAATCCCTTACCTCATTACGATATAATAATTACACTAATACTTACTTTAGGAGTGATTAAATTACGTAGGTGTTAAAATATTTTTTGATTAAAAAATTATGTTATCATTGAAAAAATGAGTAGATAAATTATTTTAATCCCAAGTTAAGAAACAAACATACAATTCTCTTACTCGTTTGAATCCAAATCCGATCAAATTTGATTCGATAAAAAGAAATCAACAACCCAAACATGTCTTACTCGAACTTAAAACTAAAATGATTCAAATCTGAATAATTAAATAACTAATTTTTGGATTATCAAAAATTGAATAATTTTTCACGTTTCTTAAATAACTTGTATAACCAAAATGACTTATGTTTCTTTTGGCCTTAAATGATCGAACCCAAACCAGAACCATTTTGCCCAATTACCACCTATACTAACAAGAGTTAATTAGTGTTCGAATCCAAAATCTCTTTTTATTGAGACACACCAATTAACCGAATGGGCCAAGCCTTCATTGATTTAATGTTTAGTACATAAACTTTTGATTCATACTACTAGTTTGATGCCCTTGAACTTGTTTATATTTGGGATTGTGTTATCATGAGTAGTCTTCAACTTAGAACTAGCATAAAACTATTTATATGGAAAATTATCCAATACACCATTCGGTATATTAAAACTCCATGACCGAAATTAAATTAAAATAATAAAATTAATGTGATAAATAAACATATATGTGGCAATATTTTGTTTTGCTTATAGAATTTAAAATCTTCATCAATGGTGTATAGAATAATACTCTATATATATAATATTAAAAAAACCCTTAATTTTAGTGTATTTTATAATAAATTTTTAATTTTTTAATTTATAAAACCTCAAGCTCCATAGTATTTAATATATAAAAGTAAAAAAAAAAATCATAAAAGTAAATTTAAGATATAAAAAAAGCAAGAGTATTAATTGTTTTTTAAAAAAAGAGAACATTGTTAAGGCAGTGGCATAAATTTTTATCGAATCTTAAAAAGTTTTAGTCATGTTGGAATCTATTTTAGCTGATAATCTTCTTCCGCCGCCAACATTTGGGAAAGCTGAGGTAACCTAATGCTGTGGTTTTTTAATCCCCCCTTTGATTGGTCTTTCCAAGGCAAGAAGGGGTGCTCATGGGCTCTTCCATTTTTAAACCCAAGCTTGAGCCCATCTCGATAAGCCCATTAATTATTATTTTATTATTTTTATTATTTTATATTAATATTTTAAATAATTTATTATTAAGGTATTACAATAATTTTTTTTATTTTTTCGCTTTTTACAATTTTCACTTTTTAATTTATATTTTCATTTAATAATTAAAACATTAATATTTTAAAATATTAATAATTTATTTATAATTTAAATACTATTATGATTAAAATATTAAAATATTAAAATATTTATTTTTTCAATTTAAAATATTAATTTTGTAAGTCTAAGTTTGTAAATTTTGAAAGTAAGGACAATTTTTTTTTTGAGAAAGAGAATTTTCTTTCATTGAAATACTCATTAAACATTGCAATATGAACAAATGAATTCAATTACAATAGATCCCACATTGTAATGATCCTAGATTTTTCAAATAGAGGGAGAAAATTTTTTGAGGAAAACCAAACATGCCGGTAATTTTTTGTTAATTGATCAATGGAAACAGGAAAAAGTGGATTGAATTTGTTATATATTGATATAACATTAAGTCCAAGGAAAATAAGTTTTCTTTGAATATCAATTGGATTGCATTAGGCTCGAAAAAATAATCTTAAATGTAAATTTTTGGATTGAGAAATATACAAAAATTTTAAGCAAATTTAGTTTGGAAGACACATAAAGTTTTTATTATTTTAAAATAAAGCTCATTTTAAGGAAAACATAACTAATGAAGTTTCTAAATGTATGAACAGAATTTGGATTTTAGGTTGGCTAAAATACAAAAAACGCCTTGAACTTAGTTAAGTCTATCTCCAGAGTCTCCATTCTTTTGATTATAATTAATTTAGTGCTCGTATAATTATTTATATCTAATTAAATTTTTATGTGGAAGAAAAATGATAACTTTCATTAAATAAATGCTGATGTATTTTCTTGTTATATAGAAAAATCGTTAATGTAATATGTTAATATGTAAAGTTAAAAATAATTTTTTTTTATTTTTATTTTTCTTTGTCTCTACTCCTTTATTACTTTTTTTTGCCACAAATAGATATTTAATCTACATGATAATGCCACGTGGTATTTCTATCTTAGTTGGCAATCAGAGTTAACAAAGTCAATGTTTCCGTCCACATAAAGACTTGATTAGGTATTAAGTTTGTATGATAACTCAATTGATTACAATAAAAGACGTTGAAGATGTAGATATTTAATTAAGTTCAAAGGCTTTTTTATATCTCAGCCTTTTGAGAATAATAAATTGCTTTAGACTCAATGACAAAGTTAAGAATTGTCCTGGGAGCAGGATAAAAATAATATTTACTTAAATATAAAGTAAATAAACTAAATATTAACGAAAACAGTAAATTCAAATATGGTAATAATATAATTGTACAGCCAAGCACAAAACCTTTTTGTGAGACAAAAATATTCAAATTTCATATGTTATAATTTCATGTTGTATATTTAAATTGTATTTAAAAAATTTGAACAAAATTAAAGTTGAAATTCAAAATTTTTTTTTTGAAAGTATAACTAATAATAAAAAGAAACAAAGGAAAAGGATTACTTAAAGTCAAACTTTGATATATAAGTAGAGATATAACAAAAAATGGTGCAAGTAGTATGGAGGGCAAAGCTTGAAGGATGATGTTTGTGAATGTATCAAACTAGTGTTAGTGAAAGAGACCTTTGATATAGTCTTTGTGTCATGAACGACAGTTCAGGGCACTAGAGGGAGTCGGGTGGTCCACTGAGGTGCCAACATGTGGGGGAGAAAACCCCTTTGGTAATGTGACATGTGAGCGGGCCATGCAGGGTGTGGGCATAGCACTTACACATGGGTGAGATAGCTCGCACCCTATCGAGTCAGCTCGCCATGTGTGCATAGTGCCTACACCTAAATGACACATCAGGACAGCAAGGCCATCCACAATAGCACCATGTAAGCATGCCAGCCACATGAGACTACACAATGCTGCAGGGGTAGAATCGGTACACCACTGTACCCCTTGTAGCGGCTTGAATTGCTTGGAATGTAACTTTCCCTCGTAGGGAAATTATTAAGGGGAAATTCCCACTCATTTTTGCCTTGTATAGCCTAGATAGCTGTTAAGGGATCCTTGTCTCTAAATACCTTTCTTGTAACACATTTGTACAGTTGTTGACTCATTAATACAAGATATTTCACTTTCAAATTTTCTCTCACTTTCTTACTCCTTTAATCTTCTATTGCTTGTGTGTGGGGTGTGATGTGTGCTTGTGTGCTTAAGGGCTAATGCTTGTGTGTGTTCCCTTGCATATCATTTTGCATATTGTGATGCTTCAAGGACCCTTATAGCCTAGAACTTGATGATGTTGGTAGGCATATGTTGTTCAATTTTCTACTCACGCAAGTGTACGTATCGCAAAGATAATATAAAGATGAGTAGAATGTCGATCCCACAGATAATTGAATTAATTCTTACAGTTAACTACTAAAATTAACACACTTTAATTTTATCTAAACAATTAAAATTAAAAAAATATATTTAAATTAATAAACTAATAATGAAAACTAATCTATGCAAATTTACTTTGTTAAATGTGAATGACTACCAGACCTAAGATTATAATATCCCTCAACACTTTATCTTATTCTTGTCTCTCTCTCTCTCTCTCTCTTTTAACTCAATTTAATGGATTAAGTTGCTAACCTAGAGTCTTAAATTATTTATAAATCTCTATCGAGTTTTTCATAAAAATACCTTTCCCAATTAATTTACTATATGTCTATGAAAATTATATTAAAGAAAGATTCATTAAGTTCGTACTCGAATTTTGACTACGTATGGCTTATAAGTGTATGTCTACCCTATATGCAAATCAAATCACCTAATCAACTAAGTGTATTCAATTATATGCTATTCTATTCAAGGTCTACCTAAATCTCTTTCGTAAGGTTTAACTTAAGTTTCCAATTCAATCTAATTGGTGGCCAGTCAACTAGAAGCATTAAGAACAAAATAAAATAAACAACTTAAATCTATCAAACATAAGTAAAAGAGAGATAAATAATTCAGACTATATATTGAGTTCAATCATAATCTTAAATTAAAAACTTAGTTTCCCATCAAGTCATACATTATCATTGAATAAAATTTAAACATTGAAGGCAACCGAAGATCAAGAATCAAAAAGTGGCTTTGATATTTCTTTACTCTTCATTTCTTTCTTATTCTTTTGCTGTAGAAATGATTTTTTTTCTTTTGAATTAATTTTGTCTATTGTAAAAACAATGACAAACTAAATTTATTTTCTAAGATTATGGGTTATTTCATTATGTAGTTCGAATATATGATTTCTCTTTGCTTAAAATTAATGGATGATGCATGGTTTATTCAATTCTGTATTTATTGCTTTCCACAGCTTGATCACCAGTTGAAATGTCTTGGGTCTCTAAGTACAACTAGACAGAGAGAGTTTAGAAAAGACCATAGTTTTGAATAGCCTATGTTCAATTCACTTCGGAGTTAGGTGATAATTTCGTATTTAAGATAGACATATACCTAAATACCTAGTTAGCCAAATTAGAACACAAACTCATTGAACCTTTTCTAATTAATTTACATAAACATATGGAATTAGTTTTGAAAAAGTATGTGTGCATGATCTCTAAGGCATTAAGTGATCAGGGGCATACTATTTTGTCAAGGCATTGAGTGATCTGGGAGCTAGCATCAACCTTATGCCATTGTTGATTTATAAGAAATTAGGCTTGGAAGAGATCCAGCCCACTATAGTGACTTTACAACCGATAGACCGCAACATCACATATCCATGAGGCATTGTAGAAAATGTATTAGTAAAAGTGGACAAGTTCATCTTGCCAATTGATTTGTGGTACTCGATATGGAAAAAGACAGAGAGATTATAATCATTCTGGGTAGACTTTTCCTACATACCACTAGAGCACTCATAGATGTAGAAAAAGGAAAACTTACCTTGAGAGTCTAGGAACAAAAGGTAACCTTCAATTTCTTTAATGCTTTAAAAACGATCATGATGAGTGCTATGTAGTGAATATAGTTGATAAAGTCACAAGAGAAGTGGGTGAGGAGAGACACCCTGTGGACCCATTTGAAGCTTCCTTAGTAGCTAATTCAGGGAAAGGGGATGAAGATGTTATTGAGCGCATAAATTTGTTGGATGCTTCTTCCCGTGTTTGAGGACACAATATAAAAAGTTGGATACTTCACCAACACTTACACTAGTAAGGCCATCTATCGAGAAACCTCTAAAGTTAAGATTAAAACCCCTACCAAATCATTTGAGGTATGCTTATCTTGGTAACTCATCTACACTTCTTGTTATCATTTCATCCGGTCTTATTAACACGTAGAAAAATAAATTGTTGAAAGTTCTGAGAGAGCATAAGAAGGCATTAAGATGGACGATTACAGACGTAAAGGGGATTAGTCCCTCAATATACATACATAAAATGTCAAGCTTGACCTTATAAAATACTTTCCATGTCATTCATATGATTGACAATATGCTTGCATACTTGGAAAGCCCCGAAAGAAAAATCGTTAAAAGACGACAATTTACCCAATGGTACAATTAAGTTAATTTAAGCCTCGAACTAAATCAAATAGAGAATTTAAAATGAAATTAAGAATATTAAAGTCCCAGAATGGTTTAATATGGTGATTTGGAGTTCGAGGATCAATTTGGAGTCAAACCGAAATTTTTATTGTCTAGGGGCAAAATGGTCATTTGTCACCTAGCGACACAATGGGAATTTTTAGAAAAATTTTTTTTTTGGCCCCATTTGACTTATTGGAGTATAGTTTGAGGGTTTGGAAGTGAAAAAGTTTAATTTCGGTGATTTCTAGAGTGTAGGGGCAAAATCGTAATTTTACCACTCGCGGACAAAATTTGAGATTTTGAGTGAATTTAGATCAAATTTGAAAAATTAAAGAATGGTATGAGTATAAGGGATGAAAAATATGTCTATGGGCAATTTTTCAGTTTTTGGGGCAAAAATGTAATTTTTTACTTTTACGGGGGCAAAAGTGTAAATTTCAAAATTACTCCACCAAGACTTTGGATAAGTCTGAGAATTTTCTCTAAGCCATGGATATGTGGGACAAGTGTATGGTGAAAATTTGGAAACAAATGGATGGCTAGAATTTAAGGAATTAATAAAATATTAAAAAAATGAATAAAATAATATTATATTATTTTAGCCTTTAAAAAGGTAAAAATTCCAGAATTCTCATCTTCTTCAGCCATCCAAACCAGGGGAGAAAAGGGGGAAAAAAACAAATAAGAACCCTACCTGAAAATTTGGAGAAAATCAAGAGAAATCAAGAAATCAAGCATTGAAAAGGTAAATTTCATTGATTTTCCTTGTGATTTTCACTAGCCATGCATTTTTTTCTCATTTCCATGCAAAATTAGAAAGTGGGTATGGACACCCATGCTGGCCAAACCTCCATGGATGAGTTTTGCGCTTGATTTTTGGTTGATTTTAATTGAATTAAGTGATTTTAGTTAAGTTATATTGAAATATAGCAAAAATAAGCTAGAGATATAATTTTCTCCCATTGAAACCCATTATGCCAAATTTTCTAGGGGAATATTGGCTGCTGATCTTGATGTTTATTTCAGGAATTATGATGAATAATGATGAATTATGAGCCTAGAAAAATAATGGGAATTTTCGAAGCAAAAATATAAATTTTTACCCACTAAGGGTATTTTCGTAATTTGCTATCGGGAGTGATAATTTGCACCACACTGAGGGAAATTAAGTCAATTTGGGTGCAATTGAGGTATAGAAACTGACAAAAATTAATTTGGAGTTAAAACTGACGCGTGTATCGATTTATCAGGTAAAAGACTGAAATAGGCTAACACCGCATTTAGGCAAAAATTTAGACATTTTTGCATTTCATATCAAGCATTAGTAGTCTAAATTAGTTTAATTTCAATTTAGTACGAATGTGGTGAATTTCTCGATTTTGTACTGTGTCAAGGTGGTGAGTCCTCGGATAAAGGCAAGGGAATTGCACCCGAGGACCAGTAGTCTGAGTATTTCGAAAATCCCTACTCTAGACACGGTGAGTAACCTTACCATCATTTTAATTATCTAAAGTATGTTTTTATTCGGTTTTGGTGAATTGTATGAAAATGAGTTCAAATGGTAAATTTTTATGTTTTGTAAACAAAATGAGTTTAAATGAAAATATTTTATAAATTGTCTTGAAACGAAATAACGATTTTAAAAATAGAGTAATTGGAGACCACTGATATGTTGTAAATTTAAAATTGAATTAATGACTAATGTTATTGTATTGGCATGACTGGCTGGGCTGTGTTTTTTATGAATTGTATGAATTGCTTTATTTTACCCTTGCAGGCTGGGTAGTAATATATTAGCCCTGTCATGCTGTCAAAATTTTATTGTATGGTGGGTTTGACCTGCTGCAGTGGGCTGGGTTCTGTGGACTAGCCTATTAGAGGGGCACGAAATCTTGTTATATTTTTACCTTGGTTGGAGAGGCGAGCAGGGTAAATACCGAGGTATAACTTTAAAGTTCACTTCACGCCAAACCATCACGTGAAGGGGAACTCGGCCAACGCCGAGGAACGGCTATGTTTTCAAAATAAAAACACGACTTTCTAATAGCCTTGGCGGACTCAGTTGGGATAGCCCTCAGCCAAGGTATCCCAGATAACTGAGTATGATAATAATTTTTGGCATGAGCCAAGCTTTTTAAGAAATTCATAAGCCATACTGATTATTTGCTTTAAATAAATTGATTTCATTTGGTTGAAATAAGTTGAAAGATGATAAATTACAGTTTGATGAAATGTTTTAATAGTCTCATTTTACTCGACTTTAGATATTTTGAGTGATGTTTGTTTACTCACTGGGATTTTATAATCTCACCACCCTCATTTCCACCCATTTTAGGCTCAGAATAGATTGTAGATAACTAATATCGGTGAGGATTACAGTTGAACTTGCCACATCCAAAGACTGTAGGTTCATTTCTTTTAATACTTTTGGTCATTGGTGGGCCCACGTGTCACTGTAAATTAAATTCTATACTTTGGTTATCTGTGTTACGATATGTAAGAATTTATTTTGCTTTTATGCTATAAAAATTATTTATGCAGTGTTCTTAAAATATCGTTTTATGTGAAATTTGAATATTTTATTTAATAGTTTTATTTTATTATAACAGTTATAATTCCATTTTAAACGAATGTTTTAGACATCCAAAATTATTTTTGATTATGAAATATGTGTTTTCCGCTTACATACTATATTTTTAGATGATTTTGAGATTTTTGGGTTAAATTATCAAAATACCCCTATGAGACGAAAATTATTATTTTATTTGTTTAAGTTGGAAACAGTTTAAAATCTTTTAGAATGTGGTATTTGGAAACAGTTACCCACAGGGGAAATGAGAAGCTGATATTAAAGCCTTGTGGGGTTCCGGTTGACATTTCGGGTAATGAATGTCGATCGAGACGTCGCGACGGTTGTCACGGGCTCGATGGGAGTTTCGGGTCGTGACAATTAAGTTGGTATCAGAGCTGTTGGTTTTAAAGATTAGAGTTTAGGGTTTAAAGTTATTTTAAAGCTATTTTAAAAATTTACAGTGTCAGTGTGGCCCCGAGTTAAGTTAGGTTAGGTTGAATAAAATACATGCATAAGCATATAGAGCCTAAGGTTGCCTAAACTCACTTTATTCCCTCTTATAGATTATTATGTCTCCTCGACGCGAACAACCACCTTTCACTAGATCAATTGGGAGGGGAAGAGGTTGTTTCCAACGTCGTCAGTTAGGTGCAATAGAGGAGGAATCGACTGCATCCACCATTCGGGCAGCACCTGCTGCTGAACAGACCGAGACTCCTCCACATCCTCCACTTCCTCTGCCACTTACTAGTATTCCTGCTATGCCTCTTGAGGCAGTTCAAGCATTAGCAGCCTTCTTTACTGCTATTGCTGGCCAGGCTCAGGCTGGTTAAGCTCTTCCTACAGTTCCTCTAGCTGCTCCTTCAGTACCACCATCCCCACCTCCTGTCCCACCATCAGTGCTGGATGTTTCTGATTCTAAGAAGCTTAAAGAGGCTAGGCAACATAGTTGTGTTTCTTTTATGGGTGAGTCGGACGTAACCGTGGCTAAAGAGGTGGTGCGAATGGCTTTAAGAGCTGAGAAGCTTGAGAATGAAAATAAGAGTCTGCGAGCTGAGTTAGCAAAAAAGAGAAATCTGAGTGTATGTTCTAGTCAGCCACCAAAAAGGGGCAAAGACTCCTCTGTTTCAGGAAGTTCACGTAGATGCAGAAATTGTGGGAATTATCATGTTGGGCCGTGCAAAGGGCCTGCACGATGTTTTTGTTGTGATCAACCGGGTCACATTTGGAGAGATTGCCCACAGTTAGGACGGGCTACGGTAGTTGCTCCATCTCCACCAACTCATACGGATATGTAAAGGAGAGATTCTTCTGGATTGCAACCGAGACAGAGATGATTTTGACATACCACCAAGGGTAGATTAAATATGTTGAAATTAGTGCTCTAACAAAGTACATATGATAGAAAGCTAGTTTGTAAGTTGTAGTTTTCATGATCATGAAATATATAAAGATTATCAATATATGGATATACATTTGGAGTTGTAATTTACAAGTTTGAAGTATTTAAGATATGATTAAATGGAATTAGCATTAGTTAAGGTACGTAAATCTTTTAATTAATTTCTATGGAGTATGCGTGATAGTAGAATGGAGGAACATCGTGTAGTGATGCTATATGGTGAAATCACTATACAATATGGAAAGGGTATTTTCGAGTGGGATTTATTGATTGATGATAAGTGATGAGCAATTTGAGATACATGTAGCTATGAATAAATTTGGAGATTTTTGCTTAAGCAAACTTGTATTAAATGTTATGGTAAAGATATATGAATGCTAATGGCAAAATAAATACGTTAAATCAATGTTTTGATCACACACTTGTGATAGAAAGTTAGTCTTGCTAATTGTGGTATAGACTCGAAGGGAAGCCACACGATTGTGAATAATTGAGATAGTAGCTTTAAAGGTGGAAAAGTTGCTAAGATAAAGTGAATTCAAACCGTTGCAACGCCACAATTATGACTATTAAACGCTGTCATGTTAAGAACCCCTAATGGCTAGAAAGCAAGAGCAAATTGAGAGTGGCATGAAGATGAAACCCACAAGTTGAAGAATGGTCATTGGTTTTCATGCTAAGCTTTGTTGTTTGGAGTCTTAAGTGCATTGGGAGGTATTAAGATAAAGATGATGAGTGAAATTGCAAAGTTTTTTTTTTATTGCCTTATATATATTGGCATGTAAGAGAAAGAAAAGTTAGAGAATTTTTGAGATGGCTACATAAAAATAAATTAACATGTGGAGTGTTAAGATGAATAATATGATGACTGAAGTCAAATCTTAAGAAATAAAGAAGACAAGAGATTAAGTCTTGTTAAAGACTAAAAACGAAGCGAGCGAAAGGTTAGATGAATGTATGAGATACTGATAAGAGATGTCAATACCAAGTGAGGAAAATGTAAATAAAGATTTCAATAATGATATACTTGGTGTATAAAAGAGTAAATAAGTGATTAAGTGTTTCAAGAATGTTTAAACGCCCTTGAGAAAGAATTATAAGTTATACATGATGAGCATAAGATGCGTGACTTTAAAACTTGCTAAGGAGCCAAATGGCTAAGTTACGGGTTAAATGATCATATGTTGTGAGACATAAATTTAAAATAAATATCCCTAAGGAAATACTCAAGAGAAGTTCTGCCATGGATCTTGTGAAAGCAAGCACTAAGTTATGTAGTTATAAAAAGGAAGCCATAAGCTGAGAGTGGTATAAGTATTAACATTAAAAAGTACTTGAGGAGAATTTAGTTTCAAGTCTTGTAATTTCAAGTACAATTTGTAAATTAGTTAAGGAAGAATGATGTTATATTCATATGAAAGAGTGGAATAAAGGATGATAGAAGTTAACCCTGATAATGAAGTCAGATAATGAAACTTTCTTAATATATTATGGGAATTGGAATTCGAAAATGCGTGAGGCATACATGATTCAAATGAATCTGAGTTTTAAGTGACAAATCAATATCGAAATGCAATAAGGATACAATATATAGGAGACATGAAGGATAATCGAGGAATAAGGATGACTTTTAGGAATTGTAGTATTGCATAAGATGCAATGATCAAGTCAAGATAAAATTTTGAGATACCAATGGGATTATAAAACATACACACATAATAGATTATAATTCAATGGAGATGACATTGTGATGCAATGATATACAGTACAAGGAAACTTAAGCATATAATTGGAAATGATAAGAAGAGAATATAAGTATATAAATGATGAGGAACTATGCACAAGAATGATGAGAATTTGTATGAATTATGAAGATTATTCTATTGAATCTTGATTGTGGATGGGAATGAATTAAGAGAAATTAGTCTGAAGGCATTTAAAAACAGAGACTCGTATACATAATGAGGAATATAGACATTTGAATGTACATGTATATGTATGTGTGGAGTAGTGATGTACCCAACTAAAATAAATAATGGTTTTAGTGGTTCGAGATTTGAACTCAATATATTTGATGAGTTGTATAGATAATGTAACGATTAAGAATCTTATCAGAAGACGATTTATGGTGACCTAAGGAATTTTGGAGAAATAGTTAAGGGAATATAATCTATAGTACGATTAAGCCATATGAGATGGATTAATAGGATTAAGAAGATTGAAATTTCCTAAATGCAAAGTAAACATGAAATATGTAGAAATAATTAAAGCCATTAATTTTCCCGAATGCTGAGGATATGTACAGGAATGAGTATGGCGTGTTAATGATATTGTAAACTACACAATAGTGTATGAGGATAGGATGAATGAATGAAAGTCGAGAAGTTTGATATGGAATGAAGTAATAAGATAGTGATTGGTATACCTAAATAAGAATAAAATGCGATCAAAATTGGTATGATTGAGATGGAGTTATGGTTCAAGCTTAATGATAGTAATAGAAGCATGCTTGGTGTCTCGATATAAGAGATCATAATTGTGAAGGTTATTGTTGATCTGATTTTAAAGGATAATAATAGACATAAGCGAAGTACTTGAGTTGAATTGGAGGTAAATGAGGTGAACAAATCAAAATTCCCTATAAAGGGGAGGACATAAGAAGTCGAGCATTATATGAGAAAACAATACCCCCACATTTTCTTTGAGTTCAGTACATGAAATTTTGAAGTCAAAATTTTATTTTAAGGGGCATAGTATTGTCAAGTCCAACCTTATAAAATACTTTTCATGTCATTCATATGATTGACAATATGCTTGCATACTTGGAAAGCCTCGAAAGAAAAATCGTTAAAAGACGACAATGTACCAAATGGTACAATTAAGTTAATTTAAGCCTCGAACTAGATCAAATAGAGAATTTAAAATGAAATTAAGAATATTAAAGTCCCAGAATGGTTTAATATTGTGATTTGAAGTTCGAGGATCAATTTGGAGTCAAACCGAAATTTTTACTATCTAGGGGCAAAATGGTCATTTGCCACTTAAGGACACAATGGGAATTTTTAGACAAGAATTTTTTTTTGGCCCCATTTGACTTATTGGAGTATAATTTGAGGGTTTGGCAGTGAAAAAGTTTAATTCCGGTGATTTCTAGAGTGCAGGGGCAAAATCGTAATTTTACCACCCGCGGATAAAATTTGAGATTTTGAGTGAATTTAGATCAAATTTGACAAATTGGAGAATGGTATGAGTATAAGGGATGAAAAATATGTCTATGGGCAATTTTTCAGTTTTTGGGGCAAAAATGTAACTTTTGACTTTTACGGGGGCAAAGGTGTAAATTTCAAAAATTACTCCACCAAGACTTTGGATAAGTCTGAGAATTTTATCTAAGCTATGGATATGTGGGACAAGTGTATGGTGAAAATTTGGAAACAAATGGATAGCTAGAATTTAAGGAATTAATAAAACATTAAAAAATGAATAAAATAATATTATATTATTTTAGCCTTTAAAAAGGTAAAAATTCCAGAATTCTCATCTTCTTCAGCCATCCAAACCAGGGGAGAAAAGGGGGAAAAAAACAAATAAGAACCCTACCTGAAAATTTGGGGAAAATCAAGAGAAATCAAGAAATCAAGCATTGAAAAGGTAAATTTCATTGATTTTCCTTGTGATTTTCACTAGCCATGCATTTTTTTCTCATTTCCATGCAAAATTAGAAAGTGGGTATGGACACCCATGCTGGCCAAACCTCCATGGATGAGTTTTGAGCTTGATTTTTGGTTGATTTTAATTAAATTAAGTGATTTTAGTTAAGTTATATTGAAATATAGCAAAAATAAGCTAGAGATATAATTTTCTCCCATTGAAACCCATTATGCTGAATTTTCTAGGGGAATATTAACTGCTGATCTTGATGTTTATTTGAGGAATTATGATGAATAATGATGAATTATGAGCCTAGAAAAATAATGGGAATTTTTGGAGCAAAAATACAAATTTTTACCTACTAGGGGTATTTTCGTAATTTGCTATCGAGACTGATAATTTGCACCGCACTGAGGGACATTAAGTCAATTTGGGTGCAATTGAGGTATAGAAACTGAAAAAAATTAATTTGGAGTTTAAACGGATGCGTATATCGATTTATCGGGTAAAAGACTGAAATAGGCTAACACCGCATTTAGGCAAAAATTTAGACATTTTGCATTCCATATCAAGCATTAGTAGTCTAAATTAGTTTAATTTCAATTTAGTACCAATGTGGTGAATTTCTCGATTTTGTACTGTGTCAAGGTGGTGAGTCCTCCGATAAAGGCAAGGGAATTGCACCCGAGGACCAGTAGTATGAATATTTTGAAAATCCCCACTCTAGACACGGTGAGTAACCTTACCATCATTTTAATTATCTAAAGTATGTTTTTATTCGGTTTTGGTGAATTTTATGAAAATGAGTTCAAATGGTAAATTTTTATGTTTTGTAAACAAAATGAGTTTAAATGAAAATATTTTATAAATTGTCTTAAAACGAAATAACGATTTTGAAAATAGAGTAATTGGAGACCACTTATATGTTGTAAATTGAAAATTGAATTAATGGCTTATGTTATTGTATTGGTATGATTGGCTGGGCTGTGTTTTTTATGAATTGTATGAATTGCTTTATTTTACCCTTGCAGGCTGGGTAGTAATATATTAGCCCTGTCATGCTGTCAAAATTTTATTGTATGGTGGGTTTGACCTGCTGCAGTGGGCTGGGTTCTGTGGACTAGCCTATTAGAGGGGCACGGAATCCTGTTACATTTTTACCTCGGTTGGAGAGGCGAGTAGGGTAACTCCCGAGGTATAACTTTAAAGTTTACTTCACTCCAAACCACCACGTGAAGGGGAACTCGACCAACGCCAAGGAACGGCTATGTTTTCAAAATAAAAACACGATTTTCTAATAGCCTTGGCGGACTCAATTGGGATAGCCCTCCGCCAAGGTATCCCAGATAATTGAGTATGATAATAATTTTTGGCATGAGCCAAGCTTTTTAAGAAATTCATAAGCCATACTGATTACTTGCTTTAAATAAATTGATTTCATTTGGTTGAAATAAGTTGAAAGATGATAAATTACAGTTTGATGAAATATTTTAATAGTCTCCTTTTACTTGACTTTAGATATTTTGAGTGATGTTTGTTTACTCACTGGGATTTTATAATCTCACCACCCTCATTTCCACCCATTTCAGGCTCAGAATTGATTGTAGATAACTGATATCGGCAAGGATTACAGTTGAACTTGCCACATCCAAAGACTGTAGGTTCATTTCTTTTGATACTTTTGGTCATTCGTGGGCCCACGTGTCACTGTAAATTAAATTTTATACTTTGGTTATCTGTATTACAGTATGTAAGAATTTATTTTGCTTTTACACTATAAAAATTATTTATGCAGTGTTCTTAAAATATCGTTTTATGTGAAAATTGAATATTTTATTTAATATTTTTATTTTATTATAACAGTTATAATTCCATTTTAAACGAATGTTTTAGACATCCAAAATTATTTTTGATTATGAAATATGTGTTTTCCGCTTACATACTATATTTTTAGATGATTTTGAGATTTTTGGGATAAATGACCAAAATACCCCTGTGAGACGAAAATTATTATTTTAATTGTTTAAGTTGGAAACAGTTTAAAATCTTTTAGAATGTGGTATTTGGAACCAGTTACCCACAGGGGAAATGAGAAGCTGATATTAAAGCCTTGCGGGGTTCCGGTTGACATTCCGGGTAATGAATGTCGATCGAGATGTCGCGACGGTTGTCACGGGCTCGATGGGAGTTCCAGGTCGTGACATAAAATTCTATTAGAGGAAGGTCACAAAGCCACCATAGAGCATCAACAGGGACTCAAATGAAGAAGGTGGTAAAAAAGGAGATTATCGAATGGCTGGACATTGGCATTATCTATCCTATATCAAATAGTGCATGGGTAAGTTTAATACGATGTGTACCAAAGAAGGGTGGGCTAACAGTAGCTACTAATGATAATAACAAGCTCATTCCCACGAGAATCGTAATAGAATGAAAAGTATGCATGGATTATAAAAAACTCAATAAAGCTACGAAGAAAGACCATTTTCCATTACCTTTTCTATTGATTAAATGTTAGATAGGTTAGTAGGGAAAGAATTCTATTGTTTCCTAGATGGGTAATCGGGATACAACTAGATAGTGATAACTTTAAAAGATCAAGAGAAAATGAGATTTACATGTCCTTATGGCACATTTGCTTTTCAAAAGACGTCATTTGGACTTTGTAATGGTCCAACTACCTTCCAACAATGCATGATGGATATATTCTCTACTATGGTGGAGTAGTCACTTGAGGTATTTATGGATGACTTCTCTATTTTTGGTAATAATTTTGATTATCGTTTATTTACTCTTAACAGGGCTTTAAAACGATGTGAGGAAACAAATTTGGTTTTGAATTTGGAAAAGTGTCACTTTATGGTACAAAAAGGTATAGTTCTCAAACATAAGGTTTCCAGCAAAGGATTGGACGTGGACAAGGCTAAAATAAAGACAATTAAGAAACTCCCACCACCAAATTCAGTACAAAGTATTAGAAGTTTCCTTTAACACATTGGGTTTTATTGGTGATTTATTAAGGATTTTTCCAAAATCTCTAAACCTTATGTAATTTGTTAGAAAAAGATGTTCCCTTTTAAGTTAGATGATGATTGTCGTGCAACATTTGTAGAATTGAAAAATAGGCTAATATCTACACCCATCATTGTAGTTCCTGGTTGGTCACTTCCATTTGAATTCATGTGTAATGCTAATGACTATGCTGTAGAAGCAGTGCTATGATAGAGAAAAGATAAAATTTTACATTCTAGATACTATGCTAAGAAGACTTTGACAGAAATGTAAAGGCATTACACCACCACCAAGAAAGAACTATCACTTGTTGTATATGCTTTTGATAAATTCCATTCTTACTTGATTGGTACGAAAGTTGTTGTTTACACTAACCACTCAACAATTAAGTACTTGATTGCTAAGAAAGATGCCAAGCCAAGATTAATAAGATGGATATTCCTGTTACAAGAATTTGACCTGGAAATGAAAGATCAAAAAGGCACAGAGAATCAAGTGGCATATCATCTATCAAGGTTGAACAATGCTAACTCAGGTAATAACATAACTTTGATTAAATAAAAATTTCTTGATGAGCAGTTATTATTTGTTAGTCAAAAGAAGGAACCCTAGTATGCTAATTATGTCAACTACATTGTAAGCAAACTTTTTCCTCCTAACTCTAATTTTCATCAAAAAAGAAGTTTCTTCATGACGTTAAATTTTTTGTATAGGATGAACCATATTTGTTTAAGCAATATGCAAATAAAGTTTTGAAGAGGTGGATCCCAAAGAAGGAAGTTGAAAGTGTTTTGAAGCATTGCCATTCATCGGACTATGGAGGTCATTTTGGAGGAGAGTGTACAGTGCAAAAAGTCTTACAATCAGGTTTGTTCTAGCCCACACTTTTAAAGATGTTAATAATTTTGTCTTACGTTGTGACAGATGTCAATGAGCGGAGAATATCTCAAGACGAAATGAGATGTCGTTAAACAATATTTTGGAAGTAGAGTTATTCAACGTTTGGGGGATTGATTTTATGGGATCTTTCATCTCATTATTCAACAATCATTTCATTTGGCAGTTGTGGACTATGTATCAAAGCAGGTGGAAGCTTCAACACTACCTACAATGATGCAAAGGTCATATTAAAATTTCTAAGGAAGAACATTTTCGCAAGATTCGGCACACCAAAAGCAATAATAAGTGATAAAGGTAGCCACTTTTGCAATAAATCCTTCACTGCTTTGCTTGCAAAGTATGGAGTGTCTCATAAGGTGGCAACAGCAGATCATCCCCAAACAAGCGGACAAGTTGATGTATCTAACTAAGAAATTAAGCGAATTGTAGAAAAAATAGTATCTCTATCGAGGAAGGACTAGGCTTAAAGACTCAATGATCCATTATGGGCCTATAGGATAGCTACAAAACCCCTATTGGTATGCCTCCCTACTGTTTGGTCTATGGAAAAGCATGTCACTTGCGATGGAATTAGTGCATAAGGCTTTTTGGGCTATTAAAAAGTTAAACTTCGATTTAGAAACTAAAGGTGAAAAGTGATTACTCTAATTCAACGAGATGGATGAGATACAATTAGATGCCTATGAAAATGCTAGAATATACACAAAAAAGAAAAAAAAAAGATGACATGACAAAAATATCGTTGAACGACATTTTGAGCCAAGCCAACATGTGTTGTTGTTTAATTCTTGTTTGAAGCTGTTTCTTGGGAAGTTGAAGTCAAGGTTGTCAAGACCACTACTTATCTCAACGTTGTTTCCATCTGGTGTCGTGGATTTAGTGGACAACACAACCAATGCATGGTTTATTCAATTTTGTACTTATTGCTTTTCACTGCTTGATCACTAGTTGAAATGTCTTAGGTCTCTAAATGCAACTCAATAGAGGGAGTTTAGAATAAACTATAGTTTACAATAGCTTATGTTAGATTCACTTTGGACTTAAGTAATATTTGGTATTTAGGATAGACATATACCTTAATACCTTAGGCAGCCAAATTAGAATATGAACGTAATGAACCATTTCTAATTAATTTACATAGACACATGGAATTAGTTTTGAAAAGGTATGTGTGCATCATCTTGACAGAGACTTATACATAATATGAATTCTAAGTTAGCTCTGTATCCTATTAATCTATGTTAAGGAGAATGATTAAATTCACCATAATCATTGATTTTAAATTAATATTTTTCTTAGTGAAATTATATTCTTCCTTAATTACTTAGTTTAATAATTATTTTTAATTTAATCAACCATTCAAAATTGAGTGCTTGGATAAGATAGATTTTGTTATAAATTTACTACTTAGTAAGAATAGGTACAAATCTTTATGGGAAATGATACTCGACTTAACTTTATATTACTTTTACTGCCATGTGCATTTACGAGGATTAATCCGACAAAAAATTTTTGGCACTGTTGCTCGAATTTACCTATGAAATAAAGAAATGTGTTATAAATGTTAATGCTTATTTGTTGCTATATGACTGATGACAATGAGGAGTAAAACTTTTGCCCAATGTTTAAATGTTAAACTATTAAACTGAAATTAAGGCTTTGGTAAGTTGAATTGTACAAGTATTGGAGAAGGAAACCTGTGTTATCGAGGTTGGTGGAGAGTTCTATAATTAAGAGCATAATGACTAGGTGTGCATGTGCGCTTCCTATAACGAAATGTATGATATGTATATGCTACTATGATATGTATGTCTAGAGGAAGTATTCCTAGACTAGTAAATGCCTATGAATAATGAAAAATGCCTAAAGATGTGATGCCTAAGCTAGATAATGTTAATATGATTATGAAACCATGTTACAGGAAAATGAGGATATGCTTGATATGTATATGATATATGTGTCTAGAAATGTTACGTCTAGACTAGTGAATGTTACAAAAGTCATGTGAAGTGCCTAGAAGGGTGTCAAACCCTGTTCTATAAAATAATTACGACGTCATTTACATGTTCAACAGAATGTTTGCATGTTTAGGAAGTTCGAGGAATCGTTAAAAGACGATATTGCCCCTAATGGTACCATTAAGTCGATTAAGCCTAGAACTAGTTCAAATAGGAATTTTGAGGTGAAATTAAGAGTTTCATAATTCAGGGATGACTCAAAATGGTAATTCGGAGTTCGAGAATCAATTTGGAGTCAAATTGAAATTTCACTATCCAATGGCAAAATGGTCATTTGCCACATGAGGACAAAATGGAAATTTTGAGAAAAGATTTGTTTTGGCCCCATTTAACTTATTGGAGTATTATTTGAGTATTGGAGTATAATTTGAGGGTTTGGTAGTGAAAAAGTTTAATTCTGGTGATTTCTGGAGTGTAGGGGCAAAAATCGTAATTTTTCCACCCACGGACAAAATTTGAGATTGTGAGAGAATTTAGATCAAATTTGACAAATTGGAGAATGGTATGAGTATAAGGGATGAAAAATATGTCTATGGGCAATTTTTCAGTTTTTGGGACAAAAATGTAATTTTTGACTTTTACGGGGGTAAAAGTGTAAATTTCAAAAATTACTCCACCAAGACTTTGGATAAGTCTGAGAATTTTATCTAAACTATGGATATGTGGGACAAGTGTATGGCGAAAATTTGGAAATAAATGGATGGCTAGAATTTAAGGAATTAATAAAACAAAAAAATGAATAAAATAATATTATATTATTTTAGCCTTTAAAAATGTCAAAATTCCAGAATTCTCATCTTCTTCAGCTGTCCAAATCAGGAGAGAAAAAGGGGGAAAAGAAATAAGAACCCTAGCTGAAAAAATTTGGGGAAAATCAAGAGAAATCAAGAATTAAAAAGGTAAATTTCATTGATTTTCCTTGTGATTTTCACTACCCATGCATTTTTTTCTCATTTCCATGCAAAATTAGAAAGTGGGTATGGACACCCATGCTGGCCAAACCTCCATGGATGAGTTTTGAACTTGAGTTTTGGTTGATTTTAATTGAATTAAGTGATTTTAGTTAGGTTATATTGAAATATAGCAAAAATAAGCTAGAGAAATAATTTTCTCCCATTGAAACCCATTATGCTGAATTTTCTAGGAGAATATTGGCTACTGATCTTGATGTTTATTTGAGGAATTATGATGAATAATGATGAATTATGAGCCTAGAAAAATAATGGGAATTTTCGGAGCAAAAATACGAATTTTTACCCACTAAGGGTATTTTCGTAATTTGCTATCGGGACTGATAATTTGCACCACACTAAGGAACATTAAGTCAATTTGGGTGCAATTGAGGTATAGAAATTGAAAAAAATTAATTTGGAGTTTAAAAGGACGCGTATATCGATTTATCGGGTAAAAGATCGAAATAGGTTAACATCTCGTTTAGGCAAAATTTAGACATTTTGCACTTCATATCATGCATTAGTAGTATAAACTAGTTTAGTTTGGTTTAGTACCAAAGTAGTAAACCTCTTAATTGTACAATTTGTCAAGGTGGCGAATCCTCTGGCAAGGGCAAAGAAATCGCACTCAATGAGTAATAGTTGGAGTACCCGAATTTAGTTTTCAGAAACTGTGAGTAAACTTATTATCGTCTTAATTATCTAGAGTAGTTTTATACAATTGTGTGATTTTATGGAAAATGGGTTTAAATGGTAAATTGCTATATTTTAGGAAAAATTGTGATTTTATAAAATGATTTTATAAATTTTTTGGAAAAATTGAATGATGATTTTGAAAATAGAGTAATTGGAGACTGCTTGCTTGTGTTGTAAATTTATGGTTTTAAATTGAATGGCTTATGACAATATATGAGCATGAATGGCTAAACTGATTTTTGGTGTTAGAATTATTTGTATTGTGTATTCAGCCTTGAGAGGTTAGGTTGCGATAAATTGCCATGTTATGCAGAAAAAGATTTTATAAATCAGGTGGTAGATAAAAGATTAGCTACTGTAGTGGTGGGGGGTTTCGTGGGCCAACCTATTAGAAGGGCACGGTAAACTCCTTTATATTCTCACCTCGGTCGTAGAGGCGCGTAGGGTATCTCCGGAGGTGGGCTTTTTGAGTGCACTTCACGTGGACCACCGCGTGAGAGTGAGACTCAGCCAACTCCAATGAACAGCTATGTTTCAAAATAAAAATATGATTTATGTGAAATATGAATTTTTAACAGCCTTAGAGGGCTCGGTTGGATACCCCTGGTCCAGGTGTCCTTGAGTACAGGATTTGGCATAAGCCAAGTTTTGAGTAATTCACGAGCCATATTGATTATTTGGTTGAAATGAATATTCGTGATGTGAAAAATTTACTGAAGTTAATTATTTTTAATTGTCTCCATTTACTCACCTTTAGATAGTTTAGATGGTGTCTGTTTACTCACTAGGATTTTATAATCTCACCACCCTCAATTCCCCACATTTCAAGTTCGGGATAGCCGGTGGATAGCCGATTGCATCAAGGACTTCAGTTAGCCTTGCATTGTCAAAATTATAGGTTCACAGACTCGCATCTTATTGGTTAGTTGGGGGCCCACGTGTCATTGTAAAAGTAATTTTATACTTTAATTATCTGATTTAAAATATGTATGAACATATTTAGCTTTTACACCATGTTTTTGGCGAGTTTTGGTATTATCAAAGAAAAATGACGAAAATGCCCCTGTGAGCCAGAAAATAATATTTTATTGATTTGATTTGGAAATGACTTATGATTTCTTGAAATGCGAGATTTAATAACTGTCGCTCATCGGGGAGATGCAGAAGCTGATGCTAAGCCTTGCAGGGTTTCGATCGGCATTCAGGGTAATGAGTGCCTATCGGGACGTCACGATGGTCGTCACGGACCCGATGGGAGTTCCGGATCGTGACAATTAAAGTGGTATCAGAGCATGGTTTAAAGATCAGAGATTTTGATTTTAAAGCTTTGGATTTTAAAGTTTTTGGTTTTAAAGTTGTTTTAAGAAATCCACATTGACACTGCGTGGCCCAAGTTAAGTTAAGTTAAGTCAGGTTAGGTAGAATAGAATACGTGCATCTGCATATAGAATTTGGAGTTGTTTAGACTTGTTTTATTTTTTCTTATAGATCTTATGAGAGCTATAGGAACTCCTGTTCCCAGTAATTCACTTCCTTGTTAATGTCATGCAAAGGTCATAAGTAGGGCTGTTGTTCGGGTTTAAGATGCCACCCGTGCCACGAGCCAGTGTTGGAGAGATCTTAAAACGAATGCTCCTAATGAAAGATTAATGAAATGATATATCCCTTCGATTATGGATGGAGAAATTTGGAATTGGACAAATAGGCCGTGCTAATTTATTCATTTGGTGGAGTGTACAAATTAAGCATTGCGGTAGAGTAAATTCATACATATGTGCATGAAGATGAGAACACTATGTTAATTGAGCGTGTTATGCCCATATAAAAGTGGTGTTGATTTCAATTAAGCGATTGTGAGATTTTAAAAATTGATTGGATCTATTATAGTTTATGGATATAAGCACGTGAACTAACTCAAGAGTGAGTACTAATGATTACTATAATTGATGTGTAGTCATGAAGTAAGAAGTTAGTAAACAAATCTGCTCTAAGGATGAGCTTGAACTTTGTTATGCATAGTAAGGAGGAGCCAAGGGATTAAAGGACTAAATGTGGAATTGGTAGCTTGAGGTTCAATGACTTGGAAATGTCGAATCTAGTCTAAGTGCCATATGAAGTTCTATAATTGAGATTGATATACGAATTACTTGAAAGATCAATTTAAAAGTGTATTCGGTTCAAAGTGTGGTCTATGATACGAATGATCAGTCTTAAAGGTGATCTCCCCAGAGCAAGGAATTTAGAAAATGTTGATGTTTGGATATACTCTAAGAGAGAGAACTTCTGCATCCTAAGTTTAGAACAACTTTGATCTTGTGATTGCAAAGGCAAGGTGTAATAACTAAGTAAATTATTCACTTAATAAATGTGATTGATTATTGATGAATAAAGTCAAGATCTTGATGTTTAGTGGTATACAATTTGATAATTATGTATTTAAGGGTTATTTGGAGACAATTTCTTCATCAAATTTACACTAAATGCTATGGTACAGGCATATCAATGTTAATATGAAAATGTATCCAGGAATGATCTTAACATATCACTAAAGGAGAATTAAACATGTTGAAGTTAATGTTCTAATAGTGTGCATATGATAGAAAGCTAGTTTGTAAGTTGTAGTTTTCATGAAATATATAAGGATTATCAATATATGGACATACACTTGGAGTTGTAATTTACAAGTTTGGAGTATTTAAGATATGATTAAATGGAATTAGCATTAGTTAAGGTACGTGAATCTTCTAATTAAATTTTATGGAGTATACATGATAGTAGAATGGAGGAGCAGAGTGCCGTGATACTATATGGTCAAGTTACTACACAATATGGAAAGAGTATTCTAAAGTGGGATTTATTGACTGATGATAAGTGATGTGCAATCTGAGATACATGTAGCTATGAATAAATTTGGAGATCTTTGCTTAAGCAAACTCGTACTAAATGTTATGGTAAAGATATATGAATGTTAGTGGCAAAATAAAGACATTAAATCAATGTTCTGATCGCGTACTTGTGATAGAAAGTTAGTATTGCTAATTGTGGTATAGACTCAGAGGGAAGCCACACGATTGTGAATAATCGAGGTAGTAGCTTTAAAGGTAGAAGAGTTGCTAGGATAAAGTGAAATCAAACAGTTGCAACGCCACAATACTGACTCTCAAACGCTGTCGCGTTAAAAACCCCTAATGGCTAGCAAGCATGAGCAAATTGAGAATGGCATGAAGATGAAACTTACGAGTTGAGGAATGGTCATTGATTTTCATGTTAAGCTTTGTTGTTTGGAATCTTGAGTGCATTGGGGAGGTATTAAGATAAAGATGATAAGTGAAATTGTAAAGTTTCTTTATTGCCTTGTATATTGACATGTAAGAGAAAGAAAAGTTAGAGAGTTTTTGAGATGGTTACATAAAAATAAATTAACATGGGGAGTGTTAAGATGAATAATATGATGACTGAAGTCAAATCTTAAGAAATAAGGAAGATAAGAGATTAAGTCTTGTTAAAGACTAATGAGGAAGCGAGCGAAAGGTTAGATGAATGTATGAGATACTGATAAGAGATGTCAATACCAAGTGAAGAAAAATGTAAATAAAGATTTCAATAATGATATAGCAAATGAGTTGATATAGAATATTGTTATGAGAATATACTGATCTTGTCTTAACTTTGTTGAAAGGAAAGGATTAGTAACAACACAAGTAAACTAGGTGACATGCTAGAAACTCTTGGAGATAAATTGAAATATGAGTAGTTGGGTATACCTTTATGGAAATGATATACTTGGAGTTTGAAAGAGCAAATAAGTGATTAGGTGTTTCAAGAATATTTAAATACCTTTGAGGAAGAATTATACATTATACGAGATGAGTATAAGAGATGTGATTTTAAAACTTGTTGAGGAGCCTAACGGCTAAGTCACAAGTTAAGTGATCGTATGCTGTGAGACATAAGTCTAAGATATTCCCAATGAAATACTCAAGAAGAGTTTTGCTACGGATTTCGTGAAAGCAAGCACTAAGTTATGTGATTATAAAAAGGAAGCTGTAAGCTGAAAGTGATATTCATATTAGTATTGAAAAATACTTGAGGAGAATCTAGTTTCAAGTTTTACAATTTCAGGTACAATTTGTAAATTGGTTAAGGAAGAATGATGTTATATTTATATGAAAGAGTAGAACAAAGGATGATAGAAGTTAACCTTGAAAATGAAGTTAGATAATGAAATTTTCCTAATACATTATGGAAATTGGAATTCGAAAATGCTTGAGGTATACATGATTCAAATGAGTTTGAGTCTTAAGTGGCAAATCAATATCGTAATGCAAGAAAGATACAAGGTAATATAGAGGCATGAAAGATGATTAAGGACAAAAGGATGACTCTGAGAAATTATGATATTGCATCGTATTCAATGATCAAATCAAGGTAGATCTTGGAAGCATAAGTGGGATTATAAGGCATATACACATATGTGGGGTTGATTTTGTGATCAACTAAAATGAAGAATGACTTTTAGTGAATTAAGATTCAAACTTAATATATGATGAGTGATGTAGGTAGTACCATGATAAGAAATTTTATCAGAAATTGAACTATGTGAACATAAAAGACTCTGGGAAATAGTCAAGGAGATAATATCAAGGAAATGTGATCTATAGCATGGTTAAGCCATACGAGATGGATTAATATGATTAAGAAGATTGATATTTCATACCTGTGAGATAAACAGGAAGTACATGGAAACAATGGAAGAAAATACCCCACATTTTCTTTGAGTTTGATAAGTGAAATTTTGAGGATAAAATTTTATTTTAAGGGGGGTTACTGTTGTCAAACCCTGTTCTATAAAATAATTACGACGTCATTAACATGCTCAATAGAATGTTTGCATGTTTAGGAAATTCGAGAAATCGTTAAAAGACGATATTGCCCCTAATGATACCATTAAGTCGATTAAGCCTCGAACTAGTTCAAATAGGAATTTTGAGATGAAATTAAGAGTTTCATAGTTCAGGGATGACTCAAAATGATAATTCGGAGTTCGAGGATCAATTTGGAGTCAAACCGAAATTTTCACTATCTAGGGGCAAAATGGTCATTTGCCACATGAGGACAAAATGAGAATTTTGAGAAAAGATTTTTTTTGGCCCCATTTAACTTATTGGAGTATGATTTGAGTATTGAAGTATAATTTGAGGGTTTGGCAGTGAAAAAGTTTAATTCCGGTGATTTCTGGAGTGTAGGGGCAAAAATCGTAATTTTTCCACCCACGGACAAAATTTGAGATTTTGAGAGAATTTAGATCAAATTTGACAAATTGGAGAATGGTATGAGTATAAGGGATGAAAAATATGTCTATGGGCAATTTTTCAGTTTTTGGGGTAAAAATGTAATTTTTGACTTTTACGGGGGTAAAAGTGTAAATTTCAAAAATTACTCCACCAAGACTTTGGATAAGTCTGAGAATTTTATCTAAGCTATGGATATGTGGGATAAGTGTATGGTGAAAATTTGGAAATAAATGGATGGCTAGAATTTAAGGAATTAATAAAACAAAAAAAAATGAATAAAATAATATTATATTATTTTAGCCTTTAAAAATGTCAAAATTCCAGAATTCTCATCTTCTTCAGCTGTCCAAACCAGGAGAGAAAAAGGGGGAAAAGAAATAAGAACCCTAGCTGAAAAAATTTGGGGAAAATCAAGAGAAATCAAGAAATCAAGCATTAAAAAGGTAAATTTTATTGATTTTCCTTGTGATTTCCACTACCCATGCATGTTTTTCTCATTTCCATGCAAAATTAGAAAGTGGGTATGGACACCCATGCTGGCTAAACCTCCATGGATGAGTTTGAACTTGAGTTTTGGTTGATTTTAATTGAATTAAGTGATTTTAGTTAGGTTATATTGAAATATAGCAAAAATAAGCTAGAGAAATAATTTTCTCCCATTGAAACCCATTATGCTGAATTTTCTAGGGGAATATTGGCTGCTGATCTTGATGTTTATTTGAGAAATTATGATGAATAATGATGAATTATGAGCCTAGAAAAATAATGGGAATTTTCGGAGCAAAAATACGAATTTTTACCCACTAAGGGGTATTTTCGTAATTTGCTATCGGGACTGATAATTTGCACCACACTAAGGAACATTAAGTCAATTTGGGTGCAATTGAGGTATAGAAATTGAAAAAAATTAATTTGGAATTTAAAAGGACGCGTATATCGATTTATCGGGTAAAAGATCGAAATAGGCTAACATCTCGTTTAGGCAAAATTTAGACATTTTGCACTTCATATCATGCATTAGTAGTATAAATTAGTTTATTTTGGTTTAGTACCAAAGTAGTAAACCTCTTAATTGTACAATTTGTCAAGGTGGCGAATCCTCTGGCAAGGGAAAAGAAATCGCACTCGAGGAGTAATAGTTGGAGTACCCGAATTTAGTTTTCAGAAACTGTGAGTAAACTTATTATCGTCTTAATTATCTAGAGTAGTTTTATACAATTGTGTGATTTTATGGAAAATGGGTTTAAATGGTAAATTGCTATGTTTTAGGAAAAATTGTGATTTTATAAAATGATTTTATAAATTTTTTGAAAAAATTGAATGATGATTTTGAAAATAGAGTAATTGGAGACTGCTTGCTTGTGTTGTAAATTTATGGTTTTAAATTGAATGGCTTATGACAATATATGAGCATGAATGGCTAAACTGATTTTTGGTGTTAGAATTATTTGTACTGTGTATTCAGCCTTGAGAGGCTAGGTTGCGATAAATTGCCATGTCATGCAGAAAAAGATTTTATAAATCAGGTGGTAGATAAAAGATTAGCTACTGCAGTGGCGGGGGGTTTCGTGGGCCAGCCTATTAGAGGGGCACGGTAAACTCCTTTATATTCTCACCTCGGTCGTAGAGGCGCGTAGGGTATCTCCTGAGGTGGGCTTTTTTGAGTGCACTTCACGTGGACCACCGCGTGAGAGTGAGACTCAGCCAACGCCAAGGAAAGACTATGTTTCAAAATAAAAATATGATTTATACGAAATATGAATTTTTAATAGCCTTGGCGGGCTCAGTTGGATACCCCTGGTCCAAGTGTCCCTGAGTACAGGATTTGGCATAAGCCAAGTTTTGAGTAATTCACGAGCCATATTGATTATTTGGTTGAAATGAATATTCGTGATGTGAAAAATTTACTGAAGTTAATTATTTTTAATTGTCTCCATTTACTCGCCTTTAGATAGTTTAGATGGTGTCTGTTTACTCACTGGGATTTTATAATCTCACCACCCTCAATTCCCCACATTTCAAGTTCGGGATAGCCGGTAGATAGCCGATTGCATCAAGGACTTCAGTTAGCCTTGCATTGTCAAAATTATAGGTTCACAGACTCGCATCTTATTGGTTAGTTGGGGGCCCAAGTGTCATTGTAAAAGTAATTTTATACTTTAGTTATCTGATTTAAAATATGTATGAACATATTTAGCTTTTACACAATGTTTTTGGCAAGTTTTGGTATTATCAAAGAAAAATGACGAAAATGCCCCTGTGAGTCAGAAAATAATATTTTATTGATTTGATTTGGAAATGACTTATGATTTCTTGAAATGCGAGATTTAATAACTGTCGCTCACCGGGGAGATGCGGAAGCTGATGCTAAGCCTTGCGAAGTTTCGATCGGCATTCGAGGTAATGAGTGTCTATCGGGACATCACGGCGGTTGTCACGGGCCCGATGGGAGTTTCGGGTCGTGACAAAGGGTTTTACCTAAGCAAAGTATAGAAATGTAAAGTTTGGATTACGATATCGATGACATGAAATGAGTAAGTTAATGGTTATATGATCACGAATGATAAGTATGTTATGTCTGTGGATGATTCCGGACATTGTTATAATATGAGGTTGAGTATGTCCACATCCCTATGACTATGTATGCATGTTGCTGGCAACCATGGTGGTTGTGTCCCAATTGTGATTCCCACCTACTATGCATTGATGATGTATGATACCTACAATGATGGTGGTAAGTAAGGATGCTGGTTTTGACCTGTCTGTGATTCCCGCTTGTACTGTTATGATGCCATTTGTTGAGATTACTTCGATGATGACTATGTACCCCACCGTTTGCTTAGGCAATGGGTCTCAATATGATGATGCTATCTTGTCCATCAATTAGCCACCGTATGTGACTATGTTATGTGCAGGGAGGACCACTTTATGACATGATATTATGACTATGCAGTGGCATGCCTTAAGATGTGAAAATGTGAATCATGTTATGTTATGTGATGTTTATGAATTGAGATAAACGTGAAGGCTTAAGGTAAGAGTCGTAATTGTATATTATGAATTATGATGCATCGCAATCTTATAAAGCCAAAAGGGTTAGCATCGATGTGAGTGCTTATGAAGTAAGTATGTTAACCACATATGTAGACGACCAATGGTGGGCTGGTTCATACGACAGATAAAGCTGATAAATGGCTATGATGATCAATGGCAAGATAGGAAGTCTACCTTACGGTATGGATAGATGAGTATATACATAAGCAACATAATACAGCTGCCAAGAGAATGATAGAGTGCTTATGATAGGTGATGTCTGACCCGTCCTAGTATATATATGTTGAGCTTATTGTTATGTATGCATGTTTAGAGGATATGTGTTGTCACTATCCCTACAAAGATGTACAAAGTTGGAAGAGTATGATGAATACAAAGACGTATATAAAGAATAAAGCATAAAGAATTTAGAGCTTTAGGATAGCTTAGTAGCTAAGTGGAAGAATGTGTATTGCTTGCTTTAGCTTGGTGTCTCTCTCATTTTCTTCTTTTTCTTCATATGATTTTGTTCTTAATCAAATGATGTTTTGCTCCACTCTTCTAGCCTCAAAAATGTGTTGGCAAGGTCATATTTATGCTTGGAAAAGCTTTAGAGCCATTGGAGATGATTCTCACAAGAAACTAGTTGTTTATCTTTTCAAGTCTGTGTGTAACAATCATCTATAGTCGAATATGGACACTTTATAGTCAACTATGGCTTTCAAAATCTTGAGTTTAAGCTTCAATAGTCAACTATATAAGTCTTAAAGTCGATCCTCGACCCAAATGCCCTTCATTTTCACTTTCTCTTTTCAATAGTTGACTATGGTTGAGTTCCTTTAAGTTTTTTGTGAATTCTGCCAAAAGGTCAAGTATTCAAGCTTTGTAGTTGACTATGTCCTTCATTTTCTCAACATTCCTACTCATGTAGTCGAATATGTCTTCACGGTAATCAAGTATTAAGTTATGACTGAGCTTCTTGGCTTGAAACAAATTTGGTGTTGTGGAGATTAATAATCCTTGAATGACTTAAGATAAACTCCTCATTCTGTGAACCTATCTTTGAAATTCAATCATCTTAAGAATAAGCACTAGGGAGGTTATAAAAATTTGTTCAAGCAAGTTTAACACTCATACAATTAAATCATTCAAGCTTATAGACATTCCAAAAGCAAGTGTATGAGAGTTCAATATCATCAAGGATCACTCAAATAAGTTCAAGCAAATTTTGATCTTTTGTCATTTTAAAGCTAATAAAGTTAACAAGGGTGTCATAAACAACAATTCAGGGCACTGAAGAGAGTTAGGTAGGCCACGAGGTGATTACTTGTGAAGGAGTATTGCTAGGAGAAAACCCCTTTGATAACATGACACGCAAGTGAGCCATGCAGGGCATGGGTGCAGTACTAGCACATGGGCGAGTCAGGTCGCCATGCACGCACAGCTCCCGCACCCAAACGGTGCATAACATCAAATAGTAGGGCCATCTACAAAAGCATCGATTGCACACCTGTGAAAGTGCCAGCCACACAAGGCTACACAGTACCGGGAGGGCGGAACTAGTACACCACTGTAGCCTCTGTAACTGGCTGAATAGCCTAGAATATAACTTTCCCACCTAAGAAAATTATTATGGGAAAATTCTTGCCCATTTCTAGCTTGTACAACCTAGAAAACTGCTAAGGGACCTTTGTTTATAAATACCCCCTTTATAACAAATTTGTACAGTTGTTGTCTCATTAATACAAGATATTTCAATCTCAAATCTTCTCTCATACTTTCATACTCCTTCAATTTTTTATTGCTTGTGTGTGGGATGTGTGTTGTGTGCTTGTGTGCCTAAATGCTTGTGCCTGTGTGAGTTTGCTTGCATATCATTCTGCATATTGTGTTTCTTTAAGGACCTTTATGGTCTTAATGATGCTAGTAGGCATACTTAGGCTAACCTAAGCTTAAGAATCTAGGAAAAAGGTAAGTCTAGGGCTTCACGGGGAATGGTTTGAAAAACAACCACATGACACTTGTATATGCACCAAAATGGGTTTGAATGAGCACGTTATGACTTAGGGTACAATTTTGAATGGTGTTGCACCAAAGAAAGATCCCTCAAAAAGCATAGGGTTTTCATGAAAGATGATGCACATAAGCTTATGTAAAAATGAGCTTAATACGAGTACAAGTAAAGATCTAAACAAGTCAAATTAATCATGAGCTACTCAAGCTCAATTCTACAAATATTCAAATTCAAATTGTTCATTGTCAAGACTAGCTCAAACTTGAACTGTTCGAGTAACAAGTCATGCTAAGTTCAACTTTTGTAATACTCAACTCAAGTGGTTCACGAGCTTTATCAACTTGAGTTTGAACATGAATCGAGCTTCTAGCTTTTTGCAAAATTAATATATCAAACTTAATTGATTTAAGTTTAAATAGCTCGATTGTATTTCGAGCCACGCTCAAACACAAAAATTAAAGCTTAACCAAACTCAAACCTAGAACTATATTGGCATGAGCCGACTCAATTACACCCATAAGTATATGTAAGCGTGAGAAAATTTTGGTTTGCTTTTTTTACAAAGTAAATCCAAATCAAATTAACCTAAAATTTCAATATCCAAAATTTTGAAGTCCACCCAAATCATATAATCATAAAAGCCGAATAAAAAAATAAAAATAAATTCAATTTTAGTTTGGTTTTTGCCACATCCCATTTTATGGTGGAACATAGCTGGCGCATAAACTTAGACAGGTATAACCCGCTTGGCCCAAGCAAGCCTCTTTAACGTTCATCCTTAAACATTTATCAATGAAAAAGCATCCATAAAACATCCATAGGCATACAATATCAACTCATGCATACCATCATATGCAACATCACACATATATGGAACTTCTCAACATATTAGTGTAAATGCAACATTTTATATATCATTAGAGTGCCACATTTCTATGGCACCAAAATATTTCATGTCTCAACACCCTAGGGTGTCCATATAGGCTCTTAAGCCACTTTACACATTTAACATAACATTCATAATGTAATATGCTGAAACATTTGGCTACATTATTGTAACATACTCATAATCCATAAAACATGTTCATAGTTCGTAAACATAAACATAACATAGATTGACTCGTCAACGGAACATGATCCAACTCACTAAGCATCAAGGGGCTGCTAGACACTTACCAATGAGAAATGAGCAAATCACGTCTCCGTGACATAGGCTGCTAGCAAGAAAGTGCTATCACTTATCTGCAACAAAAATAGTTAGGGAAAATAATGTGTAAGTCACAAAGACTCCGTGAGTTTATCCGGGGAAGGGGACAAGCCAAGGGATATGAGTTTTTCATAACCATGCAATTATAAATACATACAATTCACAAATCCTTTCACATTAGCATGATGTTCATGAAACATAGCATTTATTCATCCTCTGAATAACATTGCATGGAAAACAGCTTTGCATAATTCACTAGAAACCATTTAATCATGAAAACCTCTTTAAAATCACTTGAGAAGCCAATTCTATAATAATTCTATGATACAATCTAAAGTGTATCTATATATGCAAGGAATCTATCGATACCCTTGGTAATGTATCAACACATTTGACACAGAATGCCTCCTGTAGCATTTTGTTGAAAATGTATCAATACATACTTCATATGTATTGATACTCTTGCCACAGAATCTAACGTTTTGGGCATTTTCTTTAATCTAACTCGTTCATAAGTCTTTTTAGCATTAAAGGATCATTCCCTAAGCTAAGGTTCTATCTAAAAAAGCCAATATCACCACATTGCAGTGTGAATAACATCATCATTACTCATATAATCATAAACTAGGCATTTAATCACAAATCATGAGGCAATTACTCATTCAATCATTTCTCTAACTCATTAATCTCATTCGTCATAACATTCTAATTATGAGTGGGTCTGCCCCATTCTAGGAAATAATGGTTTAACCCTCACTATTTTGGGTTCTTAGCACGCTCTTGTGAATGGCACATTGGCTTCATCCATGATCTATCAAGTGGTCCTACCCTACTTAAGCAGGTAGTGGACAAGTCTTGACTACCGTCTAATTCACCTTGCGTGAACAATCATCAAAACTACGTGAGTGGCACTTCAGCCTCGCCCACGATCATCATAAGATCTCTTAAGCTTAGGATCATTCTCATCCTTAGCTTGCATAATGAACATATAACATTTCCATAAATCATCATCATACTTAGCCCATAGTGTATATGACTATCTCAACACACACATCTCATAGCAGACATTTCATAACCTCATAAATCACTTACATGATTAGCCCATAGTGTTTGTGACTATCTCAACACATACATCTCATGGCATACATTTCATAACCTCATAAATCACTTACATGCTTAGCTCATAGTTTATATGACTATCTCAACACATACATCTCATGACATACAATTCATAACCTCATAAATCACTTGCATGCTTAGCGCATAGTGTACATGATATACTTAACACATACATCTCATCGCATACATGTTACAATATCATAAATGGAACTCATGCATCCAACATTCTTATCATGCTACATCGTATATAACATGTGCATAATAACTTTCATACATTAACCATAGAAATATCTCATATCCACAATAGCTCAAAGGTCGGAGTAATCGAGCAGACTACAAAATAAAAGGGCTTGTCCCCTCTTGTTGAAAACTAGTACATAGTATCATATTTACAAACATAGTAGATTTGTAAACAATTTGAAAATCATTGTGTCACATATATCACAATCATTATCAAATCAAGTCATTTGAACATTTCCTTGAAAACTTCATGAAACCTTATAGTTCAAATCCTTTAATAAACCATTTATGGAAATAAGTTTTCAACATGCTTAAACAACCATTTCTAAAAAAAATCATGCTAACTTTATATATTAAAAAACTTGAAAAGGTGTATCCACTCACTTAATTGAAGAGTCGATTCCTAGCTCCAATTACAACTTTGTTTCAACATTATCTGTGGAGTTTTCAAGTGTTCCTATCATACAACAATCATCACAATCATTTCCTTGAGTAAAATCTCATAATAATCATTCTAGGTACTTTCGAAACTACTCGTTTTTAGCTAAACTAATTTTCTAGCTAAAACCCATGCTTAGAAACGTATAAATCTTTCATTCTTACATTAGGTGAACTTCACTGCTTAAGAAAATTACAAAGCCTTTAAGATTTAATCACCAACAAAAAATCTAGGCAATAAAATCATAGTTTCATAAACTAAAAATCAAGATTTAAAGTTTCCAAAGCTTAAAAATGCCACCTTTTTCATAACAACTCAAAACCACATCATTTAATCATCAAAAATGAAGATTTGAGTTAAAAATGAGTTGAAAAAGCTTTAGAGTTGGGGTTTTGCCTTGCAAATGCAGCCAAGGGTTGCCAACTCTCAAAAAATATGATATATTTATAAGCTAGGGTGTGAAAATACATTTTTATCCCTTTTATTTTTCTGAAATAGATTAAATGTATCGATACATTGGCCTATGTATCAATATATTTGGTTTTGGAGAAAACGTATCGATACATTATGACCATGTATTAATACATGTTCATCAGAATCCCTTTTGGGCTAAGTGAATCAATACATTATGAATATGTATCGATACATTTGAGACAAAATGTTGTTTCTGAGGCAATTAACCTAAAAAACCTACCTAACTTATTTATATTAAAAAGTAAATGTCCTCTTTACTTTTTGTTGTCCATTTACTTAAGATGTTTAATATAAGTAAGCAAACAACCCCCCATTTGGATTTAATAAAAATATCAAAAAAATCAAAATTCATAAGAATCAAAATTTAAATTTTGGTTTCAAGAACAAAATCAAAAAAGTTCAACTAAAATTAAATTTGTGGCTCCCATTTGCCATAGCAAGCATACTCCAAAAATGATAAAAAAAAATCATTTTTGATCATCTAAAAATTAAGGGAATCATTACCGCTATTTTTTATTTTCAAAAGATTGTTATATAAAAATCACATATTTTGATTCCTTCCAAACTTAGAAATTTTTCTACTTCAAAAGTAATAGACAATCAAAAATGTCAAAGAATTCTTTTGAAGGTTAAAACTAAATTTAATTGTCAAAACATGCAATCTATGTGCTCACCTAAGGATTTCCTAACTTATCTCTCACTCAGGGTGGGATGTCACAATTTTATTCTATTTGGATCTTACCAATATGCTTAAAAAATTTCTAATTTTAAAGTACAAATCAACTAAAATTTAAAAGAGTCCATAATTTAAATCCAATACAAATAATTAGAGTAAAATACAATAGAAAACACGAGTTACGAATTAACCATCAAAATTTATAGCATCATAAGTATAAATTAATCCATGTGAAAGTTTTGAAAACAAAAAGTAAATAGTACATATCTAAAAACATAAAATTTACTCCATAATTTTATTCAAAGAAACTCTAAAGAAAAACTTACATATGTTCAAGTTAAATAAATATATTTTTGAGTTAATTACACCTTTGATATCCAAACAATAATGAAATGCACAAATTGGTACGTAAAGGGGAAAAAAATGTACAATTGGCGCTCTACTTTTAAACAACGTATCATGTTAACCTAAACTCTAACATAGTCCACTTGCATTGCATCTAACCAATATAGCCGCACCATGTGTACATCACATGTTAAATAAATATGCAAAATGTTTTGTGACAATTACATGTGTATGGTGTCAAGGATCTACATTTTTAACTCAAAAAGACATAATTTATAAGTAAAAGAAGGCTTTTATTTATAAATCTAAGACCCACATATCTCTTATTGATATGAGATTCGTAACTTATGGTACATGGCATCTAACAATTAGTCAATCTTAGACAATATTTTTACCATCCAAGTGAAAAAAAAAATCAACAAAAAATGTCTAGCAAACATAACTCTCTATATATATCATAATAGATCTTTACAAATTATTAATACTGAAATTGAGACATCACAGTAATAATTAAATTCCTAAGAGTATAAATCAATGAATGATAGATTTGAAATATGGAAAATTAATAATATATATTTTATGTTTAATTCAGATTTAATGTAATGGGTTTTATATATAACAGTATGAATATTGATAAAAAAAAATTTATTGATGAAAATGGATATATTATATTTTTGAATTGTCATGTTATTATATAAAAGAATGGGAATGCAAGGCATAGCCAGCTTGAATGTCACATTGCTTGTTGGCCGCCCAAGGAGGGAAAGGAGGTAAATGGGCAGTGACAAGAACATCAAGTTGATGAAGACAAGGTTGTTGGAACCTACATTTGTTGAGGTAACCGTCCCAAAATTGCTTGTCTGTTAAGGCCGGCGATTTCACTACATTTGTTTGCCCCTTTCTTTGTTTAATTGCAATACAACAAAATTCATTGCTTGTTATCACCCCCCACCCCACCCCACCCATGTCTTTTTCATCCATCCTCTACTTTTTCCTCGTTTTTTTTTTTAATCGACGTAACAGAATTTGAACCTCACTCGTTAAACAGAAGATTATGCATAAACCAATAAATCAAATGTTCGAATGCTCCAATTTTATTCTTTATTCTATATTTCATTCTTCTTTCAATGAACAATTTTTTTACCATTCAACTTCAAATTATGGTCTTTAGATACTTTATTTCTCTTTATTCAATATTTTGTGATACTCGTACTCAAGTTAGCATGAATCTTGCATACGTTGTCCATGTCCATACCAAAAGTCAAATTTTTCATTTTTCTTGTCAATTAATTATGAAAACTCGCATGTACCACAAGGACTTTTCATTCACCAAATGATATTCACTGAATCAGTTCTAAAAGAGGAGTTGTCAATTAGTTAGATAATGTTTCATGATGAAATCCCAAAGGTGTTTTCCATGATTCCATTAATTTGTTTCTTTTTTCCTCTTTAGTCCAAGTTAAAGTTGCAGCAAATTTCTTGTTCAATTTCATCCTCCAACATTGACATGAGTAGAGAATAGGCTCATTGCCAACCCTCAATATATAAATTTACATGATCAAGATACTTTTGTTTTAAACCTAAAACTTTAACCCTGAGGCACCAAACTTTTAGCTAATTATCATATGTTAGCCATGAAAATTGATTCATTCATTTCAATTTTCCTAGTTTTGCTTTCCAAAAACTATTAAAATGGAAAATAATGAACAAATGTTAATGTCATGAGGCTCAGTCTCAGTCTCAATCTGAGGTGTTGGCTAGATTTGTCCTTTTTTTACCTAATGAAGACTTTCCCTACTTTATAGAAAGACCTACTTCAACTACCAATCCAACGTTAATTTGATGTATTAATTAATAGGCAAGATCACAATGAACGGAGAATGGGGATGATAATAATGGACAAACCATTGTGAGAAAGTTGTCATTCTTCTCAAAGAATTGTTTATTAATTATAGGATGAGATTTTAACCCCTCACCTCCAAACAAAAAGAATATTCTTACCCAAGGTAGTTAAAAAATGGAAGCATCCTAGTATATATAGTTACGTTATGAGACTAGGCTTTTAGGTCGGTCACTACTCTCTCTTCATTTCCATTTCCTCCCTGCCCCTCAACTTCTCCAAGAAGCAATGGAAGGCATCAATGGTTGGTTGTCCTTCCCCTTGTACGAAAGCTTCAACCATGATTTTGCCATTCGAAGGTTTTGCCGAGCAAGAGTTGAGTTAGAGCGAGGAGAGTGGGAGGAGGCAATGAATGAGATTGAATCCTTTTCTCCTGATGACGAAACTGGCACCCCCCACTTAGCTGCTTCAGAGGTGGATGACCTTGTTGATAGCTTCATTAACATGGATGATGGTGATGATGAAGATAGAGATGATCGTAACTGCAATAAGAACCAAGATTTCCATCATTTTCAAGATGAAATTGATGCATTTTCGATGGTAAATGAAGATTTCAGAGATGAATTAGAGATGAGTGGCTCATGTGAAGATTTTGGAGTACATGAAATGGTGCCTAGTGTGGAAGAGGTGAGCCATGGTGTAGACCAAGGGCTTCACTTGGTGCATTTGTTGCTGGCATGCGCCGAGGCTGTAGGCTGCCGCGACACACAGCTTGCAAACTCTATGCTCTGCCAAATTTGGGCATCGGCTACTCCTTGGGGTGATTCACTGCAAAGGGTTTCCTATTGCTTTGCAGCAGGCTTGAAGTCCAGATTATCACTTCTTCAAAATGTCAATGGAAATGGCACAATCACTAACTGTGCCATGGATTTGCCCTTGATAACTAGGGAGGAGAAAATGGAGGCTTTTCAACTCCTTTACCAAACAACTCCTTACATTGCTTTTGGTTTCATGGCTGCGAATGAAGCCATATGTCAAGCAGCACAAGGGAAGGATTCCTTGCACATCATTGACCTAGGAATGGAACATACCCTTCAATGGCCTTCCCTGATAAGAACTCTAGCATCAAGGCCTGAAGGTCTCCCAACTCTCCGAATCACTGGATTAACCAGTAATCAAGATCTACTAGAGCTTGAAGCCAGCATGAAGTCCCTTGTCGAGGATGCTAGCTCGCTAGGCATATCGTTGGAGTTCCACATGATACCGGAGCCACTTACACCATCGCTTTTGACCAGAGAGAATCTCAACTTAAGAGAAGGGGAAGCAATATTCGTCAATAGTATTATGCACTTGCACAAATATGTAAAAGAGAGTAGAGGATCCCTAAAAGCAATCCTCCAGGCAATCAAGAAACTGGGTCCAACTTTGCTTACAATGGTGGAGCAAGATGCAAACCATAATGGACCATTCTTTCTTGGGAGGTTCCTTGAATCCCTTCACTATTACTCTGCCATCTTCGATTCCCTCGAGACTAGTTTACCTAGACATAGTCCTCAAAGGATGAAGATAGAGAGGCTTCACTTTGCAGAAGAAATTCGAAACATTGTAGCTTATGAGGGCTCAGATAGAATCGAGAGGCATGAAAGAGCTGATCAATGGCGAAGACAGCTAGGCAGAGCTGGGTTTCAAGTAATAGGGTTGAAGTGTTTGAGTCAAGCGAGGATGATGCTTTCTGTATACGGGTGTGATGGTTACACACTTGGCAGTGAGAAGGGCTGCCTCCTCCTTGGGTGGAAAGGCAGGCCCATAATGCTGGCATCTGCTTTGCAACTGCACAATGTTTCATCCTCCTAGTACATCGTCTCAAGGCATAATTATTGGTCACTGGTTAGTCATTGACATTCATCGAACTAGTAATAGAACATAAGATAAATTATGTTCTTACCGACAAGCACAATATATGCCTAATGGCACTAAGTATTCAATCTCCACGGTTCTTTGTCGAGAAACTGCCGTTTTTGGGTTTCTAGATTGGTTCCATATCTTACAAAACTCCTTGGCTGGCTATTGTCATATACTTATTTGCACTTTCTACCTTCTAAATGTCTAGAACCTTTTTGATAGAATTACATTCTTTATATGTCTAGCAAGAGCACCGGAAAAAATTCCTATCACTTCCAAATTCCAATAAATCAACTGTAGAAAAGGATGAGTGCAATAAAATATCAGGCTCCCAAGATTTGGGTAGGTAAGCTATGAGGTGCATTCGCTGTAGTATCCAGAAGCTGTGAATTTGATGAATTACTTGATAGAGAAAACAAAGTAGAAGATGCCACTGGGGCTTAGCCCAAGATAGGGGCCTGAAGCCGTGATACTCCTACCAAATAAAAAAAAGACGTCCAAGTACTAAAGACACCACAATTAGCATATTCATGGTCTTAGCACGCTGAACTTGAACATGGGTCACCGTAACTAGTACTGTTCCACGGCGCTTGAAGAATTTTTCCAACTTCATTGAAGCTCTCAAAGCTTATACCAGAGGCCTTTCCTTCAGATGATGGGCTGGCCAAAGCCGGGGCTACCAGGTCTGAGCACTTGTCGGTTTTGTTCTAATCTTCACAGCCCCTGGTTTCTGCCTTGCATTATTTCTTCCCTGTTCTGAGCCCTTTGGCTCTGTTCTGGATTCTGCTCTCCTCCTAAGGACACTTTTGTTTTCTCCTGGGGATGTTTTATCTTTACGTTTTTAGTTTTCTCATCTGTGATCCTAGGTAGAATGGCATTCTTGCTTTATTTTCATGTTTCATGCTCTGCTTCGAGAGCTTGACTTCTTAGGAACTGGCCCTTACAGTTCCTCTTGTTATGATGCTTTATGCTTTGACTTAATAAAATTCTCGTGCCATTCAAAGAAAGAATTTGATCATGGGTCTTCTATATAGGCTTTTCCAGCTAGTTAAAGAACAATGGAAGGCCTTCAAGTCTTCCAAATCATATATTCCCACACATTTTCATGCGGGACCTTTTCTGCCAAACAGTAGGTGGTAAATTTTCAACTTTACAACTGACAGAAGCTCACACTTACCTAATAAAGCTTTTGGTACGAAGCCCAGTAAAGCTTTCTACAATCAACAGAAGCTTTCAAGTCTCATAATATTTCCATCTCCACATGATACCAGAATCAATAAAACTGATTGAAATATTATTCAAAAGATGCACAGCCAGTATCAACACAGCACAAAAGGCAAATGACAAGTTTAAGACATGATATTAAATTATAATTTTTGTTCCATACATTTAATGTGATGGGAAAAGAAAAGTATATATGAGATTCTTTTAAGAGAAGCCTTCCATTTCAAAAACAATTAGGAAGCCAATTCTGCTGTCAAATGTATAAAAGATACTACTCATTGTGTGAACAATTGAATGAATAAACCTATTATGTTTAATAAATCGTGGAAGAGACAAGATAGTTCAACTATCATCATTACTTTGTTGCCTTGTTACCATGCACCTTGGTTTGGTTAGCAGCTGCTGACATTGTACGCAATTGACTGGCAATTTCTGAGAATGATGGCCTGGCTGCAGGATTAGGGGCCCAACATTCTTCCATTAGTTTTCTCCATTCAGGATCACAAAAGCTTGGAATTGTCGGCCTCAATGTGTTACTGACAATTCCACCTGTATGTCCACAAATATATTCAAATTAATCTACAGCTTTTCAATTGTGAAGAGAGAAAGAATGACTTGAACCTAGGAAGATAAATGTATATATAACAAACAGGGAAACAGACAATGCAAATGCAGGAAATCACATCAAACCATCTCATAGGCAAACCTACAATTAGATATTAACTGTGGTTAGATCTATCCAAGATTCAGATATGGCCATTGTTCTCTAAGTAGCGATAAGCAAATGATGTTCAATTGAACAATTATACTCTTTTCACAACTTCCACTAAAACTTTGGGTATAGGCAAAACCATCCGAGGTTGATTCTGCGGCTCCCAACAAGCATATCAAGAGTGGCTAAAATCTGAATGTTAAAACATATAACTTTGAATATAAGATAGAACAAAGGAATGCATATGTGAAAACGAAGATATGACCTTAATCAACAAAAAGATAAGCGAAAAATATTTAAAATGAATTGGTCATTAGCAATGTGAAATTGTAAGTAAACCAGTCCAGCCTAATAGAAGGAACCAAAAGGATATTGCGAAAATGTAAAAGACAAGAATGGTCCCTAAGCACTTAAACAGAGACAATTGCCCCCAGCACAGTAGAACATAGGATTCATGTAGCAGAACTGATCAAGGGTTAGTTACATGAAGGTGCACACATGCATGCTGTCCACAATCAATCAACTTTACATGCTTGACTTTACCCTAAACTTAGAAATTAATGAGACCTACCAAGTCTAATAAAATTTGTTTTAACATAATGCAAGGAGTACATCAGTTAAATGAAATAATTTAAATCCCTCATAAGCCAATTGAGGTAGGGTGTTTTAGGATGATTTACTGATGGAGTAGAGTCACTCAAGTTTGGTCAGCTTTGACACTTTTATTCTGCTAGGGATAATACTCAAGTCAAGGACCCTCTAGGTTGGGTCAAACACACGTCATGCCGATGCAAGTCAGGTTGAATATGTTTTTGCCACCTCCGACTATTGGCATGACCAACTAATGCGCACGCACACATCATATATATGTGAATTTATATGTGTATACATGTTTATAAATATGTATCTAAGAATGTATACATACTTATGTCTGTCTATACATTGGAGCAATATTAACATATTAAATTGATGAACAGGTATCAAATGATACATGATGTTGACAGTTAATATTGCCATCAATGTTACACATTTTGTATAGCATTTGGCATGCCATAGGATCCATGCCAGATACCTAACATATCCATGTTCAGAATCAGTATTCAGACAGATATTTTCCATGGTATGAAGTCTAGAACTCAGGAGATCACTAAACAGGTCTCAATGCCTCATATTCAGTAAAACAGACTAGGCCTTAAAGTTTTTGCAAGAAAATCAATCAAAAGTACAACACTACTTTTAGATTTTGGCTTTAAAACAAAATTTTCACCCCGAAGGATGGAAAAACACAGGCTGTTACTTCAGAAAATCATCCTATGATGGTGCTAGTTTCTCATTTCCCTCTATAACTCATTGAATCTTCTAACACAAGCACAACTTTAAAAGTTACAAGTACTAAAGTCACACCTATTATTGCACCATAGTGCATATTGGCATAAGGCTCTTCACCAGTGAGAATCTCCCATAGAACAATACCGAAGGAGAACACATCAACCTGCAGATCATCAAAGAAATGTGAACAAATAGTACTCGAAAGGGACATCATGTTCACTACCCATATACCTCAGGCAGAATAAGTAACAAGAATACAGTCTTCCTCAAAAATCAATGCTGCAGCACTTCTCATATCATGAAAGCAGGCATATGTCAGAGATGCTGACCCAGGAATTTTCTGAAGCTCAAACATTTCTATTTTATATCACATTCCCAACCCACCCTGCCCAAACCACACCCCCCCTCCCCAAAAAAAAAAAAAAAAGAAAAATTCTTAGAATATTACCAAAATGACAAAAAAAATTTCCATCCATCTTTTAGTCCCATTACATTTACAAAGCCATGGTCTTTTTTTTTTTTTTTATAATTGGGGGAAGGGGAATTCGAACCCTGCTCTTTAGGCAAGGGAATCATGCACCAACAAATGAGCCAAATGCTCAGGTGCATTTACAAAGCCATTAAGCAAACTCTTTTCTTTCTCTTTCTTTCCTCTAAGATGGCAGCAGAACTTGCTTACATTCTTCCCTCTTCAGAAAAAGTAGCCGCCTGAAGCCATGACATTTATTTCAACGTTCTTTTTGCAATGATATCTAGATTCTCTTATGCTAAATCAAACCAACTTCATGGTAAAATGATCTGGACAAAACCAGTTTGCAAAATTACATCTTTAGTAAGATTCTCACCCATAATCTGAAAAATTCAGCCTTATACGACCCACTAAACTGCTGTAATGACATGTTCAAGGCCACTTAATAAGCAGTAGCAGCCATTTTCTCTGTTATTATCCTACTTTTCCATTAGATAGTAGCTGGTCTTACTTAATGCAATGGCAGCTATAACAGAGAAGAATAAGATAAGGAAAAATTTCTCCCCAATGAGTTCTAAGAACCATATTTGGAAATCACATCAATCAGGTAAAATCTACCCAAGGATCCAAGGGAAGAATCAGAAAGAGCAGCTTGTCATGAAAACTTTAAGGAAATTCCGTGAATGACACATCTTACCTTTTCTGAGACCTTATTGCTGCTCCCATTCAGAAGCTCTGGGGCCATCCATGGCAGGGTCCCCCGAACACCACCAGAAACTAAGGTATTACGTTTAATTTTTGACAGTCCAAAATCACCAACCTATGAATGAGAGACAATATGATAGAAATGTTTAGTTAGCACCAAAGTTTAACCAGACTAACTTTGCCCACGATGGACAACAACAGAGGTTATCTACCTTGCAAATTGGTCGTGAAGGGTCTTTCAAGTTGACAAGTAAGTTGTCACATTTCAGATCAAAATGCACAATATTTTTTGAATGCAAATATTCCAACCCAAATGCTGCATCCATAGCAATTATTAGCTTCTTCCGACGATCAAGATACCTGCAATTTAAATCAGGGAGAACAGTAAGCAAGAGACATTTGATGAACTAACAACAGGCATTTGAGAAAATCTCAGAAATATTGTAACCACTCTTTTTAGATATGATATCTGCACTTCTGCTCCACTGGTTTCAATAATTAAAATAGAAAACACCATATAAAACAGGAAGGATGACAAACTATTACTCAATAACAGTGTGACAAGAGATTTTACCTATCTTTCCGAAGTAAAACATGCCTAAGGGAACCATCAACCATGTACTCTGTAACAGTAGCCATTGTTCCCCCAGGACCATCTTGCACCACACCATAAAATGCCACCACATTTGGATGGTGAAGCTTTGATAGAATGTCAGCTTCCCGCCAGAACTCAATGGTCTGAGGATGTAAGTATAAACCTTTTAGTATAGTACTATGTAAACAAATAATACCAGAGAGAGAAAAGGTAGTCACCATAGCTGGCTAAGATCAAAAAATAAATAAATAGTAACAATAAATAAAAAAGAAATTATTATACTTCAATGTGGCTCCCCAGTCCCCCACCCCCCCTCCCAACACCACAAAAGTTATTTTACTGACTCCCTTCTAGATCAACAGGTTTGTCTGATTTGTGTGAGGAAGGCAAATTACCAATCTTTCTTGCTCAGAAGATTGACCTGTGAAGAAGCTCTTTTTTATTCTCTTGATGGCAACATCAGACCCCCTCCATTTTCCATGATATACAGTCCCAAATGAACCAGAACCCAGCTCCTTCAACTCTTCAAGATCTTCATTCTTTATGAGCTATAACATCAATCCAGGATAAACAAGTAAGTATCTAATACACAATACATTTAGTATGTTGAAGCATGTGGAACATTGTCATAATAGGCTGAGGCCCAAAATATAACAAGCACGCAAGAAGAGGAGTGCATTTATTATTGTATATGCGCAGAGAAATTTTCAAAAGCAAGAGAATGCAAGAAACACATGCATGGAGCTTCAAGCATGTAATGGCCAATAAGATACTCTAAAAGTTTATCCCCAATTGCATTTGCGTAGAAAACAAATTAAGTTTATAATGAGAAACAAATGCTATATCATATAACAGAAAGAAACAAATCTAACCAAGCATTGTCAAAGAGCAACATTTCTATAAAATTAATTTGAATGCCTTTATCAATTTAAGAAACCATTCAACTCCTAGGATAGACTATTATTCTTCTAGAACTTTATAAAGCAAATTAGAGCCAACAGCATCAAATTTTGTGCTTGTTCTTTACTTAGATAGAGTGTTACAGAAGCAAGTAGCTTAAACGAGGATTGGAATTCATCTCCGAATGGGTTAAAAGCTATGCATCAAAATAAGCTGTCCCTTGCATACTGGGCTTGCATTAGATTATCATGTGTGGCACCCATGAATAAACATGAGCAAACAGAAAGCTAGTTTCCCCTATTAGCAACCAGCAAAGATAAGTTAACACAGCAAAGTACTGTCTTATGACTTGCTATGAATAAGTTGAAGCCAACTTCATAATGTTACTGGTCAGCTGCTTATCTCTACAAAAACATAATGCTCTAGCTGAATTTGTAGTTCAGACTCCAAATTTCACTTTCACATACACAACTATTTACACGGGAAGTAGCTATACAAGATGAAAAGTTTGCACATGGGGGTTTTATGTTTGGCTTATGGGAGTTGGATGCAGAAAAAGTGGCAAGGAAATCAACACTCATGTTCCAAGTCCCAATAGGCATAAAGGGAGGTGACATGGATATCCAGAACAAAATTCAAAGTTTAATATATAATATCTTTCTTCATGTACCAAACAATAGCCCACTCCATCACAAGAATTATTCATATAATATGCACCAAAAGTGAATCAATAAAAGCAGGAAAAAGTGCAACATAGGCTTCATACCTGCAAGGTATTGATATCAAAGTCTCCCAGAGAAGGATCCAAAGGAGGCAGACCAATATTCCTCTTTTCTGACTTCCCCTTCTAGAAGAACAAAGTAGTCAGAAATTCTGTTAGCATATATCTTTTAAGAAATCCAGGTTTACAAAGTCATTGACCATTGAAATTAAGTACCTCATATTCTGACTCTGGTGTTCTTAGGTTCTCCATCATGGCATCGAACTGCATACTTTCAGTAATTTTCTCTTGGGGTTGGTTGTCCTTCTGGTTGTCTTCACCAGAATTTTGATTGGAATCAGCTTGGGTTAATGGAACTACCTCTGCTGGGGTTAACTGATCCGATCTAATATCTTGGTTGATGAGGGAACCATCTTTTTCACCATAATCTTGTGCCAACTTTTGAAAATATGACCAGTGCTTTGGCTCGTGGTTTTCCATGTTCAAGCTCAAGCCAGCTCCATCTGTCTGCAGCAGGCTAACACCAGAGGACTCCTCAGAAAGCATTGCTTTTGAAAATATATCAGAAAGGAAATCACGAGGAAATCGATCATTAATATCAATAAGAATGTCTCCCTGCTCTGCCCTGGAAATACCAAAATCATGGTGCTCTGTAGAATCATCATTAGTTGAACTCTCTGTCCTCAAACCAGCCTGAAAATGTCCTGGAGGGTTTTTGCTAGTCATATTGCCATGAGTTGGTTTTGGAAGATTGTGTTGAGGAGTCTCATGGTGCATAGCAAAAGCTGATTCGCCTACTGCAGGAAGTCCTGATCCAGTTTCTGTTTTCTCAACAAATGAGAGTATCTTTTGATCATCTGGAAGGTTATCTCTCATATAATCAACCTGCACCCTATCCTTGTTTGCAGTTTGCATACTGTACACAAGGTTTGAATCTGCTTGCTTCAAACCTGCATCCAATGCTTCTTCAGAAAGCTTTGAGTTCATCTGCGAAATAGCATCAGCAAATTCTTTGTACTTCTGCAGTTGGGCAAGCCCATCATCAATGGTTTGATGATCTATATTTGAGGGTTTAGCCACTGAGACTTCACTATGGGGAACCATATTACTATCACGTACATTTTCAACAGTTTCTGCGGCTGCATCTCGCAGTGCTACATCAGACTGTGGGTGAGACAAGAGCAACTGAGAACCTAATGAATCATTGGACTTTGACAATCGGTTCAGCAATTCTGCCTTCTCCCGAGGAATTCTCTCTGAATAATAAACCTTGTGAGGAGGCACCGGGGGCTCAACGTAGCTCAAATCAGTTGGATTAGAATCAGAATCTGCAAAACCTTGACCAAATGTGCCACTAGACATAGAATGATAGTCATCGTTACCCGGTTTAGGAACCATCACTGGATTCACAAAATCTACAGATGACACAACTTTTTCATTTTCCTGATACTTTGCTTCATTTTTTGAAGTCAAGAAAGGCACATCTGATGAAGCAACTGATACTGGCACTTCTTCAAGCGGAAAATGCTTTATCACCTTTCCATCATGTGGCTGAGAAGAGACAGGGTGATCTTTTTCCAAGGGATGAGGTCTTTCAAGGTCATTATCCTGGTTACATGAACCTTCAGGTTTTGGCTTCAACTCAGTCACCAGCATCTGTGGATTCTGTTGTAGGCCATTACATGATTGTACTTCAGTCAAGCGTTCATGTTGATTCATAAACCCATTAGGAGGAATAGAATTAGAAAATTCTGGAATATAGGAATAATTAGAAGAATTATGACCATACTGCAATGGATACTGCATTGTCTGGCCATGATAAAACTGTGGATGGTTTTCATAAGCATTGGAGAAACTTGGTAGAACCGGTTGAGAAGACTGAAAAGCTGATGATGACACCATAATGCCAGGAAAGGTTGAACAGCTAACCACAACAGAGTCTCTTGCAACTCTGTGTGTCTCCCTTTCTATAGTCTTTCCATCTAATTCTGCTAGATTGTTTGCTGAATAGCTTGTCCAACCATTCAGAGTAGAGCTTCTCGTAGATCCCAAGTCCATTCCATTGACAGCTACGACATACTGAATCTCAGAATCACCAACTGTGTTGCCCAGACCAAACTGAGTATCCTCCAAATCACTCAGTGAGAACAAAAACATCCTAAGCTTTTGTGAGGCTTCTTTATCTTCAAGTTCATTACATTCCTCCATCATATTCTGCAGATCTTCGTCAGAGGACACAGACACCAAAGCATCAAAGTCCTCCCCTGGAAGCTGATACTTAATCACATGAGCTTGGTCATAAATAGCTAATATCTTCTGCGTAAGTTCTTGCCATGAAATATCCTTTCTGATGCGAATTATACGTGTTTCACCTCCAACATACCTTAGCTTTCCATCACTTGGTCGAGGAAGGATTTTCCCACCAAAGCTGCAGAGAACCTTCATCTTTGATGATGTTCTATAAGAGGCACCAAGTGACATTCCTAAAAGTCCTCTACTATTCCCATATCCCGATGAGGTCTGTGGTACTGATTGAAGTGACCCATAATTGCTTTGGTCTTCATGTAAAGGGTATTTTCTTTCGAACCCCTTTGGAAGTTCCTCTACCATGTTAAGCATTGAAATACCAGACCCACTTTCCGACCCTGTATGACTAATGCCTAAAATGCCTTTTAGATCCATATATCCTGCTGCATAACTGGATTCACCCAGAGAGCTTTGCATGAAAGGCTTCCTAGGATTTACTCGATCCTGCATAAATTCAAGAGCAAACTCCTCACCAGTCTGTATGGAATAATTAAGTACAGGTTTAACTTCTGATCCATTTAGCTCAGGAGGTCTTATACTCATATTTAAGCGACTCATAGGATCTAGCATAATTGCCTGAGATGCTTGTGGGAGTTCCCGATTTCCATATTCCACAGAGTTGAATTGTTTATGAACTCTAGATTGTTCCATGAAAATATTGTTTGGATTTTTCTCCATTCATTCCGTCTCAAATGGGTCCCCGTCCCCATGTGCCATCTTTCACATATAAATATAAACCGGTAAATACATACAGAGATCACAAACTTCTTCCACAAACAAGCAATCACCATATAATACAGGGAAGTTGAACTTGCCAAGCAACTGAGACTCAGAAGCACTTTCTATTCGGTTTCCAGTTCAGGAATTTTTAAGATGATCAGGGGTAACTGCTATTGGACCTGCAACAAGATAGAAACTTTATATCAGATTTCATTGCATGCAACAGAATTTAGAGCTCAGTTTGAGTAATGAGGTAGTAATATAAAGATGAAATGAGATCAAGAAACCAATGAGCAATGTCAACCCAAAGAAAAACACCATTAAAATTTCAAGAAGAAAATGTGATGCTAAGTACAGTTAACACCTCAACAATTTTTAATCATTAATGCCTTAGTATTAACTTGCTGTATTAGAAGCCAGACTATAATTAAAACCTGAAATCCTCACTTTCTCTGGATTTAAAAAACTGGAATTAAGAAATTGAATGAGGTCACATCAGAAAAGCCTAGAGGACAGCTGAGATCTTTGATTTAATGCTTATTGCTAACCAAAATTCAGATTGGTATTAAGAAACTTAATGAAGGGAATAAGAGAAGCATAAGTGCACCTACGGGACAGTTGATATCTTTGATTTGATGCTTATTGTTCACCGAAGTTCAGACATTAGACTGCCAAAAAGAGAAATCCCACCCTTCCTGCATTGGTGTTTTTCTTTGGGTTGACATTGCTCAAATCCAACTTATCTTTCTTCAGGTTCTCCTACCTCTTCCTGCACCCAAGGGATATAATTAGCAATAAAGACATAAGCAACCAATCAAACTAAAAAAATGTTGCAACCCTAAAGAGAGGTCTTCTTAGTGATGCCTCCTGTTTTTCCATTTATCAAATGCTTAAGTTCCTGAAAACATTTCTTTTCATATTCTCTTATCTCTTTTAAGATAAAACCAATCTATGAAAGAATTGCTAGAGGGGGAAAAAACAGCAAACTTTGATAAAATGTTAGTCTAAGCTCAGAACAGAATAGATAAGATCATCAAATCTCCCAAACACTTTTTAGACAATTCAACTTAAAGACATAAAGAAGGGGGGAAGACAGAAATTTAGGAAACAAGTATGTTATCATTTAGCCCGAACTCTAATCTTCTTCTTTATGACACATAGCAGGTTGGCTTCTTAGCTGTTCAGTGGAAGTGCGTAACTTTGCAAGTCGAAACTTATGGTGAACAAAGGCATTGGAATAAAATGTCAATGCTTCAATCCCACCCCTCACACCCAAAACGTGAATAAATAAACAATCGCGCACACAAATAATAAAACAGTGATACGTTTAGTGTTTGTTAGACCTTGGTGAAGTACTGCAAACCTCACCAATGTGAACAGCTGATAACAACTAATGTTTTGAACAAAATATCAGAAAAAAAAAATTGACAACCAGGTTATTCAATGAACTGAATGAGGTGTCTAGGATTCTAGTTGATATGCTTATTGCCAGCAGGGGCGGAGCCTCCTTAAGGAATGCCCCCCCAAAATTTTTAAAAGTTTTTTCATAGTATATAAAATTTTTCCATATGCCTGACTCAATTTTCAAATTCTTTTCTTTATTTTTTTCTTTCAATTTATATTATTATTTTTAATTTTATTTTTGTTTATTTATTTATTCTTATTCTATTTACTCATATGCTCTAAATCTTTATAAATTTTCTTCCACAAATTTTTACGAACCATCAATCGTATTCTTTTTCTATCCTTTTTATTATGTTATATGCAAGTTCTATTTTATACTTATCATGTTCTTTTTTCTGTTATGTGGATTTTATTTTCAATGATTTTAATGTTTAAAAATTAATTAATTATTATGTAATTTTCAAATATAAGTTGCAGTGTTGCACTATTACTTAGAATTTCATCAATGTATCATTTTTTATTCAAAATAACCAATACATTTTGACAAATATGTTGCAAACTTTAAATATCAAGGAGATACATGCAAATTGACAGCATAAAATGTTTGCATTTCTTTCAATACAATTTTATTTATTATATACATTTTTAATGACCCTTAAAATAATTTTTTTATTTAATAACTATTTTATTTCTCAAACCATTTGATGAAATTAGAGTCATTATGGTCAGCAAATTGCTAGTTAAGCATAGCAAATAAATTCTAACTTAATATGTTACGCCTATCAAATTTAAAAAAAAAAAGAATAAAAGTGAGCCTATTAATCCAAATTCACTAAGTTTTCTAAACTTATCACAACATATTATATCTTAACAGTCCAACTCAATAGCATATCATAACATATTATATTTCGATAGTTCAACCTAATAACCCAATACATTAATTAGCAATTTAAGAGGTAAACAGAAAATAAAAGGAAAGCTTTCTCTACCCATTTTGTATAGAACACACAAAGAAAAGATGCAATTTATTTGATTTTGAAAAATTATTCTCTTCCATTCTTGAGCAAAGAGAGCAAGAGAAATTCCTTTTATAGTTTCATTCAGTCATATATATATATGAAACCATCATTACCGTTAATGTGAATTTTTTCATATATCTAATATCTTGTGAATTTTATTTAATTTTTTGGATGAGTGAGAATTGAATTATACATAAAGTTCTCTTTGACTGTTTGGTATCTTATTCTATTTGGCCCCTCTTTAAAAATGCTCTAGCTCTGCCCCTGTTGCCTTAGGCTCCCACCCCACCACCCAAAAGAGAGAGAGAGAATTAATGAAAAGAATCCAAGCTTTTTCCCCGTTGAACCAACTTTGTCTATTTAGTAAATAAATGTTTTATTTGAACTAGAAACACGAAGTAATATTAAGCACAATAAAACCACTAAAAACCAAATACAGACAATATTACAACAGATTCGTCCTATATGTATTTCACATTTACTAATTTCAAATAAAATCTATCAACTAAAAGTAAGATCAGTGATTCGCCCATAAATTAAAAGTGTAATAACAGCTATGCAAAAACATCCCTCTGCAGTTATTCACTTTAGATAGACACCTGTTAATTTTCATAAGCTATAATATATATTCCTTAACCATACTTATCCTATGCTCTGAAAAATGACAAAAAGGGGATCAGTCCAAATTACAGCTTATCAAAAACTCTCTTCAGCATGTTCACATAGTTTTGCCATAGTTGCAAGAAAAATATTAAAAAAATAAAAAAAAAAAACTTATTTTGTTTAATCATTACATACAAATTCATAGAGAGAGATGGATAAAAGCTGAAAGATAGCTTCAATATTGGGATTGAAAACCTGAAAGCAAATTAGGGATATGCATTTTTCTACCAGTAAAACCCAAATCTTGGCAGAGAAATTTTGTAAATGTTAAAATGAAATAAGCATATTATCTTTATATAGATAATAACAAGATTCAGAAGAAAACAAAAGAACCCAAAAGGCAGAAAGATGAAAGAAAGGAAGGGTAAAAACTAGAATACCTGAAAGCTGAGAGAGAAACGGGTTTATGATAGAAGGTTTGAAGAAGGACTAAGTGAAGCAGCGGCCATCACTGTTGTCTGAAAATCACTCCCTTCTTAACCTCAAAGTAATTTCTCTCTTTGGGGTTCCAATTTTAAAACAAAATAACAAAAGGGTTTTCGAATTTTGAATCCTTTATTTTATTTTAGAGTGATAAAATGACTTTCACAAATCTCTCTATGTTCAATCTCTGACTCCTCTCTCTGCAAATATATGCTGATTATATTCCCATACTACCCTTTGGTTTTAACGTTATTTACTTCCTTTTAACTGAAGAAGTACCTAATTTGTCAGATCAAGTGTTTTTCCTGCTAAGTGTGGTTTCTGATGGGAAGCAAATAACAAAGAATTGGCGGTGATCTGTTGTCTTGATGATGGAAAAAAAGGATCAGATCAACTGTGCAAACGGTGTGCCTCATTGAATAGAACATACCCGTGAAGTAGAGTAACAAAATGTGATAGTGGTTGACATTTGGCTTATTATATAACTACCTCTTTTAAGACAGGACTTGTCTGAAAAGGAAGAAATAAATAAAAAAATGTTAGAGTTTTTTTCACAAGCATTTACTACTTCCGTTTACATTTGTTTTCGGTGTGAGTACGACTCCTGTTTTGACTGATCACTAGAAAAATCTTCAACAGGATGCCCTCTCATTTGTAATGTTCTTTTTATTTTTATTTTTTTAAAACATTTTAATTTATAACATTTCTATGCTGATTACTTAAATTAAAAATACTGGACAAAAAGAAGAAATAATTAAAAAATAGAAAATTTTCACACTTTTCACTTTTAGTGTTATGTATACATATATATATATATATATATATATTTGGATTACAAGTGATTTTGGATTTTAAAAAATACAATTTTTTATCAAATGTTATATATTTGATTTTTAAAAAAATTATTCTAATTGTGATTTTTAAAAGAAATTATCTAAAAGTAAGGAAAAATGAAGAAGAAAAAATTTAAAAAAAAAACAAAATTTTCATTTTTTTCATTTTTTATGATCTTTTTCTTCCTTGTTATCTCTCTCTTTCTTTTACTAATGACCCAAAATATTTTTACTCAATGTAAAAAAAAATGAAAATGAAATTGACAAAAAATTTTCTTAAGTTATAAAAAAAAGAATGAAGGAAATGTGGGAAAATGAGAAAAAGGTCCAAAACCCTTTATTTTCATTTTCTTTTATTTCTTTTTATCTTCTTTTCCTTTTTATTTATGGGAAAATGATAAAAAGGTCCAAAATAATTTTGAGCTTCATGCACAAGTTCTTTTAATAAAGCCAAACACCTTGTTATAGCTTTTTCACTAGAGAATCTCTTTTAAAGTTAAGGCAAACACTTGGGAAATTAGTTATAAACTTCAAATTGGAGTTTTAAATTAAATTATCTATTTATAACATGCTTAAAAAGCGTAAAGAAACATATTTAGGTAGAAGAAAATCAGATAATTGGATGTTAGCTTTTTTTTAGCCATTTCTTTTGATGCATATAAGCAATCAAAACTTTATATTTCATGAAACCCTCCCCTCTACTAAAGGACAAGAATGTTGGCCTCAAGCAACATATTTCAAAGTCTTAATGATCTCGTATTCTTAAAGAGGATCCAATCAAGATGACTAAGGAACTCCCAAAGGAAATCTTTGTCCAAGAAAGGAGCCCTCATTCTTCCAAGGATGTGTTTTTGCAAAGCAGTACTAGAACTAATGTGTTATGGGAAGATACACTAAATGTATGGAGGGGCTAGACATGAAGTTGATGTGATAAAAAAAGGATGAAGATATGTAGACAAACCTAATGATTTCTAAGGAAGACTTTAAAAGGCATGTGAACCTTCAAGTAAAACCTTAATAATTCTAGGAAAAACTTAAGATTTAATTTTTTGGTGATCGAGGAATAAAAGAATAATTTTATTTTGTCGACTTAGGAAATGTTTTTTATATTGTGAAGATGTCTAATCTCAAGATCTTACCTAAAGGTCTTGAATGGTAAGGAGAATATTACCTTACAGTTCACAAATGACAACCCTTATTTAAGTTTTTTTAAAGTCTTTCTTTTATTGTTGTTTAAAAGCTAGATTATGATTTAAATGAATTATAATTGGAATCACATACTCTTAGTATGTTTGAATGGCCATTGTGTGGCTTAAATGTTCAACGTATCATGAATGCATCATCACCATGACTCACATGTTCATAACATGTTTTGAATATCAACATCATCTTGGGTTACATGTCCCTAACATGTTTTCTTTTGTGTCATGCCACGTTTTAATAGGTTACATGTCCCTAACATGTTTTGAACTTACGTGTCTCACCACGTTTTGAAACCACGTGCCTTGCCACATTTTGAACTTACGTGCCTCACCACATTTTGGATGTTTTGGATCACATGTCAAAAACATGTTTTGGGAACACTATTAAAAGAGCATGTCACATATTGCATAATTCATAAAGTATGACATGTGAATATCACAACCTTATTGTTTAATATGGATTGTTTGGATAATGCTACATGTGTTGTGTAAATGATTTGAGGATCTAGTGTTGAACATGTATTTGGTTAAATGATGATTCGAACTAACTTAAGAAGTCAAGGGTTGAATTCTTTTTTGAAATTTGCTTAAGCAAAGTTGGAAAATGGGCTATAGTTGATAACGTATCGTTACTTGTGTAACAAAATGCTTAGGAGAAGCATTCTAGATGAAAAATCTTGATACCTCTTCCCAAGTATAGAAACGTTGAAGACATAAAGTAGTTTACCCAAAAAGTCTCGATAACTTGGGTAAAGGTATCGATACTTAGCTATAGATTTGATGATTTTCACCTTATTTGAAAGGTTTCAAGCTTAATTAAGAATAGTTTATCTCTTCTAACATTTAAGAGGTTTTTGTTGGACTTAGTGGTGTCCTAAGGAATAAACTGTGTGGTTGATTGAGCATGGATTTGAGGAAATGTGAATATCTAATAAAATGATTTTTGAAAATACTGCTTCATTTCATATGTTCCCCCTCCCTGTTTTTGCTCATTGAGATTTTATATCTTACCACTTATAAATTCTATTTTGTTTCAAATCGAAAGACATTTTATTAGCACCATTAGAGAGTCATCTTTCGATCCCCTTAGTAGATGGTCATCAAGGCTCCCATTTGGTTAAGGTTTCCCACCTTGTGTAAATCCGATGGTCGAGTCTTCTACTGTTAAATGTTATACTTGATATAGTTTTTGGTATTAGCCACTATATGGCTTAGGATTTTGGTTATCTTATAACTATAAATTTATATTGTCAGTTAAGTATAATCAAGTTGGATTGTTTTGAATATTAAATGTTATCAATTCGATATTGGATAAATTATAATATATGCATGTACATGATGAGATATGTCTCTCATGTTTTGATTATGTGGTATGATGAATGATTCATTTAGAGGCTTGTTTGGGTCTAGTGGACTATATCGTGTGGATCCTTGTGTTGATCATGGTCTTAAAATACTTAGATTGTGGGATTTATGAGTAATAGAAAGGAGTAACATCATGCCTAGAATCAAAAAAATTGGTCCTAATGAAAGGTAATGAGTTAACAGTGACAACCATCGAACTCAGTTTATTGAAACTCAAAAGAGTTAGGAAAAGGCCATAGAATCACCTTTTTAACTTTGTATGATGGTCCAAAATGGAAAGTCCAATTCTAATAGGATAATGGTGTAACGACGAGGAAAGGCCTAAAAACCATAGTAGGTTGAGATTTACCATTCTTGAAATAGAATTAGAGATAGATAACATTATTGACAACAAGAATGGATGCCCAAACCTTTTAAGTAGTCAACCTTAAACAACCTTCAAGTTTCCTAATCCTTTTTAGCAATTGAAAGGGAAATCCAAAGCCAATGCCTTATAAATGATCAAAAACAATCTTAGAGCCAAGCGTATTAAGCTGTTTGGGCCTTTTTGTCTATCTTCAGGTGTCACAGCTTACGATTCAACATGTTAGAGGAAGTCAGACTTGCCCATCAGGTGCGCGAGTGAAGTGGTAGAACCCTTGGGAATCCTTATCCTATTGAGCCCAAAAGATAGAGGAATAACTCCCTTTAATGCCAAGGTATACAAACAATCTTCTTGGGGGGCATGGTAGCATGTGACACATAGACAAGCTAGTCCACGTGAAATGAGACTACCTACATCGAGCCAACTCACAGTCCTGCATGCAACATCAACATGCAGACTAGGCAACCTTATAGCTAACAACCAATGAAGAGGCAGAACTGCCACATTATTGTGCGGGAGCCTTCTGCTCTATATTGAATCTTTATAGTTGTAAAAAATAACCTCCCACCCATTAAAAAGAACAAGTTTCCCTTAGGCTCTAAAATAGTTTATAAGTGTAAGGGTAACTATTTGAAGGAATTTTATATATAAAATAACCCCTTTTAACTCATTATATAATTGATGGTTGAATGTTAATAAAAGCTTACTCTTAAATCTCTCTTCTCACACACCTTTACTTTATTTTGCATACTTTGCTTGCGTATGTGCTTGATAGCTTGTAGCCTTGTGTGATTGTTTGCTCACATTTCATATTACATATTGTGTTGCTTGTAAAGGTGGAAACTTTTACATGGTTTCGGTAGTTCTAAGCTAACTTAAGGTTGGGTTCAATTTACAAAAGGGTTTAAGCTGCATGTCAAGGGTCTGCAGAACCACCACATGATAATTGATATCATATCAGTTTGTGATCTAAGGGGTAAGCTAGTTCGCAAGCTGAAACAATATGCAATCAAAGTAGAGTTATGGCTAACAAGTCTAATGAGCCCAAACCTATGCTTGAGGTAAGGGAAACTAAGGGTGCTAATAAAAAGTCTAAGTCCAACTTGTGGGATCTTGTGGCTACCTTCGATGGGAAATTATCCAAAGTGGAATTGGCAGTCGATGAAATAAAAGATAAGTTGGATGTGCATGAAAAGCACATGAAAAAGCTTAACTTGAAAGCTGATGAGCACAATAGTGAGGTCCAAGACATGGTAAAAGAGGCCTTTAAAATGGTGATGAAGAAATAGTCTCAAGTAAAGAGCCTTATGGAATCCCTAAAGTGTGTGTTGGAGGAATTAAGGGTGAAAGTCTATTCCTCATGTTAGCCTTGAATTACATCATGTTTTGATTTGACAAAAATTACATGATATCTTGAGTTTAATATCAAGCATTTGAAATTGTCTCAATCATATTTTTCGTCCCTTAAAGTTACATAATTATTTGAAAAGTCATGCATCATTATAAAATATCACAAAAACTTTCAAACAATGAATATTCAGCTAAGTAAATGAAGAGCGTACATGCCTTGAATTATTATTTGATTATAGGAACAAGGCAAGGAAAAAATAACTAAAGGGAGTCAAGGAATCCTCAAGACATAAGTCAAGAGTCGACCCTAGAGAAGCTCAAGTTGATCTAAAGGTAAATGAGTGGAAAACTTGAAGAATACAAAGTCATAGTCAACCTTGGCATGTCTATAATTGAACTAGAAGTAGAAAACTCTAAAAATGGAAGAATTACACAAACATTATCGACCTTGTGTCATGTGGTGGTTCTTCAGACCACCCAATTGTACGGCCTTGAACCCACCTTTAGCTTGGTTTCGAGATCCAAGTCAACCTAAGGTATGCCCATTAGCCAATCTTCAAGGCCACAAGGACCTATAAGCACACAATATGTAGTATGAAATGCAAGTAGACACACACAATCACAAGGCCTCAAGCTAGCAAGCACACAACACACACCCAAGCACAAGCCCTCAAGCCAACAAATAAGCACATAGTAGAAGATTGAAAAAAAAGTAAAGAAGAGTGTGCTGGACCCACCTTTAGCTTGGTTTCGAGATCCAAGTCAACCTAAGGTATGCCCATTAGCCAATCTTCAAGGCCACAAGGACCTATAAGCACACAATATGCAGTATGAAATGCAAGTAGACACACACAATCACAAGGCCTCAAGCTAGCAAGCACACAACACACACCTAAGCACAAGCCCTCAAGCCAACAAATAAGCACATAACAGAAGATTGAAAAAAAAGTAAAGAAGAGTGTGCTGGAGAGAATTTGAGAGTGAGGAATTTGTAATAGAAGAGTCAACAGTTGTAAAAAATGAATTACAAGAGATATTTACAGCCAAAAGTCTCTTCAAGATTCAAAAATGCTATACAAGATAGTTTTGGGAGGGATTTTCCCTTTCTAGTTCAAATATAAGCAATTCAGCCCATTACAAGTGTTACAATGGTGTTTCAGCTCTACACCTAGGTAGTCTAGTGCATTTGGCCCTCCCACAAGTAATTTGGTACGTTTGACCCATCCACAAATAGTCTACCTCGACGCTGTGCAAGCTGGCTCGATAGTGTATGGGTTGGCTTGATGGTGCACGGGTTGGCTTGCTCACTATTTCGTTACTACCTCAACCATGTGTGGGTCAACTCAATGGTGTGTAGGCTGGCTCACCTAAGCGCTAATTCTGTGCAGCTTTCTTGTACAGCTTGCACATGCACCATGCTACCAAACGAGGGTTCTCTCTCAACAATACTCCCTCACAAGTCGATTTTTTGAGACACCCCAAGGCCCACTCTAGCACCGTGAACTACTGTCCTTAACACCTTCCCCCACTTAAGCTGGTAGTGCCCTCACTGTCGTGTGAAAGAAATCGATCTGATCTTGGAACTACCATAAGTCTTCCACAGGCTCTCAATTAGCTTCACTCTTAGGCAACCCCTTCCACTTTATAAGGTACTGATGTTAGGACATGTGGTGCTATCATCTGAGTACCCTATCAGCCAACACCTCTTCCACTTCTTTATCATATGTTGCCTTGACACTCAATAGAGCCTTACGGCTCACCCTTTTGCTAGGGTCTCCCTCATCACCACGGTAGGGTTTCACATGATAATGTGAAATATCGAGTGTACTTTCAGCTTAGGCGGCATGTCCAATTTGTAAGCCACCTTGTCTACCCTTTTAACCATTTGATATGGCCCCTCATACCTTCGAAAAAAGCCTTTGTGTAGGCCTTTGTTCTTTAAAACAAAATGCAATATGGGAAGAGGATAAGCTAAAGAGTTAGAGCTTTTGCATAAATAGTACATTTATATAACCATGCACGTATGATCTTTTAAAATACATATAATGAACTTGTAAGAAAACAGTCATGCTTTTAAACAAGTTTCATAAATTCCTTGGAAATTGTTAGGATAAGCATTGTAGCCAATTGGGATTAGTTAAAGCTTGATTCCGATCATGCAACAGTATCATTCATGTTGAATGTTTAGAGGTTTTCCTTCATTAATAAGACATCAATTGTGTCTTTATGACTCACATGTTAGTTTTTTCTAATTCTTTATTACAGATCAGTGATAGCTATTGCGCACCCATGTCATGGAAACATGGTCCGTTCTTTTTTCGGTAGGTGACATAGCAACCTTCTTAAAACTTAAGGACTTGGGTCATGTTTCGCTTGTTGAGTCAATCTTTAAATTTCCATTTATAAATGTTTGTTTATGGATAACTGTTAAGCCATTGAATGGAAAGATTTTTTTCATAATGTTATGTAAATGCTATGAATGATGGACGGAGGCCTTAGGAGCACCCCAATTTTCAAAATTTATGTGAAATGTACTAGTTACAATTACTATGCATGAAAGTGTTTAGACCTTTTATGTTGAAAAGTCCATAATTGTGTGACTCACCTATGTATGGATGTTTACGATCGTATGACTTGTTATGCATGTATGATGATAACGATGGCAAATGAGCCAAATATGTTCAATTGATGATAAAATTATGAAAGAGGCTTACTAAAGTCTAACGGGCTATACCCATGTAAGTCCTAATGTTGGTCATGATTCCTCTAGAAAATAAGATGTGACATGTTCATGAAGCATGTGTTGAAATATTAGAAAGTTCCAAGAATCATCAATTAACGATAGAGATGATCAATTTACAAACAGATTCTAGATTTGACTGTTCAAGCTACTAAGGTTTAAGTTGTGTTTCTCTACTAGCTTTCATCTACATATAGAGAAAATGAATGCGATGTGTTAGCCTTGAGTTACATCATGTTTTGATTTGACAAAAATTAAATATTTTCTTGAACTTAATGTCAAGCATTTAAAATTGTCTCAAATACATTTTGAATCCCCTAAAAGTACATATTCATTTAAAAAGCCATGCATCATTGAAAACATCTTAAAAGCTTTCAAACAATGCATATTCAACTAAGAAAACAAGAACAAACATGCCTTGAAATGTCATTTGAATGTAGGAAAAAGGCAAGGAACAAATAGCTAAAAAGAAGAGCCAAAAAGCTAAGGAAACCTTAAGACACAAGTCAAGAGTTGATTCTAGAGAAGCTCGAGTCCTTCCAAAGGCAGAAAAAGTGCAAAACTTGAAGAATATAAAGCCATAGTCGACCTTGAAGTGTCTTTAGTCAACCTTGTTCTAGAAAGCTCAAGAAAATCAAGTTTTGAATAGGCATAGTTAACCCAAGCCCAAGTATAGTCGATCCTGACAAGTCAAAAGCATGAAGAAGTTGACTTTACACAGACAAAGTCGACTATAGAGGAGGCATAATTGACTATAACAACTCAAATTTGCCAAAAACATGCTTTCGAGAGATGGATCAAATAGAGGAAGGTTATACTTGACTATGGAGCCCTAATTTGGGAAATTTGAAAAACATAGTCGACCTTAGGAATGTTGCAATCGCTCAAGCTTCAGCAGCGATCATATGTGATTAAAACTTATGTCTAACGGCTCCAAACTTCACCCTATCTATAAATAGCCACATTTGAGCCATTTGGTAGCAAAAGAAGACTTGAACCAAAGCTTCAAACCTTAAAGAAACCTCCCAAAGCTTATCCTCACTCTCTAGCTTCATTGTAGTCTTCCACCAAGATTACAAAGTTAAATACTTGCTTCATTTAAACTGATATTTCTTCTTTCACTAAACCTAAGCTAAAATCTCTAGCATCCAACCTTTGTAGAGGTATTCTTGCTATACTTTATGCTTATCTTGTAAAGGTTCTAACTTAACCTTGAAAATCTATTTGTGGGTTTGAGGTTGAGCCTTTGAAAAACTATTACTATAAAGGTTATAGCTTAGTCCCGTAAAAAAGTAGTTGTAAAGGTAACCGCTTGATTTCATTAAAAAACAAGAATCCCTTTATGGATCGTGTAAAGGTTATTGCTTGATCTTGTAAAAGGTCGGTGTAAGAGTTATCGCTTAATCTCGTTAAAAAACAAGAATCCTCTTAGTGGATTAAAACTACCTTGGTTGTCAGAAAAAGGTGAATATAGGCATCGAAAAAGTAGAACCACTATCAAATTCTTGTGTCTCTTTTTTAATTTTCTACATTATAATTTATTGCTTGCATCGGCTTTAAAAAAATAGTTTTATATTTATTTATTGTTTTACACTTAGGAAAATATTTTCAAGTTTGTTTTTTATGGCTAGCATTCAACTTAGGAAAATATTTTATTTGGTATATTGTTGCTAGTCCAAAAGTCTCAATATGCAATATATCAAGAGAGAGGTGAATTAATATATTAAAAATTTCTTTGAAAATCTAAGTGTAAAAATTAAAACCATTTCACCTAAAAATATTTCCTAATATCAAAAGTAAATTTTCTATAATAGATCACTAGGTATAAAAATAATGAGTCAAGATAAAATATTTTTCTAGAAATAAATGCTAGCTATGAAAGATAAAGAAAAATATTTTTCTAAGAGAAAAACAATAAATCAAAATAAATCTATTTTCCTAAGGCAAGTATGAATAATAAATAATAATGCAAAAACTAAAAAGAAACACAAGCAATTTATAGTGCTTCAGCTTTTTGATGCCTACATCCATTCCTTTGGCAACCAAGGAATTTCAATCCACTATTAAAGATAATGATGACCCTTTCACAATCCATAATAGAATTGTTGCATTTTCATGGGATCAAGCAGTAACCTTTACAATCCACAACAAGATTCTTGCTTTTTACGGGATCACGTGGTAACCCATACAATCCACAAAGGGTTCTTGCTTTTTAATAAGAAGCGATAACCTTTACAAGATAGCTTTCCAAGGTTAAGTTGGAACCTTTACAATGGAGTACAATACAAATGTTGGGTGCTAAGACTTTAAGCTTGTTTATAGTGAGAAAAGAAATTTCAGCTTGATTAAAACAATAATTCAACTTTAAAAGCTTGATAGAAGACTAAAAGGATGCTAAAAAGTGAATATGAGCTTGTGTGTAGTCTTTCTAAGGTTTGAAGCTTTGGTTCAGGTCTTTTCTTCTTTTTAAAATGGTTTAAATGTGTCTATTTATAACTAGAACATGATTTAGAGCCTTTAGACACAAGTTTAAATCAAATCTGGCCATTGTTGAAGCTTGAGGATTGACTACAATGCTTCTAGAGTTGACTATGTTCTTTAAATTTTCTCAATTAGAGTTTCCATAGTCGAGAATAAAAGTTCTCTAGTCTATCCTCTTCCAGAAAGCTTGTATTTTTTAAGTTTTTCTTGGTGTAGTCAACTAGCACTAACTCAAGGTCGACCGTGGCTTTATAAAAACTTGGATTTCACGTGTTTACTTCCTTAGGGTCAACTATGGTTTTTTTCTACAATAGTCTAGCCTATTTTGACATGATTTTGACCTTGATCTGATTTGAACTAGGCAAAGTAGTAAATATGAAAGTTGTAGCTCTATCTCTTAGATTTCCAATGATTTAGGAATTAAGTCAATTGGACTTCTGTAGTGAGAGTTATGCTTGAAATACCACAACATGTACAAAAAAGGCATTTAACCATACTTGCATGATTTATCGCCATAGGATCGACTTGCCTTACTCTAAGATCAATTGGAGCTTTGTTTCTTCAAGATTCTTTGACATCTTGACATTTAACTTAGCTACTTCTTTCTTTTTCCTTATGATCAAATGTTGAGTTGAGACTTGAAAGTGAACTTCATGGCTTGAAATAATCTTGGTGTTGTGTAGATCAATGAACTTCTCATCTTGTGCACCTATCTTGAAACTTGGACATCTCAAGAGTGAACATTAGAAAAATCATGAAACCTTGCTCAAGAAAGTTTAACATTTATACAATTAAGTCATTCAAGCTTAGACATTTATGAATTGAGTGTGTGAAATTTCAATATCATCAAGAATTCACACAATTAAAATAATCAATCTTGTAATCATATAAGAACAAATGTATGAAAGTTTAAACCATTTCAAGAGCTTGTCAAAGATCACTTAACTAATGCAAATGCAAATTTGAGTCATTTTGTAATAATCAAAATGATTATGCATTGTAATTTTTTGTTGAAAACTCATTTTTAATATTATAAAATATTTTTGGGTGTAAAAATGTTGATTTTTATACTTAGATTTTCAAAAGAATTTTTAAATACCAATTCACCTCATTTTTGGTATATTTTCCTTTGAGACTTCTACACTAATAATTGGTATTAAATCTTGGTCTTAAATTAATTTTTAGGCCTAACCGCCTTTGAGAGATCTTTTGCAGAAGCTCAAATTAACAAAAATGGAGGTTACAACAACCATGCTTGGTGAAAGGCAATCGATCCAAAGGCCACCCATTTTTGTAAGTACAAACTATCCTTAGTAGAAAAAGAGAATGGAAATGTTTATTCAATCTATACATTTGGATGTAAGGAGTGTAAATGTATGGAGTGTAATACTAGATGGTCTTCATGCACCTTATAAAGAAGTAGATAGCAAGATAGTGATCAAAACTAAAAATGAGTGGAATGATAAAGATAAAAAATTTATTTAAATCAATTACAAGGCATATAATACCCTTTTTTGTGCCATGGGAGTTAGTGAGTTTAATAAGGTGTCAATGTGTGAAAATGCCAAGCAAATTTAGGAAACCTTAAAAACCATATATGAAGGCACCAACCAAGTCAAAGAATCCAAAATTGGATTGCTTACATATGACTATGAACTCTTTATAATGAAAGAAAGTGAGTCTATTAATGAATGTTTGAAAGATTCACAAATATTGTTGGTGGCCTAAAAGCCTTAGGAAAGGATTTTCCCAATGCACAACTTGTGAAGAAGATCATTTATAACTTACCAAAATCTTGGAGACCCAAAGTCATAGCTATAAAAGAGGCTAAGAATATATATGATTTTAAACTAGAAAAGCTCATTGGTTTCCTTCTCACTTATGAGATAACACTTAAACATGAGAGTAAGGGCGAAAAACTAAAGAAAGAATAGGCCAAACAAAAGAGTTTAGTCCTTAAATCTTTAGTTGAAGAGGATAAGAGAAACATCAAAAGTAAGATTGAAAATGAAAGAGATTTGGTTATGTTAGCAAGAAAATTTAATAAGTTCATAAAGAATAACTCTAGAGCTATAAGACCTATAAATAAGGATATGCCTAAGAAAGTGTGTCCAAGTGACCATTTAACATGTTTTTATTGTTAAAAGCCCAAACATACCTAGCATGAATGCTCTAAGATAAAAAGGATTCCATGAAACTTCAAGAAGAGAAGAATGATGGCAACATAGAGTGATAATGATAATTCACAAGATGAAGAGGATGATAAGATTGCAAATCTTTGTTTCATGGCACTTGATGATTATAAGGTATATTTTTTTCCTCATAATCTTGATTCCTATGCTCACAATGAAAATGATTACACTTTTGATGAATCGTAATATGCTTATAATGATCTTATGTTTGAATTTGAACAGAGAATTTTAAAATACAATGAAATCATAAGAAAACTTAAAGTTGAGAATGAAAACCTAGGTAAGGCTAGGATTGAACTAGAAAACAATATGAAAGCTATGCAAAATGAAATTAACTTGTTGAAAAAGAAAGACGATGACTTCATGATACACACTTTAAGTTCAAAATAGTGAACAAAAATTGAATAACATGTTTGTGTTACAAAAAGCCTTATTCAACAAGGAAAGGTTGGCTATAATTTTACACAAAAAGAAACCCATCTTAAGAACTTCTTTGTTAAAGAAAATGAAATATATGATGCCTTTTCTAGATGCACTTCATGCCTCTAATTTGGAACTCCATTCTATCCTATTCTTATAGAACTGTTACATAAAGTGATAAAATAGGTAGATAGTATGGGTTCCCAAGGGAACTAAACCTTCACAAGGTAAGATATAGTAGAAATTAATGTCGTTAAAAAGGCAACGAAGGTCACTAACCATAAAGGACCCAAGAAAATTTGGGTTTAAAAAACCAAGGTTTAACTTCTTTTTTTGTAAGAAGAGCATACATGGTCAAAGTCAATAGCACAAGAAATAGGTCAATTAAATCATTCATTTGTAATGAATATCTTTGAGGTATGGCATGTGCAACATTGATTATCAATTCTCATATACTTCATTTGAGACATGTTTGATGAAATTGAGAAATATGCTTGCCAAGGATACTTAATGATGAAATACTCTTGTTGAAGAAATTTTCTTTTGAACTGTCATTAGAAAATTATTGCAAAATGATTGATTAATAGTGTGTGTGAACAATGTACGATTAAATTGACAATTAATGCTTGATGATATTTTGGACATACATTAGAACTAATGTGCATATATTCTTGAAACTATTAGTATTTGAAGCATATATTGATTATTTATTTAAATACTCATTCCTTATTAGGTCCTTGAATATATGAGTATGAGATTGACATATTAAACATTCTATTTATATACTCATTTATCATATGATTATTATTTATTCCCATGTTTATCACGTGTTTCATTTAAAAATAAAATAAAATTATGTTTTAATGTGATTAACCACTTAGCTCCTCCTCCTTGTTGGAAGTAATTTAATGAATGATGATTGACATGGCCTTACGAAATCTTGACACCTAAAGCTCTTGCTTTGATAGCTTTACCTCAAAGCCAATTCTGATGGTGGGAACTTGTCACCCATGTTATTTTTGTTTAATTTGCTTGGGTGCTTGCCCCTTTTGAATAAAAAAAATGAAAACTTATTTTTTTTTAATAATTTGTCTCATACCATTTATGCTGCTTCGTATGTGCTTTTCATTATTTATATGAGTCTTGTTTTTTCTATCGAAAGAAAGAAAATCGATCTTTATATTGCAAGAATTAAGAGCTAAAAGTCCAACTTTGTTTTGCCACCAACAAAAGCAAACATTGGAATCCATCACAATTGCATTCAATTGGATCACATACTTCGCACCTCATACTCTTTTCTTTCACATAAAGACCTTGAGAAGTTACAACCACCTTCAAACCTAAGCAACAAAGTAATAAAGATGCATTGAAAATGGTGACAACATTGACCTTCTTACATTTATTTATTTATTAGGTACAATAATATAATTAATTTTAATGTAATCAATCAAGGAATCTTGTTCTACTTAATTTTTGCTTGTCCGATTTCTTGTTATCTCATAGTTTCACATTAATTAATGGTTAGATTTATTAGTAGCTCAAGAATTTGGGTATGGACGGTCAAGGAGTCAAGGTGGCAATTTTTGTTTTTATTTAATTAATACTTATTATTATTATGTTTTAAACTTACAATCCCAAGAAAAGTAAGCTTTGGCTTCATGTCAGTTCCCATCGCTCTCTTTCAATGATTCAGTTTCTCCTTTTTATCTTGTGGACAAAGGCAAGACAGACGATGACGCGAGGGCATACGTGCTAGTGGAGATATGAGACGTCAACTTCGTTTGCATTGATTGTAATTAATATTAATTGTTCACATTAATGAATCAAAAATTAAAATTGACAAGTTACCCAACTTATTAAATTGATTAGAACTTGATTTGATAAGTTTGGTTTATTGTGAGTTTGTGACCCACCACTCATACAGATATCAATTATATAACTGCTCAAGGTTAAATTTCGCAACAGTTACCCCTAAGTAGAAAATTTGACCGTTTCTTTTGATCGGTAACACTTCTTTTCTTATATGCTCATGCGACATTATCTAGAAGCTACTTAAGAACTTTTTATGTAATATTAAAGATTAGATATATAAAATTGAACAATTTGAATATATTTTAATTTTTATTTAAATATGTATTTTAATTAAAAATTATGATAATATTTGAATCCTTCACTAACTATCCACTAATTAATGTCTACAATTTTTTTTAAAATTAATTTTATACTAATTGAAGTCTATTAATTTTCAATTTTATTACTTTTTACTAAAAAATCTCAAATTTCATTACTTTTCTTCAAATCTTACCTAGTAATAAGTGAAAAGGTAATGACTCAAAAGCAATTGGTTGCACTTCATTCATGGTTCTAGGAGTATAATCTCATTCAATCTAAATCTAGAATTTCCTATATTATTTTAACTCGTTCTTTTGGGTGAAAGCTTTGTAGTTTTTCATTTTCCTATATAGCCTCAGAATGGTTGAATTCTGATTGATTATTAATAAAATATTTAATACTAAAATATAATTAAAATTAGTAATAATTAAGTAGTATTAAGGTATTAATATTAAGGTATTTCATTATAACATAAATTTAATTAAGTAATAATTCTAAGTACTACAATACAAATAAAATTAGTAAATAATATTACTAACTTCTTATGTTATACTAATAATAATCTTATTAATTTATTTAATTAAAGTATAAAATTTTATAATATTAGACTACATAACTTTAAATTTTAAAAAATTATATAATATTTACTATTATAAAACTATAAAATTATTAAATCTTTAATAAATATTAAGTCCTTAATAATATTCATAAAAAATATTAACTTATATAATATTAATAAAGATTATATCAAATTAATAAATAATGTTAAATATTTTTTTAAAAGAATACGAAAGAGGTAAGGGACATCATCTCTCAACCTCCATGGAATTTACTAATCAATCTCATCATGATTAATTACATGAAATGAAAGGCCCAAGGAATAGTGGGGAAAGCAGTTCAAAGGTGATTAAAAAAATTGCAGCTTATGCATAAATTCAAAGTGTTAGTAATTCTGGAGCCCATGGTTGATCATTTGAAGATTCCTTATTTTTTACATTGTTTGGGATTTGAGGGAGCTTCTTTTAATTGTTCAAATAAAATCTGGATATTCTGGACCTATGCTATTACTTGTAATATATGGTTGGATCATGTTCAATATCTTCATGTCAGTGTAACTACCCCATGGTTATCAAAACCTCTCATGGCATCATTTGTTTATGTAAAATGTAGGAGAACGGAGAGAAGAGAATTATGGTACTGCCTTTATAATATTTCTACATAAATGAGAGACCCTTGGATTATGGGTGGAGACTTTAATAGTATTTTGAGTAGTGAGGAGCATTTGTATGGTGCTCTTCCGAATAGTGGATCCATGGAGGAGTTTGTCGTGGTAATGCTCGATTCTGGCCTTATGGATGCAGGTTTTGAAGGTAATCCTTTTACTTGGGCTAGTTCTAGTATGTTTCAAAGGCTGTATCGAATATTATATAATCATGAATGGACCGACCTTTTTGCTTTTACTCGAGTACAACATCTTGCTAGGGAAGGTTCTAACCACTGTCCACTACTTGTTTCTTGCTCACAATTGGCGACAAGGGGTCCATCTTCTTCCCACTTCATACATGCGTGGGTTAAGCACCATAATTTCTTGAACTTTTCATAAAGGAATTGGAAAGCACCCAGTGAAGGATTGGGAATGGCAGCATTTTGGTTGAAACAACAAAGACTCAAAGGCGAGTTGAAATGGTGGAGCAAGGGGGTGTCTAGAGACATTTTTTATAATGTCCGTATGAAAGAAAAAAATGCAGCCCAAAGTAAGATTGTGTACCAAAATGATCTTACTAAGAGAGAAGAATTGCACCGTGCCTACGCAGAACTTAAATCCCATTCCAAGCATGGAAGAAAATTTTTGGCAACAAAATTTGGTGTGAAGTGGGTAGTTGTAAGTGAAAGAAATACAAAATTTTTTCGCACGATGATACAGAAAAAACGAGTTAGGAATCACATATTCAAAATTCATGATAATGATGAAAACTTAACTGAAGACCCATTTATTATTCAGTCCTCTGCAGTGGAATTTTTTTCTAACCTTATGAGAGCAGAAGAATGTGATTTATCAAATTTTAATGAGTCCCTAATTCCGTCTTTCATTACTGCATATGATAGTGCTTTTTTGTGTGAGATTCCACAAACTTAAGAAATCAAACAAGCAGTATCTAATATTGATATAAATAGTGCTGCAGGTCCGATCCAGATGGATTTTTTTCATTCTTTTATCAATAGTGTTGGAACATAATTTCAGAAGATTTAGTAGAGGTAGTGGTTGATTTCTTTTGTGGTGCGCCTTGGCCTAAAGGTGTCACTTCAACTACTCTTGTATTGCTATCCAAAAATCCAATCCAATACGATGACATGATTTTCACCTTATAAGTTTATGTACTGTCCTCAACAAGATAGTAACTAAACTTTTAGCAAACCGGTTGGCAAAATTATTACCTTTGGGAGAGGTAGACTTATTAATGACAACATCTTTCTGGCTTAAGAATTGATGCATTGGATTGATAAAAGAACTCAGTGAGGTAATGTTGCTTTAAAACTTGACATGATGAAAGCTTATGATAGATTGAGTAGGAATTTTCTCTATAAATGATGAAAACTTTGGATTGGAATGATTTAGAAATATAAATATGTGTCCAACTATTGGTTCTAATTGTAAATTAATAGGGGTTCAGTGGGTTATTTCAAGTTTGAAAGGGGTTTGAGGCAAGGTGATTCAATCTCACCTTCACTTTTTATATTGGCTACAGAATGTATTATCCAGGGTGTTAGCCTTAAGTTGCATTATGTGTTGATTTGACAAAAATTACATGTTATCTTAAACTTAATGTCATGCATTTGAAATTGTCTCAAATATATTTTTAATCCCCTAAAGTCATATAATTGTTTGAAAAGCCATGCATTATTAGAAAATATCATAAAAGCTTTCCAATAATGCATATTCAGCTAAGAAAACAAGGAGCAAACTTAGCTTGAATTATTATTTGATTGAAGGAACAAGGCAAAGAAGTAATAGTTGAAGAAAGGTGCTAAAAAGCTAAGGAAATCTCAAGACAAAAGTCAAGAGTTAATCCCAGAGAAGCTCAAGTCAATCCAAAGGAAAAAAGAGTGAAAAACTTGAAGTATACAAAGCCATAGTCGACCTTGATCTAAAAAGCTCGAAAATTGAAAGAAAACACAGCTATAGTCAACCCTAGCTATTCTGATGCATGAAAAAGGAAGAAATCAAGAGACATAGTCGACTTTGGTCAGGGCATAGTCAACTATAGTAGCTCAAACTTGCAAAATTCACACTATAAGGAATTAAATTGAATAGAGAAAGGTTATACTTGACTATAGAGCCTTAATTTGAGAAATTTGAATAACATAGTCGACCCTAGGAGCGCTATAGTCGATCCTCAAGCTTCAGCAATGGTAAGATTTAATTCAAACTTGTGTCTAACAACTCCACACTTCACACCAGCTATAAATAGCCACCATTGAGCCACTTGGAAACAAGAAAAGACTTGAGATAAAGCTTTAAACCCTAAAAAGGACACCAAAAGCTCATTTTCACTATTTAGCTTCATTTTAGTCTTCCATCAAGATTTGAAAAATTCTATGCTTGTTTCATTCAAGCTAAAATTTCTTCTTTCACTACACTCAAGCTTAAACTCCTAGCATCTAACCTTTGTAAAGACATTTTCTTGCTAAACTTTGTATTCCATTGTAAAGGTTCTAACTTAACCTTGAAAAGCTATTTGTGGGTTTATGGTTGAGCCTGTAAAAACCATTGTTTCTTGATCTAATGAAAAAGCATTGTAAGGGTTTCATTTGAAAGTGTAAAAAACATTGTGATCGCTTGATCCCCGTTAAAAGCTATTGTGAAAGTTTCGCTTGATCCTGTAAAAGCTCATTTCCCTTAGTGGATTTGACATACCTTAGTGTTCCAAATGAGTGGATGTAGGCATTAGAGAAAGTCGAACCACTATAAAAATCTTGTGTCTTGCTTTTAATTTTTTCGCATTGTGATTTATTGCTTGCATTTAGCTTAGGACAATATTTTACCTTGATTCATTATTTATGCTTTTCTTGCATTTGACTTAGGAGAAATATTTTACCTTGATTTGTTATTGTTCTTTTCAATTCATCATTGAAAACTTGTGTAAGAAAGTCACACACTTTATTTTTGACACAAGAAGAAGCTTTTGGTTTCAAAAGTTTTGATTTTTATTCTTAGTTTTTAAAAGAATTTTAAGTACCAATTCACCCGCTATTGGTATATTACTCATTGAGATATGAGCAATATTCTATAGTACATTATTATCCATGATGTTTTATGATTATAAGTCATTTATCCTTTGCAGATGATACTATAATCTTCACAAATGGCAATAAATAGGCATTGGGTAAAATTTTGAAATTTCAAGAAGAATATTAGAAAGTCTTTAAACATAAAACTAATAAAGAGAAGAGTTGTTTTATTATAAGTAAAAAAGCTGCCAATTCGAGAATCTTGATAATATAGTCTGTTACAGGGTTTGCTGATAAGGTATTGTTGATTTCTTATTTAGGGGTGCGTTTATACAAAGGTCCTAAAAAATCTTTTTTATTTGATTCTCTCATCACCAAAATCAGATATCATATTTCTGGATGGGAGAAAAAAAAATTTTCTCATGGTGGGTGGATCATGTTGATAAGGAGTGTGTAATCAATGCCATTATATTTGCTCCAGGTATTAAAACCTCCTATCTATGTAGTTGAAAAGATTGAAAGAATTTTTAATAGTTTTCTTTAGGGAGATTTGACAACATCCAAACATATCCATTGGACTTCTTGGCAAAAAATATGTTTTCCTAGTCATGAAGGTGGCCTTGAAATTCGCAGCTTAATGGATATTTTTGAGGCATTTAATGTCAAATTATGGTGGAGATTTTGGACTTCTAAGTTATTGTGGTGGTCAAATTCCCATGCATGTGCAAGTTCAAATCAATTATTCTCTCATATGGAAGCAGTTGAAAAATGCATGCTAGGTTGCAGAAGAAGATATTTGTTGGAAAGTAGGAAAAGGGTGAGCTTTTTTCTAGCATGGCTGTTGGATGGATAAGCAACCTTTCGTAAAATCTTTCCTTTCTTACTTATATTCTGCACTTAAAGTTAATTATTTTTATAATAATGATAAATAGGATGTGGATAAGCTAAAACTCTTTTTGCTTGAATTTCTGGTTGACTGATATTCCCTTTGAAATTTCTAATGATGACATGGCCTACTGGACTCATACCTCTAATGGCACTTTCACTTTGAAAAGTGCATGGGATACAATTCGGCAGAAACAAATCAAGAATAAGGTATTGGAATTGATTTGGCATAGCAGTATTCCATTAACAAACTCATTATTTTTCTAGCCTATAATACATGGATGTATACTTGTTGATATGCAGTTAAAATCCAAGGGATTTCAGATGGCATCAAAATGCCAATGTTGCCATTCAAAGGAAACTTTGTTCCATGTTCTTTGGCAAAGCTCAGTACTAGTCAGGTTTAGAGTTATTTTGCTCAATTTTTTCAAATTACAGTTATACTACCAGAAAACATCATACAGGTTATTTGGGCATGGAGCTATTTTGGCGATTGTACACACTAAGGACACATTAGAGTTTTACTGCCCATCTTTATATGTTGGTTCTTATGGGTTGAAAGAAATGACACCAGGCACAGGTAACTAGGTGTCACAGCCCAATTTTCGAGCCATGATCGGCACAAGGGCCCAATGGCATAGTGCACTAAGTCCAAGCAAGCCTTGTTATGCACTATTGATCGTCATTTCAGTAATCATTCTTAAAGTCACATGTCATAATTCTCGACTATCAAATATTCAATGACATACTATGGCAATCAAATACTCACATTTGTATTATGCCAAAATAATGTCACTCGTTTACCAACTCATAGTGGCATCAGTAATTAAGTATACATATTTGACTTCTAATATGGATCCTAGCCAATTGCATTACATATACGTGTTCAAAGGCTACAGACTCTTGGCCATCAGCGGAGTGACTCTAGGTGAAGGTACAACTACGAGATGTCGTAGTACCTACCAAAAGATGGGCATACATGGACAACTCAATTTAGGTCCGAACTACCTCCAAATCTGAAAAGATGAAGTTTTAAAAGAGTGAGTATAAACTCAGTGAGTGAACATAACAAGGAAACAAGCAACCAATACAGAAAGATTTTGAAAACATGATGCACTTTTGTTAAAAACAATGCAATTTAGTTTAATTTCTTCTAAAACCCCATAATTCAACCTTTGATTGTTAAATCCCTTAGTGTTGAAAGATCCATGATAAACCATGAAATTGAAAAGAATGAAAGTTTCAGCAAATGTCCAAGCAAGACAAGTAAAACAAAGGGTTTCTCGCTGTAGCGAAAAAGCATTCTTGATTTGCATATGTTTCATGTTTTCAAGTACATCTTCCACCACAGAAGTCCAATTGACATGATTTTTAGGTCATTAGAAAGTTAAGAGGCTGGGCTACAACTTTGATGTTTACTACTTTACCCAATTCTGATTGAAAGATAGTGAAAATTGTTATCAAAATGAAAGTACTGCACCATAATTTTGGAACCACCTGAGAGTTTCTTGCTGCAGCGAGAATCCATTATTGCTGCAGCGAAATTCCTTGCTGCAGTGAGAATCCATTCTCGCTACAATGAAATTCAGAGCATGGATTAAGGCTACCTACCTGAGAGTTTCTCGTTGCAACAAAAATAAATCTCACTGCAGCGAGAAACAGAGCAATTTAGTTAAAGGGGTTTTGTTACATCAAAAAGCCATTTTCTTGCTGAAATGAAAAGCAATTTGGGAGCAATTAACAATGCCAACATACAACACATTCACAAGTATTTTCATAAACTTTCTATAATGTATATATATATACATCATCATCCATACCATCCCGCCACACTCAACTCATGTGCACTCCCTACTCGCACACAGTTGGGTCATTATTAGCTCATGTGCACTCCCACACTGCACATAGCTGGGTCATCATTAGCTCATGTGCACTCCCACACCGCACATAGCTGGGTCATCATTAGCTCATGTGCACTTACACACGCTCCCACACGTACATAGCTGGGTCATTATTTTCACACAAAAAGAACATCCAATGCATAATATACATATCAATATTATGTAATAACGTATGAACTATTCATATTGCACATTTCACAAAATTGAAACATTTCATCAAGGGCTTGTTCCCCAGGTATATTTTTAAAGTAAAAACAAATGAAACTTTCAAATGATTTATTTAAACATGTAGGTCCTTCCCAAAACATTTTGAAATGCAAGTTCACTCACTTTACGTTAGTGGGATATTACATCGTTATTTGTTCGGAGGCATATCTAGCTATTCCTACTTACCGATCGCTCGTTATTTCCCCCAGCACACCACCACAATACGCTACCTTTGCTGTTGCATTTCCTAGCAACAATCCCAATTCAATATCTTTAGCGTACATCATTTATACTTCCCTTTTTTATTCAATCACGAATCCTTATTCAACTTAACTTATCTTGACACAGTTTTTACCAAAGTTGCTTTTATCCCTTTTTTGCATAATTCTTTAAATTATGATTATCGGCAACTTGTTTATGACTCTAACACATATATTAATCTTTTCTAAGGATATTTATCAAGTTCAACCATCATTCCCACAACAACCACAATTTCTCATAATATGCCACTTAAAATGTTAACTACACAATAATATCCATTTTCTCAAGATTCCTCAACTTCACTTAAAACATCATTTGTCTTTACCTTTATGATTGCTTGAATCATACTTGCACTCCAATATTCCTTCAAAACATTAATCATCAAGCTGCCAAAATTGTTCACACATTATTTCTCCAAAGATTTAACCAACTATGAGCTTAAAACACAAAAATCCTTACCTTAGCTTGCTTGAATTGCAAAACCAAGCTTTTCTTCCTTCCTTTCTTTTTCTTTCTTCTCCTCCTAGGGTTTAGATGTGCTGGAAATTGAGGTTAGAAGCTGCAGGTTTAGTGCCCAAGAAGTTTGGAGAAGAAAAAAGTAAGAAAAGAAAGGAAATGAAAAGAAACAAGGGAAATCACATGAAAAATTTGATTTTCATGAACTTGAAATGAAAATGGCTTTGGAAACTTCAAGAAGAAGAAGAAAATATCTTGCTGGAGGAGATAAGGATGGTCATGGCTAATAAAGATGAGAGTCAAAGCTTCCTTTGGAAGCTTTGACAAAACTTTACATAAAATTATCGTTTTACCCTTCAAGTTTCTTTCTTTTTTAATTTAGTCCTCCCAACACTCTTTTAACTCCAATTTCCTTCTATTATCTTCTTTTACACATGTACAAACAAAATATAAAGCTTGTACTTCAACGCAGCGTTTCTATAATATTTAAAATAATTTTTTTCCCACGTTAGTTTTATTTAATAACGCGCGGGCCCCACTAGCTTCATTTTTCTCTGAAATTTCCTCATTCTTCCTCTCCCCCACTTAGATTAACCGTATACTCCTTTTTCATGAAAAATTTTGACACTGAATAAAATATTAATATTTTTATATTATTTTATTAATAAAATATTATTTTATTTCAAAATTTTCCACTTGTCTCTTTGGTACTCAAAATACCTTATTATGCCTCAATTCACTTCCAAATCACTTTTTATCTTACAAATTCTTCCTTGATAAAAATATTATTATTTTATTATTATTTCTTCTCGTACGAAATATTTTATCTTAAAATACTCTTTTCACTTTTCCTCACCTTTAAACATTATAATTAACCTCATTTAGCATCCGATAAGCTTCATTAGCCACCGTGTCAAAGTACGGGGTATTACATTAGAAGTTTGTTCGCAACAAATCATATGGCGTATCATGAAACTATTGTTTCAACTGTAAAAAGGAGGTTTAATTCATAAATCTCAATGGAGAGGTGATACACAAATTGCACAACAATGGGGGATGTATTTTCTGAGCCAACAACCTAAGTCACCACAAATCATTAGGTGGCTTAAGTCGTGTTTGGATGAAATAAGACTTAACGCTGACGGAAGCTCCAAAAATCATTTCCAATATGCTGCGGGTGGAAGAGTAGTGCGAAACCACACAAGTAAACTCATTTTCGATTTTTTAGGGAATTCTGGTCCTAACAATCTTAGAAAGCAAACTTATTGCTCTTAAAAAAGGATTATTGCTATGCCAAGAATATAACTTCTCCAAAATTTGGATTGAAATGGATGCCATGGTGGTAGTGAACATGATACAAGAAAGCAGTCTAGGTTCTTATGATATTAGGTATATCTTAGGTTCTATATGGAATTGTTTAAAATATTTTTCCTATAAAATCTCTCACATTCATCATGAAGGGAACGAAGCTATTGACTTTCCCTCAAACCAAGGTTATTTGCATGAAGGACTCAAGGTATTCCAGAATATCGATGGTGAATTAAGAGGAATTCTAAAGTTAGATAAGATTAATTTAACTTATGTTAAATTTAAATAATTGTAAAGGAGAAGTACTCCTTATTTAATTTTGCATTTAGTTTTTTGTAAAAAAGTAGTATAACTTTTCCCAAGTACACATAAATTATATGCAAGGAAAGTAGTACCTCTATGAGTACTTCTTTCTCATCTCTTATATGTAATTCTGGAGGTAAGGTTTATGTACCCTTCCTTACTGTATTTATGTTTCTTATATTTTAATAAAACCTTAACAAGGAGCTGGCCTCAAGATTTCTTCTAACTTAAAAAAGGTATGTAATTTATTACAAATATGCCAAAGCCAAAACAACTTTGGATTTTTATGAGTACAAGATAATAAAATACTAAAAAAAATTTAAAGGTCTCTAGTTTTTGATAGTTCATAATATTTAAGAGTCTCACATTAAAAGATAATTTTTCAAGATGTTACTGTTCAGATTAAAATATAACTCTTTGAATAAATATAAGTGTTTTGAACAAACACAACTATTGAAAATTGTTTAATAGACATGTTTGTTGAAAGTTGAAACACAACAAACACATATGTAGAAACACTACAAACACATCTATCAAAACACAACAAGCACAACTTTCGGTGTCTATAAGAAAAACATACTTCCAAAACAGACTTCATCTTTCAAAAGCATTCTACAATAGGCTTATTGTATCTTGAAGAGTCCTTGTTTATAAATCTCCATAATAGGCAACAACTCTTTAAAGAAAGTGTGTTACAGTACGACTCAAGTATACTTTCTCCTTTTTTCTTATACTATTTTTCTAACAATTTAAAGAGTTGTTGGTGCAAAAGATGTGTGGCATTCCTAGTATATATTAATATTTAATCATGTCAATATGTAAATACCATCAAAGTCCATATGATAAGTGGGCATGTGGCATTCCTAGTATACAATAAGGTATAATGATGCCAATATAAATACCATCAAGGTCCATGTGATAGGTAAGCATATGGCATTCCTATTACACATGAAAGTATAATGGTGCCAATATGTAAATTTAAAATCTAGACATATGGTGCATTCCTATTTTATCATCGAAGACATAATGGTGCAACATAGATATTCAATATCTTTGACATTGCATTCCTATTGTGAAATAAAGGTACAATGGTGCTTGTGTGAACATATACATTGATGTGTTAATTTGACTTTCTGATTGTACAATAAAGTACAATGGTGTCAATTGAGAAAGAAGGATTTTCTTATGCTAGTCGAATAGCTAGTATTGATGACAATAAATCCTCATCAAGATGGATTTTTACCTTGGAAAGTGGTGCCATTAGTTGGGCATATAAGAAGCTAACTTGTATTACGCATTCCACAATGGAATTTGAAGTTTTAGTATTAGTAGCTTGTTGTTGATTTCTTACGTAAGTGCACATATCGTTAACAAGTAATGTAGTATAAAGTAGAATTTGTTCCCACAGAGAATTAAATTAATTCCTAATTGTTAACTACTAAAATTATAACAACCTAATCTTATCCAGACAACCTAATTATTAAAAAGAAAAATTAAAACTAATAACTAAAACTAATCTATCAGTAAAATTATTTTATTAAATTCGGGTGACTACCATATCTAAGATTATGATATCCTTCAATACTTCAACTGATTATTGTCTCTCTCTCTTATCTTAGTTTTTTGGATTAAGTTGTTAACCTAGAGTCCTAATTTATTTACAAGTATTTGTCTAGTTTCTTATAAAAATATCTATCTCAATTAATTTACCATATGTGTATGTAAATTAAGTTGAAGAAAGATTTATTAAGTTTGTGCGTTAATCCTGGTTGCGTATGGCTTATAGGTATATGTTTACCTTATATGCCAATCAAACCACCTAATCAACTAAGTGCATTCAATCATACGCTATTGTATCCAAGGTCTACCTAAATCTCCTTCATCAAGGTTTAATTTAGATTTCTAATTAAATCTAATTAGTGATCAGGCAATTAGAAGCGTTAAGAACAAAATAGAATAAACAAGTTAAACCTATCAAACAGAAGTAAATGAGAGATAAGTAAAGCTGACAACAAATTGAGTTCAATCATAATCTTAAATAAATAATTTAGTTCCTCATCAAGTCACACATCATCATCAAATAAAGTTGAAACATTAAATTCAAGCTAAGGAAATAAAAGAATAATAAAAAGATAAAAGAACCCAAGAACTATATTCTTAATCTTCCAAATCTTCTTGAATCTCTTAATTTCTTTTCAGCTTTAATGACTTTGTGGCTTGATTCTCAGCTTTTAATCTAGTGTTGTGTGTTTTTTTTTTTTTTTTCTAAAAGTCCTCCGAAAGGTTGTTTTTATATAGCTTTAAACTTAGGCTAAGTTGGGTAAAGAAAGAATTCAATTCGAAATAGGATTTCCTCATCAGATTATGTAAGCTGCAGCCTACCTCCACCAAAGTCGCTGCCTCGACCAATTAATTAGAAGAAATCATAATTACTCTAGGACTACTGTAGTTCTTCAACTTCGTTAAGATTTTTGACCACCTTTCAAGATGAATTGGGCAAAGTGGTAAGCATAAAAGTTGAATATTTTTCTCTTAACTTTCCAATGGTCTAAGAATTATCTCATTTGGAACTCTATAGACAGAGTTACGATCGAAATATCGAGATATGTGCAATAGAAGTCTACACCTTGAAATTGCTTATCCTTCTTCCATTAAAATTCTTCCTTCATTAAACACCTACAAAAGCACAAATAAATCAACAACAACCTATCTTAATCACATTAACACCAAATTAAGCATAAAATTAATTATGATTAGATTAACTCAACTAAATTAACTAATTTAAATAAACCTTACTAATTTCTATGTATTACCCCAAGAACTAAGCTAAATTACTATCAAAATTAAACTCAAATAACTCTATATCATAGAGTTATCATGGCTACTGGAAATGAAGCAGAATGGCTGAAAAATTTGTTATTGGATATGAAGTTGTGGCCACAACTGATGCTAGCCATTTTCATATATTGTGATGTGAGGCTACAATGTGTGTAGCTCATAACAAGATATATAATGGAAAGTCTAGACACACAAGTGTATGACACACCTACATAAAGAATTAATCTCATATAGCATTGTAACAATAGTCTATGTTAAATCTTGCAAGAATTAGGTCGATCCACTTAGTAGAGCTTTGCCGATAGAGGTTGTAAAATCAGCATCTAATGGAATAAGGCTAAAACCTTTGACTTAAATGCATTAGTAATAGAAAACTAACTTTGAATTAGCAAAACTAACAATAAAAGTTCAATGGGTAATAACAAGCTACTATATGCTGTTTATGCACTAAATTTTAATATTAAATAGCCTCATTCTAGAATATTCAATGTGACTGTTACAAGGAGAAGATGAGCAAAAGGCTTTTAATAGAAATGTCAAATGTTTGTAGTAATAGGGGCATAATGACAAATTCCACCTATATGAATATTGAAGTGGCGTCACCTCAAACAAGAGTTAGAAAGGTTTACTCTTGTAAATATTCATGAAACTAAGATTAGCACAAAGCCATATAAGTGCTAAAGCAGTAGGTAGAATCTTAAAACCATTAAATAATATTATGTGTGATATTTTTGGTTATGACATAAGGAGTTGTAGTTCAATTTCTGCGGTATTAATAACTTCATCTTAACTTTAAAATTTCTACACTAGTAGAAAGTTCAAATCTTCGAGATACTTTATATTATGCATAGTATTATTAATATTACAAACTAGTGAGGGATTGTTTGATAGTTTGTAATATTTAAGAGTTTCACATTAGAAGATAATTATTCAAGATGTTGATGTTTAGTTTAAAACATAACTCTTTGAATAAATAAAAGTGTTTTGAACAAACACAACTATTGAAAATTGTTCAATAGACACATTTGTTGAAACATAATAAACACATATGTAAAAGCACTACAAACACATCTGTTTAAACACAATTTTTTAGTGTCTATAAAAAAAAAGTACTTCCCAAAAAGACTTCATCTTTCAAAAGCATTCTGCAATAAGTTTGTTGTATCCTAGAAAGTTTTTGTCTACATATTCCCATAATAGGCAACAACTCTTTAAAAAATGTGTGTTACAATACACCTCAAGCCTAGTTTTACCTTTTTTCTTATACTATTTTTCTAACATCTAGCCCATCAAGTTTCAAAATAATAAATCAAATCAAGCTTTTACAAACTATATTCAAACTCAAACTCCTTAGACATCCTTAATAATTCTTATCCCCACCTTGTCACCTTTATTCATCCTTTAGCTGCTGTCCAAATTTTGACACACACCTTGTCCAACTTCCTTTTACCATTAATAAAAACCACTCAATCTTTGGCATGACACATGGCATTTCTTTATTGGTTCAAATTTTAAATATTTGACTTTTAATTCTTTAATTCTCCACCACACATTTCTCATAATTATCCATGTCCATGATGAATAAAATCCCTTGGTCTTGACAAGTGTCGAGGGTGAAAATTTACCATTTTACCCTCGGGGTGACAAAATTATCATTTCGCCCCTATACTCCAAATTATACCGGAATTAAAATTTTTCACTTCTAAACCTCAAATCATACTCCAATAAGTCAAATGGGGCAAAAAAAATCTTTTCTAAAATTCTCATTTTGTCCCCAAATGGCAAATGACCATTTTACCCATAGATAGTGAAAATTTCGATTTGACTCCAAATTGATCCTCGAACTCCAAATCACCATTTTAAATCATTCCTGGACTGTGAAACTCTTAATTTCACCTTAAAATTCCTATTTGAACTAGTTCGAGGCTTAATTGACTTAATGGTACCATTAGAGGCAATATCATCTTTTAACGATTTCTTGAACTTATTAAATATGCAAACATTCTATTGAGCATGTAAATGATGTCGTAATTATTTTATGGAACAGGGTTTGACAAGGTGGTTCGGCGTGACATGAACTCTAACCATACCTTAAGAGATATCCTACGCGCCTCTCCGACCGAGGTACATATATATATATATATCCGGATTCTGTGCCCCTCTAATAGGCTGGTCCACAGAATCCGCCTACTACAGCAAGCTAAACCCACCATACAATAAAATTTTGATAGCATGACAGGGCTAATATTTTACTACCCAATCTACAAGGGTAAAATAAAACAATTCATACAATTCATAAAACACAGCCCAGCTAGTCATGCCAACACAATAACAATATAACATAAGCCATCAATTTCCAATCATAAATTTACAACATACCGGTGGTCTCCAATTACTCTATTTTGAAAATCGTTATTTCATTTCAAGACAATTTATAAAATATTTTCATTTAAACACATTTTTGTTTATAAAACCTAAAATTTGCCATTTAACTCATTTTCATAAAATTTCTCCAAAACCAAGTTAAAACATACTTTAGATAATTAAAATGATGATAAGGTTACTCACAATATCTAGAATGGGGATTTTCAAAGTACTCAGATTACTGGTCCTCGGATGCAATTCCCTTACCTTTATCGGAGGACTCCCCACCTTAACACAGTACAAAATCGAGAAACTTACTTCATTGGTACTAAATTGAATTTAAACTAATTTAGACTATTAATGCATAATATGGAATGCAAAATACACTGGTAACCATCTAATCCCCGGTATTGGCTTATTTGACTTATCACCCGATTAATTGACCAACGCGTCCAATTTAGCTCCAAATTGCTCCATTTCTTTTCCAATATCTTAATTCACCAAACTCAAGTCAAATAATCTAAAATTTGGCAAAACTATCTTCACTTTTCTTCTTAGAATTTTCGGTCAATAATGGTGCATTAACACTGTGATTTTTCCTACTACTTTTTCACACCATAATTCATCATTTTCTAACCAATTCTCTTAAAATAAAAATCAAATTCATCCTCACTCAACACAAGGTAGGTTCGGCCATTGATGGGTGGTTTGGAAAATAAATTCTTTTCTTGTTATTTTGTTTCTAGACATGGTAAACTAACTAAAAACACTAACATAACTTGGAATCAAACCGATCCAACATCATTCTCTCTCCATACCCATTCCGACCAGCCATGAATTCATCATGAAAACATGTAATTTAACCATGAAAATGAGGAGAAATGCATGGGAAAGGTAGATCACAAGTCAAAATCAAGAAATTTTACCTTTTGTCACTTGTTTCCTTGAATTTTCCACACTTTTCTCTTGAAATTCTTCACCTAGGGTTTTTGTTTTTTTTTTCTCCCTTTGTTCTTCTTTGTTCTTTGTTTGGCCGGCCATATGAAGGAAAATAGGCTGATTTTATGCTTATTTTAAAGCTAAATAAATAATGGATATAAACTTGACACATGTCACCTCATTATTGGTCCATTTGTAATTTCTTAACTATTAAGCTTTCTCTCTCCACCACTTAAATTCCTTCAATTATCCATGATAATATTAGATAAAATCCATGTGCTGGACAAGTGTTGGGTGTGTAAAATTACAATTTTGCCCTTGGGGTGGCAAAATTACCATTTTACCTCTATGCTCCGAAAAATACCAGGATTACAATTTTTCACTTCTCAACCTCAAATCATACTCCAATAAGTCAAATATGATCAAAATATTTCACAAAAATTCTCATTTTGTCCTGGAGTGGCAAAATTACCATTTTACCCCTGAATAGTGAAATTTTCGGTTTGACTCAAATTGATCCTCGAACTCCAAATCACCATTTTAAATCATTCCTGGACTGTAAAATTTTCAATTTCACCCTAAAATCTCTATTCGATCTAGTTCGAGGCTTAAATCAACTTTGTTGTACCTCTAGGTACAATACCGACTTTTGTAAATTCTTCGGGACTCTCCTAGCATGCAAACATGCTATCATCACATGTATGTCATGACAAGTATTTTATAAGGTCAGGCTTTACATGGTGTGCTATCCAAGCCAATGCACAACACGTTTTTTCTAAAAAGGAATACTTGGAGTCATAATCAATGAACTTTTTGCTCAAGTAATAAACGGTTCTTTCCTTCTTTCTTGTCTCATCGTGCTATCCCAACACACATTCTATGGATCTTTCGTTTATTGTGAAATACAGAATGAAAGGTTTTTCAACCACGGGTAGTACCAATACTAGAGGATTTAGAAGATATTCCTTAACCTCATCAAAAGCAATCTGACATTCTTCACTCCATGCCTCCGGATTGTGCTTGTGGAGAAGCTTGAAAATTAGATCGCATTTAGAGGTGAATTGTGATATGAACCATGCTATGTAGTTGAACCTTCCCAAAAAACCTCTAACTTCCTTTTGTGTCCTAGGAGGAGGTAAATTACTGATTGCTTGAATCATATCTAGATCAACCTCTATCCCTTTTTCCATTAATAATAAAGCCAAGTAATTTCCCAAAAGTAGCACCGAAAGTACATTTTGTTGGATTTAGCCTAAGTTGAAAATTTTGCAAACTTTAACTTCATAATCTTCCATTTTGCGAGCCTTCACAATCATATCATCCACATATACCTTCACTTCCTTGTGCATCATGTCATGGAAAAGAGTCACCATAGCCTTTTGATAAGTTGCATTGGTATTTTTCAAACCAAATAGAATTACCTTATAGCAAAAAGTTCCCCACATTGTTATAAAGGTGGTTTTTTTCTTATCTTTCGGTGCCATTTTAATTTGATTATATCTTGAAAAACCATCCATGAATGAAAACACAAAGTAACAAGCAGTGTTGTAAACAAGGGTATCAATGTGTGGTAAAAGAAAATTATCTTTCGAGCTTGCTCTATTTAAATCTCGATAATCCACACACATTTGAACCTTTCCATATTTCTTGCATACTAGGACAATTTTTGCAACCCATTCCAAATATTTAGCCACTTCTAAAAATCGTGCATCAAATTGCTTTTTTACCTCCTCTTTAATTCAATAACATTTTAGGTTTCATCCTTCTTAGCTTTTGCTTAATTGGTTTGCATTCTGATCTCAAAGATAGCTTATGAGCTACAACGTCTATGCTAAAACTTGGCATGTCTTGGTTAAACCATGCAAACAAATCTACATAATCATGGAGAATGTTTGTTAATTTTTGTTTTTCAGATGGTAGTAATGTGGTATCAATTTTAACCTCCTTCTTATTCTCTTTAGTTTCTCAAATTAATTATTTCTAGAGGTCTTTGATGTGGGACAATTTGTTTCTTTTCTTGCTCTACTAACCTTAACAAGTTTGGGGATAAGTCATAATCCTCCACATTCTCGGGGTTGTCAAGGTCACAGACACATGTGCCTTTTTCAAAATCGACCTCTGGATCATATCATTACCATCTTCACAATCATTATTTGGAACCTTGGTAAATAGATGGGATTGAAGAATGCGGGACTATTGTAAACACAAAAGATTAAAGTAAGGAAAAAAAAATGATGAGATTAAAAGGAAATATGAGAAATGCATTGTGCATGTCATTTTATTAAAATGATTTCCAATGCTCTTGGGCATAATCATGGATGTTCAATTATGCATTACTTTGAAAAAGAGCCATAGGTGATTGGCAAACACCTGGTAGTCCAACTGTTCAGCTTCAATTGGGGTGGTCCAATGTACGATGTAGGCATCCCATCTAGGGTTGTAAACGGGTAAGGTACCCGTTAATTTCAAGGTACCTAAACCCCAACCCTATCATAATCAAATACTCAAACTCTATTAATTATTCGAATAATTTTAAAAATAACTACCCTAACCCTAATACATTCCCACTACCCTATAATTACCCTAACTCATTTAAAAACCCAATTAGCTAAAAAAATTATTAAAATGTTCTTCATGGGTACCTAATTACCCAAACCCATGTCCATGTACAATAATATTTCTCTTACATATTTCAAATAATTAACTACTAATTAAATTAATAAAAACAAAAATAATAAAATTTAAATTTAAATAATCAAAAAGTATAAAGTGTGTTTATAATGAACATAATATATAATATAAATCAATATTATTTTATTGTTTAGTAATTATTAACTTATATAATAGTAATTATATTCTTTATAAATGAACATAATATATAATAGAAAGTGTATGTATTAAAAGGCATTACAAGTTATATACTATAAAGTGTGTATATATATTATAATTAATAATTTTATAAGTCATAATGTCAAACTCGACCCTATAAATACATGTCATGACATACATGCACTGAGTAGCATGTTATTATGCTAGGAAAGCACCTAAGAATAGACGAAACCCGGTGTCATACCTAACGGTACAGTTGAGTTGATATAATCTCGAACTAGTTCAAATAGGAATTGTATGATGAAATTTAATATTTTATAGTCCAAGAATGACTAAAAATGATTGTTCGGAGTTCGACGGTTCATTAGGGGTAAAATTGAAAATTTTGATGTTTAGGGGCAAAAATCGTCATTTTGCCACCTGAGATAATAATTTGGTCATGGAGTGAAATTTTTGACCAAGATTAACGTTTTTGGGTATAATTTAATGATAGGAAGTGAAAATTTTCAATTCCGGCAATTTTCGAAACATAGGGGCAAAACGGTAATTTTATCGTCTCGGGGTAAAAACCGTAATTTTCACCACCCAAAACTTGTCAAAATCATAGGATTTATTTATTTTTGGTATGAACAACTATGGTATGTTAAGTGGTGAAAATTTGAAGTTTAAAAGATGAAATTTTAAAAATGGGCCAATGGGAAAGTGACACATGGCACATTTTAATGATTTAATATTTTTTAAAGGAAAGTCAACCCATTTAAACCCCATTTTAAGTGATGGCCAGCCATAAGGGAGAAGAAGAGAGAAAATAGAGAGGAAAGGAAGAAAAAAAGAAAAACCAAAGAGAAACAAGAAAATTCAAAGGGGAATTCGCGTTTTTCACCCATTTACGCGTCTAACGGTAAGATTTTTCGACTTCAGCTTGATTTCTACCTTTCCTATGCCTTTGTTTCCATTTAGCATGCTTGAGGAGAGAGATCTAAAAGTGACATCAAGGGCTGGCCGAATTTCAAGGGGGGAGAATTTGAAATTTTTAGGTTTTGATTTTTAGTTAAATTAGTAGTTTTAGTTAGTTAAATGTGTATAGAAATTAAATTGGGCAAGAAAGCATGAAATTTTCACAATACCCACCCTTGGATGAATATGCATTGATGTACAATGATGATGAACTGATTTTTATTCTAAGAGAAATGAAGAGAAAATGATAAAAAATGGTTAAATGTGATAGAAAAACAAAGTGAAAAATTTACCGAGTTAATGTCCCATTTTTGAACGAATTTTTCAAGGAGGAAAATGAATTGATTTTGGTGATTTTAGAAGGTTATTGGCTGATATTTAATGGTTAGAAATGTTGGAGAGAGAATGGGACGATTTAGAGCTAAAATGGAACGCGTTAGCAATTTATCGGGTAAAGTGCCAAAAATAGGTTAATACCGCATTTAAGCCGTTTTAGGCTATTGCATTTCATACCATGCATTAGTATAGGATTTAAGTCAATTATATAGTGATTTAGCATCAATGTGGTGAATTATGTAAATTTTGTAATGTGTTTAGGAGGAGAGCCTTCCGGAAAAGGCAAGGAAGTAATACCCGACAAACAGTGATCGGGGCACCTAAAAATCAGTTAATTTGTACAAACGATAAGTAAACTTATTATTATTGTAAATTATCTAGAGTTTATTTTTAAATGCTCTTTATGTATTTTATGAAATGAAAACGAGATTAAAACGAGATTTTTGATGTTTTAGAAATAAATGTGACAAATAAAAATATATTGTGTTGATTATGAAATTAAGTAATTTGAGGCTGACAATTATTTTGAAATATATATTTTCCTATGAATGGCTTATGAAATGTCACGACCCAATTTCTCGGGCTATGACCGACGCATGAGCTCAATGAGCATAGCTCACTAAGCCCAAGCAAGCCTATCCATTTACCTTTGCTTAACAAATTTATCATATCATGCATACACACACACACCTTTTCCCGGGTGTGAACATAGCCAAAACACAATGGCATTATCGATAATAATATACATGCACTATACCAGTCATGTATTTAGCAATTTACATTGCATACACATATTCACATTGTTAGATTGTATTCACAATACAAAAGGACCCATGACTTCCAGCGGAGACATTTACAATAAAAGGGATTACTATCGAATGCCAGACACATACCCAGGAGATGCACTACGGGGACTCCTCGATCTAGGGTCTAACAGTCACTTGATCTGAAAACATGAATTTTTATAAAACGTGAGTACAATACTCAGTGAGTGAACAAGAAGGGAACAAGCATACCATAAGGAATGTTTATCGAAATCATGATGCATTCGTTTTCTCAAAACCATGCAATTGTTTTAGCTCATTTAAACCCCTCATGTAAACCCCACATGAGTAAATCACTTTACAAAAATCCATGCTCAACTATGGTACCAAAGAAATGGGAAATATGGCAAAAACCCACAAGTTAGCAAAATGGACAGAAAGTTTCTCGCTGTAGCGAACTTCATTCTCGCTGCAGCGAGAACCAGAACATCAAGGAAAAAGTCTCTTTTTTCCCTTAAACCAAATCATCCTACTAAAATAACAGTAGCAACATGTAACACATGTAAACTTCCAAATTTCAACAAAACAAATGCTTACATATTTGCATTTACAACCATATACCCATCATCAACATGCACACCATCCCATCATCATCATCATGCACATCATCCCATCATCATCATCTCATATGCAACGGCTTATGCGCATATAGCCGGGTTAGCAACGGCTTATGTGCACTCCCACTCGCACATAGCCGGGTCAGCAACAACTTATGTGCACTCCCACTCGCACATAGCCGGGTCCAAATCAACATGCAAAGAAGCATCCAATGCATATCATGCATTTTATCATATTGTGATAACACATAAACCATTGTATAGCACATTTTCACAATATAAAATCATTTTACTAAAAGCTTGTTCACAAGGTTCATTTTCTAAGACAAGTTGGATAGAATCTTTCATATTCCCCAAAACAAGTTTGAAATGCAAGTCCACTCACCGGTATTAGGAGTACAAATACTCATATTTTCAGTCTGCGAGTATAGTCCTTTACCTGTATCCAATGGCTCACCACCTAGCCATAATCCATGACACATATTCCAATTAAATTGTGTCTAACAGTCATAAGCTATTTCAAGCTCGAAATATATATGATATGAAATGAAAAATGCACGGGTAGCCATCTAGATCCGGTATTGGCCTAAGTCGATTTTTCATCCAATAAATTAGCCAATGCGTCCAAATTAATCCATTTCTCCTCTAATACCTTAATTTACCACATACCATTTGAATAAAGCCAAATTCAGCATTAGAACCCTCACAGTTCCTAATAGAAAAATTCGGTCATTTGGTGCACTAGCACCGAAAATTTTTCTACATAACCGTTTCACCTTAATTCATCATTTTCCAAGCCATTTTCCTTGAAATAAAAACAATCCCCCATTGATATTCAGCCCTCATGGTTCGACCAACAAGGAACCCTAGAGAAATTGAATATTTCTTTTGTGTTTTTGTTCATAACCATGCTTAACTATCCCTAAACACTAACATAGTCTGAAATCAAATTATTCCAACAACAATTCCTCTTCCATACCCATTTTTCATAATTGAATTCATCATGATAACTCAGTATTCAACCATGGAAATCAAGAACAAAAGCATGGGTAAGCTAGGTATCAAGGAGAATTAAAGAAATTCTAACTTACCTAGCTTGTTTCCTCGATTGCTTCACTTTTTCTTTGAATTTTCACCTAGGTTTTCTTATTTTTCCCTTTGTTCTTCCTTTGTTCTTGTTGCTGGTTGCCTAGGCAGAATATGGTGAGAGAATTGGGGATTTAATGGGCTGATTTCTATAGAAAATAATAAAATAATCAAGCATGCCAAATGTCACATGTTTATTGGCCCAATTTTTTTCACTTTTTGACTTTTTCTTCTTAATTTTCCACCACAAATATTCTAGTACTTATCCAATCCTACCACAATTAAAATCCCTTGGTCTTGACAAGTGCTAGGGCGAAAACTTTATCGATTTACCCCCGAAGCAAAAAAAATTACGATTTTGCCCCTATACTCCGAAATGTACCGGAATCACATTATTTCTACTTTTCAACCTCAAATAACACTAATATTGATCAATATTAACCAAATTGGGCAAAAATTGTTTTATAAAAATTCCCGTTTAGTCCTCTAGTGGCAAAATTACCATTTTGCCCTTGTGCTCCAAAAATACCGAGAATCACACTTTTTCACTGCTAAACATCATTTTATACTCCAATAATCATAATTATATCTCATATAATTATTCTTTGTCAAATGTGATTAAATATTGGCTAGAAATCTCCATTTAATCATCATATGGTAAAATGATAATTTTGTCCCTAATCGGTCAATTTTCCTGATGGACTCCAAACTGGACCTTGAACTTTGAATCACTATTCTAAGCCATTCTGTGGGTTTAAAAATTTTCAATTTCCTCTTAGAATTTTAATTTGAACTAGTTCAAGGCTCGATTTAACTTAGTTTTATCACTCGGTACAATATCGACTTTTAATCGAGCTTGACAGGGTCTCACATGAAATATGAGTATAGGTGGCTATATTTGATAAATTGCATTGAGAATTTATGTAAGCTGTTTTTATTATGCAGGCTGGGTAAATAAATAAAATTCACGTTATACTGTCGAAATTTTATTAAAATTGGTGGGTTTAGTCACTGCAGTGATGGATTTCCGTGGACTGCCTATTAGAGGGGCACGGTAAACCCGATTATATAGTTACTCCGGTAGTAGAGGCGATGAGGGTAACTCCCGGGGTAGTATTAGAGCTCACTTCACGTCGAACCCCCACGTGAATGTGTAACTCGGCCAACGCCAAGGAACGGCTTGTTTTAAAAATAAAAATGTGTTTCACATGTAAATATCATAACAACCTTGGCGGACTCAGTTAGATGCCTCGGCCAAGGTATCCTTGAGGATTAGTTTTGGCTTGAGCCTTATTTTTTAATAAAAGACATAAGCCTTAACAACTGTTTTGGTAAATTACAAATATTTTATGGTTTAAGGAATAAATTGAAAACCTTATGAAATGGTTTGTGATTTGTTGTTTAAACTTGCCTCCATGTTACTCGCCTTTAGATATTTATGATAATGTCTGTTTACTCATTGGGATTGCAAAATCTCACCCACCTCCTTTCCAAACATTTCAGGTCTGTGGTAGCTTGTAGATACCTTATTTTGTCGAGGATTCCAGTTGACCCTTCTATCCCACAAACAGTACGTTACTATCACCAATACTGGGTGTATTTATGAGCCACTTGTCATTGTAATTATAATTGTGCATTATAACTTTGTAAATTATTGTATGTATGAATTTATTTTATTCTCACGCTACAAAAATTATTTATGTATAGTTCTATAAAAATTGTTTTATAAGAAAATGAAATATATTATCAAATATTTTTATTTAGTTTAATTAGCCAACTTTTCACTCTAAATGAATGATTTAGATTACAAAAATTTATTTTAATCGGCAGTGGATATTTTCTACCATACGTTGTATCTTTATCAGGTTTCGAAATTTTCTAATAAAAATGACCAAAATACCCCTATGTGGCGAAAATTTTATTTTGATTGTTTTCGATCTAAACTAATTTATATTTTCTTAAAACTCGATATTTAAGAACGATTGCTCACAGGAAAAGCAAGAAACTGATTCGTTAGCCTTGCGAGGTTCCGATTGGCATTTCAGATAATGAGTGTCAATCGGGACGTCGCGGCGATTGTCATGGGCCCGAGGGAGGTTCCGGGTCGTGACATATAATTTTTATAATGTTAACACAAAATAAAAGGTAAATATATTTATATTTAAAGTATAGATATTAAAAATATTTTAGCATATATATAATAGTAATTATATTTTTTATAAATGAATAAAATATATATAAAGTTTAGATATTAAAAGGCATTACAAGTTAATTAATAATCATAGTTTCATTAATTAATTTAATTAATTATATGAGTTTGTCCTTAATTATATGAAATTAAAAAAAATAGCTAAGTTTTAAAACATTTCCAATCTCACGACTTCCTTTTAAATAATTAAGTTTATATATTATAAGTTTATATAAAAAAAGATATATTTATTATAATTAATAATTTTATAAGTTATAATTTTTGTAATATTAACACAAAATAGAAAGTAAATATGTTTATATTTAACGTGTGTATATATATACACACACACTAAAAGTATTTTACTATATGTATAATAGTAATTATATTCTTTATAAATGAACCCAATATATATAAAGTTAATATATTAAAAGACATTACAAGGTAATTAATAATCATAGTTTTATGGATTAATTTAATTAATTATATGAGTTTGTCCTTAATTACATGAAATTAAAATAAATAACTAGGTATCAAAACTATTCTAATGTCACAACTTTTCTTAGGGTTTGTATATTACAAGTTTATATAAACAAAGGTGTATATGTTATAATTAATAATTTTACAAGTTATAATTTTTGTAATGTTAATATAAAATAGAAAGTAAATATCATTATATTTAAAGTATATATCTACTAAATGTATTAGCATATATATATAATATAGTAATTATATTTATAAATGAACCCAATATATATAATGTATTTATTAAAAAACATTTGAAGTTAATTAATAATCATAGTTTAATGAATTAATTTAATTAACTATATGGGTTTATCTTTAATTACATGAAATTAAAAAAAAATAGTTAGATTCCAAAACTATTCTAATCTCAAAAACTCTCTTTAAGTATTTATATTATAAGTTATAATTTTTATAATGTTAACAGAAAATAAATAGTAAATATATTTATATTTAAAGTATATATATAATAGTAATTATATTCCTTTGAAATATAATATGATATTCATATTATTTAAACATAATTAATAATCTAATAATTTTTTAATTTGAATATATTAATGTCATCACATTAATAATTTGAGTAACCATATTTTTAATATATTTGTCAGCTTTTAATAAATATATTGATGTTGATTATTTTTAACTTAATCATTTAAATAACAACAAAATATATATAAACGGGTATTGAGATCGAGTTTAGGGTGGGTACTTGCGTAACCAGAATATTAACGTAATCGAGTTCCAGTAAGGGGTACCTAAGGGATAGTACTTGAACCCAATACAGGTAGTGAAATCAATACCTGAACCTATCTCAAACTCGATTATAGGGTACCCTAACTTGGTATAATTAGGTCGGGTACTCGCGAGTACCCTATAATAGGGTACCCATTGCCATCCCTAATCCCATCCCCATTTTTTGGTTGCTCTCATACCCCTGCATAGTCCATATTGAGAAGTTGGAGAATGCATCACTCAAAATTTGCACAGATACTTGATTATTTTCAATGAGAGCTCCTGAAACAATGTAACCTCCAGACTGAAAAGTTTCGTAAAGGTGGGGAAATGTCATTTCTACAATTTCCAATTCATATTCCTGGAAGCAAGCTAACTTCTTTTTCTTTCTTTAAGTTTTTATATCCTCTCTTTCCTTCCTTGTTGGCTTGTACTCCAAACCAAACCTTTCTTCATTCTTGGCAACTAGTATTGGCCTTTTAGTACCTTGCAATCTTTTTCCCAATCCTACCCTAACTTAACACTCTTTCCCTACTATCTGGTTAATTACCATGTTAATGGTTTTAGATAACTTCGGGATGGATAGCGATGCTTTTTCTCCCAGATAAGTGGCATTGACAAATTCGAACCACTGAGAAGAACATTCGGGTATTTTGTCAGCGGTTTTTACGTAAGGAGTATCCACAAGTTTGCTTATGAGCATATCTTTTTCCCCATTAATGCACACAATCCTTCCATTTATTATGAACCTCACCTTTTGATGGATAGATGATGGTATAAGCCCAGCCATATGAATCCATGGTCATCCTAACAAGTAACTATAGGATGGGGCGATGTCTATGACTTGGAATTCTACAGTGAAGGTACAGGGATCAACCTCTATAGGTATCTCAATATCTCCCACCACTTCTTTTCTTGTTCCATTAAAAGCCCTCACGATCATATGACTCTTCCTCATATAGGACATATCAATCGATAGATGAATCAAAGTTCTCATAAGCATCAAATTCAAAGATGAACCATTATCAACAAACACCTTTGCAATAGTACAACCTTTGCATTTGGTGGTGATATGTAAGGCCTTGCAATTTTTGCGACCTCTAGAAAGGATTTGTTCATCATTGAAAGAGATGATGTTGCCCACCGAAATGTTCCCCACAATATAGTCCAGGATTTCTTTTGATAGGTCATGATTAATATATGCCCGATTCAAAACCATCATTAATGAGTTCTTGTGTGGTTCGGAACTAAAGAGCAAAGATAGTAGTGAGATACGAGCAAGTAATTTGTTCAACTGTTCAACCACATTGTACTCACTGTGATTAATAAATTTTAGAAATTCTACAACTTCTTTTTCCATCATAGGTCCTTTCAGGTTATTTATTGATCTTTGAGATTGGATTTTATCTTCATTCGGACCTTGCTCCTTTTCTTTTCCTTTCTCTTTTATGAAATTCTTTAAAGCTTCTAACGTAGAACAACATCCATTATAAGTAATCCCTCTAACACTGATTATATTTGCAAAACTAGCTTGGGGTGTAGATACCCATTTTTCCATGTTAGAAACTTGTATACTGTAGTTATAATTCTAAGGTACAGCTTTGTCACTTTTGTAAGGGATAGGTCTAAGGACTTTAATGGTGACTTTTGTCGACCTCTTGTCCTCAACAAGTTTTTCTTTCTCTTCATTATAAATAGCTAGAGGCTTTATCTTAAGCTGATGGGTCTAATTCTTCGTTGAGTCCTCCACTATCACATTAACATATGGCTTTAAAGCTTCTACATAGAATTCAATCAACGATTCATCCATCATTCTTTGTATATTTTCTCGGAATAGACTGTAGTCTTGTATTCGATGCCCCACAAATCCTTTATGATACAAGCAGCGAGGACTTTAGATTCTTTATGAACCATTCTTGCAAAAATAGTCTGGCCAAACTCCAAGCATGTTGGTTTTCACTAAAGCTTCAAATACCTTTTACATAAGTGTTTCTGCCACTCAAACATCCCTTTTGATGTACTTCTCCCTTTCTATAATACTTACTCTAGCTCCAGCATGGTTTGGCAATGGATTATCATTAAAACCCTACACAATTTTTTTCTCAAAATTTAAAAAACCCACCTTAATCAAGCCTTGCACCTTATGTTTGAAGGTCGTGTAGTTCTTAATTGAGTGACCTTTAACTCCATAATGATAATTGCAAAGAGCAATAATATCATACCATCTTAGGAATGAGGGTTTTAATGGTTCATGTATAAGGGTGCCACAATATGATTTACAACAAACTGTGTGAACGTATAATATTGGAATTGGGTCAAATTTCATTTTCTCTTGCCTATTCCACCATCCTCTTAATTCAATGGTTGTATTATTAAGAGATACTACAAGTTGTGTGGCTAAAGCTGAAATATGTGTGGGAGCAAGTAGGCAAATGTTTGTAAGATAGAGTGTAAATTGAACATGAGCATATAGGTAAAGGCTAGGTAAGGCACTAAGCATTAATGGGTACATGTATGGATATTGGGAGGTGTTGTTCACTATTAGGTAATAACGATATGAAGGATATGGGTGATAAGGATTATAGACCACATATTGTGGCTGTCCTAAAAAGATAACCTAGGTTTCTCTTTCTTGCTTTTTAAAAGTATGCTCTTTCTTAGTGTCTGTTGCCTCGCCTCTTTCCGTTTTACCTTGCTTGATAATGCTCTCGATCATTTCCCTTGAAATTACCATTTCAGCAAAATTCTTTGTAGCACTATTAATCAACCTTTCATAGTAGGGTTCTCGTAAGGTATTAACAAACATGACGATGGTCTCTTTTTCAATCAAAAGCGGTTAAACTTGAGAAGCCATATTCCTCCACCTTTGGGTATATTCTTTAAAGCTTTCAGTGGGTTTCTTCCCCATATTTTCTAGAGATAGGTGATCAGGGGCCATGTTTGTAACATGCTTGTATTAGGCCATAAACGCCCTAGCGAGGTCTTTCCATGTATGGATTTAGTTACGGTCTAATTAGACATACCATTTCATCGTAGCGCCCATAAGGCTATCTTGAAAACAATGGATCAAAAGCTCGTCATCATGTGCATACACAGCCATTCTCCTACAATACATGGTGATATGTGTAATCGGCATTTGGTGCCATCATATTTTTCAAAATTGAGAATTTGGAATTTTTGAGGGATGATCACATCTGGTATAAGGCAAAGCTCTATTGCGTCCATGGAACAATACATGTCCATCCCTTTTACCATGCGCAACCTCTCTTCTAGTAGGTCATACTTTTGACTAATTTCAGGGTTATCTTTTGATTTAAAGAAACCACACTTGAGTTTTTCCTATTTCTTTGGATCATCCAAATCAGGTATAAATATAGGGTCAAAAAGACTCGTTCCCCCAATTGCCTTGGTTGAACGCATCCTGGAGGTGGTCCCATAGGCATAGACATTCTAAAGAATGGATATAAACTAGCTTGTGACATAGGGACCTGAGGGTTCCTCATTCGCGGCGAGGTAAATTCTAACGGATATGTAGGTTCCACATTGGTATCCGAAGGTTGTACCTCTTCCAATACACTAAAACTTCCCATCACCCTTTTTCCTTTATCGATAGACATCATTATGCAAGATTTTAGCCAATTGACCCATTATCTCCTCCTACGTCTTCTTGATCTTATTTATCTTTTCTGATTGTTTGTTTCCCATGACCTTTGAGTGGAACCTTGTGCTGTATTTGTGAGGAATTTGGCTCTTTGAAATTTTGTTTTATTTAATCATTTTCAAAAGTTAGAGTTTTATTAACTAATTAAATAAAAGCCAACAAATATATATTAGTGTTTCTTTTTATGCCCTTATTGAGTGACTCATGCAATTGTAATGTTAGTGAAAAAATACTAGCCATCCAACAATAATTACCATAGGAAATCCATATCCACAAAATTGATTATTCGATTACATCCATATTTAAACATTTACATCTTTAGTTTCAAAAGAAAAATCCAACTCGATCATATTGGTCCTGCACTATCTTAAAGTGACCTATTAAACGTTCACTAAGCTTCTTTTTTGGAAAAATCTCCCGCCTAAGCTCTTTAATCTTATTTACCATCTCTCTTACTTTGATAGCTATTTCCCTCAGTTGCATTAGTATCCATTACATTTCAGATGGCTTCTTTTGAAGGTCTTGCTCATATAAATCTCCCACTTTTTGCATCCGAAAGTGTTCTTACTTGATGGCTTCATATTGCTCTTTATAACCCTTCATGGCTGTCTCAATTAGGTTGCAATCGTTCTTGAGCTCTAGTATGGTTTGCTTCTATAGTTGTACTTTGTTTTGCAAAGTATCATTAACGGTATACATTTCTTGAATCTCAACAACCAAAGATGAACATGTCGCATTTGAACTTTCAAACTTGTTTCTCCACTTATTCATTCATCAAGAGCTCCTTGAACTTTCCTTAATGCTTTTTTCTTTACCTCTTCTAATTTAGCTTTATATTTGCATTTCATCTTCATCATTTCTGTCTCAAGCTTCCTTCTAGCCAACTCATTTTTTAGGAGAACATCTTGAGGCTCCAAGCCAATAGGGAGTTTAAATGCACTTTCTGAAGGACATACGACATCTTTCACTCTTCGAGCATGCTATGCTAAATATCCAACATTAAGCTCGTCAGTGAACCTTCCCTGATCCACCCTACTTGTCCTTTTCCAAGCTTGTATTATTTCTTGAATCTTCTTCAAAGTTCCAAGCTCTCCATATGTGAATTCTAGTTGATTAAACCAGTCGATCATAAGCATAAATGGCTTGGATCCAAATTATCTTCACACCATTATTGAAATGCAGCTGATTACTCCCCAAGGCCCCATCAATGGTACCCATGGCTCATCTCCACACTTGTACATTACTTACATCTTAGGCATCCAATGAGCTCTTTAAGTCACCTCCACACTTACCAGCCTTCTGAGTCTTACAATCAATTCTTTTTTTTTTCTTACAAACTGGCCATTCACTTTCATAGAATTTGAGGATAAGGCAACTTGATTGCAGAAAAGGCTTTCGAAATTTGTCCACTCTACACTTGAAATGGCTCTTGATCCATATGGTGAAGAATTGGGCACACCTGATGAAATGCCTTTCACCTTTTCTACGATAATAATTTAATGACCTGAGTCTCTAAACTAAAATGGCAAGAGCTGAAGTAATGTTTCCCGTCACTAGGTCGAAGAAATCTATAACTGATACTTCAACATGACCTAAGATTTTTGGGAAAACTAATAACCCATATATCACAAAGGCAAAGGCAAGATGACTTTGTTCATCTTTCTTATGTTTTCTAATATAATCATTCAAAAAGCTCCCCAAAAGGCATTTAGTATCTCATTTCTTCTTCAAATTCTAATCAACGTCTTCAGTGGTGATATTTAATGACTTGTCCAATTTACTTTGATGCCCTATCTTTTGGGATCTCCGATATATCTTGTCTGGTTGCATCTATTTTATATGAAGCAATGACGAATACTTCTCTATTGTTGGTATCATATCTACTTCATTAAACACGAAACAACAGTATAAAGGATCCTAAAATTGAGTGATGGCCCTAAGTAGTTGATCATCCACGTATATATAAAGAAGCCATGCAACATGCCTATACTTGCTATAGAAACTATCTCGATTGGTGCGCCCCCACTATTCCTAAACATTTATCATCTCTATAAAATCATTTTACCTAAGATCAAGGCGAATCTTTTGTGGTTAAAGCTAAGACGTACCTTGTGGCCAAACGATCTCCTTTGTTCTACTAAGCTTGTCTCATCTGTAATTCCACTTCATAGTCATTTTTATACTTGTTAAGTGGGCCTGCTAATGATGATGCCATGGATGCAATCGGGATTTCTTTGGTTAATAGATGTTGCATAGTCAATATTTTCCCTATATGCAACGTGATTGATGCAAATGCGTACCTGTAAAATATAACAATGATAACAAAAATTAACTCAAGCTAGCATGGTGAAAAGAAATCTAAGAAAATTAAAATAACTTGTACTTAAAGAAGAAAAGAACGAAAAAAGAGAAAAAAAGAACAAAGAATGAAAACTGACAATTAATATCATGAGTATTTACTACGTTATCAGACACTATCTATTCCACGATATTCTTTTCTTATATGTGGCGAGAAATTTAAAATAAAAGGTGTGAACAAGGTTCTTTCATGTGTGACTACGTCATGCATATTCTCTCATGGGTAAAGCTCTACTTGGGAAAAGCTGTCCATGGTATTCTATATGCTAAGTTTGGGTTCGAATGGAGCTAAAGATTCCCAAATTGTTCTCATTGTCATCCACTCGGACTACTAAGGCACACTAGTCCTCACTTATTACCAGCTTCAAACGGACTAGGTTTAATCTGATTGGGAGTTTTCACTAACCCTGTTGAGGTTATCACTTTACGAGAGTGTAGCTACTAAACTCCCTCCTAACAAAGGCTAAAGCCTATGTAAAAGGCTTATGCATGAATCCAAAATGTGTCATGTGTGTAAAGGAACGTTCCAACCTTTGATCGATAGTCTCACATCCTTTTATCCTAAATTCCCACAATTATTTAAAAGCAGTAAAATAACAACAATGAAATAATAAATGCACCAAACAATAATGCACAAAATAAATGCTCGAGACTAAAGGAAACACAAAATTATTTAAGACTTAGGATAACCTATGATTAATTAATGGCTCGACCCTGAAAGCGTTTTTAATGGAGTTGCTAATCTATCTCAACATGCGACGTGGAAAATTTTGAGAGTTGCCATCAATCTTTTTTATCTAGGTGTGATTGGCCACCTACTAAAATAGTTCCATTCGACAAGGTCCTAAATTGATTTTAGATTCGTCTAAAGAACAATAATCTGGTCTGTGAGTTTTAGAGTTGGATTTTGGAGTACAGTTATGCACAAGGAAATATTAGCGCCCCCGTGACACCATTCTACGAATGGTACCATCTAATCATGTGTTATCTTATTTGAACCTTAATTTTTAATTTTATTCTTGTGTTCACTTAATTATTGTTTATTTATTTTATTTATTTTTTATTTTATTAACAACTTGAAAGTATTTTATTTGATTTTATGAGTGTAACGTGCACATGATGTAATTATGAAATGCGTGTCATAAATCTTGATAATGTCAAACAAAAATCTTTTATTGAGAATATTTCCCAAATTCGTCCATTATACTGGTGGGATACAGGGATTGTAACGACCTTCTCCCCGATAGTTATTAGCGTCTGAGACTTGCGAGTGAACCCACTAAATCCCGAACAAGCCTTAATTGAGATTCTGAATAATTAAATCAAACATTCTATTGCGTATGTAAATCGACTTGTCATAACAATACAATCGTTTCCTTAAACTAAACAAACAGCTGAAATTAGGATGTAGCAACTAGATAACAATATCCAAGTTTAACCAAATTCGGGCTAGTTTCAACATCACACTTAGAATTCATTACACAAACTTAAGGTTTTAGCAATACATTACAATAAACAAATAATTTTTATAAGTTCGATTGTTTTACATGACACTGTAACGACCTCTAGGAAACAGAGCTACTCGGAGTGGAAGTCTAAGAGATGCCATTACCTATGTCGCAGCGAATCAAAATATGCCAGGGTAATGCACTTGAGCTAATCACTTATCTGCAAAAGGGAGATAAAAGGGGTAAGTCCCACATACTCAGTGATCATCGACTCCATGAACAGGCCATAGATGCGAAACAAGCTAAGGACAAAAGATTTGAATATTAAAAATATAAGAATATATGTAAACAATTTAGCTTAAAAGGGAGATTTGTGCCTTACATGTAAAACCAAAAATTTTAATGCAAGATAATCGTTTAAATCAAGTATCGAAACCAATACAAGTAAAGATTTCTACCGTTGAAATCATTTAACAACTTTACTTAAAGCGAATCAGTATAATCACGCATGCTCCCGTATAATCAAACGTTACTAAAACTTATACACAAGTTCCTATATCATTTTATCCTCGAGGAGTTTAAAAACAAAATCACTGTATAAACAACGGAGCTGCGGAACATCTTATAATTCTCACCATGAGAAAGAATTCGTGTTTGAAAACCCAAAGAGACATCACTCTAGAGTAGGTAGTCATAGTAAATAACTCGTGGACCCGCTTCCACATAGTAACAATCCGAGAACTTCTCCTCCAACAGATTCCCACAACCATGGCAGTCTCAATAATGTTGGCTGACATCGAAGAAATCAAGTGGTCGCAACCACGTATAACAACTTGTGGACTAGCCACGTATATACATCACAGACCGTGGCCCCAGCCACGTCTAAAAGCCCACCGACGACCCAAAGATTCTCTAGCTAGAGCTCACTTGTGCACAAGGGTCACATTATCCCGATGTGTCATTCGACTTACTCTCAAATCTCCTGGTTTGACAAAACCTTTTAAAAGCAAACCTTTTTCTATTTTATTATTTTTTCTTTAATCACATGTTATGCCATTCAATTTCCTTTCTATGTTATTAACGCCACTTTCCATTGGTGGCTTGTTCATGCAATGTTTCCTTATCCATTCCTTTATCCTTTGGTTAGATTGCCTTGCCCATGCATTGGTTCACATGTTATTTTATTCTTTTATTTCATTTGCATTTCATTTCACATGTATTTCTATGCATTTCATTTTCATTTCCTTTTAATGCCATCTTATAACCCAATAATATTTCTTGCACATTTCCTTTGCCAATAACCTTTGCCATCCCATAAACCAATAAGGGTTCATGCATTTTTCCATTCTTGAATCCTATTTGGCCTTCTTCAAACCAATAGGATTTCATGCAACAAAATTTAATCTTTCTTTTTCTTATTAGATCAAATCAAGTGTAATGATTACACCTTTTTCTTTAAATACCATGGGCTATCTTTGCCATACCATGGTTTCCCTTGCCATTTCATTTTACTTGCATCCTACTTGAATTTCATCTTGGTTTCCATAATACAAATATATACAATAAATATTCACTTAGCTTAAAATGGAGAAATTGCACATAAGTCTTCTAAATTTTTTTATTTACCATTTAACCCTTCAAACTTTTTATATTTTATAATTTGGTCCTTCAAACCTTTCATAAATTGCAAATTGAACCTTCAACTTTTGATAATTCAACTTCACCCCTTAACTTTTCATTATTTACAATTCCACCCCTCAACTTCTTATTCTTTTTAATTGGGTCCTCCCATCATTCCTTTATTTCAATTCTCTTCTATTTTTCTTCCTTTACATTTGTACAAATAAAATATAAAATTCATGCTCCACCAAGGTGTCACCATAATATTTAAATATATACTTACTCTTTCTCACTTTAATTTAATGAAGTCACGTGGGCCCCACTAAAGCTTTCTTTCTTCAAAATATTTCTTGCTTCCACTCCCCCACTTAGATAAATTGTACAAATCATACATTCTTCGTGTAATATAACCAATTTGACATTAGTATTATTTTAATATTATTTTATCTAAAAATTATTATTTTATTCTAAAATTTTCCTCTAGCCTTTTAAGGTTCCAAAATATCTTACTTTGCCCTGGTTTAGCTCTATAGTACCTTTTAACTCCACAACTTCAACCTCAATAAGATATTATTATTTTATTGCATATGGAATATTTTACTCTAAAATATTCCTTTCACCTTCCAACACTGTTAAACACTTTAATTAACCTCAATTGGTATCCAATAAACTCTATTAGCCACCATATCAAAGTACGAGGTGTTGCAGGGATACTCCTTCACTTAGGGAAATACTCGAGAGAATTTGCTTTCACAAGTTTAACAAGCAAATACCATCATCAAGGTAGTCATTTGTGGGTAAAAATAATTTTCTTTTTATGAATACAAACCCTAATACGAGCAAAAGCCTTTTATTAAGGACATTTTCCGAGTCTTCTCATCATACTGATAGGACTCAAAGATATCTTTTGATCTAGGGAATTTCTTAAAAAAACTCGCCTTCGCAAGCTCTGTCTAAAACTCCCATATTTAGGGCCTTGATTCGCACATAAAATATATCGATATGCCATGGCATTTAAATAATGCAATGATGGTACATAACATGTTTATAAATTTCAATATTAATCGTGATTTATTTCATATATTTACTATTACTATAACTTATTCTTTTTGTAATTTTCTTTTTATTATTTTATTTTTGTTTACCTCATGCTTTTTTATTATTTTTTATCCCTTTTTAATATATATATACACATGTATATTATTTTTTAAAAGAACAAAGCCATTCGACTACTTGTTATTTTATTTTTCTTTATGTCTATCTATTCATAGTTTATATGACTAAATAATTTACTATTATTCTTTTTGTCTACCATTTTCATTTGCATGTTTTTAATTCTCATATTTTCTTATCCTAAATTATTCTTTTTATTTTTTCTGAAGACAACTTTCTACTATTTTAAAGCTACATATACTTCACCTATTTTTTTTTGTATTTATTATTATTTATTTTATTTTATTATTTTTTTGTTTCTATGTTTTTTCATTTGATTAACATTTTTTTATTATAGTCTTTTTTAAATATTTATTTAGGATTATAATAGTGAGACTTGAAATTAAAACCCTCCCATCATACTAGTGAAGTTTTAACTAAAATCCTTCACCTAGGAAAATTAATTCGGGATTGTGACTTCTCATGTCCCGAACGAATGTTCCATAATTAGTTCAATCCAAATAATATACTATTATTTTTTTATATTATTATCATAGACATTTAAAAAAATGAAATATTCTATTTATTATTATTATTATTATTATTATTATTATTATTATTATTATTATATAAGCCTAAATATTCCATATCTTTTATTATAAGAATCATCCTTACGATTTCCCTTTTATAACATCAATTACTTTGAAAGATATTGCTTAGAATTGAAACTATAAGTTTATTTTTTTTTATATACCTATATATATTTTGCCATATAATATTTAGTATAACTAAGTATTTCATAACAAAAATTACATTATATATTAATGGAAAAAGATCTAAAGAAACTAAATAAATAAAACTAAAAAAGCAAACAAGCCAAACCCAATAAACAAAAGAATCCAAAGCCATACCAAAGTTTGAGCTAAGGATTGCCCAAAGGATTGGGATTCCACCAACTATAGGCATGCTCAATCAAAGCCCAAAATGGCAGCTCAATTGATCTCAAGCCTGCCAGTAATGGAACACAACATTTAAGTGCTTTAGATGCCTTCTCAGACAGTTGAAACAACGCTATTTAGTTTCTATTTTCTCCAACCAAAACCCCAACTATAAAAGGGTCTTTTTTTTTTTTTCAAATGTTCATCTTTAACTAACCTAGCCGCGAACTTAACCTCTTCTCTCCTTGAACTATCACTTAGCCAACACAATCGCTCAACTTTTTACATTTATCTTCTATTTAACACCACCACAACCCATCATGACTTTGTTCTAACCTAAAACTCTGCACATCTATTTCTAAACCCATAAAAAATGGTACTTCCAAAAGCTACCCCACCCATGAAAAGAACAAATGAACTCTGATAATGTTTTTTTTTTAAGGAGGGTTTTCAACTCTTCATTCCATTCTCATTTTTCTATTCTTTCTTGTGGTTAGTGGCTTCTAAATCTAGGGTTGTTTAGAATTTTTTTTAAAGGTTTTCACGATATAGAAGCCTCTTTTTTTTTTTTACTTTTCTGTTTTGGTTTTTTTTTTTTCTAAATCTTTCTAGGTTTTTTAAAAAAATTATGTTTTTGAAAACAACAAGAACAAAAGAAAAAGTTGCTAAGGTTGCTCAAAAAAAAAAACCTAGGGTTTCTCCTCTACTTAAAAAAATTTTGAAGTTTCTTAAAAAATAGCTTTCTTCCCTTACCCTAGCTTTGATTTTTTTATTTATATAATGGTTGAGAATGTCATTCTTAGCACTCTGTTAGCAGTTGATTTCTTATTGTTTTTGCCTCTACCAGGTGCAATTTCATGCACCTGGCAGTGTGTGTTTTTCCTTATGCGATTTGGGGCCTTTTCTGGCTAACTAGCCTTTTTCAGTCCGTTACTTACATTTCCAAAATGTTCTTTAGTTGATCTTATCTTAATTTTGCTTACTTGTTTTAATCTCTGTTTGATTTGTTTTTTCTTTAATTGAGCTTTACGGGCTTGTTTTAACCAAAAGGCTCAAACGATAGGCTTGGATCTTATACCTATTGGACATTTAACATAAACTAAAGTATCTTATACCCACTAGATGGTTAATGCACCATCCACGCTAAATTTGACCCATCTTTTATGAGGTGCCTTCCACGTAACTCCATGATGAACCTTTTTTTTGTTGTAGGGGCAATTATCGCGTGGGGGTTCTTCAGACGCCCCAACCGTGAGGCCTTGAGCTTGGCCTCAAAGCCCCAGTCAGCCTAAGGATGCCTAGCAGTTGATTCTTCAAGGCCACAAGGACCAAGAAGCACACAAGAATGTAGTATGCAATGCAACTTACCAACTCACACACAAGGCCTCAGCCCTTAGTGCGCACTCTGCACACGCACCCAACACAAGCAACACGCATGCCCAACAGAGAGGTTTCAGTCGGCAGGCTCATGGCACACTCACAAGCACTACGAACAGTGCGTGCTCACACCAACAAGCAGAAAATGGCCTTAGGCTAGTAAGCACACAAGCAGAAGATTGAAGTGAGAAGAGTGGAATAGAAAATTAGAGAGTTTGAGAGTGAAAGAGAGTGTATTTCATTAATTGTCTGATGATAATTTGCTATACAAAATTCACAAGAGGTATTTATAGTGTGTTTTCTCCAAAAACTCCCTCCAAAGTCAAATTAGCTTATAAGACAACTTTTGGCGGGAAACTGTACATTTTGGGCAATTTTGGCGGTTTAGGCAGTACAAGCTCTACAGTATGCGGGTTGGAGTGTTTGGGCCCTGCACAGGCAAGCTGCTTGGGGGTTGGGTGCACGGGTTGGACTGGGCTGCGTACAGCCTATCTATCTAAGGCTGTGTGGGTTGGCTCACCTAAGGGCCTGTGTTCTACACCCCTGTAGTAGTTGGTTTCTGTTTAGCACACCCTAGTGCGGGTTCTCTCCCAACAATGCTCCCCCATGTACCGGCACTCTGTTACACCTCTAGGCTTCCTCTACGGCTCTGAACCGCACTCCATAATACCCTCCCCCACTTAAATTGGCAGTGTCCTCGGTGCCGTGTGGAAGGCATCTATCTGATCTTGGAACTGCCACAAGTCCTCCGTGGACTCCCAGCTCGCTTCACTCTTGGGTAGTCCCTTCCATCTCACTAGGTACTGATGCTAGGGCATGTGATGTTGTCGCCTTAGTACCCTATCGGCCAGCATTTCCTCTACTTCCCAATCGTATGTTGCTCGAACACCCAATGGACCTCGACGGCTCACTCTGTGGCTAGGGTCACTCTCATCGGCATGGTAGGGCTTCAGCATACTTACATGGAACACTAGGTGCACCTTTGCCTTGGCAGCATGTCCAGCTTGTAAGCTACTTGGCCGATCCTCTTAACCACCCGATACGGCCCCTCGTACCTCCGAACAAGGCCTTTGTGCAGGCTTTTATTCTTAAAAACCAGATGCAGCTTCACCATCACCATGTCCTTCTCATTGAAGTGAGCCTCCCGTCAAGTTTAGTCTGCCCACTTCTTTGCCAGCTTGGTCGCCTTGTTGAGACATGCTCGGGCCAAGTCTCGCTGTTCCTCCCAACTCTTGGCAATCTTATATGTTGTTGGAGCGGAACCTATGTAGCCTATGGCTATGGTGCTGGGGGTGCGCGGTTGGTACCTTATCATTATCTCGAACGGGCTTTGGCTAGTGGATTCACTCCACTACAGGTTGTGGGAGAATTGGGTAATGTCAAACTACCTTGGCCAGTCTGTCTACGTGTCGCGCACAAAGTGCCTCAAGTAAAGCTCCAACAACGCGTTCACCCGCTTGGTCTGCCCATCAGTTTGTAGGTGGTTGCTAGTAGATAAGCATAGCTCAAACCCTAGCAGTCAGAACAGCTCAGTCTAAAATTTTTCAATGAAACGGCCATCCCAGTCACTAATTATAGCTTGTGGCACACCCTAGTACTTCACCATATGCTTGAAGAATAGCTTGGTCGCTTCCTCAGTCGGACACTCCTTAGTGGCTGGTATGAAGGTGGCATACTTAGAGAATCTGTCTACCACCACCATGATGTTGCCGAACCCATTGGCCTTGGGTAGCCTCATGATGAAGTCCATGTTCACGCTGTCCCACGGCTTGTCCAAAATCGGCAACGGGTTGAGCAACCCTATAGGCCGTTGCTGCTCAATCTTATCTTGCTGGCACACCAAGCACGTCCAAACATACACCTCGACATCATCTTCCATTCGAGGTCAATAGTAGTCCGCACTAAGCAATGCTAGAGTCTAGTGCACCTCCAAGTGTCCTACCCATCGGCTATCATGGCACTCTTTTAACAACAATTTTCGTAAGCCCCCATGTTGTGGCACATAAAGCCTGTTACCCTTGGCGTACACCAACCCATCGCTTACCCAAAACCGTTTAGTCTTCCTTGCCTTGGCGTGCTCTAGGATGGACTGCGTAGTGGGATCATGTGATATGCCCTCTCTAATGCACGGCAGCAACTCTGCCTGCACCTCATTGATGGCTGCTAGCGTGGCCTTCCTGCTTAGCACGTCAGCCACTAAGTTAGCTTGGCTTGGCTTATACTCAAGCACATAGTTGAATTTTGTCAAAAAATCCTGCCATCTAGACTTCTTTGGGCTCAACTTCTTCTAGCTTTGGAAATATGACGTGGCCACGTTGTTCGTCTGAACCACAAATTGAGCCCCTAGTAAGTAATGCAGCCATGTGCGCAAACAATGAACCACAACAGTCATCTCTTTCTCCTGATCGTGTACCGACGTTCGGTATCATTCAACTTGCGGCTCTCATAAGCAATCAGGGTGCCTGGACTGCATCAACACCCAACCGATGGCAAAGTCACTAGCATCCATATGCACCTCATAGGGCAGAGTGTGATCCAGCAATGCTAGGACTAGCTGCTCGCACACTACCTGTTTTAGCTGCTCAAAAACCCCTTGGCTCACTACATCCCATGTCCATGCTCTGCCTTTCTTCAACATGTCGGTGAATGGCGCGACAATGGAAAAATACCCCTCAATGAATCTATGGTAATAGTTTGCCAGCCCCAAAAAAAATCTCAACTTTTTTACCTTGGTGGCCAGCTCCCATTTTCGGATAGCACTAACTTTAGAGGGATCCATCCAGATTTTTCCATCTCCTACAATATGCCTTAAGAACGGCACCTCATGCAACCCAAAGCAGCATTTTTCTTTCTTCACATATAGCTCATGGTGCCTTAAAGCCTCAAAGACCAACCTTAGATGCTCTACATGCTCATGCAAGGTATGGTTATACACAACAATGTCATCAAGGTATACCATAACAAATTTGTCAAGAAAGGGCTGTAATACCTTATTCATTAGCGTGTAAAAGGTTGCAGGTGCGTTGGTCAATCCGAACGACATAACCAAGAATTCATACGATCCATATTCAGTAACATACATTGTCTTGGCTATGTCCCTTGTTGCTACCCTGACTTGGTAGTATTCGGACTGTAAATCCAACCTAGAAAACCAAGTGCACTGCCCAACTGGTCGAATAGATAAGCAATGAGGGGAATCAGGTACTTGTTCTTCATTATCAGCTTGTTTAACGACCGATAATCAATGCACAACCTCAATGACCCATCATGCTTTTTCTGAAATAAGATTAGGGCATCGAATGGAGACTTGGATGGCCTAATAAACTCGGCATCAATGAGCTCCCCTAACTTTTTTCTTAACTTTGCCAGCTCAGGAAGGGCCATCGGATAAGGCACTCTCGCTGGTGGTTGTGCCCCTAGCACCAAGTCAATGTGATGGTCCACCTTGCGGGTGGGCGGTAAACGGCTCAGTAATTGAGGAGGCATCACATCACGAAACTCTTTCAGCACTTCCAGCACCTCAATCGGAGCCTCTACTACACTACCGAGGGTATCCTCTAAGCTTAGTACGGTGGCAAAGGTCTGCTCACCCTTTCGCACACCCTTGGGTAGCTGTATGGTGAATAGTGTTTTTGTTAGCTAGGCGCACCCCCGTCTAACCGGCACCATATATTGCCCCTATGGGTCTAAGATGCAAATACAGTTATTGTGTGGCACGCGTATGGCTTGAATCGGCTCTAGGAATCTGAGCCCCATAACTTCCTCATAATCATCCATGGGGATCACCTCAATATTCTCAGCCCCATGCCACTACCCTAGCTGCACGTCTATCCCATTGGTAATGCCTTTTATGCACACCTATTTAGAGTTGACGGTCTTCACTTAGCCCCCCGCATGATCGGCCTTGATGCCTAACTTGGCAGTAGCTTGCTTGGACACAAATAAATCAGAGGCACCTGAGTCCACTAAGGCCTCCATTTGTTGACCGACCACTATCAAGTCTGCATACATGAGCCCCTTGGCTAGCTTGCCCGCTTTGTTCACTGCCCCCAACAACATCGAACCTAACTTTACTACCTCAGTCGATTGCTACTCCTCCTCCGAGGCAATAGCCACCAATTTGAACCGCTTGGGGCAGTCTCTCACCCAATGAGGTCCATCACATAAGAAACAGCTCTTGGGTTTATCTTCCTTATTGCTAGAAGGCTTCCTCTTCCATGTGGACTTGCCTTTCCACTTCGATTGTGGCTTGCCATCGCCACTATCTTTATCCCGAGGCTGTTTGCCCTTGTCTGCCCAACCCTTGCTTTTGTCCTTTGGCTTGGCCAGTGCAGCCTTATCCTTGTCCGAGCAGAAGTAGTCAATCAAGCTCTCAGCCACTACCATGGCCCGCGTGAGGTCTTACACACCCCTACACTGCAGCTCTTGTTTAGCCCATGGCTTCAAGCCGTCCATGAAGGTGAAGAGGGCCTCCATTTCCCCCAAATCACCCATTTGCAAGGCCAACTCAATAAACTCCAGGACATATTCCCTAACATCACCCTTTTGGACCAATCGGCGCAACTTCCCCCTCACATCATCCATGGCATACTCGGGGTAGAATTGCTTCCGTAACTAGCATTGAAAATCAGCCCAGGTGTGTACCAGCACTCCCACGAGCCTATCATCGTACCGGCGCCTCCACCATAGTAGCGCGATGTCTCCTAAGTACATGGATGCCGCGGTAATCCGGTGATCATCCGTATTAATCCCGATTGCCTTGAAGTATTATTTTAACCCCCATAAGAAATTTTCTATTTCCTTGGCATCCCTCTTGCCGCGGAACTCTTTTGGCTTAGGCACTTCAAGCCTCACCTTGAGACAGGCAACAACCTCATGGCCACCCTCAGTTCTTACTGCGCGAACTTCAGCTCTCAAGTCCTTCAGCTCACGTTACAAGATGTCTACCACACTCTCTAGCTGAGAGTTTCGTTCAGCCACATTCTCAAGTGTCTCTCGCACCATTTCCTGAACCTCAACCTTGACCTCCTCATCCCGGCCATTAAGCTCCTCTAAGTGCTCCTCTTGCACATTTAGGCGATCCCTCATCTTGCCCACTGTCACTTCCACCCTAAATAGCCTCGCGTCTGGAGAGGATATGAGGTCTCAAGAGGAAAATTTCTCCCTTCAGCTGGCGCGGGTTTCTCTACCCTCGAGCACTGGTTTTGGTAAACTAAACCCACTAGTCGTCATCCTTTCCACCCAATCACCTCTTGTGAAGCTTGCAAACTGCCGCTCACAACTAATAGCAAACTGTCCCAACAACACTACCTAGCTTGCAATTGACCCAGCAACACTGCCTGACTTGCAAATTGTCCCAACAACATTGCCTGGCTCGTAAACTATCCCAGCAGAATAGCCTGGCTCACAGCTGATGGCCCTGATACCACCTGTCACGTGGGGGTTCTTCAGACGCCCCAACTGTACAGCCTTGAGCTCGCTCTTAGCTTGGCCTCGGAGCCCAAGTCAGCTTAAGGATGCCTAGTAGCTGATTCTTCAAGGCCACAAGGACCAATAAGCACACAAGAATGTAGTATGCAATGCAACTTACCAACCCACACGCAAGGCCTCAGCCCTAAGTGTGCACTCTACACACACACCCAGCACAGGCAGCATGCACGCCCAATAAAGGGGTTTCGATCGGCAGGCTCACGGCACACTCACAAGCACTCTAGACAGTGCACGCTCACACCAACAAGCAGAAAATGGCCTTAGGCCAACAGGCACACAAGTAGAAGATTGAAGCGAGAAGAGTGGAATAGAGAATTAGAGAGTTTGAGAGTGACAGAGAGTGTATTTCATTATTTGTCTGATGATAATGTGCTGTACAAAATTTACAAGAGGTATTTATAGTGTGTTTTCCCTCCAAATTCAAATTAGCTGATAAGATAGCTTTTGGTGGAAAATTGTACATTTGGGCAATTTTGGGCGGTTCAGGTAGTACAAGTGCTACAGTATGCGAGCTAGAGTGTCTAGGGCACGCACAGGCAGGCTGCTTGGGCGCTAAGTGTGCGAGTTGGACTGGGTTGCACTAAGGTTGTCTATCTAGGGTTGTGTGGGCTGGGTTGCCCAGGGGCCTGCGTTCTGAGCCCCTACCAGCGGCTAGTTCCTGTCTAGCACACCCCAATGGGGGTTCTTTCCCAACAATGCTCCCTCATGTGCCTACACTCCGCTACACCTCCGGGCCTCCTCTACGGCTCTAAACCGTGCTCCGTGATATAATGACATAGTACTTGACATTCAAAAAGTATCTTTGGTTAAATCTGTCATCTTTGGTCATCTAGCTTTACTCCATACAACTAGATGAAATTTAATAATATTATACAATTGAAAAGTGTCTCAATTCTTCCCATTGAAAATTATATCATTACAAAATAGCCAAGTGGACCAAACAATTGCGTAAAAGGCTAACATCCAAACTTTTAATTTATCACCACATAAACACATTGACAGGATGGACTCAAAAACTTTTCTAAGTGGTGTAATAACTAAAATAATAATAATAATTAAAAATATATAAATATATTAAAATCCATAAACTAGAAGTTTAAAATTAAATAAAAAATGATCTTACATACCAAATTATTAGGTTTAACAACTAACAATGTGACATTTTTCTATTCATTGATCAAACTAAATATAAGCATTCATAAACCACGTAAAGTTAAATACAAAAATCAAATAATCAAACAATATATCTACAAAATAAATAAAAAAAGACTCATAATTTCAAGATATTATTTGACATACAATACTATTTTCTATTAGCTAGATTATAATTATGAACCCAAACTATCAAATTAATCAAAAAACTTAGACACAAAGTATTAAATAACTTAATTTGGGTTAAAAATTACTTATAATTGAAGCCTAGGTGAATTGTTTTGAAAGAGTAAAAAATGCAACCAAGGACCGAGTAGAGGAAGCTTTATTATGGGTCTCAAGAGTAGAACTTGAATTTTTAGAGAGAGAAAATAGTTTATGTTTTGACTTTTTTAATAAAATCTTAAATTATAGGGAGAAATTTTTTTGTCTTTCCATGTAATATTTAAATATTAATCTATAAATTACTTTTTGATAAATCTATTTTGACTTGGAGTTTTGACCTCGCCCCAATAAAATTACAAAAAAATTAATGGGTTCATTATGTCATTAACTATATAAAACTCTAGCTTAACTAATATAAATAAGTAGAAATTTTTGGAATGCGGTAGGTCCTCCCTTGCACATTGGTCTCCAAGCTAGGAAAAAATCTTTTGGATTATTAAGAGTAACCCAATTAATTTCCCAATTAGAAAACCATGAACACCATATCCTCCAGATCTCTTTACATGTGAAGAAAAGATGACAAACAGTCTCAGGACTCTGTTTACACAAAACACAATTAGATTGATCCATTCCAATTAAATGTCTTTTCACTAATTCTGTTTTAATAGCAATTCTTTCCCACGTTAACTGCCAAACAAAAACCTCAACTCTATATGGTGCATACCCAAGCAAGATCTTCTTTCACAACACATTATTATCCGAATTTGATTTATATATAATTTGACAAAAAGATTTAATGGAAAACGTACCACTTGGAGATGCCTTTTATATCACCCAATCTTTGTAGTTGTCCCCCAAAGTATACTCTCTTATAGCATGTTTGGTTGGGGGAATGGCTAAGCCATTCCCCCTTTATTCCCAAGGAATTTTTGTTCCTTTGTTTGGTTGAAAAATGATCCAAGGAATAGCCATTCCTATGGAATGGCTATTCTTCAAAATCCTTCAAAGCCAAGGAATAGCTAACACCACCCTCCCCCATGGTATTAGCTATTCCATGGTTGAGGAATAAATTCAAAAATTAATAAAGACAAAAATATCCCTTACAAGTTTGAAAATTTACAACTTTATTAGTATAAAATATTATTTTTCTCTCTCTCCTCTTTCTCTCACTTGATTCCAACTTTTAATAAAATATTAATATTAAATTATAAATAAAAATATTAATATTTAAATTATCAATTATTAATAAAATAAATTATAAATTATTCCTATTTAAAAACAAAATAAATTAAAAATAAATAAACATAATATCATTTAAATTAGATAAACAATATTAATAATTAAATCATCAATTATTAATATTTAAATAAATTACCAATTATTAATATTTAAAAAATAAAATAAAAAATTAATCATAATAAAATTTAAATTAAATAAAATATTAATATTTAAATTATCTATTATTAATATTTTAAATAAATAATCAATTATTAATTTTCAAAAATAAAATAAAATAAAATAATTGATCATCATAATATTTAAATTAAATAAAATATTAATATTTTAAAATATAAATAAATATTAATATTGAAATTATCAATTATTAATATTTTAAAAATAAAATAAAATAAAAATTAATCATAATAATATTTAAATTAAATAAATGTTAATATTTAAATGATTAATTATTAATATTTTAATTAAATTCTAGATTATTAATATTTAAAAAATCTAATAAAAATAAAATGTCACATAAATAATAAAGGGTGTTTTTATCTTTTTATTTTCTATTCCTTTCTTATTTCAAAATTATTGTTACCAACCAAACACTACAATAAGTCATAATAATTATTCATGTCCTATTCCCTTTGTCATACCAAACTAAGTAATAACTATTCTATTCTATTCCCACCTTATTCTATTCCCACATAATAACTATTCTATTCCATCCCTATCTATTCCGCCAACCAAACGTACCATTAAGGTAACTCCATAATCTTATCCACTATTCAAATTCCCAACCAAATAGTTGATGTATGAGCTCCATTGTCCATTGTCATCCACTTTCTGTTCATCGGTCACATTCACATAATCTTTCATCTTCATTTACAGCTAAGACAAACAATGTAGGAAACTCTTTTTTTTTTTTTTCTTTGTATATCAGTTTTGTGTTATTTGTTTTCTTAGCTATAGTTAATAGTGAAGCCCCATTTTGATTTTCTCATAGAGGTTGCTGAAGCTGAGGGCAGCAACCAAGATGGAGGCCCATTTTTCTTTTAGAAAAAAATGTTTTTATTATATTTATTTATTTCTTGAATTTGGTCCTTTATGTTGAAGCTTTTAACTAATATACTTGATCTTGACACTATGAAAATTTTTCATATGGAGGTATAGCCTTGATAAGTGCTTTAAGTAACATTTATTGAAGGTTACAAATAATCTATTTCATTATTTTTTCAAAATTAATCTCTATTTACTTTTGAGTAGTGCTATAATGTCAGTTGGTTTTTAGAATAATGTGCACGGACAGGTAAAGGAGTGCAGCGATTGGAATATGATTTGGATAAACATGGCATGCTCTCAAACCGCATTATAGTGAGCAGCAATAGTAAAGAAGTTGATGTATTTAGACATTCGTTAATTTAAGTATCTTGCTATCAGGGTTATTTATTTATATTTTTTAATAAAAAATGATAAATACGTATTTGAATATTTAATTTATTAATTAATGTAAAATTTTTTTACTTAAAAAAGTAGAGTTCAATTTTTTTTAATTTAAAAAAATATACGAATGGGAAATACTGAAAATAACAAACAAAATAAGTTGGCTAGCCTTGAATTTTCAAGGATATTGGGAACGGGGAGAGTGAAGGGTCTTTATGTAACCCCAACAAGATTGTATCAATTCCAGTAGGACTCTAATAAACAAAATAAAAAATAAATTAATTATATGTATTTAAGCCATTCAACTTTTTAATGCTTTTTTTATAACAATAATAATTGATAATTCATTGGTCAGGAATAATTTTAGAACCTTTGCTTTGAGTATGATTATGTTTAATGTAAAAATATTTGGTTCCCGAGATTTCGGATTTCAAAAGTTTGAAAGTTTAAGGATTTACAGTAAAAATAAATAAATAAATAAAAATAAAACCACTCTCCAATCTTGGCGCCACTTTTCAAAGCCCACAGTTTTTGCGTTCCCCTGGGAACCCTTCCTCTGCTTGTACCTCTTCCAAACTCTGCCTCTCTCTTTCCCAAATCCACCGAAAGTCCCCTTCTCTCTGAGCTAAAACTCTTTTCAGTTTCCCATGGCTCGTCCGAGGAAGCGGCAGAGACCCGTGAGAGCCCCTGGAATTGGCGACGATTTGCAAACCACCACCCACGAGGAGAATGCCCCAGGAAGAGAGGAAGGCATCGTTGAGAAAACGGAGGAAGACGAAGTGAATAATAAGAAGAAGAAGAGTGAAAAGGGTAAAAAGATGGGCACACACAAGGTTGATGGGAAGGGAAAAGAGGAGGAAAACTCGGAGAAAGTGGAACGAAGTTCAAGCTTTGTTGCTAATCAAGTTGTTGAAACGGGAAATGATCAAGTTGTCTTTGAATTTACAGAGTCATTGAACAAGAGATTAAGATCTGCCGTTGGGGGTAGAAGGGTAAATTACTGTAGTCAGGATCAAGGGTTTGAAGAAGAGGGAGATGAAGTGTTCTCTAGGAGGAAAAGGAAAAAGGGTAAAAGGCAAAAGAGGAAGCTTTCAAAACCTAAAGCTGAAGAAGAAGAAGAAGAAAAAGAAAAAGAAGATGATAATGACAAGGAAGTGATTGATAAAGAAAAGGATGGGGAGAGTGACAGAAAGGGATGGAAAAGAAGAAACGAACCCAAGAATGAAGAGAAGGAAGCAATGGTGGAAACTAGAAGATATCCAGCTAGGGCATCAAAAGCACCAAAGAGAATGGGTGAATTTGTGTCTGATAATACTGCAAAGAAGAAAACTCTTTCTAAAGTTAGAAACCCATTCTTTTTAAGATTTTGTAATGGTGTGTTTTTTTTTTATTGATTGTTTCATGATATAATTCTGGTTTTTGCATTTTTCTTTTCCTGAATAGGACTCTATAATGTGCCATCAATGCCAGAGGAATGATAAAGGAAGAGTTGTAAATTGCAAAAGTTGTAAGCGGAAACGATATTGCATCCCTTGTATAACCAATTGGTATTATTTTCTTTCTTCTTTTTACCAAAAGAGCGATAATATGATGAGAAATTTGAATCACTGTGAATTTACTTGAGTTTTTATTTCATTGATTTGGATTTTATATGTATATATCTCTCAACTACTTTAGATATTCTTCTTTTTTATTGTTGAGAGTAAATGTTAAAAGTTTATAGCAATATTGGTATTTATTAGAGTTTGTATTGGTAGGCTTTTTTTCTTTAAATTTCAAATATAATTTAAAGCTGCTTGGTGCATATTTTAACAATGCTGTCGTTATGTAATCATATTGAGGCCTGATAAATTATGAGTTTTACCTTAAAAATTGTTCAGATGATACTTGACTATAAAATTTGCCAGTTTTCTCATGTTTGGTAATTTTTAAAGGTTTTGATTGAAAAAATGTGTACTTATAGATTTCTTGCAGCATTGACTTTACTTTCTTTACTTCCTTTATACCCTTGCTTCCATCAGTCCATCATTATTGTGATTTGAATGTTGATGCAGATGCTTGGTGTACTTAATCATGTCTGAATCTTTTTTGTTTTAATTCTTGAATTTGCTTCTATTTTTGCATAAGCAACTGATACACTATTGTTGCTTTTGCTTTGTTTATGAGAAGTTGGGAACTCTTTTTAAATCGTCCTTTTTATTTTATAGGTATCCGAAAATGTCGGAGGAGGAAATTGCTGATGTCTGCCCAGTTTGTCGTGATAATTGTAATTGCAAGGCATGCTTGCGCATGGATGGACCTGTCAATGTTAGTTTTACATTTCATGCTTAATTGGTTTTTGATTTATGTATTAGTTGGTGGTTGCTATAGGCTGATAGATGGTATTCTTATCCATGATATGCTGTAGAAATTGAAGGAAGCCTTAGAAATGAAGTTCAGTGGTGATGAAAAGCTTCGGCATTCTAAATACTTGCTTCGGGCACTTCTTCCCCATGTTAAAAAATTTAGTGAACAACAAATGATGGAGAAGGTGATGGAGGCCCGGATACAAGGTGTGGTTTATTTCCTTGACATCCTGATAGGAACCTGTTTTAATTGCCATGCATTGTCTTGTTTTCAGCAGCTTATTTATGGTTATAAATAAAAAAACTAGGTTAGAGGGAAGCTCTATGATGTACATCTTTTTCTTTTTGGAAATGCATATGATGTACATCTTTGCTTTTATTTAAAAGCTTAAAGAAGTATAAAATTCAAAATCTCGCTAGGACATGTTAAGATGGCCTGTAGTTCTTTAAGTTTTGAACTATAAATTTCAAAATCTTGCTAGGCAGTATTAACCTTCATTCTCAACTTGTGATAGGAAATCCTAGATTGGTTCATTAATGATCTTTTCTGCTTCCATAGTGGTTTGTTTCTCTGCTTGCTGCTTCCTCGTGCCTCGTCAAAATTAGGAAACAAGAAACTACATTAGTGTTTGGGACAACAAATTCTTTGTTTCTTTTTTTTTTTTTTATTTAATATGGTTGTTTCCTGCTGCACATTTTAAATCAACATTAATTTTAATTTTTTGATGTGATCCTTGGATAAATAGGGTCATCACCATCAGAAATAAAGCTGAAGCAGGCAGTTTGTCATCCCGCAGAGCGTGTTTATTGGTATGCGTTTATTACTGCTGTCAATGACTATTGCTATTGTTGTTGCATTAAATGATCATTAACTCTTTACACTTATTGCGTTCATGATTCCATTGCATGCTTTTTCAGTAACAACTGTAAAACTTCAATCGTCGACTTCCATAGAACTTGTCCTCTCTGTAACTATGATCTTTGCCTAATTTGCTGCCAAGAAATCCGTGAAGGCCACTTGCAAGGGGGGGAGAAGGAAGTTACTGTGCAATATGTTAACAGGGGTTTTGAATACTTGCATGGTGAGCTTGACTCCTCTATGCTTACAGAAATGGTGGAACCTCTGGATTCACCTACCAAAACTAACTGTAAAGAACTTGAAGGGGTGGAATCTAGGTGGAAAGCAAATGGAAATGGCAGCATTCCTTGCCCTCACAAGGAAATGGGTGGTTGTGCTGAGGGCCTTCTGGAGTTGAGGTGCATGTTTAAAGAAAATGCTGTTCTTAAGTTGGTGGAAAATGCAGAAAGAATAGCCAGAGATCTCAATGTGGAAGACATGCCTGAAACTACTAACCATCAGTGCCCCTGTTACAGCTCAATGGCTGAAGTTGATTTGGGTGACTGTAAATTACGGAAAGCTGCTTCTAGAAAAGATTCCAATGACAACTATCTGTATTGTCCATCAGCAAAAGATATTCACAATGGAGACTTGAATCATTTCCAAAGACATTGGGCTAAAGGTGAGCCTGTTATCATCAGTCAAGTGTTTGAGAATGCATCTGGGGTGAGCTGGGAACCAATGGTTATGTGGCGTGCTTTTCGTCAGATAACTAACTCTAAACATGGTCAACATCTAGATGTTACAGCCATCGATTGCTTAGATTGGTGTGAGGTCAGTTTGGCTATTGATTGCTATCATCCAGTGTCTGAAACATGTGATATTGAACTGACTTGCATAATATCTAATGTCTAAAGTTTTGTTTTATCTCTTTTTTCACCCTTATGGTTGCCAGTAATTGATTTTACATTTTAGCGAGAATTTTGGAAAAGAAAAGAATCTCTGGAAGCTACTTCATTAGGGAGATCTTATTAGTACCATACTAGTAATATGTTGATGCAGCAACTGTGGCGATCATTATAGGGCATGTGAGTTAAATTAATGACTATGGAACTTCAAATTATGTGATTTGAATGTAAAGGGTTCCAAATATCTATGGTCCTTAAATGCAGTTAGATATAATTTAATGCTTCCCCATGTGAAATGTATTGTGTTTATGTAGGAATTTAATTGTTCATGATTTAGTGTTCTTCATACCATGGATACTTGGATCCCTTAATTGAGAAATTTACTTGCTGGGATCTCTGTTCCCTGCAAAGTGCAAAGTTTTTGGAATTTGGTTATATTGACCATTTCTGAGAAAGGATTGTTAATTGAGGAAATGAAATGCTCTAATAAATTAACCATTTTGTAATGGTCTCCACTTTATATGAATTGTTTTGCTAAAGAAGAATGTAAAATAAGGCAGGGCATGCATTTTTCGAACCCTCCTCCCTCATCTTTCCAGAAATGATTTGCCAATTTCTGTTTTGGATGGTACTTTGTTTATCTTCCAAAGACTGCCATCCTTCTTTCCTTTCTTACTTTTTTAAGAGCTATTATTTGGTACTTATTTTTAGTTGATGTGGGAAAAGTCAGGACTACCAATAGGTTGAAGAAGCAAACATATTAATTGAAAGTAAAGAGAACCTTATGTGTGTCTGTGTGTACAAACACGGTAAATATTTTTTCTAATATGCTATTTCTTCCAAGTGAACTGTATTTTTCATCTTTCCAATCTATTTTAAATATTTATGACACAGCAAGCTTGGTTTCTAAATGAGCTGTTGTGATGAAATGCAGGCACAGATCAATATTCACCAGTTCTTTAAAGGGTACACAGATGGCCGTTTTGATAGTAAAGAATGGCCCCAGATATTGAAGTTGAAAGACTGGCCCCCATCCAACAAATTTGAGGAGCGACTTCCACGCCATCATGCTGAATTTCATTATTGTTTGCCATTTAAGGAATATACACATTCTCAAAGCGGCCTTCTAAATCTTGCTACCAAATTGCCTGAGGGGTCCCTTAAGCCAGACATGGGGCCAAAAACATATATTGCTTATGGAGTTGCTCAGGAGCTTGGGCGTGGAGACTCTGTAACAAAGCTTCATTGTGATATGTCTGATGCAGTATATTCTTCTCCCCCACATCCTCCTTATCATTTTTATATTTTAATTTTTTATTTTCCATGCTGCTCATTTGCTCAACTTTTTGTTCATTTACACATTTATGTTATGGTATTTGTACCTGTGTTCTAGCTCAGACTTTGTGTGCATTAAGTTATAGTCATTTTTTACTTTTGCCTCAGTATATTGATCGATAAATTGTTGACATGGTTGATACAATGAAAATATGATTTTTTTAGGTATATCCACTTTCTCTTGTCCTCAGTTTTTGTGTATTTCATGAGTGTCATGTTGGGGATATTGCAGTTGTAGTTGCTTCAAAGTAACAACATAAATATGCCTGTAGTTAGATATTTAAACTATTGTAAATATATTTAAAATATTGTAAATTGTTTAAGTCATTCAATGTGTGTGCCTATGTGTTAAGGTGATCAAATGTGACACTTGCTCTATGAAGTGCTTGCCTTTGATGATGACTTTTTAGTTTAGGAGAATACTTGATCCTTGTAATATACAGGGCAATTAATTTACTTTTCTTTTGGCCGGAATAACACAGCTTCTTTTAAGGTCTTTTAAACAGAATTAGTCTTTTTAAGCTACTGGGTTTTACCCAGTGGCTCTTGTATCTCCAACTTAATGTGGACAGTTGCATTTGCAAATTATTAAATGTGATTACATGGCTTTTTGCTTTTGGTGCATCTATTTATTGATTTATCTTGGGGAAAATTTTTATATCTTGCACCTTGATATGGAGGTCAGTAAGTATAATTGACTTTGCCTTTTTTTTCCAATTAAGTGATGTGTGAAAATGCTATAACGGAGTGAAGAGCCCATAATCACATGCCCTTGCTGATAGATATTGTATAGAGTAATAATGCTTGTCTGTGTCACCCACTAGACAGAAAAGATTAGATGATTCTTGATAACGTTTTCCTAAAATTTACTTTATTTAGTATTACTTTCACTGTTTCAGGTCAATGTTTTGACACATACTGCTGAAGTGAAATTAAAACCTGAAAAGCTTGCTAAAATAGAGACGCTGAAACAAGAACACTGTTCACAAGACCAGAAAGAAATATTCGGGATGGCAAAAGTGGATCAGGAAATATATATGGGAAATGGTGGACTCCACAAAATTTGCGGAAATAAGTTTGAGGAATTACAAGCTAATGAGGCAGGTGCAGTTTGGGACATTTTCCGGAGACAAGATGTTCCCAAGCTGAAGGATTATCTTAAGAAGCATTTTAAGGAGTTCAGGCATATTTATTGTTGTCCGGTGCCACAGGTAAACTACTGCATTTTAAACAAAACTGTAATGTCCTTGAAGATTTGCTTTTGAATTGATAGTATGTTAAACTAATGGCTAGTGTTGCCTTCTGTTAGTTGTTGTTGTTGTTGTTGTTGTTTTGTCGTTCATTTAAGTTGGGGGAGGGGGACTTAAATCAACACTCTATTTTGGAGGTGTGACTATTGTCATTTTTTTCCTTGGCCATTATTTGTATTCTGTTAGTTATTACAGTTATGTACATTTTTAGCTATTTGAGTCAAATGTTCCAGTGTTTAATTTTGTAAGTCAATCTGTTTAAAGATTAGGGGACCTAAAAATATTCAATTATCTGTTTCAGTGGTATTCTGGAATTCAAATCAACACTACTAAGTTAGCTGGAAGGGATTGGGATATGTTCTTAGTTGTCTTTAGTTTAGATTTCCCTCTCTTTTTCTCTCCAATGAACTTACATCAAATCTGCAATGCGGAAATGTATATATAGTGCTAGCCAAGACTACATAATGTTTCATATGTTACCTTTGAGCACCATGAAGGAAATGGAATTTAAAGTAATTTTACTTTAGTGAAAAGTGGGCCCCTGCATATCCTTGTTTCTTGTGCTGGGTAAATAAAATCATCAACTAAAGTACTGAGATTGAACTTCTCAATCAGATGCTGTTAATCTTAAATTTTAATGTTTTAAATCATTTTAGAGAAACATTATTCTTTACTACATTTGCGGACTCAAATTATTACCTTGTCATTTTGTTCCTTCATTTGCTAACACAGGTTGTCGACCCTATACATGATCAGACATTATTTCTGACTTTGGAACATAAGAAAAAGCTGAAGGAGGAATATGGTAAGTTAAATTGACCAAGTATTTACAAACCAGTAGGAAAAAATATTTCAATCTCTTATGTTTATATCGTATACTTTCATGCAGGAATTGAGCCATGGACATTCATACAGAAGCTTGGGGAAGCTGTTTTTATTCCTGCAGGCTGTCCTCATCAAGTCAGGAACATTAAGGTAAGATATGTATGAATTCTGACTTTTTAGTTATATCTCTAGATTCTATGCACATGCAACATGTAATTAAATTGGGTATGTCCACTAAACGGTGGCACAGCAAATTGTCCATATTAGACAAGGGACAAGATTGAAGCCTACTTAGTTAGAGCTGTAGCTGTGACTGCTACAGATGGTATTTGCCATATGTGTCTGATTTCAGATGCTTTTGTGTTTGTGCCTTTTAGTCATGCATAAAGGTTGCTCTTGACTTTGTTTCGCCTGAGAATACTGGTGAATGTGTTCGTTTGGCTGAAGAATTTCGATTACTTCCACAAGGTCATAGAGCTAAAGAGGACAAACTGGAGGTATGTGGATAATAAGCACTGGACTGGATGCTGTAATTTCTATCTTTTTTTTTTTTCTTAATTAGTTTATTTTGCATCTAGAGAGGGGGAGAGGGGTGTTCTTTCTGATTTGATGTTCAACCTAGAAGAAAGGCGACATTGGGCATCATACCTGTTTGTGAGTGCATCCCTTGCTAAACTGAGATTTCCATAGATCATTGTTTCTTAGAGTACTCAAACATTAGTTGTCCACTCCTGTTCATCCGTAAGTGGTGGTCAAACCGACATCATACACTAACTTCTCTCTTAAAGCTTCCTTGTTGTCTCTAGATTTCTCTGTTAAAATTCTATCTATTGGGGATGGCTCCCCTCCCTATATGTTGTATATGGATCTTTTGTATACTCCAAATATTGGTTTCATCTACGGTTATTTTGCACTGGTTCAGCAATGTGGTTTTCAATTGGAGTTGGGGGTTGAGATTGTTACACTCCTTAACAAGCCACTAGGATTTTCGCATGGTTGCATGAAGTTTTTGTGAGGGTTGTTTATGTTTTAAAATAAGTTGGGAGTTTTGACACTTGGAATGATGTTTTCTTTTTACTTAATCTGAAACAGGTCAGGAAAATGATACTGCATGCAATGTGTGAGACTGTTAATTATTTGGATCCTCAAGCAAAGTGAGTCACTTTAAGTACATTTAGCTATTATTTGTTTCTTGATGCTAGTATGCTGAAAACCAAATAATTAGTATGTATCATGGAGTTGGCTTGACACTTGCTCTATATCTTCTGCAAAAATTCTGACCGGCCTAGTGTAAATGGGAAAGCTTATATTGAATTATCTTAGGGTGGATTTGGGATTTGCAATGTGTCATTTTACGGCACGACTAATGTTTAAGAGCCAGAATCACTTTGCAGCTGATTCATGATCTTGAGTTTGTTATAGCTTTTCATAAATATTCCTTATTAATTTTGTATTGCCTGCTCCCTTACTGATTGTTTTTTTGGTGGAGTGGGCTGGGGGTTTAATATTTCCGACACAGACATTATCTGTTAATATCTGTCACTTAGTACAAATAATTTTTTTCCGACATGAATTTTTAGATTTGTATGCTTATATATTTTTAGTATGTGCTGTGCGCTCTTCAAATCTTCTGTAGTGATGATATGCAGAAATAAGTAACTCGTATTTTAAATGCTTGATTTAGGATTATGCTCAAACTGCAGAAACATGCTTGATGACGGATCAACATCTTTGTGGAGCCATTCCTGGATGCAACTGGGTTAAGTATATGGCATCGTACAGTTATTAGGCCATGAACTAGTTTCTTTTGTATAAACTTTAGTTGTGTAAAATATATGTAGAACTAGTTCAATTTGCCTCTAAAGAAGTTTGATCTGTATTTTGTGGAATTGGAGGCACAATTATTATGGTATATACAGATATATTATATGGGAATAGCTCTTATATGATGTTTTGCATATTAGTTACTACATATTTACTGGTTGAAAGCCTTGAGCTGCTTACTGTGTGAAGCTTCACGAGAGCTGTTAATATTGACCTTTAAGAAAGGCTTTGTTAATATTCACAGTTACAAAGGAAAGGTGGTAATTGACATTAAATCATGCAGGAAGAAGGGAAAATACTGATTTTGTTTTATTTATTTTTCCAAAATCTTTACAATAAATTAGAAAAAGATAACTAAATTTTGATTTTTCGGATTTTCATCTAAATCCGAAATTCTAAACAATTGTTTTGCTTTGCATTTGTTTGCTTAATTTAGTTCACTATCATTGAAAATAAATTCTCTTAAGCAGAGTAAGTGTTAACATTATTCCAAAATAAAGGTAGTTTGAGTCTATTAGTTTTGATTTCACATGAACATCTCCTTTCTTCAATCCCCAACCTGCAACATCTGGTTTATTATGTAGTAAAGATCAAAGTATCCCATCATGGAATTCCATACAAAGCTTTTGAAGCTAATCTCAGCATTCATTAATTATTAAGTTAGAAGCAAATACAAGAAGTTGAAGAGACTGCCAAGATTTTGCTTTGGGAAGATGCATCCTGACGCAGTCCTCATCATGAATGCCGCTCCCAATAAAGTAACCTGCCTGCCCCTCTTCAAATCCTTCAGCTACCTTCCCCATTGGGCTCCCCTCACTCTTCTCCTTTCCCATTCCCTTGAAACCACATTTCCAGAATGTCTTCCAGAAAAAGGGCAAATTGTGATGAAGATTTTGTCCCTGATTCTGAAGATGATGATGTTGAAAAAGAATCCATTGACACACAAGCTACAGAGGCAGAAAGCAAGAAGAAGAAGAAGAAGAAGAAGAAACAATGGAAGGAAGAAGAAGAGCTGGCGGTTTTGAAAGAGATGGTCAGATTCTGGAAAGAAGAAAAGTCTGATCCTGCAACTAATAAAGATTCTTTTCTTGGATTCATGAGGCTTGAAGGGAGCTCTGATTTTTCCCAAGTTCAACTTAAAAACAAAATACACAAGCTCCACAAAATGTACAAAGAAGAGAAAGCTGCCAACAGAGGGAAGGTCATTATGGGTTCACATAAAGAGCAAGTCCTGAAATTATGCCACAGCATTTGGGGCCAAAAGGCTGAGCCTGACAATGAAGGTGATAAGGAGGATGAGGATGAGGAGACTAGCACTGGGCAGACTTGCTTCAATGAACTTTGGAGGTATCACACCAAAATATCATCCCGTGTTGGAATTGGAGATGACATTCTGACACAAGCACTTGATCTGGTGGAAGAGCAAAATCTGCAAGAATGGGATCAACAGTGGAAGGAATTGCAGCTTCAGCAAATAGATTTGAACATGAAGGCTGCAAAGTTATACCATGATCAGACCCAGAGTCTCCTAAGAGCTTTGAAGGCTTCCTCTGGTAATGCTAGCTTGAAACGAATCCTCTGACATGCTTCGACCTTGCATTTTCCTTCCTCTCAAGGTTGTTTTCTAGCTATTTGGTACTTGCTAGTAGCAGTTTACCAGTAGTGTATCTTGTCCTGCAGGGTTACAGTTAGTTTGTATGCCAACTCTGCCTTTTTGTCAGTTCGAAGTTTTGGTTATATGTAAATCAATGTCGGTTCCGATCTTAAGACATTGCTGTCAAATGCAAAAGCTTAATTCTCACAAATCAATACTAATTCTTGATCACATTTACATTCCATATGCTTTCATTTAAACAAATAAAATTGAAAAGGATGCTAATTCTTATATCTGTTGCCAGTCTCATTTCACATTTGGATCAAGTTACTCTTCCAATCCAAACTGTTTCAACTTTGGAATCTATTTATTTTCTTTGAATGTGAAATAAACTAAGAGCTTGTCTTCTATATACTTTGACAGGATTACAAGATTCCTTCTCCTCATGCTTTGATTATATTAAATTGCTATTAGCATAAAGAATTTGTTGTCTATGTTCACAGAAAAAAACATGAAAATGACAATAGATAAAGAATGCATTTCGGATTGATCAAAGTAAATAAAACTTTCACAATCATAAGCTGGGGACATTCATCGTCAAAATTCATAAGGTGAAAAAAATAAAAAAAAAATTCATTAGTTTGACATAGACCACTGTGCATTATGGCAGGTAAAGACTTCACCCACTAAGTAATAAATGATCTGAGTTCCAGTATTCCTCAGATTTACTGTTGAATACTTAAGCAATAGTGGCAATTGTATTTAGGTGAAGATAGGAGAAACCACCATTCAAATAATTCAAATACATACATGCAAACACCCTTTTACAACTCCAAACTCACTTGGAAAACTCATTAGTTTGGGATACATAGGATGAACAAAATCAATGAACTAATAATAGCTTTGTCAACTTCTGAGCAATATCCACTCAATTTTCAGTTGTGCATAACTTAAAACTGAAGAAGGGGGCAAAGGGCAATGTGAAGCAAACTCTTTTTATCTAAATAATGGTGTGAAACAGTGCAAAGAAAAATAATTAGAAGTAGGGTTCAATTATCCACAATATTTATATGGGAGTTCCTTTTACTTTTTTCCACAAAACTAGTTTTTTTTTTTCCCCCAAAAGACAGACAATTCTAACAAAGCGCAGAAGGAATTTTGCAAGATTAATCCAAGGCCAATGCATCATAAGCTTTACTAAGAACTATGAAATGTTTGGAAAATGACCAAAAGTTTGTGTAAGAAAAATTAATACCCAGAATATCAGCAAAAACAAAATATCATACAGAAAGAGGGAAAGGACAATTTTCACTATCATGATCTAAAAATCATACCATATCAAAATCAGATTGCATAGTCAAGCTTTCTGCCTTCCTGGATCAGTTCCTCAAAAAGTGTGCAAATTGAAAAACTTCAAATAACATGGCACCTTTTTTCCGATTTTAAGACATTGCCGTCCAATGCAAAAGCTTAATTCTCACAAGTTAATACTAATTCTTAATCACATTTACATTCCATATGGTTCCATTTAAACAAATAAAACTGACAAGGATGCTCATTCTTATATCTGCTGGCAGTTTCATTCACATTCGGATCAAGTTATTCTTTCAATCCAAACTGTTTCAACTTTGGAATCTATTTATTTGGTTTGAATGTGAAAATAAACTAAAAGTTTTTCTTCTATTTACTTTGACAGGATTACAAGTTTCCTTCTCCTCATGCTTTGATTATATCAAATTGCTATTAGTATAAAGAATTTGTTGTCTATGTTCAAAGAAAAAAACATGAAAATGACAACAGATAAAGAATGCATTTCGGATTGATCAAAGTAAATAAAACTTTCACCATTATAACATAAACTGGGGACATTCATCTTCAAAACTCATAAGGTGAAAAAAGGAAAAAAAATTCATTAGTTCAACATATACCACTGTGCATTACAACAGGAAAAGACTTTACCCACTAAGCAATAAATGATCTGAGTTCCACTATTCCTCAGACTTACTGTTGAAATACTAAGCAACAGTGGCAATTGTATTCAGGCAAAGATAGGAGAAACCACCATTCAAATAATTCAAATACATACACGCAAACACCCTTTTATAACTCCAAACTCACTTGGAAAACTCATTAGTTTGGGATACTGGTATACTATGAACAAAATCAATGAACTAATAATAGTTTTGTCAACTTCTGAGCAATATCCACTTAATTTTCAGTTGTGCAAAACTTAAAACTGAAGAAGGGGGGAAAGGGCAATGTGAAGCAAACTCTTTTTATCTAAATAATGGTGTGAAACAGTCCAAAGAAAAATAATTAGAAGTAGGGTTCAATTATCCACCATATTTATATGGGAGTTCCTTTTACTTTTTTCCATAAAACTAATCATAAGCTTTACTAAGAACTATGAAATGTTTGGAAAATGACCAAAAGTTTGTGTAAGAAAAATTAATACCCAGAATATCAGCAAAAACAAAATATCATACAGAAAGAGGGAAAGGACAATTTTCACTATCATGATCTAAAAATCATACCATATCAAAATCAGATTGCATAGTCAAGCTTTCTGCCTTCCTGGATCAGTTCCTCAAAAAACTGTGCAAATTGAAAAACTTCAAATAACATGGCACCTTTTTTGGGGGGGTTTAAACAAGTAAACTTACTCATCGAGCTTTGGATGGCTTCCTGGGATATTTATTAGCTTTGCACGTCGAGTCTTTTGATCAACCTCTACTCTAAGACCAAGTCTTGAAAGTTCAGGCATGTCAACAGACCCTTGTAGCTCTAAATCAGCCACTGCTTGTTGGTTTTCTGCATGCCCTTCTAATAAATTTCTCAAAGACCAAATGCCCCATTCCCTCAGATATGGGTTGTCATCATCAGTAACACACTGCTGTAACAGCAGTAGAATCCCATTTTTCTGCCTTATTTCATCCTGTACATGCTTCCTTCGATAGGCACAATTCCCAATTACTGCTATCATATCTCTCCGGAATCCTTTATAAGGGCAAAGCTTAGATGCAGACAAATTCAGTCCTTGGTTGTCACCCTCCTTCAGGACTTTTCTTATGATTGCTGGAGGGTCAAGATCACGAAGTAAAGACAAAAGAATGTCTATAAGTTCATGGGAGAGTAGCATATCAACAACATCTAAGGAATCGTTCTTCAAGTCTCCTACACCTTCTCGAGCACAGATATCTCTCAAAATGATGAGTGAATATCCCATAACATCAATGGATGTACATCCTGTAGGAAGACTAGACATGCCTCGGGAGGCAAAATCAACAACCCTCACTGATCTCTTAAATATTCCAAGAACACACAATGCAAACTCACTGGAAACTTGTATCTCCTCAATTCGTTCATTTAGGATCTCCGAAATGATTCTCAAAAGAAAAGCCTGCTCTGACAAAAAAAGATCATCCCCTGAATCAGTATTTCCACTATTCTCAGAGGAACTGCCTTCACATGATTTAGAGAACACCAGAGGAAAGTGAATATCTTCCAAACATAATCTTGAGAGAAGCAACTTAAACCAATCTTCTCCAAAACCAACTGATATGACCACAAAAGAAAATAGAAAAGGGAAGAATTTAGAGTTAGGTGTTGTTATATCTAAATCTGTTGAAAACGAAGTTAGGAACGGAGTAATGAAAACTCAAAAATGAAAGGCTAATCTTCTGTACCTGAAGCAACTGTCCTTATTATACCCACTACAATAGGCAACCCCATATCTCTACATAGCTCAGCAACCAGTCCAGGCCTTCTATCACAACAGGTATATAAAATCATACACAGAGGATCATTAGTCTCTTGACTTCGAACTCTCGCTAGTACAGAAAACTCATTCGGGAAGAACTTAAGCCAAATAGCCTGCTGATGGTCTTCTCCAGCTAATGAAACATTTGCCAGAACTTGCAGGCTGACACGAATAACCCCAGAATCTGGATTAGAAAGAAGTGCTGCAGACCTCAAAACACTCAAAACAACTTCAACTCCATTTTGTTCAAAAAATGCATTCTGATTGGCAACTTCTCCTGCACATAGGTTCCTAAGAAGCTTCAGAGAATTCACGAGATATTCACGACTTGATGTTTGGTGGAAAGATTCAACAAGCTTAAGGACTGTAGGAAGGATATTCCTTAAAGCAAGTTCTGCACGGGCAGCGGCAGTCCTAGATACTTTTATAAGAATCTCAAGGGCTTCTTTTAGTGAAGATGAATTTGATGCACTAAGTAATGGCTGCAGAACACCTTCTAGCCCATTGAACTCTGGCAAAGATTCTCCAACCATTTCTAAAACAATGAAAGAAAATGAAATTAAGGTTATAATCATAACAAGATTCCTGAACTCACAAGCATAATATGGCACTGATATGCAATAAAGGGGCAGGAAAATCAATTTAATTAAATTTACATCTAAACAAACCCACCCTGTGAAAATTTCACCATAATTAAAAACTTTGTTTAGCCAAAAGCAAAACCATTTTTTCGTTCCTCAAATCTATAATTTTGCAATTTCAAACCAGTAAACTTGCAAATAAAACAACAATCACATTAGTCAAGCCAGCAAGCTCTGCTTGTGTGCAAAGGAAATGACATCAAACCGAGCTAAAACTTGATGAAGAAATCAGTACCTTTTACTTTAAATCAATTACGCTGCTTCTTTTTTTATAATTATTCCAAAAAAATTGCCAAACCCACTTCAAACATCAAATATTAATAATAGAAAATTGTGAAACCCACTTAAATAATTCTGACAAAATTGGTAAAATATATTGGCATGGAAATATCAGTAGACATCACAACTAAAATATAAACTTGGGAAGAAGATTGATGTGGAGACCTTCCAGAGGCACAGCAGCCCGGGACACAGTTAGGAAAGAAATGAGAAAGAAGATTGAAGAAGCACCCAGCTCTTTGAAGAAAAGAGACGAAGCCTTCAGTTGCATTTAGATTAAGTGTGCCAAACTGTTAGAATTTAGATCGAAAAACTAAATTTACCTTAATCTATAATCTATAACTATATATAAATCTAGACTTTTTTTTACTGTTGTAATTGGAAAAAAAAAGGATGTAGTTTTGACTCCTCTTGCAAGAAATTTTTTTTTCTAGTTCCTTAAGGCTCAAAATGATGTTGTTTTGAGCTTTATTTAATTATGATCAATTTTTTTTTAGAGAAATACTGTTATAAACAAAACAAAAAAGAAATCCATAAACACAATTTCACAAAGAAAATCAAAAATAAAAAATTCACGAAGAAGCATGTTAACCATCATAAACAAAATGAAAAATAATGACATAAGCCTAAGAAAACCCAAAATAAGATCACATTGAACAAAAATAAAAAAAATCCACATCATGGAGAACACAGTGTGAGTAATAGTTCAACAAAATTTCCCTTGCTCAAACTTACTGATGACAAAAGGTTGTTTATGTATGTTTTCAGTAGCCAGTGAGGTTGTAGGGGGAATTATACTAGAAGGAAAATTAAATTAAAAAAAAGACAGTTATTTCTTAACAAGAAAAAGACAATAAACCACTGTCAGAATTTGGGCAGGACGGGCAGTGTCCTCCTCATGTAGAAAGATTGAGGGTTCGGGGATACGAGTATTTTGGGTTTCAGAGTTATTTAATTAAGATAAAATACTATTTAATTAATTTAATATTGTTTTTGTTAGTATTTAATTAATAAAAATATTGGACTCTTGTTTAAACTCTCTTGTCCTTACCTCCCTGGTTTTGGTTTAACTTACTAACTTTATTTAACAGTTTAAGTTTATAAAAGAAATTAATAAAATTTAAAACATTGTTCTTAAAACTAAAAGATTTATTCAATCGAATTTCATCTTTCTTAAAACTTGAATATTGTAACATGGAATGTTAGCATTTAACCAAAGGCTTTACACCTCAACTCAATCACATGATTAGAATATAGATTGAAAGAATAATGGAGTTTTGACTACTTTAGGAAGGGTGTGGGATATTATTTTATTACCTTTTGGAAAGATTAATTTATTCCAACTCATCATTTTAGGAACAAGATGTCTTCAGCATTTGAGTGGCAGCCACAAATATTTCTCAATATTTCTACACTCCAAACCATCCACATGGAATCCAGGGAAATGGACCTCAGATGAGGCCTCTCATATCCTCAACTGATTTAGAACCCATACATGCTAACACCTACACAAAAAAACCTCACACCAGTAGGAAAACAAAATACAAACTAAAACCAACAAGGGCTCTGGCTTGATTATATACAGTCAGTTCATTTTCTTTTCCCCTGCAACAAGAAAGAAAACACTCGCATATGCAGCAATCGCCCTTCATATCATCTTCACAAGGAAGCAAAGTAAACACCACTCCAGAAAAAAAAAAAAACAGTCTTTAGCTCCCAATAACACATAATCCAATAATGTGAAGCTAGAATCCATCTAATCCCTTCGAAATCACCAATGATCACCGCCCATTACAACTAATCTAACACCTTTTGGAAGAATTAAATAAACCCATATAAAAAATAACACATTAAATACAAAATAAATCAATTCCAGATTCAATTCAGCAAAGATTATTTATTTTTAAGATCACTTATTGCAAAAGAACGAAACATGAATGCACAAAAAATACAACAAAACTAAAATTAAATGAGAATTATTGATTTAAAGTTACCTGATGTAATGGATGATACGGACAGGATAAATTTGGACGTATTTGTACAGTTTTAAAGGAGACCTTGCACCCCGAGAAGAAGAACGGCGTCTAGGGCTTTTATAGAGAGAGGAAACTGGCGGCAGAAGGAAAGGGAAGAGAAAAAAAGAAGAAAAGAGGAAAGGGAAGGAAAGAGGGAGCCGCCGCCGGAAAGGCCTAGGCCGGCGAAGGCGACCGAGGAAGGGAGAGATAGGGTTCAGAGGAAGGGGCTGGCTGTTAGGGTTACCTAAGCTTAACATCCGATCCCTTTCTCCTTTCAAGGGGAGATCAAAACTACGTCGTTTTGTTGGGTCGGATTGATATTCTTTACTTTTCCATTTTATTATTATAATAATTTCTCCAACCCTTAAAACCCCAAGTAAAATTGCCTCATTGCTCACTTTCCCCAGTACCTCCATCAACATCAACATGGCCGAATACGAAATACAAATCCTTCGCGGCCATGAGCTACGACTCATGCGCTGCGCCCTACGTCCACCTTCCAGTCCTTCTCCTTCCTCCCAATCCTTTGCTTCCGACGACTCTCCTCCTCTCCACGCCTTCATCTCCAACATCCTCACTTCCATCGAGTCAGGGGACTACCTCGGAGCCCTTTCCTCTGACGCGGCACGCCTCGTCCTTGCCTCGCCCGACTCCGACATCTTTTCTGACACGCCTGACCGAGTCTACTCCGATTTACTCGACCGAGTTGAATCCCTTATCAACGAACCTTCCATTGAGGATGCGGAAAAAGCTTGCAGGGTTGTTCTTGTTGTGTGCGTTGCTGTAGCCGCTTTGTTCTGGTTCACTCAGTGCAATTTGACTGGGTAAGACCTTAAATTCTTTTTTAAAACGTAAAAACGATTATTACACTTTGCTTGTTACTTTTTTTTTTATTTGCCATTCACTTTTGGAAAAGGAATTATGAAAGGTTAGTTTTCATATAGAATTGTACAATGTTTGTAAAAATTGGAATTTGAAATATATTTTATAAAATTTGAAAAGAAATTATATTATTTTACTTTAATGTAAGAAATATGATAGAATTTATATGGTATTTTGTTTTTTTTTTTGTTTTTAATCGTGAATGATTTTACTTTTGTACTAGTACTTCCGTTTAACAGCTTTGGAGTATGTTAAAAAAAATAAACAAAAGGCAAGATGTAATGTGATGACTAAATGATGTTTAAAATATATTTTCTTAATAAATATTGAATTCAAAATTAGGCCGGTGGAGAGGTTACCGAAGCGTCCTCTGCCAATGAAAGCGTGGTTGGAAGAAAGTGAGATCGTGGAGTGGGAGAATTGGGCAAGGAATCAGCTCATGGCTGCTGGCTCTGACTTGCTTGGCAAGTTCTCTTATCTTCAGGTGATTTTTTTTTTTCAATTCATAGAGGGGTCTTCCAATTAGTGAAATATAAAAATTGTTCATTTTTTTTCTTGTTGCTACTTTTACTATTTGCTTTTCTAGGCAATGAGCGACAATTTACATTTGGATCTAAAAGTAAAAGAGAATGAAGTTTGTAGAATTAAAACCTAGATGAATCTTTTTATCTAAATAATTATATTTGAATTGGCCTTTTTTAAACCTATTTACTCTTTTTTTTTTGTTTAAAAGACCAAATACTAGAAAGCAAGTAGGAGAACAATATCCAAATTGAGAATTAGGTTTTGCTTGGTAGGATATGGAAGTGGGATGATGGAAAAGGGGGGGTTATTTTGTTTGATCATACTCATTAAGGAAAAAGAGTGAGAGTAGAAAAACTAGAAGTGATTGCTATTTTTATCCATGCTAACAAATATTAGTTCTCTCAAATTGGAAAGATTAGGGAAGAGACAATGGAAGAGATGCCAATCGAGTGTTGCAAATTTACAATGCTGTTCACATCTATTTAAATTTGCTGTTTTTTTCTAGTTAGCAACGGGTATAATGGTAAAATAGTGTGAGGAGAATTGGAAAGATAGAAAGTTGGCTGCTGGTACTGGCCAGTATCTCTTTTTTCCTCAAACTAGTACATTTAATTGTTTGTTCATTTTTGCCTTGGTACTGTTCAATACCGGACTATCCCGTCTTTTCCTGCCTGGAGGACAAGTTGTCTTCCCTTTTATAGAAAACTGTCTTTGATTTGTTTCCATAGGCCTGGTAAATGAGTTTAAGCACATATGTTGTATAGGTTCTGAAATTCCTCTTCAATTTGTTATTGACTTCCTTTTCAAATTTATTTGCATAAATTTCTTTAAAATAGAAACAAACAACAAGGAATCAAAGAAAAAAAAGGTAGAAAATAAACTAAAGGAAAGTAGAAGAATAAAGACCAGAGAAAGAGAGAAGCAAAAAGAGAAGGAAGGTGAGCAGGAAGAAGAGTAAAAGCAGCGCAAAGAGACAAAAATATTTTTAAGAGATATTTCATACTTTAGGTTGTTTAGGGTTTTTGATGAGTGAGTGTTTTATTATTATTGTTCTTTGGACTGGGTGAGTTCAAATGATGACTTTGGGTCACTTTGATCAAAATGAATGAAGTAAAGATCATCTTAAACATTATTTCTACTTTATATGCTTGTTTGATGATGACTTGCATTTTATATTTGGATTTTTAATATTATGGAGTTAGTCTCATTATTTGATTTGAAGTTTTTGGAACATTACTTTTTTAAATTGTTTGTGTGTGTGTGTGTGTGTGTGTATAAGAAAAAGTATTTTAGAATATCGCTATATCCAAAACAATAAGTAGAAACACATTGGTACCAATATGAACTGTTTTCAGAGTGATACCGGTATACTCACTGGTATGGTCTTGACAAACCTCGTTCAAAATAAGTTGTAATGAGAAGATGATAGACAAGTTAAAATTATTAAATAAAGAAAAGATATTTATAGTTAATCAAGTAATGAGTAATTATAAATTGATAGAACTTCCTTAAAAACTCTACTTAAATCGCACTTTTTTGTGAAGCTCCTATTAGGCCCAAACAGCTCTTAATTAATCATATGTTATAGAAGTGAATTGTCTTTCTAGGTAAGCTTGATCAGAGTTTAATATTGCCTACATTTGTGTGTCTAAGTGATTTCAACTCTTCATTGTTGTATATGGTAATGTTAACTTTTCTATATGAATTTGAAATCTGCTTTTTAAATTCTTTTGGTTTGAGGGTCTAGTTGTGCCATTTTGCATGATGTTCTTGTTTTTATTGTACACTTTGAGTTCTTTAAATTTATTTAAGAAAGTCTTTTCTGCTTTGCAGTACATAATTTTTGCTAAAATGTTGCTCCTGAAGACGAGAGATCTATTATTTGAAGCAAGTGTTGTGTCCACATTTGGAATCAAAAGCATTTCATGGTGGCTATTTAGAATTTTGCTTATTCACCAACGAATTTTGGATGAGCGGTCTTCTTCTCTTTTTGATTTATTGCAAGTATTTATGGGTGAAACTTCAAGTCATTTTGGAAGTTCGGAAAAAGTGACAAGTTATTGGGGTTCTCAATTGCAAGATGGGGAGGCATCTACTATTGCTTCAATGGTTCATTTAGAAGCAGGGGTGCTAGAATACATTTATGCCCGACTTGATCCATGTAGGTGAGTTTCAAGGAAACGTTTCCTATTGGATAGGCTTATCACAGACATTGTTTTTATTTGGAAAGATATTGATAATAATTGATAGGAATATTTATATATAGTTTGATCGGATCTTTATGAACTGTACATACATGCATGGAGCTATGTATGCACCCATCTGGAGAAGATTGTCTTCCTTGCTTTTCCTACCATGTCAAGACATTCTTGTCCAGCAATTAATTGCATTTTATTTGATTCTTTTGTTGCATACTTCACAATGTGAGAGATTACATTCTTCCAAGTCACGTCTTTTGCATGTCAGTTTGTATTTGTGCTATTATTGAACCAAAAATTATGTTTAACAGTTTATACCTAGTAGACCTTACCTTTTCTTGAGGCATGCTAGTTGCTTAAAATATTTATTTTGAGTGTCCACATTTTATGCCATGTGTGAAATATGAAGAGGGTAAAATGCTTATTCAGTAATAAGAATTTTTTTTTTTGAGAGCCTAATATTCTCACTCAAAGAGATGATACTCATGCTCCTTGAAGTTGTTACTAAATACCCTTTTTTTTTTTGGTTTTATGCTTTGCAATTTTTCTTATCAGCACAAATCATTTTTAATTCTCCAAACCATGATTTTTTAATGCATAACCTGAAGTTCCAAGTGGTACAGTAGATGGTTTTGTTTTCTAGCTTTTTTTTATTCATTGAGGTCATTTTGTTCATGTCAGGCTACATTTGGAGTCAGCTGAAGTGGCAGCTGGGCTTCAGCTCTCAGTTACTGGTGTTCTTGGCTTACGTACCGTACATCAGGTAAATATTGAAAGGTCTTAATAATGCTTTTATTGCGAATTCTTGTTCAGTTGTTCTTAGAATTAGGAATCATTTTGCCATAGGTAGAACCGAAGGCGCAAATGGTATTGGTTGCAAACCCAAGATCAGAATCTGTAAATGGTGATATCTGCACCTCGATAGGTCCTGGCATAGAGTTGTCTGGTCCAAGCATCCGTGAAGCCTCTGATATATTTATGACCCCAAAGCTGGTTGAGGATGGTAATGATTTTGGAAGCAATGCATGTGGTGGTGCTTGTGCCACATTAACAGCAGTCCAGCAGGCAGTGGTTTTAGCACAATGCCTCCTAATTGAAAAGAGTAGTCCATATGATGAAATGCAAGGTAAGATGGTCAAAGATATCTGGACTGGGCCTTCTGCTGGTATGAGCATTGCTTTTGGTTTTCTCTGCACTTATGTATTTATTTTTTTTGTGACATGAGATTACATATCTTTTGCTAAGGCCCTGTTATCCTCTAAAGGAGTCTTCACAAAAATAAAATTTCTAAAATGTTTGTTATCATTAGGTATGAATTGGAATTGAAGGTGGATGCTTTCTTTCAGTAAAACAAGGACAATATTTGGGCTTAACATTGTTATCTAAGCAAGGAGAAGGTCATAACAGTATGAATATTGTGTTCATTATGTACCATATAACTCTCATATTGGATATTTTATATTCATTCCACGACGTTCTATTTCATGCATTTTCTTGTTCAAACATCAGATATATAACCTGCAAAAATAACATCTTAATGCTAAAACCTTAGCTACCATTCCCAAGCTCTTTTTTTTTTTTTTTTTCCAGTTCTTGGACACCCTTAAATTATTCAACCACAAACCTGACCTTATTTCAAATTAATAAATTAACTCTTTCTCTTCAGTTTCCTTTATCTTCTCAAATTTTAGCCTCTTTGGCTTGGTTGGGGTTTCAATGAAGTACTGCTTTTTGAAATTTTTGAAAAGGGTTGTCAAATTGAAATTATGTGAAATCATTAAGAACACCATTTATTTGTTTATTTGTTAATTGACTTGTCTATCACTTATATTGCTTCTTTCCTTAGAAGCTTCAGCTTATAGCTTTGATAAGCTTATTTTAAACTTTTAAAGAAGTTATGCTTTGAGTGTCCAGTTTCACTCACCTTCATCTCTTCAGAATAGAGAAGTTGTACCATATGAGAAACAACACTTTATTGTTACTTTTCAATTGATGTACAGTTTGTGGAATTTTGTAGGCAGATATTGAGAATGATTATGTAGTAATTTACTGCTCAATTTCTGTTTCAGGTTGGGATATGGCTCCGTATATAGAGGCAATTGATTCTCAGCAATCATCGTACTTCATTGTAAGCAGATTAGTGCAAAAGCATCTAGTTACATGTGTCAACGAAATGTATCGACAAGTTTGTTTCAGACATTAAAATCTTTAATATTGAAAAATTTAGTGAATGTGGAGCCATATTTCTAGAAATTTTTGTGCTTTATGATTGGGGCTTTCTCTAAATTAAGTATGCCATAATGGAATTTGCAATCTAAAGTTACTCAAGATAGTAAAAAGATAATGGGTTTGACCTGAAGAAAGATGATTTGACAACAATCTGAATGATCTGTAATGAGCTATTAGTTTTCTTCAATGCAGAAGGTTGGTTACCATTGAATATGATCTTAAAATTTTTGATTGCCACATGCCTTGTAATTTCTCAGTTACAGTGTTTCTGTGACATATTACGGATTCGTTGGGAGTCAACTCGCAGTCGCACAAAGGAGCGTGCTCTACAGATGATGGATAACTTGGTAAGATGAGTGTCCATGTATTGATGCTTTCCTGGTCTTTTTAAAAAAATATAGTGTGGCTTTGTAATTTTATATCCATGCTTTTGCTTTCCTTTTACTCCTTGTTTGTAATTATATATATATATATATATATATATATAAGTACAATGTCTAAGTAATTTTATTTGTATTACTATTGAATATAATATTTTAATTTACAGTACACACTCATCAAGTTTACATATCAATTTATACTATATACTACTTAAAAATATTATGATGAATGACAAAGTTTGATGTTATTTTAGCCATTGGGTTGACTACGTAATCATGCCACTTGTCTCATGAGTTGCTTTTAATGACATCGGAGAAGGGTGCTTTTGGATATCCATTGCTTCTTTTAACTTTGGGTGTCTACAAGATGTTGTTTCTTTTATCTTTGTCTTTTCTTTTTTCATGTCTATTCTATGTGCATCAAGTTTTTCAATTCTAGTATGTGAGGATTCCTTTTCAATTTGGAGGTATGTTTCATTAAAAAATATATTTTGGGTTATTTCAGGTTGAAAGTATTCATGAACCTTCTGTTGGGGTTCCGCTGAGGCTTCCTTTTTGTTATGCTGTTTATATCCCAACGATTCCTGCTCTTCGGAAGTAAAACTATTTTCTATGTTCTCAAAAGATTCATGATGGTTTATATTTTTATTTTTTAATTAAATGTATCATATTTACCAACTCTGTATACTCACCTTTATTTAGAGTTAGTTGTTTTAACAATTTCTTACAGTGTTCCATTATTCACTTTTTCTCATTTATCCTCATGATTTTAGGCAATATGGTAACATATTAGTTAGCTGTGGCTTGATCGGAGAGGCGCTTAAAATCTTTGAGGATTTAGAGTTGTGGGATAATCTAATATACTGCTACTGGTATGATGAACTATAGCATCTCCTTTCCGAGTGAAGATTTTCTTGTATGTGTTTATCCATGCCTTTTGTTTCTTTTTGGAACTCTTTGTTGTGTTTTTCAATCTTATGTGAGATTTGACATGATTAAACAGCCAATTAGAGAAGAAAGCAGCTGCTGTTGAACTTATCAAGGTCCGACTGTCTAAAACGCCAAATGACCCAAGATTATGGTATGTGAATTCACCTTTTCTATTGATCTTCTCATATTGTAATTTTTTGTCCTTCTATGTTCATTAACATGTTTATTTCATAAGTTCTGGCCAGGCTAAAAACGTTGTTCTCATCGACTAGGCTTTTTTTTATTGTTGCATTTGTTATTTGCTTTTACTTCCTAAAGTTGCTAAACAACAAAATTATAATTGATTAAGAGCTTGTTTGGCCTGATTTTTTTTTAGCTTAAAAGTTATTATGAAGTTCTTATGAAAAATAATAGTTTTTAAAATTAAGTGAAAGTTGTTTGGTAAATTTCTTTTTATAAGTTATAATTTTTGTTAAAATTATCATAGAAGGTATTTTTGTTTTTTGAGAGGGTAATATTGTTATTATTTTTAACAGATGAGGATATTTTTGAAACAAAAATAAAAGTTTTCTTGTATTTTAACAGATAAGGATTTTTCCTGAAGCTCTTTTTTTAAAAATTTTATTCTTTAAAAAAAAAGTTACTTTTTTTTTAAGAGCTTCTCAAAATTTATGTTTGACTTGGCTTTTGTTTTTAAAAGGTAAATAAGCTGAAAAAATGTCAGGCCAAACAAGCACTAAAAATGAACAAATAACTTAAATGTAATACTAATCATGACATAACTATTTTATCTAAAAGGAAAATCATGCATTATGCTCTTAAAAAAATTTACAATCTTTAAATTAAGTGTTCGAAATATTTTTTGCTTTTATACCCAAATGTGTATTTTTCCTTTTGCTTCCGAGAGCAAAACACTAATAGGAAAATCAACAACCAAATGGAGTTATACATTTTGCATTTATTTTTTATTTCAGTATTAATGACTTTGCACCCAATGATGTAACATTTTGAGAAGCATGTTGTGGCTCAAAATAGAAAAATAAAAAATTTAGGGCTTTGTTTGGTTGTTGCTTTTGTTAGTTGGTTTTTGCTATTTGCTTTCGATTGTTAAAAGGTTGCTAATGTGAAAGCAAATTATAAAATGTGAAATCAAAAATAATATTTGAAAATTAATAAATAAGTAAAATAAAAATGCAACAGCAATTCTAGTTTTTCAACATAATTAAAATCATGCATTTTCTTCTCCAAAATAGTTACAATTTTAATTTCTCCTTAACTCAAAAATATAATTTGCTTAAGTATTCAAACATGTGTTTTGTGTGTTGCTTTTGGATGCAAAAAGCGACTAGAAAAAAGCAACAACCAAACAGCATCTTAATATAAAACATCCTAGTATCTCTAGTTCCCATGCTTAATTTTTCTTTGCTTTATTTTCATTGGGTTGTATTCCCATATAACTAGGTTGACCACTTATAGGTAATTTGCTTTAGTATGGTTTTATTTTGTGGTGACCGTCAATTTTTTGGTTTTTCTTGGTTGTAGGCCTTATTATACCTTATAAGATGAAGTAAATAATTAACTTATAATAATATATAAAGTAATTTATTGCATTTTAAATACTTTATAATTAATAATTATATCATAAAACAAAATGTACACATTCTAAGATTATATAGCTCACTACAAAATCAATCACAAAACTATAACCATTTTAGTGATATGAAATTTGTAATTATTTCATGAGTTATTTTCTCTAATAAATAATTACATAAATTCATAGGAAAAAACAAAAGAAAGTGTTCATCTTCTTGGTCCTTATGTCACGTGGGGGTTTTGCAGACGTCCCAACTTTTCGGTCTTCAGCTCGCCTTTAGCTTGGCCTCGTAGCCCAAGTCAGCCTAAGGATGCCTAGCAGTTGATTACATAATCAATCACAAAACTATAACCATTTTTGTGATGAAATTTGTAATTATTTTGTGAGTTATTTTCTCTAATAAATAATTACATAAATTCATAGGAAAAAACAAAAGAAAGTGTTCATCTTCCTGGTCCTTATGTCACATGGGGGTTCTGTAGACGCCCTCACCGTGCGGCTTTGAGCTCGCCCTTAGCTTGGCCTCGGAGCTCAAGTCAACCTAAGGATGCCTAGCAGTTGATTCTTCAAGGCCACAAAGACCAAGGAGCACACAAGAATGTAGTGTGCAATGCAACTTACCAACCCACACGCAAGGTCTAAGCCCTCAGTGCACACTTCGCACACACCCAGCACAGGTAGCACACACACCCAGCAAAGGGGTTTCAGTCAGCAGGCTCACGGCACTCACAAGCGCTCCAGACAGTGTGTGCTCACACCAAGTAGAAAATGACCTTAAGCTCGCAAGTACATAAGCAGAAGATTGAAGTGAGAAGAGTGGAAGAGAGAATTAGAGAGTTTGAGAGTGAAATAGAGTGTATTTCACTAATTCTGATGATAAATACTGTACAAAATTTATAAGAGATATTTATAGTGTGTTTTCCCTCCAAAAATTTTTCTTAAAGTCAATTTGATTGATAAGACAGCTTTTGGTGGGAAATTGTACATTTTGGGCAATTTTGGGTTGTTCAGGTAGTACAGACGCTACGGCATGCGGGTTGGAGTGTCTGGGCAGCGTACAGGCAGGTTGCTTGGGGTCTGGGCGTGCGAGCTGGACTAGGCCGCGCGCAAGCTGTCTGTTTGGGGTTGTGTTGGTTGGCTCACCCAAGAGCTTGTGTTCTGCGCCTCTGCCAGCAGCTGGCTCTTGTCTAGCACACCCTAGTGGGGTTTCTCTCCCAACAATGCTTCCCCATTTTGGCATTTCGCTACACCTCCGGGCCTCTTCTACGGTTCTGAACCGCGCTCCGTGATCCCTTCCCCCACCTAAGCTGGTAGCGTCCTTACTGCATTGTGAAAAAAGTCTATTCGATCTTGGAACTGCCACAAGTCTTCCACGGACTCCTAGCTCGCTTCACTCTCGGGTAGTCTTTTCCATCTTACTAGGTACTGATGTTGGAGCATGTGGTGCTGTCGCCTTAGTACCCTATCGGCCAGCACTTCCTCCACTTCTCAATCATATGCTGCTCGAATGCCCAATGGAGTCCAACGACTCACTCCGCCGCTAGGGTCGTGCTCATCGGCATGGTAGGGCTTCAACATACTTACATGGAACACCGAATGCACCTTTGGCTTGGGCAGCATGTCCAGCTGGTAAGCTACTTGGCCGATCCTCTTACATGGCTCGACATGGCCCAGTTCTCCCACAACTTACAGCGGACTGAATCCACTGGCCAGAGCTAGTTCGAGATAATGATAGGGCACCAGCCGTGCACGCCCAGCGCTATAGCTACAGGCTACACAGGTTCAGCACCAACAGCATATAAGATTGCCAAGAGCTGGGAGGAACAGCAAGACTTGGTCCGAGCATGTCTCCACAAGGCGGCCAAGAAGGCAAAGAAGTGGGCAGACCAAACCCGACGTGAGGCTTACTTCAGTGAGGGGGACATGGTGATGGTGAAGCTGCACCTGGTCTTGAAGAACAAAGGAGTGGTTCAAAGGATCGGCCAAGTAGCTTACAAGCTGAACATGTTACCCAAGCTAAAGGTGCACTCGATGTTCCTTGTAAGTATGCTGAAGTCCTACCATACCGATGAGAGCGACCTTAGCCGCAGGGTGAGTTGTCGGGCTCCATTGGGCGTTCGAGCAGCATACGACCAAGAAATAGAGGAAGTGCTGGCTGATAGGGTACTAAAGTGACAGCACCACATGCCCCAGCATCAGTGCCTAATGAGATGGAAAGGACTGTCCGAGAGAGAAGCGAGTTGGGAGTCCGCAGAGGACTTGTGGTAGTTCCAAGAGCGGATAGACGCCTTCCACACTGCAACGAGGATGCTGCCAGCTTAGGTGGGGGAGGGTATTACGGTTCAGAGTCGTAGAGGAGGCTCGGAGGTGTAGCGAAGTGCCGGCACATGGGGGAGCATTGTTTGGAGAGAACTCCCATTGAGGTGTACTAGATAAGAGCTAGCTGCTGGCAGGGGTGCAGAACACAGGCCCTTGGGCGAGCCAGCCTGCACAACCCCAGACAGTCAGCCTAAGCGCTGCCTAGTGCCCAGGCAACCTGCCTGTGTACGGCCTTGACACTTCAACCCGCATACTATAACGCCTGTACTGCCTGAACCACCTAAAATTGTCCAAAATATACAGTTTCTAGCCAAAAGCTATCTTATCAGCCTAATTGACTTTGGGGGGAATTTTTGAAGAAAAAACACCATAAATACCTCTTGTACATTGTGTACGAGATTTATCATCAGAATTAATGAAATACACTATTTCACTCTCAAACTCTCTGGTTCTCTCTTCCACTCTTCTCACTTCAATCTTCTACTTGTGTGCTTGTTGGCCTAAGGTCATTTTCTACCTGGTTGGTGTGAGCGCGCACTATCTGGAGTGCTTGTTTGTCATGAGCCTGCCAACCGAAACCCCTCTGCTAGGCGTGTGCTGCCTGTGTTGGGTGCGTGTGCGAAGTGTTCACTGAAGGCTGAGGCCTTGCGTGTGGGTTGGTAAGTTACATTGCATACTTCATTCTTGTGTGATCTTTGTCCTTGTGGCCTCAAAGAATCAGCTACTAAGCTGACTTAGGCTCGAGGCCAAGCTAAGGGTGAGCTCAAGGCCGCACGGTTGGGGCGTCTGCAAAACTCCCACGTGACAGGTGGTATCAGAGCCATCAGCTGTGAGTCAGGCAGTGTGTTGGGACAATTTGCGAGCCAAGCAGTGTTGCTGGGTCAGTTGCGAGCCAGGCAGTGTTGTTGAGGACAATTTGCGATCTTTTTGCGAGTCGCAGTGTGTAAGCTTCATAAGAGGTGATTGAGTGGAAAGGATGACAACCAGTGGGTCTAGTCTGCCAAAACCAGTGCCTAAGGGTAAAGACACCCGCGCTAGTCGAAGGGAGAAATCTTCCTTCCGAGACCTCATTTCTGCTCTTGACACGAGGCTGTCTCTAGTAGAAGTAACGGTGGGCGAGATGAGGGATCGCCTAGATGTGCAAGAGAAGCATCTAGAAGAGTGGAAGAGAGAACTAGAGAGTTTGAGAGTGAAATAGAATGTATTTTATTAATTCTGATGATAAATCCTGTACAAAATTTACAAGAGGTATTTATAGTGTGTTTTCTCTCCAAAAATTTTTCCCAAAGTCAATTTGGCTGATAAGACAACTTTTGGCGAGAAACTATACATATTGGGCAATTTTGGGCGGTTTAGGCAGTACAGGCACTACAGTATGAGGGTTGGAGTGTCTGAGCCGCGCATAGGCAGGGTGCCTGGGTGCTGAGCGCGCGTGCTGGACTGGGCAACGCGCAAGCTATGTATTGGGGGCTGTGCGGGCTGGCTCGCCAAGGGGCCTGTGTTCTGCGCCCCTGCCAGCAGCTGGCTCCTGTCTAGCACACCCTAGTGGGGGTTCTCTCCCAGCAATGCTCCCCCATGTGCCGGCACTCCACTACACCTCCGGGCCTCGTCTATGGCTCTGAACTGCACTCCATGATACTTGCCCATTGTTGGCCAAAGAGGCACAAACAAGTTAAATCCAATTAAATTGATGGCAACATGCCTATATTACTCTGTCTACTAGTTTTGTGCTCTCATTTCTTCTTGAGGGGCCAAAGGGTCATCACCCTAGGTGTGTTCATATAAAAGTGGGTGATATGATTTTAACTTCTAGAATGTTTATTAAAATGTCCTCTCTTGGCTTGAACCCTGCTCTTGTACATACCAACACGGCATTTTTACTATTAAAGAGGATGATGGCCTCTGATGATACATGCCATAATTTAAGAGTTCATTACTTAGTATATTCATGCCACATAAAGTCTTGGTAAAGGTGTACATAAGAGAACTACTGTCAAGATTTTGTATTTGTTTTGTATAGGGGCATATATCATTTTTATGGGCTATCCCTGTCCCCTGAACTTATAATTTTGTATTCAAGAAAAAGGTTTGATAAAGATGAAAGACAACTTAATCTATGCTTCCATGAATTATTTTTTCTAAATGAAGTGTGATTTGATCTTATAGGAAGCCCCCTGTAATTGTGGCTTCTATGCCTTAGAAGGCTTTACTTAAAGGTGGCACTTACGGCACTTCTGCCGTTTTCTGTTTATTAAGTATTTTTCACCTTTAAATATGGATATGATTGTGGAACTTTTTGGTTTTTGTTATGTTGCACATGTGGACACAAGTTTATTGAGTCTTGTCCAATGGAAAGAAATTGCTAAATTTAGTGTAATATATCTAACATGTAATTTTTAATTTCTAGGTGTTCATTGGGTGATATTACAAACAGTGATGCCTGTTATGAAAAAGCATTGGAAATTTCAAATAATAGGTCAACACGGGCTAAGGTGACTTATTTTGCTTATAATTAAATGGTTTTCAGTATGTTTTGTTTTAGTATTTTTTATTACATTATTAGTTTTTTTTGTGTCAGCGTTCTCTTGCTCGTAATGCGTATCAAAGAGGAGACTATGAGACATCTAAGACACTATGGTATATTTTCTTGATTGCTTCTACTACTGTTTCCATTACAATGACTGATAGCTTTGTGCTGCTTATGATTTATTTGGTTGAAAATAAAACAAAAAGGATTATTTGGCTGAAAAACTGATTAAACTTAACCCAGGGAGTCTGCCATGGCCTTGAATTCATTGTATCCAGGTGGATGGTTTGCACTTGGTGCTGCTGCATTGAAGGTATGTAACTTGATCTTTGTTTTTTTGGGGCCAGTCGACTTGTTGATCTTTATTTATCAGTTTCTGCACCAATTTTTGTGCACTTTAGAGTATATATAAGAAAATGGATTTTTAAGGTTCTCTTTGTTGTGTGGGTTAGTTGCTCTATTAAACTTTTTAAGCGTCTGATTAAGATCATGACATACAGGCTAGGGATGTTGAAAAGGCGCTTGATGGTTTTACTCGAGCAGTGCAACTTGATCCTGAAAATGGGGAGGCTTGGAACAATATTGCTTGTTTGTATGCTCTTGTCTCTTTCATCTATTATCACATCTTATATTTGTTTGCCCAAGATATTTGTATTTTTCTCCTCATTGGGCAATTCCAATTACTGCTATTTTAATGGGATGATTTTTGTAGAAGGAACTTCTCTAATTCATTGGGATTGGTTTTTATATTTTTCTGCCTTAAGATTTTTTGCTTTGCTCCAAGAAAAAATTTTTTTTGTTTTACTTGCATCTTAAATCTGGATTATTATAATTGTCTAGATGAATTAAATTGCTGTAATGAGAATCGGTTTTTATAGTTACCACCTGGTCATCTGATTTTAGGTTAGTGTGCTAGTGAAAAGTGAAAACTGTGTGGTTTGCTAAAGTTCTGAGTTCTTCTGCAAAGTCTAGTGCTAGAGCAACTGGAAAATCTTACCTCAAAGCTTCCAGGTCATATTTCTACCTTTTTTAAAAAGGGTTTTTTTAATATAGGTTATATCAGATGTCAAACTTTGCTTAGCTTCCATATTTCAAGACATCTCTTGATGAGCATTTGCTTATGACCTATGAATTGCTGAGTCATGAATATAAAAGTTTGGAAGGGTATATCCATCATAAATGACACTAAAATCTTGAGACGGCATTATTATAAACAATATCAAGATCTTTTGTTGTCTATGTTCCAAAAAACAAAACCTTTTGTTGTCTGAGAGTGTCCACGGTTGTTTGTTCTCTTGAATTTACTTGTTAAGTATTACACTACACTGCTATTTATATGTAAACCTGATTCTTCTGTCTTGAACTAGAAAGATGCCATTTGTTGAATCTCTAAAGTTTTGGCTAGATGGAGGAGAATTGGATGGATGCAGTCAGATTTGGCTTTCAAATTACAAACCCTTATTGAGATACGTACTGATTACCAGGATTTTTATCTTAAGAATGATTAACAAGGTATTTCCAAACTTAGATCTCTAGACTTGACTTGCCCATAAGAATTTTTCATATCTACTGACAGAGATCCCATCCCAATGCTTAGATGCTTCTCAAAGAAGTCAACATTTATCCCCCTGTGCTTTGTCAACTTAAATCTTTCTCTCTACCCTCTAATAAGCCACATCATAACGCTTTGATGTTTGGACAACAAATTTGTTCAATTGAGCCATCAAAAAGAAGTTGATGTTGCTTTGTAATACGGTGTATTCACTTGATGTCTGAGTTTTACTTGAAGTCAATCAGATGGTCGCTTGGGTAGCTAACTTTTGTTCTGAGAGCTGTTACTGTCGAGCTCATTGTGAAACAAAATCAAGCATAAGCAAGATTTTAAACTATTTTGGTGGAAATCTATTTGAAACCTGAGATTTTCTTATTAGGATTAGATCCAAAGAAGGATGAAGGATTTGCAGCAAATTTCTGATTTAGGAATCTTAAGTACGTAAACAGGAAAATGAACTGATTCCTATCGTAAATTTGTTCAGAACTCTTGACATCATCCTGAATCCTGGTTTATTCTCCCTTATTAATGCAGCCTGAAGTCAATTTCTTGTCTTGCACCATTGACCCTTCAAATCCACATCATTTCCTGCCTCTTTCCTATCATCTGTTGCACTGAACATATCTGAATGGTGAGATAGTTTACCTTTGGATTTCTCATGTAAAAATGCTCGACTGGTTTTGGGAACATAATACAGGTGTTTTTGTGGGCCAAAATCAATTCATTGGATCTAGTGCACAGAAAAATTCATAGCCTTGATTTGTTTAGCATATTTAACTAGTCCGGTTAGTATTTCTTCAACTGACTATTGGTTCTTTTAATGCTCTCAATAACTAGGTTCTTATAGATGCTAGACTCATGAAGCAGGTTCAAAAGCTGTCAGCAAATCTACGTACCATTTTGAAATGCCTTAATTTGGTATAGTACAAGGGAAGGTTGTATAATATATATTTAATATGATAATGGTAACAATTGATATGACAAATAAGTGGATAACATCCCCATATGGGAAAAGATATTGAAAAGAAAGGAAGGAGAACCCTTTATATTGTCTTCAGATCTTTTTGTCTCATCAAAAGAAAGAATAGGGAGCACATTGTTAGTGCCAACATACATACATGCATACATGTGTGTGTAGATATATATATGCAACAAGAGGAGAAAAGTAGGTGAAACTGCTTATTGCCTGTAACATAGTATGGTTTTAGTCTATATTATTTGGGCTTGGGGGTGAGTGTTGGATATGGGTATGTGTCCTACATAGGTATTTCAACTTTTTTATAAGTTTTCCCATGCATTTGGAGGGTGTGACCTCCATACCCATGTCTGTTGATATGTGTTGCACACAGATAGTTTATGAGAAATGAAGAGTCAGAGCAACATAACATTCTACATCTGTGTAGAAATGGGTATCTTTGAAGTGGAAATTTGGACTTAGAAATGGAATTTATCTAAAGATTTTTGGCTTGGTTCTTGCTCCGATTGTAGAATGTTATTGCTGGGGTCATAGTAAGCAAGAGTTGTATATTATGGAACTAGACAAAACAATTTTAAGTTTCAGGTAGGCTCGTTAGGAATTGGGATACATACTTTGAGGACTAGGAAGATTTGAAGTGTGGATTGTATTTTAGGGTTTGTGTAGAGTGTTATTCAGACTTTTGATATCTTTTTTTTTTTTTGTCTCAATAATCAATCATGATCTTCTTGTTGAGATATATCTTTGTTGAACTGTATTCTGCATATATTTTTTTTGTGAACCATATATCACTATTGGACTTGTGCTCTTTTTTTATACTGGAATTTACTATATCATAGTTCTTTTGTTTTTTCTCTTTGATAAAAATTATGTTACAGTTTTAGACCATATAAACTTTAGGTGCATGGTAAATTTAATCAATTACAACATATCTGTTGACTATGCAGGCATATGTTTAAGAACAAGAGCAAAGAGTCCTATATTGCATTCAAGGAGGCCTTGAAATATAAGTACTACTTTTTCACCTTGATTGAATCACGCACTTTTGCACACACCAGGCCACTTATTTTCAAGCACACTTGTTTATTGTTTTACTGTAACAAACAACCTGTTTTGGTGACAGGCGAGACAGCTGGCAGATGTGGGAGAACTACAGCCATGTTGCTTTTGATGTTGGCAATATTGGTCAGGTAATCTTGCCTATGTAGTTTGGTTTTGAGCTGTTTACTTTGCTAATTAGTCGATCTGTTTAAAGATCAAGCAAGTCTTCTCTTTGGCCCTTCTTGGAAGGCTCTGCTTGATTCATATGAAGATCTAAGTAGGAGCACTTTTGTCTGGCATGTGTGGAAAAACTTTTATAGCTGTTAATTATTATTAGCTGATCACTTTGAGTTTCAGATTATTCAAGTTTGGGTTGTTGAATTTTAAATTAACTGAAAGTGAGTTGAGTTCTGGTCATTATTATACTAAGTTGTATTCTAGTTTTAATTTTTTAATTAAATTAATATTGAAAATGAAAAAATAATAGAAATTATGCTCAATTTAAGTTTCGGATCAGTTGGGGTTTGGTTGAGGGTCGGGTTTGGATTGATATGGGTCTGAATCTCTTCAGGTTCATGTTGATTCAAAAATTTTTGGGTTTCAGTTTATTCAGGTTTGAGTCTCGTGTGGTTATTTTTATTCATGTTCTGGTTATTGAGATTTAGGTTTTGCTTGGTAGGGAGGATGGAAAAATGGAAAGATGGTTGGGAGAATAGAAAAGTAAATGATTGACAGCATGTTTTTCTTTCCATATTTGCTTGGTAGGAAAGATGGAAATGTGAATGAAAAAAAATGATTTTCTTTCCATGGTAGGGTTGAAAAGTGAGGAAAGAAAATAAAAGTAAAATTTTCAATCATACACTTCTAAAAATATTCACTAAAAATTGTAATTTCCAATAACATGAGTGGATTTTATCTGGTTATTTCTCAGATCTGGTGTAAAAAGGTTCATTTATGGGGTTTATCCAAATAGGCCTTATTTTCTCTCTCCTCATCCGCCCAATTTTGGAATTGCGCTTTGTGGGTTGGAAAGAAAACATCCATCACTCCCTGATTTCTTTGCTCTGGATTTTCTTTAACACCTAAAATCCATTTCTTTTCACCTTTTCCACCATCCCCACTCCATTCTGTACTCAAGCAAAGCCTTAGAGTCAAATTGGGTTAAGTTTCAGGGTAGGTTGGGTGGGTCATTCTGGTCAGGTTAGCTTTTTCTTAGTCTTTTTGAGCCTGGGAAAAAGTTTATTCTTACAAATAGAAAGGATTATTCTTCAAATTGGTATGTAAGAGCAAACAAACTGTTATAAGATATAATACAGTTAACCTCTACACGGCCTTCACCACACTGCTGGTATTAGCTATATGAATTGTTCCCCTTGTCTAAGAGAAACTGATATTCTGACTAGAAAGAGGAGATAGAAAATAGCATGTGACCTTGATTGAGGTCTTATAAGTAAGATAAATTTGATATATGCGTAGTTATCTCTGGTTCTCGACCTCAGATTCTCTGCGTGTGAGCTTTTCGTCATATAGCCATCAGTTCAATGACTAGCAATTGCAATTATGATTATACCTTCACTTGTCTTTTTACTTTCTATTTATATGCTATTTTATCTATGTATATCTGTTTGTAGGCTCTGGAAGCTATTAAGATGGTGCTAAGTATGACCAATAATAAGAGAATTGATGTTGAATTACTTGAGGGAATTATGCAATATTTGGAGGAAAGGGCTTCAGTTAGACAGTCTGCTGTAACCAGTGATGATGATTTTTCCAATCAGACCAGTCCTGATTCACTTGTATATTCTGTTAATAAATCTGCAAATACTGAGCAGACTGCGGGAAAATTGGGAGAAAATGAGCATTTGGTGGAGTTTCTTGGAAAAATTCTACAACAGGTTTCAAATACTTTCATGATTGTGACTATGTTCTATTATCTTTTCTCCTTACAGAGAGTGATACCAAACTCTTTTATGTGGGGAGTCAACAATCGTCTCCTTATATGATTTCTCATGCTTGACACCAATCACAAAACTTCTAAATTGGTATTGGGATGCATCTGCACTTTGACAGACTGCTTTATACTAGCGTTACTTGGGCTGTACAAATTTGGGCTAAATTATGCCTATGTAATATTTTACTCAATATCTAATGCATATTAAGTCTTGTCTGATACAGATAGTTCGAAGTGAAAGTAGGGCAGAATTATGGGGCTTATATGCGAGGTGGCATAGAATTAAAGGTGACCTTACTATGTGCTGTGAAGCTCTCTTAAAGCAAGTTAGATCATATCAGGTATCTCGATCAACATTCAATGCCTTGTATTCTGCTATTATCAACGTGATATTTTTAGTACATTTTAGGGGGCTCCTAGCAAATTCTTTTCCCTGAAGAGTGACGTCATGTATTATTTGAGTTTACCAAATTGACAATCCTATATTGTGAGAGAGCTTTTTAGTGATTTTATATTCTCTAATGTGTATGTTTTGACTTATATTAAGACTTTGTGATGAGGTTCTTTTGAGTCAAAACTGAGATGTATAAAAAAAAGGTAGGCCAAAAAGTGCCATGATGGTTAAGAGTTAAAGAGCTTAGCTTAGTGATTTTATATTCTCTAATGTGTATGTTTTGACTTATATTATGACTTTGTGATGAGGTTCTTTTGAGTCACAAGTGAGATGTATAAAAAAAAAAATAGGCCAAAAAGTGCCATGATGGTTAAGAATTAAAGAGCTTAGCTTGATTTCGAAGAATTCTACTGAGTTTAGGCTTGTTCTAAACATGCCTGAAGTTAGGTGCCTGCTAGGAAGCTGAAGAGTGCCAATATAAATTTTAATTTGATTTGCCTGGCTTGGACTTTGTCCCCTCACCCCTTAGTACCCCACCTTCATATCTGCCTCCTCTCTCCCATCCTACCTCCCAGCTACTCATCTACTTTTCTCTTTCTCAGAAAAATTAAATAGGACCAAATACAATAACTGATGTTTCAATCTGTTTGTGAAACTTTCTTTTCAAACCACACTCTTGAAGCCAGGGTTCCCTTGTGTAAATTCTTGATATCAAAGACTGAAGTGAGGATTGCATGGCTGAAAATTTATTACCTGCCTTTACATCAACATTACTGGCCAGCACTGCTTTTCTGTTTGGACAGAGAAGTGTATGCCCAAACACTTTTTGCAGTTTTAATTTGCATCTGCTCTTGTGTAATTGCTCCTTATTTGAGGAATTATGGATGGGTTTTCTCAGTAAGAGGATAATCAAATTCTCAATCAGACTTTTTACATTGTCTGCATCAGTTTCCCATTTTCTTTCCTTCTTCACAAGAATTTATTAATAGAAAGACTTATGGAAATATATGCGATTCCTATCTGAGATATGTGTCTGTGCTGGCACTTATATTTTATGCCTTGTGTTATTATTCAGGATTGACTTTAGGCATAACTTGAATGTATTTCTGTACCATGATGACAACTACAGGAGTCTATTCAATTTCTGTTATCATTCCTTCTCCCTTTATGTTTTTTATGCATGTGTCTTTATATCCTAATTTAATGAATTTATATGATGTGATCAATAAAAAATGTCATCCTACCAATGATTTCTATTTCAATTGGCATATCATTTATTCTTATTATTTTGTTATTGTGCCATGAGTTTGACTCTAATCTCTCTCTCCCAGGGATCTAATTTGTGGAAAGATAGAGACAGCTTTAAAAAGTTTGCACAGGCCTCATTGGAACTTTGTAAGGTCTACATAGATATTTCTTCCTCTACTGGTAGTCGTCGAGAACTACTTACAGCTGAGATGCACTTGAAGAACATTCTAAAACAGGCAAGTAGTTTTATTTTGCTATGCATTCTAAATTGCATTGTTGCTGCATTTATCTTTTCTATATTTTTTAGTTTAGTTTGCACTTTAAACATTTTCACTAATGTGTTCCTACATTTGCTAATTGTTACACTCTTCTGTAACTTTATATGTATATAATATAGCTATTTTCTATTGAATCAACAATGATTCAATAATTTATTTATTCTCATCATTCATGTAAAGTTTTAGGTTGAAGATTTTTGTATCACATCAATCAAGAATATATCTTTTATGATATATGTTTAACGTTTGATTTGTGATGTCAAAAAACAATCAAGCATTTTCAAGCAACTTGCAATTGTACGAGTACAATTTCATGATAGAGCATTAGATCTAACATCTTGATTAACAAAATATGAAATTTACAAACAGATGGGAATGTTTTTTTTGTTTGCTTAGCAAACAGATAGGAAATTACATAACATATATAATTGTTACTTGAGTGTAAGTTTATTCCTGCTCATATTTTCCATGGATAAAAATATCAATTACATATTTATCCTTGATCATGTTGTGAGAACTGCTTATAAGGTAGAATTGTGGCATTTTAGGCTGGGATCTTTTCAGACACGGAAGAATTCAGGAATCTTGAAGCTTGCCTTAATGAAGTAAAGACGAAACAACAACAACAATTAGAGTCGACACCTACTTAAAAGTCAAAATTTCTAAGCTTGCAGGATTTACTATCTACATCAGATCAAGGGTAGGTTTGCAATTATATATATTCCTTCTTTTATAACTATGTCAACCTGTGGTTTAGTTTGGGATAATTTTTGCAGTGATAAGCATGCATTAATTACTTGCTCTGCTTTTTTATTATGTAGGTATATGCTTTATACCAAAACACATTCACAATGTTGAGTCAGCTTTTCCATTTGAGTTGATCAATTTCACAGTCTTCAATCCTTTTAGTTATCCAGAGAGCATTTTGTGAAGGATTTTTGTTCCCTGCAATGCATCGGACTGTAGAGAGAATTGACATCGAATTATTAAGACAATGTGCTTTTCATTCAGGAAATGCTGGTAACACATCATGATGCAACTGTGCAGGTTGGGTCTGGCTTTATTTCACCTCCCTGTCCTGGAAGAGAAAATTTTAGTTGAAAGAACTCCACTGCATCATGGCAGTGGCTGTGATGTCCAAGTGAACCTTGTCATCATCTTTTGGTAGCAGAGTGTCTCTCCCTACCCTTTGCCTTGGCTTTGATTCCTTTTCTTGATCATTTTTGTTTTTTTCTTCATAGAGATTGAAAAAACTAAAGGGTAGGAATTCCTGGGCATTGGAACACAGAATGGGTGATTGAAAAAGGATAGGGAAAGGGGTAAGTATCCTCAGTATCCCTGCCGTCTACTACATGATCGATTGTGGGTCTTCAATGACTGATAGTTAATCACAATGCTAAGGGCTAATTACATGAAATTCTTTTTTATTTTTTTTATGGAATAATTACATGAAATTTTTTGTGAATTAAACTGAAGCTTTAGAACCCGTAAAGAATTAAATAAATAGGTTAGCATATACGATCCAGAACCACCGTGTGTTACCTTATGTATACAGTGTTAGATTTTCTTATAAACTTTTATACTATTTATTTGTTTATTTGATTAAAAGTTGATTAAGTTAATTTGGTTTTAATAAAGAAATAAAATTATAATTTAAAATTATGATCTAATAAAGTGGATTATAATTCAAGACTAGAAATTTACCCGTGCATTGCACATGAATATAATAATGCATGTAATAGTTGTGTTATCATATTTTTCATTTTATTAAATTTTTATAAGTGAGGATTAAAGCAAGTTCACGTATTAAAAATTACATATATAAAATGTTATAGTCCATAGTAGAAAGTCTTAGAACATTATAACTTAGGATCATAATATAATGCATAATGCATAAATACATAGATATCAGCACAAAACGTAAGGTAATATTACGGCAATTTATAATTTTATACCATATCGTCAGGTTAGATACAAAAGGTAGTGCCTCTAAGTAGAAATTAAGGTAAGGCTTTTATGAAGTATCACAAAAGATGTTACAAAACATATGTAGTTGGGTAAATGAGTGTTTTGATATTTAGTCAGCATTCGAAGCATATACTAAAAAGATATAGTTAGAGTGTGTAATATCACATGTCATCTTGAACAAAAGAATGAAGCATCTTAATACATAATGGGCAATTAGATGTCAAGATTTCGTATTAGTTATAAATAAATAAAACGTTTCAGTAATGTTGAGCTTTTATCTAGGTTTTGGTTCAATCTGTGCTTTATTTGTAGGCAATGGCAGAGCAATTAAAGAGTATCATATATTGCTTGAAATTTTTATTAGATATCTCAATGAAAATATTACAAGAATGCATATGCAAATAGATGAATAGTTTACTTATAATTTTTCATCATCTCAACCAATGATTTTCTTATAGAAAGAATTTATTCTAGAAGGCCATGCATCAGCCATTCTAAGTTTCAATTTAAAAAATCAAGCCACTAATCCTAATCTTATAAATCCAAGAAACATAAGCAATAAACTCAACAACTCATGAACCAAAGCAAAAAATGTTAAAATTTCATGAGTAATACACAGCTTACATCAAGCATTGATAAAGTTTATGTACGAACAATTAAAAGAGGCCAACTTTAACATCCATTAGTAACAGAATTTTATCATCCATAAAATAGACTTTTTATTTCTTTGCAGCTCTCAAAATGAGCAAAAGAATCTAATTTATTTAAAATTTCAATGTTGATATCTTAGCTATAAATCATTCATTAAAAGTGCTAGAAGTGTGTGTTAATTTTGAAAATGTTGAACATTCAAATAAAGATAGATATATTTCAAAATGCATCATTTTCATCTCATGCTTACTGTTCAAACTATATGAAAGAAGGAGAAAATAACCTAATAACAATAAGATGAAGAGCAAATATATAAAATGAAGTTTATTGCACTGTAATCTTAACCTGGTTTTATATATTTTTTTTTGAGGTGATTTTTGTCTCTAGTTGGTGGCAACACCATCGTGAGGAGTATTTGTTTGGAAAAGTTCTCTGGCTATTTGTGTGCTAATTGGTGATGGTAGGAGTTGCTCCTCTAGTTGTTCAATTGTTGTAGAAGTTGGAGTGGCAGGTTCTTGGTTTGCCATCACATCACAATTGAACAATTTATAATTTATAATTTTTATTTTAATTGCCTTTAATGTCAGACTTGTAATCTATTACGAATGTCTTGGTTTGGTTGATCAAGGCCTTGACAGATCCAAGCAATGTCATGCGATGGATAATATTGAGTGTTGTAAGTTTTGCGATACTTGCTCCAACTAACTTTTCGGTCACTTTACCAAAAAGTCTATGTTTTGTTAATATCTCAAGATTTTGACAACCAAATGTAAATATGAATAAAAAAATTGTTTGATTCCATACAAAGGAGCAACAATCCATCATAACTTGTCCACTAAGGCTGCATTCTACCTTCTTCATAATATAAAGAAAGTAACTAATAATAGAAAGGAAAATCTTCAAGATTTTTATGTAATAAGTTTAGTGTCGTAGCATGACAAGGTCAAGTGTTTAAGGAAATATTGAACTATATGGTAACTTGGAATTATATTTATTCATATTTTGGATTAGCTATTTAGTTGGCACCAATTAACCTTGATATTTTATAACAATAGAGAATGAAAGAATTAAATATTCTTTGTTAACATTTTGTTTAATTATAAGTAATAATTACAAAGCAATATCAATTTGATTGTTGTTTATACAATTGTAGAATGCTCTTTCCTAATTGAGAAATGGTCAAATTATTTGTAATATATTTCAAGGGAAACTCTATTAAGATATGGTTATATATATATATATATATATTCTATACAGGGATTGGTTTAATGTTTATGGAATAGTATCTAATTTCCAAAGAACAATCTTGTTTAATCATTAAAAAAAATATGCACTTGTGCATTAGTTACTAGGAAATCCAATCTAAGGAGTGTGTTTGGACAATTTGGATCAATTGATTCACATAGATGCACAATCCTCACTTCGACTGATGTATCTGGTTGAAAAGATCGTAGGTCAGATAGGAATTGATTCACCATTGTTATCCTGTACTGATAGCAAATAGGTTATGCACTTTAAATTAAATAGATATTCAAGAGTAAAATGTTTATGTTATACTATTTGTTTAATTGGTAAATAAGCATGAATTAAAGTAATTATAAGATAGAAGTCGAAAATAGAATAAGTTAAAGAAACAGATCTCTATGTAATAATATGGGTTGAAATGGATATACTAAATGATGGTTGGAACAAAACAAGCATTATGTAATAAGTGGCAGCACCTTCCTGAGGAGTGTTTTTTAGGAAAAGTTCTTTGGCCACTTGTGTGCTGATTGGTGATAGTAGGAGTTGCTCATCTAGTTGTTCAATTGTTAATGGATGTGTTGAGGATACAATAATGCTTGTAGAAGTTGGAGTGGCAGGTTCTTGGTTTGCCATCACATCACAATTGAACAATTTGTAATTTGAAATTTCTATTTTAATTGCCTTTAATGTCAGACTTATAACTTATTACGAATGTCTTTGTTTGGTTGATCAAGGCCTTGACAAGTCCAGGCAATGTTATGCGATGGATAGTATTGAGTGTTGCAAGTTTTGCAATACTTGCTCCAACTAACTTCTCTGCCACTTTACCGAACACTACTAATCTCATTTGTCTAGTGCTATCTTGCATAATCAGTTGTATGAAATATTTGCAAAATTGAATTTTAGTTTTTTACAAGTGGAGATATGGAGTTGGTAATGAACTCAAAAGGTATTTATACCAGCAAGACATGTATTGTATAATAATAATTTTAAAATATTTCAAATACTAACATAATGAATTATAAACATGTTTATAAAATTAATATACAAACACATAAACTTGTGTTCATGTATATTTGATTTTTTGAATTCATTATTAAGAAGACAGAAATGAAGATTTTGATTGTGTGAAGAAGATTGGACTAGAGTTTGCAATGATTTTTAGAATCTGAGACAAAAAGTATTCAATCATAAACATCCATATTCTAGAACAAAATAAATGACCAAAATGTTAAGAATATGTGAATGTTTGCTCCTTTTGAACTAGATGACCATATATCAACCAAAAAATTTTTTCCTCAATGTGGTATTATAAAAAGAATTTAGGAAAGCATTGAATTCATGAAATAAAGATAACTAAGAATATAAGGGTTTCATTATTTACTTATGTTGGCAACGGTGTCTTTTCATCATGTTGAGTGCACCAACACTTTGCAACACAGAATCGTAAGGCCAACCAACATTCGTTACATGAATTGTAAAACCATCCATTGTTGCAATCAATATTAGTAATTGTTGCATGTATCTTGTATTTGATGTTCTACAATATACATTTATTGTCAGTATGTTTGTGTTTAACATTTTGTTTCGAAAATCGTTTGTTCAAGTTTGCTGTTACTTGGGTTTTGATTGGGCAAGCTGCATTAATGGCTACAATGGTTGATTCCTCAATGTTGTTATTGTTTCCAGTTTGTGGATGTGAGTCCATTTCTATGTTTATGATTTGCACACTAAATGGTTTTTCTTGATATATGTGAGTTAAAAGATTTGTGAGCTGATATTTTATATTTGAATTGCCATTTATAGTTATAATATTAATATTGCCTCTGTTTAAATGCTGCAGTTTTAGGTATATCTGGATCAATATATATCTTGGTGGGCGAACATGATGCAAGGTAAAGGGTGTCTACAAGAGTAGCAAATAGTTATAAAAACACATGACTAATATTGAATAATATAACTAATAGTAAATGATATTCTTGCTCATATATTTCTTCACTGTTGTTGTGGCCAAGACAATAACGAGGCTGATCGCTTCATCAACAAGGTAGTCTCCATTTATGTCTTTAGCTTTATCAGCATATAAAACAACTTTTAAGTTGTTGCCATTGGACATAAAAATACCAAGTATATGATTTGATGTAAAAATTTATTCACCCATAAGATCAAATGCGTTCATGACCTTTTTTTTTTTTACTTGAGATCCTCAATGTGAAGGTCACGTTTTTTAATGTCATATGTTTTGTTATACAAGCGGACCTTTGCAATATTGGTCATTGATTTTAAAACCCCAATAAAATCTGAGGTTTTCAAACATAATTTTAATTGGGGTTAGTGACTATTTGCAATGTCAATAATGAAATATGCTATAGAAATCATGTTTTAGCAATTTAGGAAATAATTGAGTTGGTTGTACTTGTCAAGACAACATCATATTGGATCCTTGCATTGAATTGATTAAATGATACAAAAGTTAAATATGACGAAGTGTATAGGGCCAAATCTTCATGAAGCTATTGGATTTGGGTGTTCCTTGTAAACATCCTAATTATATTTAAAGGAATGGTGTTAAAATTGAATTTTTTTATCACTTGTTTGAAACTTGCTAATTCGATATAAAGATCCTTTTTCAATTGAGGTCGGAATTGTGGCATGTCCGGGGTTCTCACCATAAAATGCAACGCATTTGTCTATTGAATGAAGAGTTCAAAAAGTTATTACCAATTTGTAACTCCAAGAATGCAAAATGTGGATTTAACGCTAAAATTATTTTTCAACAGTCAACTATACAAAGATAGAAGCAAAATTCTATGATCTTGATATGTGAAGTACCCAAATTTTGAAATGAAACAAAATCTATGTTTTGTTAATATTTAAATAAAGAAAAATCTATGTTTTTTTAATATCTCAGGATTCTAACAACCAAATAAAATATGAATCAAAAACTTGTTTGATTCCATACAAAGGAGCAACAATCCATCATAACTTGTCTATTAACCAACCAGGCTGCATTCTACCTTTTTCATAATATAAAGAAAGTTCAAAGTTTGTATGGTAATCACTTACATTCTCCTATCATTATAATAGTAATTAATAATAGAAAGAAATATCTTCAAGATTTTTATATAATAAGTTTAGTGCCGTAGCATGAAAGGGTCAAGTGTTTAAGGAAAAATTGGACTACATGGTAACTTGGAATTATATTTATTCATATTTTGGAATAGCTATTTAGTTGGCACCAATTAACCTTGATATTTTATAACAGTAGAGAATGAAAGAATTAAATATTTCTTTGTTAATGTTTTTATTTAATTATAAGTAATAGTTACAAAGCAATATCAATTTGATTGTTGTTTATACAATTGTAGAATGCTCTTTCCTAATTGAGAAATGGCCAAACTCTTTGTAATATATTTCAAGGGAAACTTTGTTAAGATATGGTTATATATATATGTATATATTCTATACAGGGATTGGTTTAATGTTTATGGAATGGTATCTAATTTCCAAAAAACAATCTTGTTTAATCATTAAAGAAAGTATGTACTTGTGCATTAATTACTAGGAAATCAAAGCTAAGGAGTGTGTCCAGACAATTTGGATTAATTGATTCACATAGACGTACAATCCTCACTTTGATTGATGTAGCTGGTTGAAAATATCGTAGGTCAGATAGGAATTGGTCCATGTAATGACTGTTCCTCGATCGCTACCGACGTCTAAGTCTTACGAGAGAACCCGCCAAATACCGAACAAGCTTTATCCAAAACCTTTGTATAACCATGAATCCATTCCACTGATCTATTTAATTACTTGAACCATACATCCTTTATGTGACATAACTTAAACAATAGCTATGATAAATCAACTCAACTTTTATTTAACATAATTGTAGAAGTATATCAAGGTTTTTTATTATATCCAACCATACATTTAAATTAATACTATTTATAATCAAATTTGTTTGTCCCAAATAAATGTGCTAAGGGGGGGTGAATAGCACTTTTTGGCTCTTACTAAAATTGGCTCTAAATTAGGGGCAAGTTAAAGATCAATAATGACTAGTTTGAAGCAAGATGAAGGAATGATTTAAGAAAGAATGAAAAAGAAAAATAAAACAGAGCAGACAATACTCAACAATTTATAGTGGTTCAGTCAAAGACCTACATCCACTACCTTGATTGTTCAATCAAGGATTTTGCAAACCAAGTCACAAAAAATGGTGGAATTCCCAAGCTTCCACCAAGCTTTTACAATGGCTTTTCACAGGCTCAACCACAATCTTTAACAATTGTTTTTCCAGAATCAACCAAAACCCAAAGCTAACTTTTTCTAAGCTGAGTTAGAACCTATACACTCAATCAAGCTAACCCAAGCTTGAATAAACCCCTTAGAGTGACTCGCTCACTCTAAGTATATAAGGAGAAAATAAATAAGGAAGTACCTATGATCACTAACCTGATCTAAATGGTACAAAGTGAAGTGTTTATCTCAATTACAAAGATTGGAGTGAAGTGTAAAAAGTATACAAAAGGTTTTTGCTATTTTTGAGCTTTTTTAATCTTGGAAGCCTTGGATGTGATTCTTAGCCGTTGGAAGTCCCTTATATACTTGAAAAATTGACTTTGATGGATGTTTGACAGTTGCTGACCGTTGGAAATAGTTGAGAGATAGTTCTAGCTGTTATTTTGTCTTTTAGCATTAAATTCAAATTTTCAGACAGAGTGTTCTTAGTCGACTAGCTATGCTTCTTAGTTGATTAAGTCGTCTCTATCTCTATGTCACGACCCGAATTTTAGGCCATAATCGGTGCATGGGCCCAATGGACGTAGCCCACAAAGCCCAAGCAAGCCTATTTATATGACCTGTTCATCATTCCATCAAAAGTTGCTAAAGTCACATTTCATAATTTCAATTCAAAATAATGCTAACCATTGCCAACTCATAGTGGTATTACCAATCAAAATATACATATATTGTCTAAAACTTATATCTTAATAATTTACATCAGGTTTGTCTATACACAACAAAAGGGATACTCGACTTCTAACGGAGAGACTCGGGCGAAAGTACAGCTATTGAATGCCGAGATACCTACCTAGGAGACGAATCTACAAGGACACCTCGACCTAGTTACCGACTGCCTCTTAATCTGAAAACACGAAGTTGAAAATAGTGAGTATAAACCTAGTGAGTCAACAAAAGGAAGGGAACAAGCAAACGATAAGAAAAGTTTAAGAAATCAAGATGCACTTATTTTCAAAAACAATGCAATTTAGGTTAATTCTTATTAAAACCCCTCATTAAACCCTTAATTGGTTAATCACTTGATGATGAAGGATCCATACATAATAAAGACTTTGAAGAGTGAAAACTTTAATAGCATTCAAGCAAGTCAAGTGAATGACGAGTCCTCGCTGCAGCGAAAAGGCATTCTCGCTGCAACTAATGAATTTTCGCTGTAGAGAAATTTGGGCTCAAATCATTAGCTAGTCAAGGGTTTCTCACTAAAACCCTTCATTTCAAACTTAATTAATTAATTCTTTGACGTTGGAAGTCTATGATCAACTATGATGTTAAAGAAGTAAAAAATAGGGCAGAAACCAAACAAGGTGGCAAGCACGAGAGAATGTTTCTCACTATAGCGAAACCACTTGTAGACATCTCGCTGCAGTGAGTTACAGGACAATAGCCAGCCTCCCAACCCAAGAGTTTCTCGCTGCAGCGAGAAATAGGACACCAAGAAAAAGTTTTCATTATATCAAGAAAAGGCCATTCTGCTGCAATGACAAAATCAACTTGAAATACTTAACAATTTCTAAGGTTCAACATGCAAGATTTCACAAACATTACAACCATATACCATATTCATGAACTTTCTATTGCATATATATATATATATATATATATACACACACACAGACATACATAACCACCAATAACACCATCGCCTCACCCAGCTCATGTGTAACCCCCACATTGCACACATAGTTGGAGTCATCATGTGCATCCCCCACATCGTGCACAACTAATACCGCAGTGTGCATCCCCCACATCGCGCACAGGCAATATCATCATCCACACTCCTGCACTTGTCATCACTGATATGTGCTCCCCCACATCGCGCACATGCTCAGTTATAATTACAAACAATATTACTATCAATACATATCATATATATATTTAGATATATATATATATATATCAACATAACACAAGGCCCATAGATTCATCACAGTCGGATTCCACAACGCAAAACGTTTCATTAAAAGCTTGTTCCCATGCATATTTTAGAGAAAAACAGAGAAAATATTTCAATGGATTTAATCAAACACGTATGCTCTAATCCCAAAACATTTTAATACAAGTTCACTCACCAGTATTTGTTAAATCTTTACCTAACTCCAACTTCCTCTAATGGTCCAAATGGGGCGGTGGGGCTTCGTTGGAACCTATCATCACATTAGCATCACAGTTAACTCAATTCACATAACTATAAATTCTAAAAGCTATCTCTTAATTAGCTTCCAATTGCCATTAAGTGGCTATCTATTTTCACTATCCTAATCACTCTAAAATGAATAAACAACCTCAACTACAAAACACTCACAAGTCTGATCACTAGCCATTCTCAACATTTAAAAATCAACTCTAATTCACTACTCATTTCAGTAGCTTTGTAATTGAATTTCTTTCCAAAAATTTTCAAACTATTATAGAAGCTCCCTTTTTCTCTCTCTAAAACACCTAGCTAGTGAGAGGAAGTATGGAAATAAGACTTTTCAAGGGTTTTAAAGTGAGAGAGTGAAAGAGCACAAAAGATTCTATTAAAAGGTGCACAAAAGCATGAAAATTGGAGCTAGCTTGAGAGAAGTTATGGAGGTTTCAAAACAAGCTTCCATGGAGGATGAAAGAAACATGAGATGGGAGGAAGAAGAAGAAGAAGCTACTGGAGAAATGAAGAAGTTGCTGGAAAAATGATATTTATAGCTAAAGCTTATCCAAACTCTACTTAAATTACGAAAATACTCTTAACAAGTCGGCTTGTCCTCCTCCAATCATTGGTGTAATCTTTTTACTCTTTTGACACTGGGACGAAGTCCATAATAGTTTAAAAATATTGGGGTTCACAAAAAATTAAAATTTCGACTCGAGATGGAAAATGACCCTTTTGCCCCTACCTTAAAAATCATCATTATGTTTATTTCCTTCGTCATTTTACCTTTATTTTCATCATTCATTTATGCCTTATGCCTACTTAAGACTTAATATTGTTTGAAAGCCTACTTCTAGGGGCTCACCATGAGAAATGACGAAATCATCCCTGGCCCATGTTATCGTGTCTACACCTAGTTACGGGCCTATAAGGGTCGAGGTCTCACATTTCCAACCAGTAGTCTTCCTTTAATTAGTTAGTCCTTCCTTTAGCTGATTAAAGCTTATCTTCCTCCAACTTTAACTAATTAAAATAAACTTTACCAATTAAAAATTCTTCGAATTTGAATTTCTTTATTTTAGCTCCCTTTAAAGGTCAACTTCACTTTAAATTTGAATTTTTGGCACCTTTTTTTAAGGTACTTCAAATCTAATGCTTTAATCGATTAACCTCATTCCTTAACCGATTAGCACACCTTTATCTTTAGCTTTTAGCTCCTTCTTAATCAATTAAGCTTGATGTTAATTGATTAGGGCTTTTCTACCTTACTTTTATATAGCGCCCAGTTTTGCCTTAGCTGGTTAAAGCTCTATGTTAATCAGTTAATGATATTCTGTTTTACTAAACATTTTCTTCTTTCCCACTTTAATTGATTAACCCATCTTTTGAGTGAGTAAGCTTCTTGACTTACCTTTAATCATCAATTTTATTAGGGAAATTAAACTTTATCCTGCACACTTGAGTTGTGAAGTTAGACATCAAAAAGTAAAAAATGTTTTGTTATCATCAAAAACATATGGAGTCAATATTACCAACACTAATGAACCTTTTAGACAACTTGTTTACGGCTAATGAATGCAACTTCCAAACTATCAACTACTTCAGAAACAACAAAAATTGAACCAAAAACTATAAAATTCAAGCTACGATTTTTGAGTTTATATTAAAAGCAACTCCATGAATCACAATTATGGAAGCAACCATATCTGAAATGGTGATAAAAAGTTAAGATTGCCTCAAGAAGGTTGCCTTTTCAATACTTTCTATTCCTTCCTCCTTTCCAATCAAATATATAATTGAAGCGTATATTCAACTTTTAAAATCTCATAATTTTCATAATTGATAATCATGTCTTTAATATGACTTCCCAAACATATAGAACCTCCACAAAAACAAAAATCAATCTGAGTTACGAAGGACAATCTACCTACTAATTTGATGCTCATGTCTTTAGTTTTAAATGTTTATAAAATTTCATATTTATTTTTGACTCACTGACACTATAAGATTCACTGATGATTGTAGGATGTATTCACTGATAATACAGCAAATATAAACTCTAATTTTATTTGTATATTTGATCTCATCGAAAAGTGATAATTTAATTACAATTAAGGTAAGCATCTTTAATTTTAAAGATCATATATAATTCTAATAGAAAAATATTACGAGAGACGCATGTGAGGCAAGTCCTATGAACAAAATTCACCACAAATCCCATCGCCCTTAGCATCCCTTGGCATTCACCATCATTAATTTCCTCTCTTATTATCAAAAACTATATTCATTCATTAAGTCCCAATACAAAAGAAGAATTACTACAAATGCATGAATTAGAAACGAAAACAGTTCCATTCAATCAAAAGAAATAATTGTCCTTTAAGCCAAATAAATGCCGTTTTCCAACAAAAAGCTAAAAAAAAGTCAACTCTACTTCCCACCCACCCTAATTTATATATGTATAGTTGATTACACAAATAATGGTAGAACGGGAAAATGTTATTAATTTTGGTAACAAGTCATTTATTATTATTCTTGTTTTATTATTACTTATGGATTTATTTAATTATGGTGCTATTTGATAAACAGAAAAATTACGTATTAATTTTTAGTTTTGAAAAATTTAAGCACTGAATTTATAATATCAAAATTGTTAGTATGCAACTTAAAATTAAATATTGAGTACATTCTTTGTTAAATATTTTGTCAAAGAGATATTGATAAAAGCTAAAACGAAAAGAACTAATGATTTAAAGGAAAGAATATTATTGCTAAATATTGAATATCTTCAATGCATTTGTATTGAAAATTTTTTCTATTAAGTAGTTTCTCAAAATGAATTATCAAAAAATTATTGAAAATTTTGATGATTTATCAAACACATAAAACCCTTTAAAGTTAATACTAGTATCTTTGTATATACATTTGGGTAGACAGAATATTTATTTCACTTATACAAACATTCACTTATAGTAATTTGGACAGCAGCCTGCATGCTGGGATTGGGCAATGATATGCTCTTTTTTTTTTTTTTTTGTAATTAAGGGAATGGAAATTCGAACCTTCTTCTTTAGGTAGAGAGATCATACACCAACTAATAAGCCAAATGCGCAGGTGCAATGATATGCTTCATTATGCATAGACTCGATTTAATTTCAGCTGGGACTAATGTTGAGCTAGTACTTGGACATCCCCAAATCCAAGATTTAGATTTTATTCATTGTGTTATAGTTTCCCAATTGTAATATAATTATAATTTATTTCCATGTAAGCAAGACCTAAAGGACTAATGAGTAAATATGGTTTATGTGCTCTTTTGGCTATTGATTCTGTCGATGAAAAAGAAAAGAATAAATTTTTTATTTGGGAAATTGATTCAAAATTGAAAGCACCAGAGAGAGGCAGAGACGCTTTGAAGCTCTCACCTTCCCTCACAACTTACAGCTACCATACAAATAGGTTTCCATTTTTCCCAGAACAATAAACCGCTCTATTTCCTACTCTCTTTAATGGCTTTTCCCTTTTATTATCTTGTTATTATTTTGAATTTTTTTTTCTTATTTTAAGAAATAATTTGGTTAATGTTTGCAGGAATCAAGGTGTGACCATTCACTCATGCACCGGCACATCTCTCGAGTATAATTAAAACTCAAAACTCCTCTCCTTTCTTTTCTTCGAGTTAAAATTCATTGCATGAAGACATGAGAAGGCACCACCACAAACACCTTCAAAACAAGAAGAAATCCAAGGAACTCCACAAACTCAAAACAACTCACCCTTCAAAAACACTAAAATGACCACAACTACCATCCATGCAAACTGCTCCAGTGACTCCAACGAAGTTAAATGTCCCAAGAGAAAAGCTTCTGCTGTTGTTGAGACGTATAGAGAAGATGAAAAGAAGTCGCCTTTTCAACGGGTGTTTAATGAAGACGATGAAGTGGCTGTGTTGGAAGCTATATTAGAGTACTCCATCAAAAAAGTGACTAATCCTAGTGCTGATATCAATGGATTTTATGATTTCATTATGAAATCCATTCATGTTAATGTTACAAAAGCTCAATTGAAGGACAAAATTAAGAGGTTGAAAAAGAAATTTAGAAAGAATGCTAAAGGTAACCGGACCTTTCTCCACTCGCATGCCCAAAAAATCTTTTACTTGTCCAATACCATATGGGGTCAAGAAGTGAAAGGAAAGGAAGCAATGGAAGTTGATATGGGAGAAAGCAGAGCAACTTCGGAACAGAAGTGGAGGGAATTAGAAATTGCTGAATTGGAAGTCTTTTTGCAACGGAAGAAGTTGATAGTAGAGCAAGCCAAGTTGATGCTGAAACGATTCAAATCTGAACATAAATAGGGCATCGGTTATATGGTATTAGGTCTTTATCTTTAGGTTATTTTGATGCTTTGATATGGTATTTATTATTTGGTACCAAGGGTTTGCATTTATGTTTTGTTAAATATATTTTAATTTGATGCTTTGACATGATATCTATTAATTTTGTGTTGGGCGTTTTGTTTTTTTCTATGTTTTGATAAGTCTTGAGATCGTTTGCATGTTTTGATAGTTGCCTTTATATAGCATCACTGCTAAGAGTAACTATGGTTTGATGGTTACTTTATAATAATTTGGTGCAGTCCGATAATGAGAAGCTTAGTTAGAGGTTTAAGTAGGGTTTGTTGATTTTGGGTCTAAACTTATATTTCTTCAAGTTAAAATCAAGGTTGCTGTTTTATAATCTTCTGTTTTCATGAGTTTCAAAATGTTAAGGTTATTCTCATAATTTTTGAGATTGCTGGTGATTGCAGTTGATTTTGAGATGCTTATTTTAGAATCTTGTTTTGAAATCAAGTTTGTTAGTTTCCCTTTTGAAGGTTTAGTAATTGTTAGTCCTTATTGGATTAAGAACTCAAATTGCACATGGACATGCAAGGCTCCTACAAAAAAGACTAGAAGTGGGGGTTGGGGAAATTGCAATAGGCTCCTACCTATTGCAGGGAAGTAGAGTCCCTGAAACTATTTTCCATGTCCGTTTTGAGTTGTTAGATTGGAGGCACACATTGCCCCTGCTAAACTCAATTGCAGGCACAGAATGTTAATATGGGCTATGGATAGTTTTAATGCCTAAGACTTGGAGATGTTCTAAATGCTGTGAAATAGGTGCGTCCACTTGTAGCAGATTGTTAGAAGATTTGAAACAGGGAAATCACAATAATTGTTGCCCATGAGTTTTATTGTTATCATATTCTGAAATGGTGATAGAAAGTTGAAATTGCAACAGACCTCAACAAGGTTGCCCTTTCGATCGGTACCTTCTATTCTTTCCTCCTTTCCATCCAATATTAAGTTCCACGGCCTTTTCTAGAAGTTAGGCATCAAAAACATTTCTTTTGAAAGTATAAATTTATTAATTTCAAAAGCTTACATGTCGTAACAAGTCTTGAATTTTATAAATAAAAGACTTCCAAGTAATTGAAAAAAAGGGAGCAGTACACATACGAGAGGACTCAACTACTCCAAACAAAAGTGATATCAAGTAGAAATCGAGATCCCAAGCAAACAGAGACCTATCCCATACATCAAATAACTGACTAATCTTAATCCAGATATACCTACCCAGTCTTAAAATTACCAACTAATTCTAAATCTGATGCTAAAACAAGCATCAAAACCACACAAACAAAAAGAGACCCAATATTGCAACAAATTACACAGAAAAACTATAATCCAAGCCTATAGCCTCGACTTACAACATCCAAAAAAAGCAAAGCTCCACCAGCAGTAAACAACTCCACCCAAAAACAGACTTATGGTTGACGTTACTTGACCCGAACATATCAATTTAGGAATCATTCCCTATCTCAAAAGCCCCAATAGCGTTCATGCATCCATCTTCAAGCAGGCAGTCTGGTTCAATTCTTTGAAACTTCTCCATGCAAAACAACACTTTTGAAGCCAAACACCAACCCATCAGAAACACGTACACACTTCCAACTACATCAGCTGGACATCTCATGTTAAAAAATTCTCTTCCCCATCATTTGAAGCTCCCTTCTGTTCCTTTCTTGGCTTTAGCTCTTGCCACTGCCTCCCTTACCATGTCTGCCAGCAGCATATCCTCATCTTTCTCACAAATGAAACCCAATTTATTCTCAATTGAGCAAGCAACCTTCACGTCTTTTATTAGCACGTCATTCTTATTCTTGAATCCCCATTTGATAAAGATTTATTACCATGTCAAGCTGCAGTTAGGAATGGCAACCTACTCGCTAATTTTGACTTACCCGTACTTGAATTCAATTATAAAATCCAACATCTTTACCCTATCGAATCTAACTTACAAAAAATCCTATTAAAACTCAATAAAACTTAAACCCATTCATTTAGTTAAAAGTGATATAGGTACCCGTTACAAACCCGACCTGATCTAAATTCAATAATAAAAAATAAATTTTTAGTCAAAATTAAATAAAAAAAATGCAAAGTAAATTTTATACTTAGACGATTTATAAATTAAAATAAATATTATATCAATTATAAGCAATACATACACACAAAAAATAATATAAAATTTAAAATAAATATTAAAATATTCATTATCTATTATTGAGTTCAGGTAATAGATACATAAGATTAATATTGCTCATCATCCGAAAACATTTATAAAGAACCTTAATTTTTCTTAAATGAGCTAAACAATGCCACAGATCAATTTACATACTACTCATTTATAAAATACTAATAATGAGACTGGGAAATGAGGTGAGGGAAACAATGGTAATGGCAGCCGTAATACATACACTAAAAAATAATATAAAACATATAGAACCTCCGAAAAACGATAATCGATATGCAGTTAAAAATAGCAATGTGCCTACTAATTTGATGCTCATGTCTTTATTTTTTAAGGATTTATAAAATTTCATATTTATTTTTTGATGAGGTGGCAACATAAGATTTACCAACAGTTTATAGGAACTATGCATTGATAGTGCATCACATATAAATCTTAATTCTATTTGTACGAGTGATCCCATCGAGAAGTGATAGTGTAATTACAAGTAATGCTAACATCTTTATTAAAGAGCATATCTAATTTTAATTTTACGTGTGATCTTTAGTAATATTCTTCTATCTAATAAATATTTTAATATTTATAATCAGGTTTAAGTAGCAAAAAATTTTTATTTTACTACCATATCCTATCCAAATTCATTTATAGAATGCTCTAATCCTACTTAAATAGATTAGATAGTGTCGTGCTCTTGTTAACATGCTACCCATTGCCATCGTTAGACAAATGGACTTGAAATGACTAAAAAGGAAAGGAAAAATAACTAGGTATTTAACCAAAACGACGACATTTCCATAGGAAAAGATTTGAAAAGAACTAATAATGAGATGAGGTTATGAGTTGGGAGAGCCCTATGGTATCTTTTATTGGGATAAATATAAAATTTACCGTTATACTGTATACTTAGCTTATTATTTAATTTTATCGACATATTTTTATATGTGGATGATTTTTGAATAAGAATTATAGTGAAAATATTCATAAAATATTTTATTTATAAGGTTTAAATAAGTTTAGAGAATGAAAAATTGTAATATTGAATTTCACAATTTTTTCTTCATAATCATGAAAGCAAAAGAATTAGTGGCATTTTATGTCACCAGGGCCGCCCTAGGGTAAAGTCAGCAAAGCCTTTGCTTTAGGTCTCAAATTTTCATAAATCTCATAGTTTTATAATAATACAATAATTATATTAAAAATATATAAAAATTAATATAATTAATAAAATATCTACATATCCTCTCATGCTTAATAAATATCTATTTTCTCTCACTTCCCACATCTCTATTAATTTTCAACTATTTATATGATTTTTCATTAAAAATATGTAAAAGTCAAGATAATTAATAAAATTACACATTATGTGCTTTATAAATCTCAATTTTTTATCACTTTTCAATTCCTACATTGCTATTAATTCTCAACTACTTTTCCTATTCTCAATCAACTAATGATAATATGTATTTAATTATGTCCAACAGCTATTTTTTGTATATATAAAACTAATTATTTTTTTAATTTATAATATCTACCTATGAATTTTTTTTCTTTTCTCATTTTCTCTTTCTTTCTTAATTTCAATAAAAAAAAGGGCTCATTTTCTTAATTTCAAAAAAAAAAAAGACTTCATTTGAATATTTAGTTTTAGGCCTTTAACGTTATTAAGTCGCCTCTGTTGATTGGTATAGGAGGCTCTAACTTGGTAGAAATTGTCACACTCCCGACTTTGATATGGACTATGGGATATGTCAACTAAGCTATTTGAGGAGTTAATTTAAATTTTGATGTATGTGTTAAAAGATTTGAGAATATGATTAAGTGTATAGAGAATGATTTTGGAATTTATTTGGTACTTAAGGACTTTGATGAGACTTTGATGATACTTTGAATAAACTAAGTGTATGAAAAATGCACCATAACACTTAGGCAATTTATTAGAAAAATGATTGATGAATCTTAAAGTTTGAAGTTTAGATTAAGATTGAGATTTAATCTTATATTTTAATATAACTGTAAAAATCTTGAGTTATATGAATGATTTGAAGTGTTTGTGTGAATGAAAATGGATTAGATACTTAAAGAAGTGACTTTGGAGACTTGGGAGGAGTGAAAACTAGAATCTAGGCATGATTTATCAATAAATGTGCTACATCAATAGATGCAAAATAGAAAACATGAGGAAGGCAAGTTGGAAGAACATCTCAATAGAATCCACATGATTATCGATAGATGTCCACTTGAGAATCAAATAAAGCCTGTTGGACAAAAACTATTGATAGATCGACGGAATCAATCGATACATGGCCACACAAGATGAATATCAAGCAAGTTGAGAAGCATCTATTGATAAACTCGTGAAATCTATCGATAAATAGCTAAACAAGGAAAATGTGAAGGGGTCTAGTGCACCATCTATCGATAAATGGAAGGTCAACACCAAAAATAATAGTGGGATCTATCAATAGATGCATACATCTATCTATAGATGAGTGTGAAAATGCAAAATAAAAAGGGGTTTCAAGCTATCCGTTCATTTCAAAACAAAAGGAAAACTCTCCTCACTCTCTACCCTTTTGAAACCCTAAACCCCCAATAAAATTTAGAGCTCATTTGAAGTGGATCTGAGCTTAGGACAGCATTATTAAGGTAAGATCAAACCTTTCTACCAATTGATTTTCGATTTAATCGGTTTATAACTTTGAAATCCATTTGCTCTAACTTTGGTGTTACTCCCCTTAGACTTTGTTGAGAATTCGAAGTTAAGATTAGGTGACCTTTGGACTTTGTTGGGAATTTGAAGTTGAGATTAGGTGACCTAGCACCAAAGGTAAAGATTTAAACATTTTGAACTTAGGATTTGAAACCTAGATTTTCACAACCATGAGTGATTGAAACCAAACCTAGTTTGAAATGCTAGAAATGGTCGAAAGCTAAGAAATAATTATTATTTTGATTTGTACAGGGGGGAAATGAAATTGTTAGAGCATCATTGATCTAGAGAACCATTAGAGGCGAGAAAAGCTCGATTTTGGCTGTGGAAGAGCCTTCGTTTGTCAATGTGAGTGAAGTTTATTGTTTGAATAATGCATGTAATGCATAACTCATGATAGATGAATTGCCATGGTACTTAATATGATATGTATATGCCTAGAAGGTTATGCATAGGCTAGTAATTATTGATATATGTTATTATGTATGTACACTATGATGTGAGCCACATGGTGGCAATATTTTTGACTCGAGGGTATATGGAACCTAGATTATGAGGTTATCCATGTTATGCTATGTATGTCTAGATAGTAGCGGTGCTACATTTCGAAAACTAAGTTGCCTAACTATATATGAGATCAAGATATATATTTGGAGATAATACTATATGATGCATAGACTAATGGAGGATTATTGTTATTATGCTTAGTTGATGTGTATAAGCCTATGGCTAAATGATGTGAAATAGTTTATGTATGTGAGGCTATTTGTGAGACCTTGACCTTTATAGACTCGTAGCTAGAAGTAAACATGATATCACTGACTAGAGGTAATTTCGTCATTTCCTTAGTAAGCCCCTAGAAGTAAGCTTTCAAACAATATTAAAGGCCTAAGTAGGCCTAAGGTATAAATGAATGATGAAAATAAGGGTAAAATTACAAAGGAAATAAAAATAATGATGATTTTCAAGGTAGGGGCAAAATGGTCATTTTTCATCTCGAGTCAAAATTTTTAAGTTTTCATGAACCCGAGTATTTCTAGACTATTATGGACCTTGTCCTAGTGTCAAAAAAGTAAAAAGATTGCACAAAAGATTGGAGGAGAACAAGCAAACTTGTTAAGGGCATTTTCGTAATTTAAGAAAATATTGGATAAGCTTTAGGTATAAATATCATTTGTTCCAGCAGCTTCTTTGTCACAACCCGAAACCTCCCTTGGGCCCATGACAACCGCCGCGACGTCCTGATTGATACTCATTACCCAGAATACCAATCGGAACCCTACAAGGCTTACATATCAGTTTTCAACAATTTTCAGTTGTTTCCGGCTCAAGTAAATCAAAAGACAAAAAAATAGCATTTTTATATAAAACAATATTTATAGAAACACGTGTAAGTAATCTTTTATAACTTAGAAGTAAAATAAATTCATACCTACAATAATTTACAAAGTTATAATGTACAATAATAATTACAATGAGAAGTGGCCCCTAAATACACCAAGTGTTGGTGATAGTAACCTACTGTCTGTGAGATAGAGGGGTCAATTGGAATCCTCGACAAAATCGGTATCTACAAGCTACCACAGGCTTGAAATATTTGGAAAGAAGGTGGGTGAGATTTTGCAATCCCAATGAGTAAACAGACACTATCATAAATATCTAAAGGCGAGTAAAATAGAGGCAAGTTTAAACAATAAATTACAAACCATTTCATAAGGTTTTCAATTTATTTCTTAAACCATAAAATATTTGTAATTTACCATAAAATAAATTCATACCTACAATAATTTACAAAGTTATAATGTACAATAATAATTACAATGAGAAGTGGCCCCTAAATACACCAAGTGTTGGTGATAGTAACCTACTGTCTGTGAGATAGAGGGGTCAATTGGAATCCTCGACAAAATCGGTATCTACAAGCTACCACAGGCTTGAAATATTTGGAAAGGAGGTAGGTGAGATTTTGCAATCCAAATGAGTAAACAGACATTATCATAAATATCTAAGGCAAGTAAAATGGAGGCAAGTTTAAACAACAAATTACAAACTATTTCATAAGGTTTTCAATTTATTTCTTAAACCATAAAATATTTGTAATTTACCAAAACAATTGTTAAGGCTTCTGACTTTTATTAAAAACAAGGCTCAAGCCAAAACTAATCCTCAGGGATACCTTGGCTGAGGCATCTAACCGAGTCCGCCAAGGTTGTTAAGATATTTACCTGTGAAACACATTTTTATTTTTAAAACAAGCCGTTCCTTGGCGTTGGCCGAGTTACACATTCACGTGGGGGTTCGACGTGAAGTGAACTCTAATACTACCCCGGGAGTTACCCTTATCGCTTCTACAACCGAAGTAATTATATAACCGGGTTTACCATGCCCTTCTAATAGGCAGTCCACGAAAACCCGTCACTGCAGTAACTAAACCCACCAATTTTAATAAAATTTTGACAGTATAACGTGGCTTTTATTTATTTACCCAGCCTGCATAGTAAAATCAGCTTACATTTATTCCCAATGCAATTATAAAATATAGCCACATATACTCATATATCATAAGCCATTCATAGTAAAATATATATTTCAAAATAATTGACAGCTTCCAATTACTCAATTTCATAATCAACACAATATATTTTTATTTGTCACATTTATTTCTAAAACATCAAAAATCTCGTTTTAATCTCATTTTCGTTTCATAAAATATATAAAGAGTATTTAAAAATAAGCTCTAGATAATTTACAATAATAATAGGTTTACTCACCGTTTGTACAAACTAAATGCTTTCTAGGTGCCCCGATCACTGTTCGTCGAGTACGACTTCCTTGCCTTTACCGGAAGGCTCTCCTCCTAAACACATTGCAAAATTTACCCAATTCACCACATTGATGTTAAATTACTATATAATTGGCTTAAATCCTATACTAATGCATGGTATAAAATGCAATAGTCTAAAACGGCTTAAACGCGGTATTAACCTATTTTTGGCACTTTACCCGATAACTTGCTAACGCGCTCCATTTTAACTCTAAATTGTCCCATTTTCTCTCCAACATTTCTAACCATTAAATATCAGCCAATAACTCACTAAAATCACCAAAATCAGCTCACTTTCCTCCTTGGAAAAATTCGGTCAAAAATGGGACATTAACTAGGTAAATTTTTCACTTTGTTTTTCTATCACATTTAACCATTTTTCATTATTTTCTCTTCATTTCTCTTAGAATAAAAAATCAATTCATCATCATTGTACATCATTGAAGATTCAGCCAAGGGTTGGTGTTGTGAAAATTTCATGCTTTCTTGCCCAATTTGATTTCTATACACATTTAACTAACTAAAACTATCAATTTAACTAAAAATCAAAATATAAAAATTTCAAATTCCTCCCCCTTGAATTTCGTCCAGCCCTTGATATCACTTTTTGATCTCTCTCCTCAAGCATGCTAAATGGAAACAAAGGCATAAGAAAGGTAGAAATCAAGCCAAAGTCGAAAAATCTTACCGTTAGATGCGTAAACGGACGAAAAACGCGATTTCCCCTTTGAATTTTCTAGTTTCCCTTTGGTTTTTCTCTTTTCTTCCGTTCCTCTCTATTTTCTTTCTTGTTCTCTCCTTATGGCCGGCCATCACTTAATATGGGGTTTAAATGGGCTGATTTTCCATTAAAATAATATTAAACAATTAAAAAGTGCCATGTGTCACTTTTCCAGTGGCCTATTTTTAAACTTTCATTCATTTGTTTCCAAATTTTCACCATACACTTGTCCCACATATCCACAGCTTAGATAAAATTTTCAGACTTATCCAAAGTCTTGGGGGAGTAATTTTTAAAATTTACACTTTTACCCCCGTAAAAGTGAAAAATTTCATTTTTGCCCCAAAAATTGAAAAATTGCCCATAAACATATTTTTCATCCCTTATACTCATACCATTCTCCAATTTGTCAAATTTGATCTAAATTCTCTCAAAATCTCAAATTTTGTCTACGAGTGGCAAAATTACGATTTTGCCCCTACACTCCAGAAATCACCAGAATTAAACTTTTTGACTTCCTATCATTAAATTATACTCCAGATAGTTAATCTTGGTAAAAAATTTCACTCCATGATCAAATTATTATCTTAGGTGGCAAAATGACGATTTTACCCCTAAACATCAAAATTTCCATTTTTTCCCCAAATGAATCCTCGAACTCCGAACAATCATTTTTAGTCATTCCTGGACTATAAAATATTAAATTTCATCCTATGATTCCTATTTGAACTAATTCGAGGTTAAATCAACTCAAGTGTACCGTTAGGTAGAATACTGGGTTTCGTCTATTCTTAGGACTTTTCTAACGTAATAACATGCTACTCAGTGTATGTATGTCATGACATGTGTTTATAGGGTCGAGTTTTACATTCTTCATTTCTCTAGCAGCTTCTTCTTCTTCTCCCTCTTATCTCACGTTGCTTTCATCCTCCATGGAAGCTTGTTTTGAAACCTCCATAACTTCTCCCAAGCTAGCTCCAATTTTCATGCTTTTGTGCACCCTTTCATAGAACCTTTGTGCTCTTTCACTCTCTCACTTTAAAACCCTTGAAAAGTCTTACTTCCATACTCCCTCTCACTAGCTAGGTGTTTTAGAGAGAGAAAGAGAGAGCTTCTATTATAGCTTGAAAATTATTGGAAAGAATTTCAAATGTACAAAGCTACCAAGGTGAGTAGTGAATTAAAATTGATTTTTAAGTGTTGAGAATGGCTAGTGATTAGACTTGTGAGTGTTTTGTAGTTAAGGTTGTTCATTCATTTTAGAGTGATTAGGATAGTGAAAATAGATAACCACTTAATGGCAATTGGAAGCTAGATAGGAGATAGCTTTTAGAATTTATAGTTATGTGATTTGAGTTAATTGTGATGCTAATATGATGATAGGTTCCAACAAAGCCCCATCGCCCCATTTGGACCATTAGAGGAAGTTGGAGTTGAGTAAAGATTTAACGAATACTGGTGAGTGAACTTGCATTTCAAAATTTCTTTGGGAAATGTAGATGTATTTGGGTGAAACATTTGAATGATTTTATCCAACCTTTCTTTAAAAATGTGTGCTGGGGACAAGCCCTGAATAAAATGTTTGATGTTGTGAAATGTGAAATGTGTATAAGGATGAATCCATGTGCTCTTATATTATGTTGGTATGTATATATATATATATGTGTGTGTGTGTGTGTGTGTGTGTGTGTGTGTGTGTGTGTGTGTTGAGGGTTACACTAGCCTGGTTCTCGCTGTAGCGAGAAACATTCTGTCTTGTTTACTTATTTGTTTGGTTACTGCCCTATTTTCCACTTCTTTAGCACCATAGTTGATCATGGACTTCCAAAATCAAGGAATTAATTAATTAAGTTTGAAATGCTCGACTAGCTGAGAAACCCTCGGTCAACTAATAATTTGAGCCCAAATTTCGCTGCAGTGAAAATTCATTCTCACTACAGCTACATTGCAATGAGAATGCCTTTCCGCTACAACGAGGACCCGTCATTTCACTTGACTTGTTAAATGCTACTAAAGCTAACTATCTAAATTCTTTGATATGTATGGATCCTTCATCATCAAGCGATTAAATAATTGAGGGTTTAATGAGGGGTTTTAATAAGAATTAAACTAAATTGCATTGTTTTTTAAAATAAGTGCATTATGAATTCTTAACTTCTCTTATCGATTGCTTATTCCCTTCCTTTGTTCACTCACTAGGTTTATACTCACCGTTTTCAACTTCATGTTTTCAGATCAGGAGACAGTCGGTAACTAGGTCGATGTGTCCTTGTAGATTCGTTTCCTTGGTAGGTATCTCGGCATTCAATAGCTGAACTTTCACTTAAATCTCTTCACTAGAAGTCGAGTATCCCTTTTGTTGTGTATAGACAAACCGGATGTAAATTATTAAGATATATGTTTTAAACAATATATGTATATTTGATTGGTAATGCTACTATGAGATGGCAATGGTTATCATTATTTTGAATTGGAATTATGAAATATAACTTTGACAACTTTTGATGGAATGATGAACGGGTCATATAGATAGGCTTGCTTGGGCTTAGTGGGCTATGTCCACTGGGCTCATGCACCGGTCATGGCCTAAAATTTGGGTCGTGACACTATTAAACCATGGTTAGATGATATGAAACATGATATGAGTCATTATGGCATTATGGCCTATGAACATGATTATATTCTATTCGATGTGTGAATTCTATATGTTGATTGATTTGAGGTTGAGTGGTGTCCTTCTCTTGTGACTATGTTATGCCCTTGTAGGAATGATAGTAAGTAGGGACGGTGGTAGAAGTCCTGCCTACAATGCTTTAATGCCATCCATTAAGTGATTTTGAGTGATGACGTTGACTTTTCGTCAGTAGCTTCAGCACTAGGCATGATTTGAACTCTCCGCTAATCACTTCGGTGTCATGCGTGATTTGACTTCGCATCAGTTGCTTCGACGCTAAGCATGATTTGACTCTCCGTCGATTGCTTTGACATCATGTGTGATTTGACTCCGTTGACTGGTCACTGTACATGATTTGGCCATGTCTAAAGAGGACCACTTGTTGACTATGTATGATTATGATTATATGCATTGTGAATGGTAATGTTATGAAATATGAGCTTGTGATTATCGATATGAGATGAATTATGGTTAATATGTGATGAAAAGTTTCAAGGTAAGCAAATACGATCATTGAGTTTTGATGTGACTATTTGGCAACTATGGTGTGCCTACGGATCTTGGCTTCAAAAATGGCTATAAGGTAAACTTAAATTAGATATAGATCATTATGAAGTCGTAGGTTGGACTGATCATGATAGTGGCATGCCATTTGACATGTAGTCACAACTAGACTTAGTTTAGTGTAATATGGGTAAAGATATCAAAGTGATTCACACACACTTGACATCAGAGATGTTTGTTTATTAGTTATGCTTACCTTATGATTAAGCTTTATTATATGTCTTCGTATATGGTTGTGCTTATGTTAACACCACATATTGAATATTAGATGACTTACCCTTTATGTGTATCATTTGCAGCTAAAGCAAATTACGAGATTGCGTAGTTGACATCATCTATCGATAGACACATTTTGGCATTCGATAAGTTTTTTATCGATAAGTCCATTCTGCTATGTTTAAGTTGTAATAGCTTCTGCTTTTGGTCTTGATTTCCCGTCTATGTTTTACTCGAGAATTGTGTGGGCACTGTGTTGCCTTATATTATTGTGTTACGAGTTGTATGGGACGAACCCATTTTGTTAGTCAACATATGGCTTGAATTATTATGACTAAATGTTTAATTTGAAACTATGTGCCAAGAGGTAATATTGTAAATATTGGAATTATGTTATAAAATGAATTTTGATGGTTATGTAAACCATAGAATTTTGTATTGTGAATGTTTCAAGGCTTGTACTCTAAAGCTTGTTCAGGTCTCGTGGACCTTGCCTGCTAGGCTCGTGTGCCAACCATGGTTTTCCAATTTGAGGCATGACAAAAATATTAGTTATTAGAGAAGTATACATAATTTTTGCAGCTTCGGAATGGTGCCAATGGATTAAGTTGTGTATTTTCTATTTCATTGATTTATAAATTAAAATAAATAATTTGTCAACCACAAGTAACTCATACACCCAAAAATAATATAAAATTTTAAATAAATATAAAATATTAAATCAAGTTCGAGTAACTAATGCCTAAAATTACTACAGTTCTCTATCTTGAGCCCATTTATAAAATCTCTTAATCTTACTTAATGCCACACAGCCTTTCACACACTAATCATTATCTTCCCTAGGCAAATAAAGCTGCATTGGCCGACAAAATGTGATGGAAATCGAAGTACTTGGTTGAGATTTGAAAGCAAAGAAAAAAAGAGCAGGAAACCAAATCTGCGATGTTTCCATAGCAAAAAAATTTTAAAATACTAATAATGAGATGGGGATATCAGGTGAGGGAATACGTACACTAAAAAATAATATAAAAAATTAAAATAAATAAAAATATTTTATTATTTATATTTAGGTTTAGGTAATAGGTGCTCTACTTTTACTGTCGTATCCTCAAATACTAATAATGAGACCAGGATGTCAGGTGATGTGTCTTTAAAGCTAAAGAAGATGCTTGGCATGGTGAAGCTTGAATTAAAGATTTTTACTGAGGCAATGTTGGAATTAAACCCAGTTAAATATTGTTGATTATGTGGTTTGTTTCCATCATTTACTTCAACGTTTCTTTGGTGTGATGATAGCTTTTTACAATTGAATCTCTATAAATTAATACATTAAAGATCATGAAAATTTATTAATTAAATAAAAAATATTTAGACCCTGTTTGGTTTGATTTTTTTTAATTTAAAAGTAATTATGAAGCTTTTATAAAAAATAATAGTTTTTAAAATTAAATTAAAAGTTGTTTGGTAAATTTTTTTTATAAATTTTTTTTATAAGTTATAATTTTTGTTAAAATTATCATATAAGATATTTCTTTTTTTTTAGAGAGTAATATTGTAATTATTTTTAACAAATGAAGATATTTTTGGAACAAAAATAAAAATTTTCTTGTATTTTTAAAAGAAAAGAAGAAAAAACTTCTCCTTGGAGCTTTTTTTTAAGCTCTTTTTTTTAATTTTATACTTAAAAAAAAGTTATTTTTTTAAGAGCTTCTCAGAAGATCATGTTTGACCTGATTTTTATTTTTAAGAGGTAAATAAGATAAAAAAAATTAAGCCAAACATGCATTTAATCAATAAATTAATAATTTATTAATTTATATATCAATTAAGCTTTTCTTATGCTTAATTGATGATTAAATTGGTTGTTTGGCATTAGCGTTGATATTAGAAGCTATCTCGCATAAAGATACATTAAAAGCGATAATCATCTTATATAATTTTTTTTTATGATACGAGAACATTATATTAGAGTTTTTTTAATATATTCAAAAAAGTTAGAAATAAGATTTAATGAGATATTAATTTAAAAAAAAAATAAGTGACATTGAAATCATATTTTACAAAAACCTCTTAATTGAATCATACATCTATATATATATATATATAATTATGATATGTAATGAAATTATTAATTTATATATTAAAAGAATCTTATGTGTTTTTTTAAAGTATATTATTTTATAAATTTAATAAATTATTAATTTATTATATTGATTTTAAATCAAAATTGATTAAAAATATTATTTAATTAAAATTATGAATTTATTTAAATATTAATTTATAAAGATTATAATGTTGTTGGGATTAACCAAGGTTATATATAACTTTATGTGGCCATCATTTTGAAAGCTAGAGGGGTTTTGGTTATTGAAATTTTGTCAGGCGATAGCTACGATTGCGGTAGTCTGCTACTCTACAAATTCTAATGATTACTTCAATGGGAAACGTTTAGCCAATCCCATATATCCAATTTTAATTATATTTTTTGCTTTGCTTGAAAATCATTTAAACAATATGGATGCAGAAAAATCAAAATTATTAATAAATTACTGATATAAAATAGAAAAAAAGATATATTAAGAAATTAATTGAAAGAAGAATTGAGAAAAAATTTTTAGTTTATTTCTTATGAGAGAAGAATTTTTTGTTATTTTTTATTGTTATTGATTTTTATTTTTCATAAATTACAAAGCTTTATTTATAAAATTACATAGAGGTTATGAATAAAACTTGAAAAGTTAAAAGATCTAATAGACACGTTCATTTATTCATAACAACCACAACCAAATAAATTATTGAATATTTTGAAATTTTGATTCTATTAATTAATTATTTTTGATAACATTAAATATTTTATATTTATTATTATTATTTATAGATTTACGTAACAATTCTTTTATGAATGAAAACAGGGTTTCATAAACTTCATCTAAGCGAATATCAGTACATGATGACTGTTTACGTTCATAAATCAGTTCTGCAATTAGGATTAACAGAACTAACTAAAAGATTATGTCATCCCGAAGATCATGGGGAGCCAGCTTCTGTCGATTGCTTGTAGTTACCGTTGACCGAACTTTCTTGCTGCTTTCATCTCAGCAACCACTCTTTCCAGCCTGCAAACCTTTGCTTTCATACTCGCAGCGATATCATTGAGTTCCGCCATTGCCGTTGAAGGCTCCCTACATGGTGGAAGTTCGTTGCTTGCGACTGAAGAGGGCCAACTTTGAGATTGAGACGATGAGCTTTTGCCCTCTCCAGCATCTTTACAATCAACACCGTCGTGCTTGTGCTGAGGTTTCAACATTTCCGCTACTGCCAGTTTACCTTAGAAAGTTTTTGTGGCAGTCACTGCCACTTTATATTCATCGGTAGAGTATCTCCGACGTTTCGCCTTTCACTGGTTGCATATAAATTGAAAAAATTAATTAAATTCTGAAAATTTTAATTTTAAAAAATTTAAATATTGAGAACATTTTTAATTGAATATTTTGTAAAATTTGAATCCTGAATTTAATTGAATATTTTTTATATTACTTTAATTTATTTAATATAAATAAATAAAGAAATTATGATGAGGCTTTAGGGATCTTTCCCTGCCTGATTGGATTTTGCCGCCTCTTTTCTTTTCTTTTTTTTTTTGGTTAATAAAAATAGAGTAAAATGTAATGTTTTGGGGACTTTAAGCTACGACTTAGGGAATTGATTGAAAATTGAAAGCCAGAGAGAAAGAGTGGGAGGGAGGGGCAGAGACGCCTCGAGAATCGAAGCTCTCACTTTCCCTCGCAAATTACAACTATACCAATATAAAAAGGCATCTCACTCTCTTGCCCAGAAAATATAAACACATCTATTCCTCACTCTCTGCTCTCATCAATGGCTTTCTGGGGTCGCTTGCTCTTTCCTTTTTGTTCTTCTGATTTGCAGTCTGTACTATGTTCTTTTCTTAAAAGAGATAATTTGGTTGATTTTTGCAGGGATCGAAGTGAAACCTGGAAGACCATTCACTCACTCACCTCTAAGCTCGAGGCTTCATCTCTCCCAGGTATTATTAGTTAGTTTTTTGGGGTTTTTTTGTTGGGTTGATGATTGATTCTTTATATCTGATGGGACAATCGAAATCCTTAAAATTTGTATAAATATATTTTGTCAGGCAACGTTAGGAATGGGCAGTTCAATGCAAAAGAGTATAGTTCAATGCAATGTGGGAAACAAGAGCCCAGTATATGTTTGCTGTTTGTTTCCTGATAAAGCAGAGTGTTGTCAACTCAATTTGGAATTTGAGGAAGCTCATGAAGTTGTTTTCTCTGTCATTGGTCCTCGAAGTGTTCACCTTACTGGTTACTATCTGCCCAATTCCTCCTGTAATCATCCCAATGACGAATCGTATCCTTTTTTTATTATTCTTTTGGAGTCTCTAATTTGCTTCAAATGATTGTTTTCTTTTCAATTTTTTCATTAACTATGTTGCTCAGAGAATCCTACGGGGAAGATATTGGAGAGTCAGACACAGAAAGATCAGAGAATAGTGAAGACAGTGAATATGGTGGCAGTTTTATTAATGATGATGACCCACCAAATGTCCCATCTTCTCCATACCTCTCTGCTAAATGTATGTCTGACCTCACCCCTTTAAATGCTTTGCATTTTCTTCTTTTCTTTGAATCTAGTTTTATCTGTCCACATTGTTCTTGCTAACTCTAAGTCTTAGATACATGAACCATGATTGTAAATATTATGCAAAAAATGGTCTTGCATATGAAAACTTGTTTTGATCATGTCATTTAATTACATGCCCAAATCTGTAAATTAAGGTCCGCTGTTAGTTCTCAAGTGACAAGCATTTTTGTTTTCCATAATTCTGTTCTTTAGTTTAATTTTATTAAAAGGTGTGGCAAAATATGCATTGGTAAGTGTTTTCTAATTTAAGTTCTTTTGTTGTGTCTGACTTCAGCAAATGAAGAAATCTTTGACTTAAAGAAATCTAAGAATGGTAAAGGAACGCGGAGAAGGCTTAGAAAGAAGTACCAACTGAGTGAATCTGAAAATGAGGAAAGTTCTCAGCAAAAAGTTTTCACCAGTGCTGTTGCTGCTGCAGAAGTATTGGACAGTGAATTTGAAGATACCTTGCCTATTTCTTCTCTCTGTAGGGGAAACAATGCATCGGATAGTGCAAAGGTTGACGTGGAGGAAAAAGCTAGGAAGGAAATAGATAATCTTAACAACAATGAGACTGAAGACATTGTTTTAATGTCGGAAGGGACTACTGCTGCAATAGGTGTTAGGCCTGAAAGGTAGGATTGTTGTAAAACTTAAAAGAAACAGATAAGCCTATCAAACGATGAGAAATACAATGCAATAGCTGAACAAACTTTATTGAGAAGAGGGCGTGGGGGTGCCAACTATTATCTGTTAAACTTATGGTTGTTTGCTTCATTTATCATTTCTGGCTTGCAGTTGATATGGTTTAACTTTAATTTTTTGTACTGGCTTACAGTGAATCAGGTGTCAGGAATGAAGAAACACAGAAGGTTGTGCTTGGCGTTGATGATGGTATGCCAAAGAAGAAAAGAGAAGGGGTGGTCAAGGAGGAAAGATTTTCTGAAGATGATCATGGCATGACTGGAAAAGCAGTATTGGAACAAAATGAGCAAAATCAGAAGTTGGCCAGTAATGAGTGAGTGTTATTTTGCTTAAAAATTTGCTTGTTTAATGAATTGAGCATTAGAGAGTGGAAAATGACGTGGAGGAAAAAGCTAGGAAGGAAATAGATAGAATGAGACTCAAGATAATGTTACAATGTCAGAAGGTACTAATTAAAAGAAACAGAAAAGCCTATTAGTTGATAAAGGAATACAATGCAATAGCTTAACAAACTATATTGAGAAGAGGAGCTTGAGGTGCCAACTATTATTATGTTTGTTTGCTTCATCAATCATTTTTGGCTTCCAGTTGATTTGGTTTAACTTTAATTTATTCTTACTGGCTTACAGTGAATCAGTTGTCCCGAATGAAGAAACACAAAGGCTTGTGCTTGGTGTTGATGATGGTATGTCAAAGAAGAAAAGAGCAGTGCTGGTCAAGGAGGAAAGATTTCCTGAAGCTGATCATGGCATGACTGGAAAGGCAGTATTGGAACAAAATGAGCAAAATCAGAAGCTGCCCAGGAATGAGTGAGTGATATTTTGCTTAAAAATTTTGTTGTTTAATGAATTATGCATTGGATAATGGAAAATGATGTGGAGGAAAAAGCTGAGAAGGAAATAGATGAAATGAGACTCAAGATAATGTTACAATGTCAGAAGGGACTAATTAAAAGAAACAGAGAAGCCTATTAGTTGATAAAGGAATACAATGCAATAGCTTAACAAACTATATTGAGAAGAGGGCCTTGAGGTGCCAACTATTATTATGTTTGTTTGCTTCATCAATCATTTCTGGCTTGCAGTTGATTTGGTTTAACTTTAATTTATTCGTACTGGCTTACAGTGAATCAGTTGTCCCGAATGAAGAAACACAAAAGCTTGTGCTTGGTGTTGATGATGGTATGCCAAAGAAGAAAGGAGAAGTGCTGGTCAAGGAGGAAAGATTTCCTGAAGCTGATCATGGCATGACTGGAAAAGCAATATTGGAACAAAATGAGCAAAATCAGAAGCTTGCCAGTGATGAGTGAGTGATATTTTGCTTAAAAATTTTGTTGTTTAATGATTTGTGCATTTAATAGTTGAAAAGTCAACATGGAGGAAAAAGCTAGCAAGGAAATAGATAAAATGAGATTGAAGATAATGTTACAATGTCAGAAGGGACTCATGCTGCACTAGGTTTTCAGCTTGATATGTAGCTAGGTTTGTTGTGTGACTTAAAAGAAACAGACAAGCCTATCAAATGATAAAGAAATACAATGCAATAGCTTAACAAACTATATCGAGAAGAGGACCTTGAGGTGCCAACTATTATTATGTTTGTTTGCTTCATCGATCATTCCTGGGTTGCAGTGGATTTGGTTTAACTTTAATTTATTCATGCTGGCTTACAGTGAATCAGGTGTCAGGAATGAAGAAACACAAAAGCTTGTGCTTGGTGTTGATGATGGTATGCCAAAGAGGAAAAGAGAAGAGCTCGTAGAGGAACAATTTCCTGAAGCTGATCATGGCATGACTGGAAAAGCAGTATTGGAGCAAAATCAAAAGCCTGCCTGTAATGAGTGAGTGATACTTTGCTTAAAGATTTTGCTGTTTAATAAACTTTGTGCTTCCATGTTTGTCCTCATCTTAGTTATATGTTTTTTAAGGAATCATTCTTGTTTTAACAATCACTATACAATATGTTATTATAGGGAAGAGAACTTTCAACATAGTCTCTTGCTAGCTTCCACTGAAGTGGCTGTTGAAGATGGAGCAAAGCCAATGAGGAAAAGAAAAGAACAGGTAGAAGAGAAAACACTTGAAGACAATGTTGCTGAAGAAGATAAAGGCCAGAAAAACGGTTCAAATTTGGATGCCGTAACCCTGGACGTATATGTGGAGGATAAGGAAACTCAAAATCAAGTTAATGAAAAGTAAGTGTTGACTTACTTGACTTGTGAATGGCCATGTGTGCAATTGCAGTCTTTTTCATTTTCTATACATGACACATCTACCTTGGGTGCATGAGTTGAATTTGCCTGCAAGACTTTTTATTCTAGTTCTAGTCTTGTAATGGCAAATCTTAGCCATTAGCTATTTGCAGGTGTTTTAACAGTGATACTGATCAATTTCTTTTATAAAATCAATCTAGGAGGAGGAAAAGGAAGAAAAGGCGCAAGAATAAGGACAATGGGGATGCCATGAAGATGGAAGCACCTCTCTTATCAGGCATTGAAAAGGATAGATCTGTTATGGACATGGATGGTGAGAATGCTAATGACGAGGCAATTCAGCTGTCAAATGGAATGATCATTGAAGAGTTAGAAATGGGGAAACCAGATGGCAAACTAGCTTCTCTTGGTAAAAAGGCATGTAGTCTTGATTTACTATTTTGTCCATTTTGTAATGACTATGCATATTCTCTCCTTGTAAGTTCTGCCATGTTGAACTAAAGGAAATTATTTAAAGAGTTTTGATTGAAAACGATTCTCTTTGTGTTAGGTTCGTGTCCGTTACACTGGAAAGTTGAAGGAGAGTGGAGAAGTATTTTATTCAAGCGCTGGAAAAGCTCTGTTAAAGTTTCGGCTTGGTAGGCATCTTTGGTTAAATTATACTTTACTAGTACAGTGGTTTTTTGGTCATTGCCTAATTCAAAAAGGTATTATCTATTCAGTTTCTTATCATATTGCAAAGTTTTTATGAACAAATGTCCCTACACATTCTAGGGAGACTGGTTATTAGAGAGAGTGGGCAAGTATTTGATTTGAATGCTGCTCTTTGCAAATATGTATTTGTTTTACTAACCTTTTAAGTTAGGACTTTTAACTATGTTGCTTTTGCAGGTGGGGAAGAAGTTCCAGAGGTATGGAATGTTGGCATTGATGGTATGAGCTTTGATTTTGTTTTCATAAGTAATTTTTATCCATTAACAAATTGAATTTCTATTTTCCTAGAATTATGTTCCTTATGAGTGTAATGTATTGTGATTTTTAGGTATGCGAGTTGGTGGCAAACGTAGACTCACTGTTCCACCATCAATGAGGTATGCAATTCAATTTGGTTAAATACACCAAGCTCATTTCTCTATTATGTTTTTACTCTTGGCCTGGTCCAGTTCCTTCAATGATGTACTTGGGTTTGTTTTGCAGTTATAGAAATGAAGGGGCTAGTGAGAATATTCCACCGGACTCGTGGCTGGTTTTTGATGTTGAATTGGTTAAAGTCAGGTGAAATGGTTGGCAGTGCTTGGTTTGTTTAGTGTTTGCTAAAGCTGGCTTAATGCTTTTGACAAGCACAAGTTTTTGGTAATGAGCTTTAGATGCTTGCAACTAGTAGTTTAGCTTCTGGACTTGGCGATTGTACAATGTCTGTTGCTTGGCTTGGGAAGGTTTGGAAATATGTAGCTTTGGCTTTGTGCAGCAAAAGTTCTTTTTGTTGAAAAAATATGTGTAATGCCTTTTATAGATCGTCAATTGAAGCATATATTTCACCAGGATTTTTTCCTCAACTGAGGATTTAAAAAACAAATGAAAGCAGAAAAATTGGCAATTGCCACCTAGGCCAAATTTTATAGCCAAAAAAATAAAATAAAATTTATGTGAGGAACATGTCAAGGTAAAAATATTAAACTAGGGACTTACGTATTTTGCTTGAGAAACTTGAGGAAAGAAGACATAATCAATGTTATTTAACCCCTATTAAGTTTTTGAGTGAGGATAAAAGGATTATAAAAGAAATCCCAAAAATGGTCCAATTTTTTTTAATTAAATAAACAAAAAAATAAAAGAATTATAAAAGAAAGCTAGTTATTGCCTTTTTTAAAAAATTAATTGAAAATATAACACTGTTCACTCATTTGAATATAAAAGTGAAATATAATTTTATACGAAAAAAAACCCTTAAAGTGTTATATGAAAAAATGTTATATCACAAGATATCTATGTAGAATTTACTCTTTATTGATTATATTTTAAAAATATCTTATTTTGATTGATTTATTTATGAATTTATAGGTTTTGTTATTAAATTTATGTAATAAATTATTGTCATATTAAGATAAAATAGTTGTGATAAAACAAAAGGAAAAAGGTGAGATTTAAACAAATGAAGAAGGAATTAAAAGTCTATTACTTAGGAAGAATCAAAAGGGCAACAAAGTGACAAAACGATGTCAAACGTTTTTTAGCTTGCATTCAACTTCTATTTGTTATATTAAAAAACTGAAATATATTAAATGTATAAAATAAAATAAAATAAACTGGATTATAGAATAAGTTTTGTGGTTACTATGCCCGGGCATTTTCATCCTTGTGCTGTGGTGGCAAGGGGAGGGCAAAAAGAAAAGAAAAAATAAAAAAAAGGGACAAAATTAAAAAAAAAAAAAACCAAGATTAAGAGATCCAGTGCATTCTAGACCAATAAACCTCAATGGATAGCCCAATTATAACTTATAAATTTGATTAATATTTAAATATTTTTCATCATTCCCCAAGTCTGAATTTGAAAGATTAAAACAAAAACTTATAATTAAGAGATATAAATCTTATCTCTATGTAATCTAATGAACCAATAAATTTACATGCCATTGAACACTAGACTATACATACATAACTTATGTTGCTGTTTTTATTGGGATTGTCTTTTAAAAAAAATGAAATTATGAGAACAAATAATTTTTGGAATTGAACTCATAAACATATGTATATGTGTGTGTGTGTGTGTGTGTGTGTGTATTTCTTGGAGTTTATGACAAATAGCATAAAGGAAGGCACTGAAAATTAATTTAGCCTCGTTCATGTAGTTACATCAAATGTCACTATTGAAGATGTACTCAATTGCATAATCAAACAATAACACAATATCATTAATTTAGTTAGTAAAATTTTTTAAAATTACAATAAATTGCATGATTTGGGTTCATCTCTTTGTAGATAACTAACTGTACGTTTTGTTTCAAGTTATCATGTCACGACCCGGAACTCCCATTGGGCCCGTGATAATCATCGCGACGTCTCGATAGACATTCTTTACTCGGAATGTCAATCGAAACCTCGCAAGGCTTAACATCAATTTTTCTCGCTTCCCCTATGAGTATTAGTCACTAAAATTATGTTTTGAGAGATTATAAACATTTTCCAAATCAAAATAATGGAAAAACAATTTTTTCTCATAGGGGCATTTTAGTCATTTTTTCTCATAAATCTCGAAATCCGCTAAAAATGTAGTATGCTAGTGCAAAACACATATTTCATAATCAAAAATAAATTTGGATGTCTAAAACATTCGTTTAAAATGAAATTATAACTATTAGAATAAAATAAAAATATTGAATAAAATATTCAATTTTCTCATAAAACAATATTTTTAGAACACTGCATAAATAATTTTTTACAGCGTAAAAGAAAAATAAATTCATATATATCGTAATACAGTAAGCCAGAGTATTTAATTTAATTTACAGTAATAAGTGGGCCCTTAAATAACTGAAAGTAAGAAAAATTGTGAACTTACAGTTTGGAGGATGCAAATCCAATGGTGGTCCTTGATGAAATCAGCTATCCATAGACTATCTTGAACCTGAAATGGGTGAAAAAGAGGGTGGTGAGATTATATAATCTCAGTGAGTAAACAAATACCATCTAAAATATCTAAAGCCGAGTAAATGGAGACAGATAAAATAGTTCAACACACTGTAATTCATCACCTTTCAACTTGTTTCAACCAAATAAAATCAATTCACATAAATCGAGTAATCAACATGGCTTATGAATTTCTTAAAACTTTGGCTCTTGCCAAAATTATTTTCATACCCAGTTATCAAGGATGCCTTGATCGAGGGCTATCCCAACCGAGTCTGCCAAAGCTGTTAAAAAGTTATGTACGCATAAATCATGTTTTTATTTTGAAAACATAGCCATTCCTTGACGTTGGCCGAGTTCCCCTCACGTGGTGGTTGGGCGTGAAGTGAACTTTAAAGTTTGACCTCGGGAGTTACCCTACGCGCCTCTCTAATCGAGGTACATATATATGACCAGGTTTCGTGCCCCTCTAATAGGTTGGTCCACAGAACCAGCTCACTATAGCAAGCTAAACCCACCATACAATAAAAATTCAACAGCATGATATGACAATTTTATTATTATCCAACCTATCAAGGCAAACAACAGTTTATACATTTCAACACAAATACCAATTCAGCCATTCATGCCAATATTGTCATAAGCCAATCAATTAGAACCATAAATTCACAATACATCAAATGGTCTCCAATTACTCTATTTTCAAAGCCATTATTCAATTTCAAGACAATTTTATAAAATCATTTCATTTAAACACATTTTGCTTATAAAACATAAAGATTTACCATTTAAACTCATTTCCCATAAAATCACAAAATCGGATAAAAACCACTTCAGATAATTAAGATGATAGTAAGGTTACTTATTGTATAAGGAGTTTGAATTATTCCTATTCTCAGTCCTCTGACACAACGTCTTTACCTTTGTTAGAAAGCTCACCACCTATACACAATACACGACACATAATTCAATATACTGTGTCATACCATTATAAATCTATTTCAAGCTCTTTACTAATGCATGAAATGGGATGCAAATTGCTCGGATTATCGTCCAAACACGGTACTCTATATAAATTCAATTGTGTACCTAAATAAAACGGTGTTGATCTAATTTGATCTATCCCTCGATTAATTGGCCAATATGTCCAATTTCACTTCAAATAATTTCATTTTTCTCTCAATACTCAAAATCATCAAACACAAGTCAAATAGCATAAAATCTAGCAAAATCATCTTCACATTTTCTCTTGAAAAATTCGACCATGGTGGGTGCATCAACATTATGATTTTTCCTACTTGATTTTCTCACCATAATTCATCATTTCCTAACCAATTCACTGGAAATAAAATCAAAATCATCATCCACACTCTACATGGAAAATTCAGCTAATGATGGGTTATGGGAGAAAATGAATTTTTCTTATTTGATTTTCATGCTATACATCACCAACTAACTAAAAACACTAGAATATCTTAAAATCTAACCAAAACAACCATCAAATCTCCTCTCTCTAAATTTGGTTAGCAATGAATCCTTCATGATATCTTGTGATTCAACCATGGAAAATGCAAAATAATGCATGGGAAAGGTAGATCACAAGTCAAAATCAAGAAATTTTACCTTTGATTGCTTGATTACTTGAATTTTCACACTTTTCCCATGAATTTTTCCACCTAGGGTTTGTGTTCTTCTTTTCTTCCTTTGTTCTTGCTATGGCCGGCCATAATGAAGAGAAATGAGCTGATTTTGTGCTAATTTATAAGGAAAATAATGAATGGATGAGATTTTGACACATGTCACCATTCCATTGATCCATGTGTCATACTTAGCCATTAAGAAATCTCTCTCCACCACTTAAATTTACTCAATTATCCATGATAATATTGGGTAAAATCCATGTGCTGGACAAGTGTTGGGTGTGTAAAATTACAATCTTACCCTTGGGCGGCAAAATAACTATTTTACCCATATGCTCGAAAAAATGCCGGAATTAAAATTTTTCACTTCTCAACTCAAACTATGTTCTAAATAGTCAATCTTGATAAAAAAAACTTCTTCCAACATTCCAATTTTTAACCTCAGGTGGCAAAATGACCATTTTGCCCCTAGGTCATGAAAATTCCAATTTGACTCCAAATCGGTCCTCAAACTCCGAATCACCATTTTAAGTCATTTTGGGGTTTTAAAATTCTCAATTTCATCTTAAAATCTCTATTTGGACTAGTTCGAGGCTTAATTCAACTTAATTGTATCATTTGGTACATTGCCGTCCTTTAACAATTTCTGAGATATCCAAGTAAGCAAACATACATTCTTATGTAAGAATGGCATAATAAACATATTGTAGAGTCGGGCTTGACATATCAATCAGACCCTATCAACTGAAATCGTGAAAATGAATGTCATAGATAACAGATGAATAAGTGAAGAAGGTACTTTGCATAAAGGAGTTGAATTTGCTTGTAAATAGCTAAGGAAATAAAGATGAAATGCATCATATCAAGATTGTACAAAGGAAGAAAGCAGGAAGGATAAAGAGCACCGATTCATTTAAAGTTTCTCTAATAGTTTTTAAATAGTTGTTAGTTAGCTAATCATTGTAATTTGATATTTTTTGTCCTTTTCTCACACATGTACATGTTCTATATATATAGCCCATTTTCTGTACACTTTTTTGATGATGAAATGAATCAATTTGATTCCCAAAAAAATTCTTTGATCATTTCACTATTCGTCATGGTATTAGAGCAATAAAGTTCTTACAGAAATTGATTTGGGAAGGCACAGTTATTGCAGTAGAAATTTATCAATTGGATTTTATCGCTCATCATCTTTCTTCAGCTTTATAGTAAGTTGAATCTTTTTCTTTTCTTGTATTTCTCTTTATTCCAATAGTGAATCATATCAGACATATCTAAATCAAGGACTCAAACCTCATGAACCACCACTGAAACTAGACCAATAGTATCCCCCATTGCATAACCTCAGTCTTCTTATTTCTTGCATCATACTGATCACCTTAGATCTGTTGTGATTAATCCCAAGATAACCACAAACAACTATGTATCCTCGAGTCGATCATTCTTATTAGCTTTATCAATCAGAAATAAGATAGGCGTCATTAATGGAACAATACCAAAACCAGAGGTTACAAATCTATTTACTCTTCCTGGGTTCATTGTAACAATCTATTGGTAGCATGGCTCCATTCCATCACGCAACCCATTGTATCTACAGTGTTTTATATAGAATCAACCATGGAAATTTGGAACACTCTCAAGCAAAATTTTGCCTAACTAGATGACACTAGACTTTGTAATCTTCAATGTAACTTGAGAAATATAACTCAGGGGTCCAGGATTGTTGATTCTTATTTCATAAAACTTAAGGGAATTTGGGAAAAATTGAGAAACTTTAGACCCTTACCACATTGCGAGTGTGGAAAATGAAATGAAAGTACTTCAAAAAGTATTCTGACCAATACCAGGACAGGGTATTGAAATTTCTCAATGTGTTGAATGATTCCTTTTGTACCATTAGATCACAAATCATCCTTATGGACTCCATACCAAGTTTGGATAAGGTTTATAGCCTTGTTTTGATAAAGGAAACACAAAAGAGCCTAATACTTCAAACACAACCTGTATTGGAATCACCAACCATGTTGACTGCTAGTGATGGAAGGAAGAAACCCAAAAAGGACTTGTTATGTTCACATTGTGGCAAAAAGGGACACATCAAAGAAAAGTGCTTTAGATTGGTTGGTTTTCTTGAAGATTTTAAGTTCACAAAGACCAAAGGAAACTTCAAGAAAAGGAAAGTTGTGTCAAATAATGTTGCAAGTGTGAATGAAGGTCAATTAACTGAAATGCAGTTTGATCATGATGATAATTTAGCTGGTAATGGTTCTATGTCTCAACTGTCAGCAATCAAGCAACAAGTCAACAAGCTATTGAAGCTCTTGAGTGAGAATGGGATCACTTGTAATGATGGTAAGGCACCTTTATCAAGCAATCATCGAAACAAACCATCCCTGGTGAATTCTGCTTTTGCAGGTATTATCTCTAACCATCCATGTTTCAATATCTCCAAACAACCTACCATATAGTTTTAAACACATTAGTAACCTTGTGATTAAATAAGATAGCTAGATTATGGACTCTGGTGCTAATAATCACATTTTTAACTCCTTAGACAAATTCATTTTAACTGAATCAGTCAATGATTATTTTGTTTTAACTGAATCAGTCAATGATTATTTTGTTTACTTGCCAAACAATGGTAGAGCTCCTATTACACACATAGGAATAGTTAGAATAACACCTTTGCTAGTACTCAAAAATGTACTGTGTGTTCTCAGTTTCAATTTTAATCTTATATTAGTAAGAGAGCTGACCAAATCAAAGAAATCAAGTCTCTTATTCACTGACACATATTATGTTATTCAAGACCTTCCATTATGGACAGTGATCGGGGTTGCTAGGGTGTCTTCTAGCTTATATCTTAAGCGAGATACCAAGTTGAACAAGATCTTTCTCATTTTTGTTTTAAAAACTTTGTCAAGAACTCTTATGCTTTTTTTGCCAATTCCTCTAAGCCAAAATACAGAGATTTTGATCTTTGGCATTTTTAGATTGGGGCATGCTCCAATAGAAAGAATCAATGTATTACACCAAAAGTTTCTAGAAATCGATTGTGCTAATGATTTATTATGTGAAATTTGTCCACTAGCAAAGCAAAAGAGATTACCATTTCCAATTCATGTTCAAAACACAAAAATAGCTTTTGAACTAGTCCATCTAGACATATGGGGACCATATGAAATACCTACTTTATATGGTCATAGATATTTCTTAATAGTTGTTGATGATTTCTCATGTTTTACTTGGATATATTTGATGAAAAATAAATCAGAAGTTTCATAAATTGTACCTATTTTCAACAACTTGGCTCAAAAATAATTTGACGGTTTCATAAAATGCCTAAGAATAGAAAATGGTCAAGAGTTTAGGCTTATAGATATCTACAATAAAACTTGTATTGTTCATCAACTATCCCTCACAAGTATATCACAGCAAAATGGTGTTGTAGAGAGAAAGCACCAACATATTCTAGTTGTGGCAAAGGCATTAAGACATTAATCCAATGTTCCACTTACTTTATGAGGGGATGCAATTTTAACTGCTATACATATCATAAACAGAGTGCCAATTAGGGTTTTGCTAAACAAATCACCAAATGAATTAATGTTCCAAAGACCTCCTTCATTTGGTCATTTCAGAGTATTCGGATATTTGTGTTTTGCTTCCACACAAATGTCACATAGAAAGAAATTTGATAGCAAGGCAAACAAATGCATATTCATAGGTTATCCAAGTAATGTCAAAGGGTATAAATTGTATGATCTTGAAGCAGAAAGAGTCTTGATATCCACAGATCTTGAAGCAGAAAGAGTCTTAATATCCAAAAAGTATGACAAACAGAATTTTGCCTTTCATCAAACACTTGGTATGCATGTTGTCCCTTTTGATGTTCTTAATTCAAATTGTGAAAATTTCCAGTCACCTAACCTTAACCAAGGTGAATTATGTTTTGATGAACCTTTACCAATCATGGAACAACCTTCCACATCAGAAAATAATCAAATATCCCATGATTCACCTGCAAGCAGTAGTCTGCCTAGCAATGACAGTACTAATTAGACACAAACTAAACAGACCTTTGAGATAACACAGCCAACAAGAAAAAACACAAGACCAAAAAGCATACCAAAGTATTTAGAAGCATATGAAATTGATTTACCAGCTCATACAACCACTATCACTTCATACCCCATATCCAAGTACCTTTCATCACATAATCTCTCACCATAATACAAAGCATTCACCATATCATTATCAAGCATACAATACCCTACATCCTGTCATCAAGTAGTGACTTATTCACAATGGAGAGATGCAATGGTAGTTGAACTTAAGCATTAGAAGAAAATGGCAGTTGGAGCATAGTACCATTACCAACCAAATATCATACTATTGGCTGTAAATGGGTTTATAAGACCAAGTTGAATGCAAAGGGAGAAGTGGAAAGATACAACTATAAAGGCATATTATTATTTTTTTTTGGAAATTGATTTAGCATGTCATGTTATTATCAATTATGATTTGCTAGCATGCCATATCACATCAATTATGATATGTGAGCATGCCATGCTAGCTCCATGTGGCATAGAATGACAAATAACATTTTTAACTAAGTCAATTATTAATCATAAAGACTTATTTGGCTCAAAATAAAAGTATAAGGGCTTGATTGAACACAAGAAAAGTATAAGGGCTTATTTGAATTATCTTAAATATTTTAGGGGTTTTTTTAGATTTATGACAAAGATTTTCAAAAATTCTCCTTAAACGAGGCTTCACAATTTAAAGAGATTTTGAAAGATTCTCCTCCAACGAGGCTTTGCCAATTAACTTTTAGTCAAAACCAAGAGTTGCCAATCGACTTTTAGTCAAAATTGAGAATAAAAGATTAAGTCTCATCATTACCAAAAAATTGAAGTTTGGAGATTCTGGTAGAGAGTATAAACGTAAACAAAACAAATAAATAATCCTAGAATACAATAATTTATCCGTTATACTTTAAAAATATCTTATAAATTGGTTAACTCATTTACAAATTAGTAGACTCTAGCCTTCAATTTATGTAACAAATTTTTATCATGTCAAGACACAATAATTGTAATAAAACAAAAAAAAAATGGTAAGATTCAAAGGAACCAAATATCCATTCTCAAGAAGAATTACAAATGCCAACAAAGTGACAACTTAAGTAAAGCTCACACATTACAACAACTAAATTGCTTTTATACATTTCTTAAAGCTATAGGCTACTAATGAATCTTAAGCAGGACTTATTACATACATAAGCTTATTATTTACTCAAAATATTTTTCAAATTAAGAGTAGCAATCCAAGTTGAAGCAAAATAGTTTCTATACTATCTTCAAATCAAAAAAAAAAATTCAAAATTAAAAAAATAATATTACTTTACTTATAAATGTATATAGTTATTTTTTAAAATAATTAATTATGCATTTTTTATTGAGCAATAAATATTGTGTACTTCTCAAAAAAATTATGTATTTTACTTTTTATTCAAATATTTATCCATTTACTCAATATTATATATGTCATAATAATTTATTCAATAATTTATTTACAGATGCGTTATATTTTTGTCCGCTTGGAATGATGTCTCTGAAAAGAAAAGTAATCAAAAAGATGTGGGTTCCGAAAGGAATTAAGCCTAGTTGTGGTAAAATTCTTGAGGTCAATGAGGTTCCAATGGTTCCAATTCCTTAGATAATTCTTTTGGAGTCATCACCAAAAGAAATACTTCCACCTTTCTTTCTATCAAGTTTGACAAATAATCTTTCATTCCCTACCATATATCTTAAGCAAGCACTGTCCACATACTAAGGTTAACTTTCCTTTGGTTTTTTTTTTTAATTATTGGGAGAAGGGGGATTCGAACTCTACTCTTTAGGCAAGGGATCATGCACCAACCACTGAGCCAAATGCTTGGTGTAGCCTTTCCTTTGGTTGAGCTTTTAAACATTCTTTCTACCCTTACTCAACCTACAAAACAAATTTTCAACTTTTCTTTACAAATACCCATACTTTGATGGGTTTTTAGAGGTAGGAAGCACATAAGAACCTTTAGACACCCAAACCAATTTCATTTTGGGGAGGTTATTTCCCTTATGATAGTAATCACAAGACAGATGGCCTCCTTTACCACATACATAGCAATAAAATGAAGATGCATTATTTTTCTTTCTAAAAATAGCATTTTTCCTAGGTTTTTCTCATTGTTCAAATTTAGTTTTGAACTTTCCTCTATTGAAGCTTTAATAATAGCATTTTCATCCTATGCCTTCTGCAAGGCTTCATTTTTACCCTCAAGTTCCAACTTGAAGATTTCAAAATTTGTTTTGGAATGCTCAAGGTTAATTTGAAAAATATTTCTTTGATAAAAAACAGAATTGAAATCATGCTTTATTTTTGTAATTCATCATCTAATGACATAGTTTTCTTTCCCAAAACTTTATACTTTAGAGCAAACTTTTCAAATTCATCATATAAGCAATCATTATAAGAAATTTCAAATAAATTGGAATTTACTTTGGGTTGTTCTTCTTTGGCCATCAATCAAAAGTTGGATTTTTCTTCTATCTTTTCTTTCTCATCCTCTGAATTATAGGAGTCATTATTTGTAGCACTTAATGTGAGATTTGTCCATCGGCTTTGATCGATAATTGCTTCAACCGTTTCTACTTTGTCTTCATCTTCCTTTGGTATTGTTTAAATAACCAAACTTAAAGTTGTGTTATTGCCAACGATTTTGGTTTCCTCTACCTCTGCCACATCCTATGCCTTTTCCTCTTCTTCAATCTGACCTATTCAATGTTAAAGACGAATTGTTTCTGAAAGCTTTCAAAGCTTGTTCTCCTTTGTCTTGATAACTCAACTTTTGTTCATGAACCAACAACGATCCTTGCAATTCATCAATTGAAAGATCATCAAGATCCTTGGATTCTTCAATTGCACAAACTACATAGTTAAAACTTTGGTGACATTAATCGTGGAATCTTCTCCACCACTGTCTGTCATGTTTTCCATCTTTTCTCCATGGACACGCATCTTGTTGATAATCGTTATTGTTCTTGAGAAAAACTTAGAGATAAACTCCTCTGTTTTCATTCAAAGTGTTTCAAACTTTAAACGAAATGCTTGAAACTGCTACCTTTTCATCCTTGTTGATCTTTGAAATTTTTTTTTTCATGGAATCCCAAATCTGCTTAGAAATGTCTTTGCTAAGAATCATTTCCAAGATAGATTGATCAACTTCTTGGAATAAATTATTCTTTGCCTTCAAATCATTTAGCTTTAAACCTTCTATTTTCACCTTCTGTGTATCTGATAGAGGTGTATTGATTGTTGGTTCTTCTATTCTGACACTAACAACTTGCCAAAAATCTTTAGACCTAAAGAAGTTCTTCATTAGCATGCTCTAATGATCGTAATGACCATCAAAGTAAAGAATAGTTGATTGCACAAAATTTTTTGAAGCCATGGAAATGAGATATTGTTGTTGCAATAAGAAATGCTTGCTAGAGTGAAATGGTTTCTGCTGTAAATGACTTTTCACTTTATTCACTCTTTACTAGATAATTTATCTTTCTCACTTTCACAGATTTCTCACTGTTTCTCACTCTTTTCTATTCCTAACTTATGCTCTGATACCACTGTTACAAAATATTGAATAACAAAAGACACATATGAAAAAAAAACGTTAAAACACTCTAATTGTAATTGATAGAAAATAGCTTATAAATTGGCATAACATCAAAAAGATATCACTAACTAACCACTAACTTTCACCATTAACTTTTATAAAATAGAAAAGTAATCACTTTAAACAACTCATTATAAAGTAAATACTTAAAACAACCCACTATCTTTTAACCTCCTAAAGAGTAGGACAAAATAACAAACCACTAAGAAACAAATAACTCTTAATAAGGGAATGATAAAAAAAATATTTCAATATTAATCAAATTTATAAGAAAGTCATCCTTTGGACATCAAGAAATTGGACATGTAAAAGTAGACATCACCTTTGAACTATGATTAAATGCCCTGATCCTTATCTCCGTGGTCAAACAAAAATCTAGAGAGGCATTGGAGGTATAAGTACTTTTTGAAATTTTCAATGCTTGTTTTGAAATAATTTATTTCAAAGTAATTTATTCTCATACTTAGAAATATGCTACCAAAATTTATTTTAAGCTAATTGTTGAATTATTTAGGCTTGAGATTACTATGAAAAATTACTAGAAAAATATTAAGTTCCTCATCAAAAAATTTGATATGGGGATTTTTTTGAGAATCTAATCAGCTTGAGGAAAGATAGGACAATTACTATTATTGAGAGGTGGTTAGATTCAACCCAAATAATGGTGTTTCATTGCCGCGAGACAATAATGACCTCTTTATAATTTACCTCCTCCATTATGATATTTAATTGTAGGGCCAATCCATTGGCTTTTATTACTATTAGCTTTAAAATTAATTAATGTTTTGAATTGACAAATTACATTGGTTAAAGTTTGATCACAAGTATTTGAAATGATTTGATTCATTTTTTTAATCCGCTAAAGTCTTAAAATATGTTTGACAAGCTTCCTATACTTAGAGGAAATGAAAAATCTTCCAAACATTAAGTTTATAACAATGGAGGATTGACGTTGTTTATAGAGTGGTCGATCCTAAAGTGAAAATAAAGAGCAAACATGGGTATTGGTCCAAGATTGACATTTGACCTTGAAGCTTAATCCTAAGTGCACAAAAGAAGGAAAGAAGAAAACATAGCCTCAAGTTCTAGATCAACATATGACTTTGAAGCTTGATCCTAAGTCAGAAATCAAGAAAAAGTGAAGGAAGCATAGAGGATCAACATTGGACAAGCCAAGTTCAATCCTAAAAGACAAAAAGAAGACAAAGAGCCCTTGAAAGCTTGGAGAATCGACTTATTCACTCCTAAGCTTGATCCTAGAAAAGATGAAATGACATATGTCTTTGGTGTGGGATCGACATAGCCCTTTAGAAGCTCGATCCTGTAAGCATAAATTCGAAGAAAATTCAAATTAGGATCGACACTCCCTTCACCCTGATCAATCCTTGAGATGTGGTAATTGAGAATTTAATGCTCCCCAATGGCTATTTTTTATCCCATTTCATCTATAACGGCTCTAATTCATTGGAGGTATAAAAGAGGGATTCCCACTCATTTTGAAGTAATAAAAAACTCTGAAAATCATTCACACACTTGAGAAAAGCTCCTAGTTCATTTACTCTGCTCTTACCCTTCATTTAAGTCTTCCTCCAAAGCCTTTATTGAATACCTTGAGCTAATTTTTCGATTTTTATTGTACCCACTCTCTTTAAAGCTTAAACATTTAGCTTATCAGCCTTTAAAAGGCATTTATTGCTAGTCTTTCATTGTAAAACTTTGAGGGTTATACCTTAGCCATTAAAAGGTACTTTGTAGGTTGTGCTTGATCCTTTTAAAAGGCATTGTAAAGGCTGTGCTTGATCCTACAAAAAAGCATTATAAAGGTTATGCTTGAGCCTTAAAAAAGTATTCTTCATAGTGGATTTGAAATTCCTTAGTGAGTTATGGAAGAGGACATAGGCAAGGAGGCTGAACCTCTATAAAAATCCTATGCATTTGTTTTTACTTTATTTTTGTTTTCATTGGTACAACTTATTTTAAAGAAAATTAATTTCTCATTAAGTTTGCAAGAATTCTTCAAAAAGCCCAATTCACCCTCTCTTGGTCTTAGTTATTTGAAAAACAGAAAATAAGGTGAGGTAATTGCTTGGGGAGTATCTTTCATTTTCCTCTAGTAATTGATTCTAGGTTAAAAACCGTTGTCATTACTTGTCCATTTTGGCCTTTTGTTTCATTCTTAATTTGTTTGATATTTCCTTTCCTTTTTTTTTTTTGTTACAACTATTTGTCTTAATATAACAATAATTTATAAGTAGTTATGAGATTTGCTGAGTCCATCGATTTTTGTGATGCTAATCAGGTAGAAATTTTAACTATAAGAGAAGCTTTCTTATTGTTGAGCAGATATATGAAAAATTCACAAATGAAATTATAGATTGAAAGTGACTCTTATAATGTGGTATACTAGATAAATAATCCTTTGAAAGTTCATTGGCATTTCAGATAGCATATGGTTGCAAAACTCAATTTTCAGTTGGATGGTCATACATACACTTGGGAAGGCTAACGAAGAGGTAGGTGTACTAGCCAAACAAGGTGTAACATGTGAGAGTGATTTATTCCAATTTGTCAATTAAAAGAATTTTTTATTACATGTGAAAAATAATTCTAATTGCCATGGCAGGAGAAATTTCTTAGGTTGTTTGAATTTAAATTGGTCTCTACAATTGTATTTCACTTGGACTTTAAATTGGAGTTGAAATCCTTCACAATAGATATTTATCTTAAATTCAATAATAGGACTTCTGACATGGGAAGAAAGTTGCTTAAAAATGGAACTCTACTTCTATATGAATATTCAAATTTCTAAACAACTTTATTGAAAATTACATGGTGGTGGTGGATAATGAGTGAAGTCTATCTGAATTTAGACATTAAGGGTAGGAATTTATGTACATTAAGGACTTGATCGTGAGTTGGATTGTTTTCATTATGCATTGATGACTGTAATGAGTTCTTAAGACACACTCAATCTAAGAGCGAGGTAGTAGTAAGTTGCATCAAATAGGATTTCTTTAAAGTGTGAAGGTTCCTTTAAAGCGTCTAGGTGGCTGTTTATTGCAGCATTATGTGGACAAGCAACTGGAGGTTTTTATAATGCTTTAACTAATTGGAAGCCTCTCAAGTTTAGGCTTGGATATCCCTAAACTCGGGCCTTTACTTGTATAGGGTTCTTATTTAGCTTTTATTTTATTTCCATTGCAATCATAAAGTCCAAATTTTTTACAATTTGGCATTCAACAATAAATTTGCATACTTTTCTAAAAAATTAATTTATAATATAAATTTAAGGTTAGAGTATACGCATTCATAAATGTGTCAACCAATCTATAAGAGATGTCATAACATACAAGTCCAAAAACTCAACTACCAGATATAAAATAGGAGTCGTAACTAATTTTTTTTGTTTAGGCATGATTGACCACTTAATTGAATCTATCTTTCTTAATGAGATCCTAAATTTAACATCGGTTCATTTAAAAACATAAGTTCAACGCTACAAAATCGATTTATGTTCGAAAGTAAAATTACGCATGGGGAAAACTAAAAATTTTAAATATTTATAGGTTATGTGCAAAAAGTACGATTAATCCCCTCCAAAAGACTCCACATTTTAAATATTTTGAAAATTTCTTTTCCAACAAGACTCAATAACTTTAAAAGATTCTGAAAGATTTTTCTCTAACAAGGTACCACAACTTTTAGTTAAAATTAAGATTCACTAATTGGCTTTTATTCAAAACTGGGAACCGATTATAAGCATCAAGGCTGCAAGTCTCATCATCACCAAAGAATGTAGTTTGGAGATTGGAGTATAGAGTATACAAGGAACAAAAAATAAATAAATAATTCTACAGTATAATAATTTATTAATTATATCTTAAAAAACATATTAGTTCTAAATTGGTTGACGTGTTTATAAATTATTAGACTCTAATCTTAATTTATGTAATAAAATTTTATTATATCAAGACAAAATAGTTGTAACAAAACAAAAAAAAAGGTAATATTCAAACAAATTAAAAAAAAAAAAAACCAAAAATCATTGCTTAGGAAGAATAAAAAATGCCAACATTTTTTAACCTGCATTCAATTTTCTACTTCTCTCCAATTTAATGTACAACTCATTATTCTCTGTCTAACTATAAAAACCCTTGAAGAGCTCACAGATTACAAGAATTAAATTGCTTTTATGCATTTCATAAAGCTTTAGGCTAAGAATGATTGTCTAGCATGATTACTACATGCATAAGCTTATTTCGAATAAAATAATAAGCTTATTCAAATATAGGAACTCATCATGAAAGATAGATTTAATTAAGTAACCAATCACATCTAAATGAAAAATATTAATGGCTATTCTTCTTTTACCTCGAGTGGTTGCAATTTAAATAAAAAATATAAATTCAATTTGGGTGTTTTTTTGGGTAAAAAGCATGAAAATCAGAGAGAGGAAGAGTAGTGGCTAGAAAGACAAAGGTTCATAAATGTAAAAAAATGAATCAATTTGGGTTTTAAAACCCACACATAGGGGTACGTGATTTCAATCAATAACCGTGACTATTGATCAACGGTTGCTTCTTTCAATTTTTTATATTTCTAAACTATATGGTGATTGATCAACACAATAAACTATTGATTGACCTAGACTATGTTCATCAATTTTAAAATTTTCAATTGTTTTCAATTCCTTTAACTTTGTTTCAAACTATTTCGATATAATCTAGAAATTTCTTATTCTGCCAAGCTGAAGATCAATTTGACAATAACAAATTTGATTCAACTTTGACATATTTTACTTTACCAACCTCAAAATTATTTGTCTAAATCTTTTTAGAAAAATCAAGAATTATTTCACCAAATAGTGGTAGATTCTTTTGAATTTGAAATTTTGGAAAAAATTCATCCTTATCTCTTTAAACATGTTTAAGTCAATTGATTCTACGTATCATCGAGCAATACAACAAATTTGATACTTAAACTATAAGATTGCCAACAAAATAAAAAAAAAGATCATTCACTTTCTAGATTAGATGATAAAAGTTATGACAATTTGAAGTTGAATTTGTAAATCTAAAATTATTGAGGTTTCAAAAGGTGGTGGTACCAAGATCAAAAAAGTGTTGGTGTGGTTGGAAGGATGTAATGGTGTGATTAAAATTAAGGGTGAGGTAATGTGTATTTGGTGAAAAAAGAATGTTGTGTTAAAGAGAGTGTTGGGTTTTAAGTTAATTGAAATTCTAGATCTTATTTGACTATGATTCTTGTTTGTGTACAACATTGAATAGTTGCATAGTTTTAAACTTCTTGTTCTACATCAAGTCCTAATCACCTTCTACTTTGACCTTTTATATTATAAAAATAGATCTCTAGGCTTTAAAATAGTAAGTAATGCTTTGGGAGTTCTAGGGAGGGAACACTTTGTAACTCTGTCTTTTACTCTAGGTGAAGTTAGAGTAGTTTGAATGAGCATTCTTGGGAGGTTATTGAAAGAAGGTGTGCAAGGGATCTTGGGTTGATTTGAAGAACTATAGAGGTCAATTTATTGTACTTTAATTTCTCAATAATAAAAAAACGGTTTCACTCCGTGGACGTAGGTAAAAGGTCGAACAACGTAAATTCTTGTGTTTTCTGTTTGCTTGATTTCTTTGGGTTTTATCTTTATTATTTCTTGGGCAATTTTCATAATAAACTGGTTTCAGAGCTTCGAGTTTAAAAAAATCAAGACTCAACAAAGATGTCGAGGTTTCTAGTTCTACGAATTTTTCAATTGAAAAGTTTGATGGGAAAACTAGTTTAACTCCGTGGCAGAGAAGGATGAAAGATATCTCTGTACAACAAGGTTTGATATGCCTTTTGCTAAGAAAGGAGGAAGGGCAACTAGACGACATGAAGGATGTTGAATGGGCAATGTTGGAGCAAAGGTGTGTGAGCACTATTCAACTTTGCATTGGAGATAATGTATTTAACCATGTTATTGATGAGAATTTTACTCTAAGTTTAAAGTTGGAGAAAATTTACTTAGCAAAAAGTCTTTCAAACAAGTTGCAGTTTAGACAAAAATTGTATCACTTAAAGATGGAAGAGAATGGAGACCTCATGAAGCATATGAACGAATTCGACAAGATCATTGATCAGTAGAAAAAGGTATGGATTTGATAGTGTTTAGTGCTTTCAATGCCAAGGGTATGGATTGTGATGTCCTACAAAAGGGGATGAAAGTAACGAGAACAATGATGAGTGTGCTTTCGTTGTTGAAGGTGATGATTGTGATGTCCATGCAATCTCAGAAAATATTGATGCAAATTCTGATTGGTATTTAGATTCTACTTCTACCACTCATGTATGCTATTAAAAGGATTGTTTTGATTTACTTCAAGAAGGGGCGGCTAGGAATTTAACTTTGGGCAATAAGTCAATAATGAAGGTCATGGGTCTTGGAATGGTGAAAATCAAAATGTTTAATGGGGTTGTGCACTCTTTGGATGATGTGGCCTATGTCCTAGAGATGCGTAAGAATCTAATATCATTGAGCCTATTAAACTCTAAAAAGTATGGATATTTTACTTGTGATGGAGTGGTAAAAGTCACATAAGGCGACATGGTCCTAATGAGGGAGAATTTGAATAATGGTTTATATCGTTTAGAATGTGAGGCCTCAAAAGGATGGGAACAGTGCATCAGAGATGGTAGCTACTAAAGTGAGATTTCATTTGCCGGTAAAGTGATGAAAGGTTCCCATGGTATAGATGATGGTGAAAGGACAAAAAATCTTGCCAACAATGAATTGGGAAGGATGCCAAAATTCCTTTCTGAAATCAATTAGTGTCATTGACTTAACAGCTACACAAGTGCTTTGGTCGTTTGTGGAATCAAGTGTTGGACCATGCTTGGTTCGGTGAGTGTAGTCGTGGTAATTTTGAAGGCCATTGATTTGGAAAGTCTTATGCTTGGAGAGTTGTTCAAGGAGTTGGAAAGTAAGTGGAGTTAGGAAGTTGCAATTGGATGCAACTGGTGGAAAAGGTTTAAGGAGTTTGAATTCAAGTCAAAGGTGGAGATTTGTTTAGTTTTGAGTTTACTAGAATTCTAGATTTTATTTGACTAGGATTCTTGTTTGTATACAACATGAAGTAGTTGCATGGTTTTAAACTTCTTGTTCAACATCGAATCCTATTCACATTTTTTATGGACTTTTGTATTATAAAAGTGAATCTCTAAGCTTTAGAATAGTGAGTAGTGCTCTGGGAGCTCTAGAGAGGGAACACCTTGTAATTCTGTCTTTTGCTTTAGGTAAAGTTAAAGTGGTTTAGGTGAGCGTTCTTGGGAAGTTATTAAAAGAAGATCTGCAAGGGATCTTGGGTTGGTTTGGGGAATCATAGAGGTCAATTTATTATATTTTAATTTCTCAATAATAAAAGAATAATTTCATTCCGTGGACATAGGCAAGAAGTCGAACTACATAAATTCTCGTGTTTTTCTATTTGCTTGATTTCTCTGAATTTTATCGTTATCGTTTCTTGGGCAATTTTCATAACGAAGAGAACTACCATCAAGGACATTAAATCCAAGTTGGTATTTTATGATGTTTTTCCAATATATTAGAAGATTACAAACATAAAAAAGTAATTAAAATCAATTAATAATATTTATGTATCAAATAATATTTTTGAGAAAGTGATATTAATTTACTTGGTTATTTATGTTTATAGTTAGTTTTTTTTTTACATAATTAATTATGTATTTTATTTTTTATTCATGTATTTATCCATTTGCTCGATAAATTGAATATATATTTCATAGTAATTTATTCAATAATTTTTTTACTTATTGATGTAGTTGTTTATATAAGTGTACACACACAGAAATATATATAAATATATATATATATGTATATATATATATGTATATATTTATTCAATATGGTGTATCCATTTCTTTAGTTATTTTTAAAATTAACTATATGTATTTATTTACTATATCTAAAAATTTTGAAAAAATATGAAATATATAATAAAGTAAAAAAACTGGATTATAGAAAAAAAAAAAAAAAAGCACTAGTAAAGATTCCATGCAAAGACATTTTCATCTTTTATTATTGTCATATCAAGACAACAATTGAAACAAACAAAAACAAGAAAGGTAAGAAAGGAAAAAAAAATTTATTCCTCAGGAAGAATCAAAAAGCTCAACAGACACAAACAATAATTGAGGTGAATTTCCCAGGCTTATTGGTGCAATGGAGATTGTTGACGTTAGTGTGGTTGTTTTGATCTTGAGTGTTGTGAGTGTGAAAAGTGTGGAGGGGAAGGACTTCACACCCTACAATTTTAGATCAGTTTACAACTTTGGTGATCCTAATTCTGATACTGGCGGTGGATCAACTGGATTCTACCCTGCAGGACCTCCATCCGGTGAGACTTTCTTCGGTAGGCCGGCTGAAAGGGGCTGCGACGGGCGTCTGATAATAGATTTCATTGCTGAGCATCTTGATTTGCCTCACTTGAGTCCATACCTGGATTCCATTGGAACAAGCTATCGGCATGGTGCTAATTTCGCCATTGGCGGATCAACCATCAGGCCGCAAAATGAATCAATGTCTTTAAATGGAGTAAGCCCGTTCTCACTTGACATCCAGTTTATACAATATAATCAGTTCAAGGCTCGCACCAGCTTTCTCTACAACCAAGCCAAGAAAAATTACCACAGAAAACATCTCCCTAGACCTCAGGACCTCTCCCAGGCTCTTCATGTCATTGACATTGGTCAAAATGACATTGCTGCTGGTTTCAGGTTGAAGAATGAGTCAGAATTTCATGCATCAATGCCAGACATAGTTGACCAGCTAGCTAAAGCAGTCCACAATCTCTATGACCAAGGGGCAAGGACATTTTGGATACATAATACAGGCCCAATTGGTTGCTTGCCTGTGAATCTACACCATCATCTTCAGCCTGATGAACTTGACAAGCCGGGCTGTCTTAAATCTCTAAATGACTTTGCTATAGAGTTTAATAGGCAGATTAAGGATAGAGTGATCAAACTTAGGACTAAGCTACCAAATGCTGCATTAACATATGTGTGTTGCAAAATATGAATTGATTGGCAACGCAAAACAGCAAGGATTTGTTGATGCAGCCGAGATTTGCTATGGATTTCATGGCGATGACATTCATATATATTGCGGCAACAAAATGCAACTAAATGGTACTGAAATCTACGCCAGTTTTTGTGAAGATCCTTCCAAGTATATTAGCTAGGATGGTGTCCACTACACCAAAGGTTTACAATTTAACAATTTCTCATTAGCTGTAGGATAATTATTTCTTTAGCCATTCTGTGTATCCTCCAATCTTTACTTGTCTTTAGATTCAATTTCAGCAGTGAAAGGATGTTCAGCGCTATTTATACAAAAAGAAAAAAAAACCACAAAACAATAATTTATTTGGCTTTTTTTTATTCTCTTTGAGGAATACACTTTCGTTTCCTTCTTAATTTATGTGGATTTTTCCTTTTTCTTGGTCTGTTTTGTCACAACTATTTGTCTTGATTTGACAATAAGTTATTACATAAATTTAACGATAAAATCTACAAATTCATAAATATATCTATCAATTTATAAAATATATAATAACGTACAAATCCGAAAAATCAATCCTAGATGTAAAAAAAAGTCTTCTCCAACCTTTTTATTTAACTATGATTATATGATTGACCGTCCAATCTGAACTAATGGATCAATTCGAATTCAATTTGAGTCAACGGATCAATTTGTTCAAATGTGCAAATGTTCAGTGCTTCAATTAGAGCACCTCGGTTTAGTTGGGTTATTTGATTGAGTCGATAGAAAAATTGACCGAATAACCGGATATGTTATATTTATAATTATACAATTTATATTTATATTTTCATTTTACTGCTGCCCCCGACCTCGACCCACCCTTTTCAACCTTTCTATTCTAGGTTTTTCTTTACTCTTCTCTTTCAAGTCCCAACTCTAACTCTCAATAACTTATAACCTTTAAGCCCTCAAGCCGCCAACGGCACCAATGCCTTGCGCCCTTGCCGCCGTTCAACCTCTCCAATCCAGCTGCATTTCCTTACTCCCTCATGTTTCTTCTTAGTTTCTCCTTAGTCCTAAGCTCCCTTTCTCCCTGCTGTCGCCAGTACCTTTGCGCTCTTGTAAATAAATTATTGAATAAACTACTATGAAATCTATAATCAATTTATTGAGTAAATGGTTAAATATACGAGTCAAAAATATACCATGTGTTGCATAAAATAGCTTCCAAAGTTATTGCTAATAGGTTGAAGTCAAAATTACCTGATATCATATTTGAGAATAAGAGTGCTTTCATTCCTGGTAGATTGATAACTGATAATGTTATTGTGGCTCATGAAGTTATCCACTACTTGAATAACAAGAGACAAGGACAGATAGGCAATTTCGCACTTTAAGTTGGATATGAGTAAGGCTTGTAACAGAGTGGAATGGTCCTTCGTCTAAAAGATTCTACAGAAGATGAGATTTGATGATAAATTTATTAAGATGGTCATGCGGTGTCTATCTACAGTGACTTGTTCAGTTTTAATTAATAGGATTCTTGAGGAAATCATTATACCTTCCAGAGGATTGAGATAAGGTGATCCGTTGTCTTTTTTTTTTTATTGATCACAATCTCTGAAACTTTATCTTGTTTGTTATCTGCTGATAAAGCCAATAAAAGTATTTTTGCGATGCAAGGGAGTAAGGGTGGCCCAAATAACACTCATTTATTCATTGCTGATGATAGTACGCTATTTGGGAAAGTACGAGGTCAAGAGGTGATGAGCGTCACAAATTTATTTGTTTGGTACGAGAATGCATTCGGCCAAACAATAAATTTTGAGAAATCTGCAATTATGTTTAGCAGGAATACAAGTATTACTGATATTGATTCAATCTGTCAGATCTTGGGTGTATAGAAAGATCAATGGGGAGGAAAGTATCTTGGAATGCCCCTTACATCTGGAGGTTCGAAAAAACAAATATTTAGCTATGTTAAGGAGAAAGTGCTAAAACGAATTTCCGATTAAAAAAATAAATTACTATCTATAGCTGACAGAGAAGTCTCGTTTAAGACTGTGGTACAAGCAATACCCACGTATGTCATGAGCTGTTTTCAGTTATCAGATGGTTTGTGTTAAAAAATCAATTCAGCTATTGCTAAGTTCTAGCGGGAGGAAACGATACAGCTTCTAAGATTCATTGGAAGAACTGGCGATTTATGTGTTCATTGAAGCACTCTAGAGGAATGGGCTTTAGGGATACTCGACTACTTAATTTGGAAATGTTGGCCAAGCAGAGATGGAGGTTACAAATAGAAAAGGATACACTTGCTTTTAAGGTGTTAAAAGCCCGTTATTTCCCTAAAACAAGTTTTTTGGATGTACCGATGGGGTCTAACCCCAGTTACTTGTCACGCAGTCTTAGAGAAAGTCAATTTCTCATTAGTGGAGGATCTTGTTGGAGGGCTGGTGATGGGAGGAAAATTTTGGCTAGATCGTGTAATTGGATACTTTATGATAAACCCAGTTCGATTCTGATTTGTGATGAAAGGGTGACAGAATCCACCAAGGTGAGTGACTATATAAATGAAGATCAAATGACCTAGGATGAAGAAATAATAAGAGAATACTTTTCTCTATATGAAAGTAATCTCATTTTATCATTGCCATTGAGTACAAGGAGACCGGAAGACCAATTAGTGTGGTACAAAAGTAAAGATGGGGAATACACTGTCAAATTAGGCTGTAGATTCCTTTATTCGACTATGGGTGACGCACAGATACTGAGCTCGCCTGGTAATGAATTGGTGATGTGGAGGAAATTCTTCATTGTGTATGGAGGGTTTTGCATTGCTGCCTACCGACAAAAGATGCTTTGATTAAAAGAAGTAATATTCATCCAGGTCGCCCAGATTGTAGGGCAGAGATTGAAACAGAGTTACATATTTTCTGTGAGTGCCCTTTTGCTAAAGCGATATGGTTCATGACTCGGCTTAATTGTACATCTATTGAGCATTGTAGAAGAGACACTAAGGTACTAGTGGCCTATGAAATTGGTAAGTTGGCTAAAGATTCGGAGGTGGACCAGTTTAATTCTAGACTAGATGTTCCTGTGGCAATACAAAATGTAATTAGGAATGATGGCAATTCTAGCTAATGTGGGAGGAGGGCATGATTGAAGGGTAACTCTTTTTTCATTTTTGTCGAGTTTTTTTCATGGAAAGGATTTTAATGAGACTCTCTTCATGCCGTAGGAATTTTATAACATAACTTGAAAAGGTTTTTTATTCTTCTTAATTTGTTTGAATCTTACCCTTTTTTTTTATTATTTCAACTATTTTATCTTGAGATGACAAATTTATTACATAAATTGAAGACTAAAGTCCACCAATTCGTTAACCAATTTATAAGATATTTTCAAAGTAAAACCGATGAATTGTTATATTCTAAGATTATTTATACTCGCAACGGAATCTCCGTAATTAACTTAAAGATACGTGTATAGCTTAATTGTTTGATTATGCAGTTGAGTACATCTTCAAAGGTGACATTTGATGTAACTCCATGTACAAGGCTTGATTAATTTTCAATGCCTTCCTTTAAACTATTTGTCCTAAACTCCAAGAAAAAAATATTTTGTGTTCAATTTCAGAAATTATTTGTTCTCGTAATTTCATTTGTATTAAATACAATCCTAATAAATGATTATATTTTATAGGTATCTATATTATCATATTACCATTTCTTCCACTGTTTTATCATACTCTTTTTATATACTTATGTTTTTACTTCAATTGTAACCTCATGAATAAGATTTGAGTCATGAGACACTTTGGGATTTCGATGTTCTATACCTGAAGCAAGCCCAAATCCAACGACAACAATAACCCAAGATGAACTTGGCTTTAGATAACTCAAACCTGAAATAACTTTGAACCTAAATGATCCAAAAGTTGGAATAACCTTGAAACCACCCTCACATAAAAACAATTATCCAACAATTATCCAAAATGCTGAACGATCCTTTCAGAAATCTTGCAATCTACATACTAATAGAAATATAATCAGAAGATAATGGTTTGTCATCCCATTATCTGCCATTTCAAGAAAACCAAAAAGGCATAAATGATTGAACTCCCTAGTATCCAGCTCCATATCTTTTTCTGGAAGCATAAAGGTCATTTACTTTGACATGCATAGCAAGTAGACAAAAATGTTGAACAAATTAAGAACAAAAGACAGGGCCAACAATCTAATTCGAGAACTACGAAAAAAATTGTTAACTAGACTGCCTATCTTTTCTGATTTATAAAGTTTATGGGAATCAGTAAGACAACGAATTGTTCTTTACCACTGATGTAGGATTTGTGACAGAGCTATATCCATACAGCTATGAAGCTCTCTTAGGAGGAGACATGTTACCAATGAGATGAATTGTGTAGCCAATGATAAATAAATGCAACACCAGTCCTGCAAAATTAAAAAGAAAAAAAGGGGAAATGCAAAGATGACCACGGTCATTAGTATCATAAACTTCAGGAAAACATACAAGTACCAAACAATCAGAACTTACCTACTAGAGAAAGAGCTACCTCAGGAAGTTCCAACATTGTTTCCCAGTAACTTGGGTTTTTGGCAGTCTATTAACCAATACATAACAACCAGGAGATCATTATAGGATTTATCACTTTAAATATTAGAGCTGAAATAAATTCTCTTTTCTCTCTTTTCTACTAAATGTAACACTAATAAAGATAACTCTATGAATTCAACACAACAATCATTAGTACAAATAAGACTACATGCTAGTTCATCTAAACGGATGCTGACTTCATAAATCACTCTATATAGCAACCAATTTAGCATTGCATTCAACTAACAGCTCCAACCTCCAAATTGCTCAACTAAAATCTAAAATGAAAATTTTCTACTACTTTGGAGGAGGGATGGAATGCCTTTCAACAGCTATTACAAAGACTACATCTACTTTTTTATGCCATTTATTCATTTATTTATTCATGAAACCCCATTATTTCATTTCTTCCTTCTTGTTCTTTACCTTTCAAATATTATTATTATCTAGCCAACAACAGATTTGCATCATTTTTTCCATTTTTTAAAGTCTACAATGTATTTATCTATTTCTTTCTTTGCTTTTATTTTTCTCTTAATTTGGTGAAGTTTAGAAATTACAAGAAATCAATTTTATGGTGATAAAGAATAATGCGATAATCAATGGTAACAAAATAAACGTACTCCGAAATTAACCCTTTTAACTTTATTAAGAACTGTGAAGAAAAAAGAGAACCACTTTAAACTTGAAAGAAAGAAATTAAAATCCTTACCCTGAATCTTGAATACTTGCAAATAGTGCAATATATCAAGAACGAGACAACAATAGATGAAGTGGCCATAAAAAATCTCAACACATTCACTCGGCTGCGCTTCCGACCTTACACAAATGACAAAGATCTAGTATTAAACAAATTCCAACCTCAGAAAGAATTATAGAGAAACATAGGAGTTAGTAAGTAACCTATTTCTCCTATTATCAAAGAAATGAGACCACAAGTGGTAGCAGCAATTTCAAGCCCATGGGAAGCCAAATCCTCAGATGTTGATAGAAAAATTAGCAAAAACAGTCCTACCATAAGTGTGATAGCCTGCAATAGAAGAATGCTATTAAGGTAAAGAAAAGCTAAGCAAACTGAAGCTTCTAAAAGATAAGCAAATTTTGGTTTCTGTAACACTTGAGTCTAAACACAGGTGACAAGCAGATATTAGATTTTATAGGAATAAGAGAGTAGCATACCTGAACTAAAAAAAATGATCGCAAAATAGACTTTGTACGAGCTACTTTTTGATATCCTAAATATTTACATCAAAGTAAATAAGTAGACAAATAAAGAAGTGAATTAAATAGTTTGAAAATAAGGTGCTAGGAAACACAAAAAAATTTATTGATAAGATCATAGATGTACTAATATTAAAAGTAAAAATATAAATAGAATTACTCCAGGTAGGAGCGTACGGGAATCAACAACCATCCGATAAGAGAAATCTGAGCCATCTGTGCCAGAAGGCCTCCCAGATGTAGACATTCTCCGTTGCATCTTTGCTACTTTGGTTTTCTTCTACTCCTGTTTTAAGAAATAAGTCATTTGAACTGTTAGCTCATTTCTTTCTAAGAATTTGAATTGCGAGCATTATCAGATACTTAAGCATTCATCCTATCAAACCAAAATTATAAAACATGAGACACACCCCTAAAAGTGGTTGAATTAATCAGTTGAATGCTGAGATGGGACAAATCTCCAAGATCAAAAATCAGATTAACTAGTTCCTTTCTTCATTAAAAAAATATGAAAAACCACCAAGAGCTTTTTTGCAGTAGTATTGATTACAAAGAAAGATAAATTTCAAATGAATTAACTCAAAAAGGATATCCTATTATTCTCTATGCTTCTCTATATACTACTGTTCCTCATTTTCTTTTCCAATCAATTTTCAGATTGCTAATATTGTCCAAAAAGAAGGGATAGGGGAGGGGGGGGGGGGGGGGGGGGGGGGACTTGAAAAAGACATCACTACCAGAAATACTGGTTTCTATGACAGAAGAAACAGTCACTGAAAGTCCAAAATCCATCAAAAATAGAAATTACTGACAGAAATTGTAACGGATATTTTACCACACTGTAAGACTTCTGTCACAAATTTTTTTCAATATGATGGTTCTTGACCATTCAGAAGGACTAGTACGTAGAATATTCTACTTTTCAAAAGGAAATTCAAAATACTAAAGTGTCATATATCATACTTCGCAAATAATTTGTCCCGGAATCAGTGATACGAGCTCCAAAAAGATCAAGATGTGTCAGTCCAGACAAACCTGTCTCAAGAAGAGGAGAAAAATACAAGCAATTAAATAAATCTACAAATTAGAATGTGCCTTTTTTTTTTTTTTGTTAGATCTGAATGTGCTTCTTTATATGTGCATGATTTAAGGAAACGCATCCTAAAGTGATTGCTAAAGCTTAAAGATGTAATGTTATGCTTCTTTCATTTCTAGAACTTTAAAATTACTTTAAGATCAATACTTTTCAGATAATTAACTTTTTGACCAGAAAAATGGGCATATTACTTCATAATCACTCATTTTAGAAAAATAAAAACAATTATTCAAAGAATTGAAAGAAGCACTCAGAACAAATTTAAGGCAAAATCTGCCTCGATAGTTATTTTGTACAGATTTACTAGTAAGAGCTACAAGTCCGGCATCTTTGATTTGACGGGCATCCAGGTTAAGTGATTTAAGAGATGACAATCCAGATAGTTTTCTTAAACCACTATCAGTAACTACAGTGAAAGATTTATACTCTCCAGATTTCCCAAACCTACAAGGAGTAAACCAATCAAAAATTGGATGATCATGTACAAGAAACGTTAAATTGTTCAAGGTATCAATATGCATATTAAAAGACTACTAAATGAACATAGCGACCGCTCTCTCACAACTTCGAATCCTCTCTGTTTATCTACTTCCCACAGGTTTCTTTCTTGCACATTATAACATATGAACTGGTGTCAAAAGAGAAAGAAGACACACCTCTTAATCCCCTCTGTCAAAAGAAAAAGAAGATACACCTCTTACTCCTCTCTTTCAAGCGCATTATAACAAATGGACAAAGAGAAGGGCATGGATGATTTAAATAAAACATCAACTTCTAACGGCAGATGCTCAAAATGCAAATTATAGTACCTGATGGAATCATCAAATGAAGAAAATAACAAGCATCATGGATGCCAAGAATATAAACCTGAAAGAGAATCCAAACATGAAGCTGTAACTGGGCAGCCCTCCAAGTTCAAAATAGAAAGCTTTTGCAGACCTGAAGCATAATTGAAAAGATAAACATATTTTTTTGGAAAAAATAAATCACTATGAGTTCACATTCGAGCGCATCTTATATTCCTTTCTTCAATATCAAGAAGCCTAAAAGCACATTTAGTGTTCTATTATTATGTCTCAACTTTTAACACTATGGGAGTCCTTGATAAATTCTTTAAAAGATAAACAATTTTAATGAAATAAAAGTTCAATAATTAGTAATAGCTAATTTCAGAATTCCTACAATCTACTAATATGCAAAGAATGCTAAAGCTTTACCTATCAAGTTGAGGCAGGCCATAATATACAGAAGAAACCACAATGAAGTGTAGACACCTTTTTTTTATAATAATATAAAAATAATAATAAATAAATAAAAAAAGAGAAAAAACAGAGAGGCTGGAAGAACGCTTGCCTCCATTGTCAACAATATACAGAGCATTGATTGCTCCCTCTGGCAGCCAAGATTTGGGTGCTCATTTTCGGTGGATTTGCTGTGACTTTAAGGTTTGTGATTGTCCAAAATTTTGGACAATCAAATGCAGGAAAGGAAAGCAGGATTGAAAACCAAGGGCAAGATTTTTGAAAGCCAGAGAAAACGATCCAAAAAAAGCCAATCCTTCAAAAACCCAAAAACACAAAACCTACCAAAAGTCCTAAACCACTAGCAGCTAGAACCACAATCCACAACAATCAAAAAAATAAAAAAAAAATAGATAAACAAAAAAAAACGGTAGAGGCAGTAGGTAGTGGGGGATTTCGATTTGGGTTTCTAGGGAGGGGTTGGATCGAGATTTTGGGGGTTAGATCTGCCGATCTGCGGCCGTAGAGAGAAAGAGAGTAAGTGAGCGGCGTCGGAGTAAGGGAGAGGGGGAGAAAGGTTTGAGTCGTCGGTTAGAGAGAGGAGAAAGGCGGTTAGTTGGCCGGCGACGAAAAGAGAGAGAGAGTTGGGGAAAGAGCAATCAAAAATGGCAGTTCTTTAGAGATAGGAAGGGGCAACCGGTGGAAGAGAGAAAGGAAGAAACTGGAAAGTGAGGGCAGGAGAGAAAAAAAAAAGAGAATAGAAATATCAAACGGCGCCGTTTTCATAGGGAGGATAATTGCTCCTTGGATTTTCCTGGTGGGCTTCAACAGATCTGTTGGGTCATTCCCTGAGCCCAAGCCAGGTAGAATCATCCCCTTTTCTTTAAGGATCCATTATGGTTTATGTTACTAAGATTTAGTCTAGTCCATTGATTCAATATATGATGTAGAAATAAGATAAATAATTTTAATATAATATCTTAAATATTTTAGATGATATTTCAGGATTTAGAAATTATTGTAAACATAAAATATAATGATGAGAATAATAGCAAAATCATAAAGATGTTTCTAAATTGATTAGAGAGAAATTAGGTTGGAGGAATATTTATTAAGGATACATAAACTTAGATAAATTAAACGCGTATGTAAAACAAAGGAAAAATGTTTACATTAAATATGATTATAAGGATAGATCTAAATAGCTAAAAATAAAATAAGAACATAGAAAGAAATATAATAAGAAGGAAGTAGTTGAGTAAAGCAAATTTTGTTTCTTTTTTTTTTATAAAAAATAAGAGGTTAGAAGCTACCTAATTCTTTTGAGAAAAAATATATATATATCATAGAAAGTAGGTGAATGAATAAGGTAAAAAAAATTTTAAATGGAAGACTAGAAAACACTTAGTTTTAAAAATATATATAAATGATAAATAGAGCAAGAGAAAATGAAATAATTATAATACAAAATTCATCTAAGTATTTATAAACATATAGAATATACAATATAATATCAAATTACAAATATAAAAAAATCGAGTGGTTAATTTGAGTTAATTCGAAGATGGAATTTCACCTGGGAGGGGCAAAGAGTTGCCTCTTTCTGGTGAATTTCTTAGGTACGAAGTTCGAGACGAATTTTCACCGAAATGTCAAGATAAATTTGAACTTTAAATTCCAATACCTGTTAACTCAAATAATCATTGTCAAAATATAATAAATAATAAAATACATGATGTAAATATAGTTATTATAAAATAATAATAATAATAATGAAATAATTATTTTGAGTAATCCGAGGATAGAATTTCACCTAAAAAAAGGCAAAGAGTTACCTCTTTCAGGTGGATTTCTTAGGTGTGGAATTCAAGACTGATTTTCACTGAAGCGTCGGGATGAATCTGAATTTTATACTCCGATACCTATTAACTCAAATAATCATTGCTAAAAAATAATAATAAATAATAATATGAACAAGGGAATAAATTTTCCTAAATTATTAAACAAATTATTGCACGAAAATCAAGCCCACTAAATTAACAAATGTGTACATGTAGATATCATCATTTTATCCTGTCATACCACGTCACGTTTATCTTGTTAATGAGTCGGGAATTTCGATGACGGGATTTCTTCGAAGAGCTCGTAGAGACGAATTCTTTCGAGGACATCCTTAGGTAAGGAAAACTTCGAGACTTCACCAAAACATTGGAATGGTCTACGAATGATTTTTCAATAAACGATTATCGACCTCATCGTTTAAAATTGAATAAATCATGACATCATTTTTTGACTGTATCACGTGTATCCGTGAAACCGACTAAAAGATTCAATCAGATAACATAATAAAGAATTAATTAATAAGAAAGATTAAGGAAACATAGGAATAAAATCAAGGGTAGGCTACAATAGGATAACTTAAGATTAAATGTTATCGTTCGTGGAACAGACGTCACGGAGGTGCTAACCCTTCTCCATGCGTAGTCGTACTCCAGAACCTATCTCTGAAAAACGTGGACCAGTTCTCGTTCTGTCAATAGACCTAAAATTAATTTAAGACTTCATTGATTATAATCGAGTTAATAGGTGGCTAATCACACCTAAATAAAAAAAAAAAAAGATTGGTAGCGACTCCTTAAATTACCCCACGTCTAGCGGTCGGGTTTCCAAACTCGGCACGTTACGACATGAAGAAAGTTAAAAAGTTTATCAAATTCCAAATATCCAGTTGTCATAGGATAAAAATTTCAATATACCACTGCTAATATGGAAATCTAAAAGATTAAAAGAAATAAATTAGCAATTCACAACAAGAAAAGGATAAGCAAGAGGGAAATTAAAAAAAAATAAAACAAGAATTCTGGTTCATAAACCCTATCTAATTCAAAGGTTAATAAGTTTGACTATCTTTGAGCAACAAAATGCAATTTTACTCAACATTATACATGCATACATCAGACAAAATCTTCTTCCTTTCATATAAATATAATATCAACCCCTTCCGATTCAGATTGATGCCATCAAGCTCACCAGACAGGGAAGAGGGGAGGGTTTGTTGAGAGGATGAACATTCATTATTGAATGGTTGAACAACTTCATCTTAACATTCCAAACCATGCAGTACACTTATAAAAACCTCCCACAGTCATAATAGCCCAACATAAACAATCAATCTGTTATAGATGACTAAATAATTTATCACCCTAATACCAAAATGTAAACCATGACCGCAAATGAGACAGTAACAAAGTACCTTTCAAATAAGTAATGCCAAAATCTGTAACCTTACTGCGGGAAATCTACAAGCTTTTCAAGTTTGTAAGCCCTAAAATGTCATAAGAGAAGTTCGCCCTCATACATGAAAGTGTAAAGCACATGTTTATTCAATTTACAATGTCCTTATTCTAAATGTGATTCATTATACTAATCAAGTGACCCATACAAATAGAAATCCACCCACAGCTCATAACAAATTTCATGTAGAGAAAAAGAACATCATGATTAAAAATACTCAAAAAAAGAGAGAAGCTTCGAACAAGTGTACATATCTTTGATTGCCTACTGAAAATTATCAAACAAAGATGCTCCTAAATCGATACATAAAGGTTTGAACAGTTAGATCCTATAACAAAGATTGCACAGTTTAAGAGAAATTGCAGAGATGAACTTTAAATCCTCAAAAAAAAAAACCCAAAAATATAGAGTAAATAGAGGGAAATAATCACTAATCTGAAGAGAAAAAAGAAAACGAAAATGAAAAGAGAAACTAGTGAAATTTTGAGTTGAAAAATTGAAAAGCAACCTTCAAAATCAGAAAAGAAAATGAAAAGAGAGAAAAAAACAAACCTTCAAATTTAGAGAAAGAAAAAGAATAGAAAGGGAAATGAAGAGATCTTCAAAATAATCTTGGAAGATTATGTGAATAGAGTGAGAGTAGAAAGAATACGACAGACGCACAAAGAAAGAAGCCTTTATTTCTTTTTTCTTCCTTGAAAATATTGGTAAACTATTTTAAAGAGAACGACTAACCAATGTTGGTTAATATTTTTGTTTTAATTTATAATTAACATTTAGATAAAATAAATGAACACTATCTGTCAAAAGTGTAAACATCATTAAAGAAGATGAAAAGATTAAAATGTTTTTTTATTCATTTAAAACATTATTATTATATTTTTAAAAAGAAAAAGAAAAAGAATCTTACAATTAAGGGCTAAGGTGAGAATTAAGGGTTAAGGTGAGAGGTGTTTAGCAGGCGTAGGACACGCACCTCACATGGATGTTAACTTGGAAGGATATGATACGAAAGGGTAGTTTTGTTAAAAAGTCTTTTATATCAAGTCAACTTTTTTATCATGGCATGTAACAATTAAATTTTTCAACATGACGTGTAACAACTAAATTTTTAATATGGCGTGTAACAATTAAATTTTTAACATGATGTGTAACAACTAAATCTTGAACATAGCATGTAACTATATTTTTCAACCTAGTGGTAACAACTACATTTTCAACGCGATTTTCTGTCGTATATGATACACGCTTCATCCATCTGTTAACGTAACTTTTAATTGTAAGAAATCGAAAACGTTTGGCCTTTAATTATTACAATTGAAACATTTGGCCCTTAATTGAAAAATTGCCCAAACATTTAGTTACAATTTGAGCATTTAGCCATTTAGTTAAGATGTATGAAAATTGATTAATAAAAAAATTTATTAAACAAATATTGACTTTAAAAGTGCCCTTCCTAGGGGAGTGAAGGGGGGGGGGGTGCTACTCCTTTGGGGAGCATGAGATCCACACTTCTCTGGGGAGCACCGAGGGTTGGGGGATGCGACTATAATACCATAGCCCAAATAATATTTGGACTGAAGTATTAACATATTCAAAGAAAAAAGTAAAAAGTAACAAATAAGCCTTTATAAATAATTGGGCCTAAATTATTTTCTATTATTGATGTTATTAAAATACCATCAGGGTTAATATAAATATATTATCTAAACATACGCTGCCATTTTAGTGAAGAAAACCTAAAGTTATATATTTTGGTGTAGAATTTAGGGATTTTCAAGAACAACTTGAAGAATAAGCATTCGAAGACTACTTTGGATTGATCATTATAAGGCAAGTAAAACCCTCTTTTAAATCATAAAAAAATATGTGATTGGTTTAGAAGAATTTAGATTGAAATTGAAAAGGAGAATCTATTTGTAGAATAAAGTATCATGTCTTGTCCTATCACTTTGAGTCTGATCATAAAATGATTTATGAGTCTATTTTCTAACGAACTAAATGGAAGTGTATTCCGAGTTTTCTACGTAAAAGATTTTTTGTAAAGACAGTGCAAACTGCCTAGCAACAACGTCATAGGCAATTTCAAAAATTTTTTGCACTTTTCCTACAATGAACTAAGTTTTGAGATTTATATGGATAGAAAGCTTATTAAATCTAGTTTCCAATGCACTAAACGAATCTCAATTTCGAGTCTCATAGCTTAAGATATGGTTATTTTAGTGATGATGTGCAAGCTGTCTAGATTTTTGATTTAGGAGAGATTGGATTGTTTTGTGTAGCTTCAGGTGATAAATAGATTTTAAAAAGTTAGATGGTTGCTAATATGTTTAAATGGTTATTATTAGGCTTTTAATTATTTTGGGAGGAAGGGAGTTTGTTAGAACGAAGGGAGGTAAGTATATCTTCACACACCTTGTTTGTTTTGGAACAATCGTATATATATATTTCTTGAAAGAATCAAATGTCTTCTATCATTATTTCAGTATATTGAACATAGAGTCAAGCATATGATTATTTTCTATTTTGAGCTTAATAATATGATGAAAAATGATTTATGAATGATTTGGTTTACTCATGTGATGGAAAACTGGATTTACAAATGATTTGAGTTATACATATGATGAAAATTGTTCAATGAATATTTTGGTGATTTATGTGACGAATATGAATTTATGAACGAAAAGAAATTTTTGATGATCTTTAAAAAATGTTTTAAGAGCTACGAAATAATCTCTAGGAAGTGGGATACTCGACACCAGAATTAGTTCTACAACCCTACTAATGGGATATAATAGTTATTAGCGATCATGAGAATGATTAGTCAATATGGCCCTTGTCACAAGATATAATAGTAACAATAGCTAAGATGATGAAACTTTACGAGTTTGGGAGATTGAATCTATGATTCGCTAAAATGATATTTCAAGAATGATATATAATGATCAATGATTTATGAACTCACGATGTTATCCATTTTTGTATATAGAGCTTCTTTATCTATTTGAAAGCATGATTTATTGAAATGCCCTTAAGTAATCTATATGCTATATTGAAAACAATGCTTGATCCGGTAAGGTGTACGTGGCTATACTTGTTGAGCTATGGTTTGATCATTCCTTTACCATATTTTGTAGATGTCTAAAGATAAGGCTGTTATTTTGTCCTTTTGTGCTTAAATTCAAATTTCTAACAGTGAACTTTTAGTTGGTTAACCATACTTCTTAGTCGATTAAGTCTTCTCTGTCTCACAATCTATTTTACTCTATTAATTGGTTAAGATAGACATTAACCGATTAAGAGATTACTATTTCTAGAGCACCCAGTTTCACCAACTTTTCTTTGTTTGATTAATTCTTCTCTTAACTTGGTAATGCTGATCTTCCATTTCCCTTAAACAGCCATGAGATACTTCAATCATTCGATACTTCTTGAATTGTTCTTCACAAATTTGACTGCCTTCATTTTGGGTCTTCACTTTTGGATTTTAGCTAACTACCTCCCTTGGTTAGCCGATTAAAAGGCTTCTGTTTGTGTCTAGAACCTGCTTAACTGATTAAATATTGCGTTAATCAATTAAGACCTTTCTGTTTGTCCTTAATGTAGTGCCAGAATTGCTTTAATTGATTAAGGATTTGTGTTAATCGGTTAGGACTAATTTGTCTTCATTAAAGCTTTTTCTTCTTTACTTATTTAACCAATTAACCCATTTTGCAACTACATAGCCATCTTCACTTGCTTTCAAATACCAAATATATTAATGAGTTTAAGCTTTCTCTTGCACACTTAAATAACATAATTAGACACCAATGAATAGGAATGTTTTGCTATCATAAAAAACATATAGAGTCATTCTCTTTCTCTTATTTTTGATTATGACAAAACACTCCTAGATTAAGAGTGCAATGTCTATATTCAATATGAATGCTTCAAATCTTTATGCATAATGAGTTGCTCCCCCTTAGTCAATGCATCTAGTTTTCTTTAAAGATTTTCAATAAAATATTTATAATATCCACGATAACTAAACAAGATATTCAATATCTACAATAGCTAAGCAACTAGCACATAATATTCAACAAAACCATAACTAAGCATCACAAACATAAATTAAACATGAAGTCTATTAAACTCTATTTAACTTAGTCTTCCTTTTCTCATTTTTGGTCATCATTAAAAAAAAATTCAAAACTCCCCCTTAATGAGTGGATCTAGATTTTCTTTTCATCTTTAAATCAGACTTTAATGAATAAGAATTGTAAGCACTTATACACTTCAGTCATACAAGTTAATAAATTTTGTTCAATAATGTCACGACCCGGTACTCCCCTCGAGCTAGTGACAACCGCCGAGGTATCCCGATAGACACTCATTTCTCGGAATGCCAACTGGGACCCCGCAAGGCTTAATATCAGTATCTCATTTCCCCCGTGAGTAACCGTTGTCGAAATTCATGTTCTAGAAGATTTTAAACTGTTTCCAACTTAAAACAAATAAAATAATAATTTTTCGTCTCACAGGGGTATTTTAGTCATTTTTCCCCAAAAATTTCAAAACTAGCTAAAAATGTAATATATGAGTACAAAACACATAATTCATAATCAAAAGTGAGTTTTAAAGTCTAAAATCTTCATTTAAAACGAAATTATGGTTATTTGAATATAATAAGAAAATTAAGGAAATATTAAGTAAAATATTCTATTTTCTTATGAAATAATATTTTTAGAGTTATACATAAATAATTTTTCGAGCGTAAAAGCTAAATAAATTTATACATACTGTAATACAGTAAGCCAAAATATTTAATTTAATTTACAATAACAAGAGGGCCCCCGAATAAACAAAAGTAAAGAGGACTGTGAACCTACAGTTTGGAAAATGTAGATCCAACGGTAGTCCTCGATGAGATCAGCTATCTACAGTCTATACTAAACTTGAAATGGATGGAAATGAGGGTAGTGAGATTATAAAATCCCAATGAGTAAATAAACATCATCATAAACATCTAGAGTTGAGTACATGGAGACAATAAAGTAAATCATCATAAACTAGCTCACAGCATTAGAACACATTTCATTCAAAATACGTAAAGAGGCTTATGAATCTCATAAAAACTAGGCTTGTGCCATAAATCTATTCTCGTGGACACCTTGGCCGAGGCATCCTACCAAGACCGTCAAGGCTGTTAAAAATTCACATTTCACATAAATCATGTTTTTATTTTGAAACATAGTCGTTCCTTAGCGTTGGCTGAGTTCCCCCTCACGTGGTGGTTTGGCGTGAAGTGAACCCTAAGCTTTACCCTAGGAGATACCCTACGCGCCTCTCCGTTCGAGTTAAGAATATAATGGGGTTTACTGTACCCCTCTAAAAGGCTGGTCCACAGAAACCCCCTACTGCAGTGATTAATTAATATATAATCCACTATATAATAAAATTTCGACGGCATGACAGGGCTAATGAAATACTACCCAGCCTGCAAGGGTAAAATAAAACAATTCATACAATTTATAAAATACAGCCCAGCCAGTCATGCCAACACAATAACAATATAACATAAGCCATCAATTTAAACAATCAAATTGTCACAATTAACAGTTTTCGTGTACTCTATTTTTTAAAATCATTATTAATTTCAAAACAATTTATAAATTAATTTCATTGGAACACCTTTATTCATAAATCATGAAAATTTACCTTTTGAAATCCATTTTTCATAGAATTCATGAAATCATCTAAAAACCACCCTAGATAATTAAAATGATAGTAAGTTTACTCACAATGTCTAGAATGCAGACTTTCGAAGTACTTTGTTTACTGATCCTCGGATGCAATTTCTTTACCTTTATCGGAGGACTCACCACCTTGACACAATACGAAATCGAGAAATTCACCACATTGATATTAAATTGAAATTAAACTAATTTAGACTACTAATGCATGATATGGAATGTAAAAATGTCCGAATAGCCGTTTATATACGGTATTCGACCTAATTTGCACTATTCTCGGTTTAATCAGCTAAAATCTTCAATTTAACTCCAAATCAATTTTTTTCACTTTCTACACTCCAATTATACCTAAATTACCTCAGTGACTATGAATGAGGTTCAATTTATCAGTCCCCGGGTCAATAATTACACATGTCTATATGTTGAGCAAAAATTCGTATTTTCGCACCAAAATTTCCCATTTAATTTCTAGCCTCACCAAACATCAAATATCACCAAAATATCATGAAATATCATCAAATTCAGCCACAATATTCTCCCTAGGAAATTCGGCCAATGATGGTAATGGGGGAAAATGAATTCTTTTCTTGTTGTTTTGTTTTTAAATATGCTAAACTAACTTAAAACACTAACATAACTTAAAATCAAATCAATCTAACTTCATTCTCTCTCCATACCCATTTGGGCAACCATGAATTCACCATGAAAATATGAAATCTAACCATGAAAAATAAGGAGAAATGCATGGGAAAGGTAGATCACAAGTCAAAATCAAGAAATTTTACCTTTAATTGCTTGATTCCTTGAAATCCCACACTTTTTCTTTAATTTTCCCACCTAGGTTTCTTGTTTTTCTTTTCCTCTCTTTGTTCTTGCTATGGTCGGCCACATGAAGAGAAAATGGGATAAATATGGGCTGATTTTTAAGTTAAATAATAATATATTCTAAGCTTGACACATGGCATGTTTCCATTGGTCTAAATTTTAAATTCTTATCTTTTAAGCTTTAAATCTCCACCACACATTATTCAAGGGTCAAAAATGATGATGGGTGAAGACCTTGTGCTGGAAAAATGCTCTGGGGGTACAAAATTACAGTTTTACCCTCGGGGTGGCAAATGACCATTTTGCACCTAGATAGTGAAAATTCCGGTTTGACTCCAAATTGATTCTTAAACTCCGAATTACCATTTTGAGTCATCCTTGGACTGTGAAGCTCTTAATTTCACCGTAAAATTCCTATTTGATCTAGTTCGAGGCTTAAATCAACTTTGTTGTACCTCTAGGTACAATACCAACTTTTGTACATTTTTCGGGACTCTCCTAGCATGCAATCATGCTATCATCACATGTATGTCATGACAAGTATTTGATAAGGTCGGGCTTTACAAATAACTTCAAGAGTCAAGCTTATAACTATGTAAGAACAAATGTATGAGAGTTAAATCATTTCAAGAAATTGTCAAGGATTACTCAAATAATGTTCAAGCAAATTTGATTATTTTGTCATAATCAAAACTACAATAATTTTAAAGCTAACACATGTGGCTAAAAACAATTAGCTTAAGCATTTTGTTATTTGACTTTGGGGCTTATCTTCCTTTTAGTAATGACATCTTTATTTTAATAAACAAATTATTATTAATTTAGTATTAAGTTCAAGACTTTGAGCTTGATAAGCCTAGTGTTAACTTATTTATGTTTTACTCATGAAGTTCTGCATTAAAGGTGATAACTCTTATAAACATGTAAAAGTTTGATTCAGGTCATTTCGAGTTTAAATTATTTTAATTTAAAAAAATTTTGAACTTCGAACCAACTATTAAATGTGTTTTAATAAATTTAATAAATCAAGTTTTGCATTTGATTTAGATCGAATTATCTTTACTATTGTCGAATAAATGTTAGGTTTAGATTTAAGTTCTAACTTAAAGTTAGAATCCCAATTTTTTATAGTTTGAACAATGCTTATTTGGGATTCTAACTACAAATTTTACCTTTGGTACTTTAGAGACCACAAGATATTACGCACATTGATTTGTATAATCTTGAGTTTTAATCTTAATTTCAAGAAATGAAAATGAATATTAAACTTGATTATGTTGCACATTTGAAATAATTTGGTTATGTTAGGAGATTTTATATCATTTTTTTATTAATATGTCAAGGTAAAAATTATAATTTTTTAAAAAATATTTTAAAAATATTATTATTTATATTTTGAAATTCTCAAATTTACTTATTAATGAGTTGATAATGTTCAATGATAGTATATAGAATTTATACATTAATCATATATCAAATATAACTTTTATAATTTACAATTTTGTAATTTTTAAACTGCTTAATATGTCAATTTAAACTTAAAAATAGAACTTTTGGATTTACACACTTTGTTGGGCTCCAACTTAAGCCCAATGGTCAAGCCACAAATAGAAATTTAAAGGTTTTTGTGTATTTATATAAAATTTAATTTTTTGTTTGGAAAGAAAAAAAGAACATTAAAAGATAATTTAAAAATATTAATATATTAATGTTATGACAACTTCAAAATAAGTTTAATAAGCAAATTATTAACTTAATATTAAGTTCAAAACTTTGAGATTTGGAGTGAAAAAACAAAACCTTTGAGAGTCACCTTGGCAAGTTTTTTAACATTTAATATAATCCTTGGCTAAACTTTTTGCATCAAGGTGATAATTGAAAAGCATGCAAAAGTTGAATTCAAATCATATTTTAAAAGGATTGTTTAAATATGATGAAATTCCATGAATAAGTGTCAAGTTTGAATTAGTTTAAAATCAATATAATTTGAATTGTTTGTAGAAATTGTTTCATAAGAAAATAAATTAAAAGTATAATAATATTTCCATCTAGTTAATCTAAGAGTTATTGTTCTTCAATTAATTTGAATATTTTTTGAGAATTACACTCTTCATTAACTTGAAAATTTGAATTATTGTGTTTGTTACTAATAAGTAGCACAAAGAATGTCATCTAAAATTTAATTACAAGTTTTTTGGCAAGAGTGACTCACAATGATTAGCACTTGCTTGTGAATTATTTTAATATTCTATCAAATTAAAAATTAAAAAAAAAAACATGTTACCATTAACCAACATGTGGATCTATGATACAAATATTCTACATGTCAAATCTAAAATTTAAATTTTAATGTAGATATTAAAAATATATCATAACATCATATGAAATTAATTTAACTTGAACAAAATGCTTATTTGAAATCAATTTAGTACTACTGCCATTGACTGTTAGGACATATACAATGTGTAGAACAACAAAACTATGTCTATTTTTATTCAAAGCGTTAGAATTATCTGCTTAATTCAGCATTTATTTAATTAGTTCAATTTTTTTTCATCCCCATTTCCTAATTTAATTTGTTTTTCTAAACAAGCTAGTGACTAGAAATGAATAGAAGTGGTGCTTATTTGCGAAAAAGATCAATTGAAATTACAAACAAAAAAACCCAAGTGATTCCTCCACTTGGGGATTTGGACTTGGGCATATGTTGGATCATTTTAATAAAGTATCGCATATATGTTGCATGATATAATATGAAAAATACATTTTTTAACCTTCATTTTATTCAATTACCATTTTTTTTTTTAGGTTTCAGTAAATTTTTAAAACTTTGTGTTTAACAGTATAATCTTTGCCTATCAAATCGACGTTTATGATGCAAATGAAGGTAAATCTTTTCATTCTTCACTGCTTGTATCTTAACCACTGTCTATGTAATGTACCGACTAAAGGAAAAATGTTTGTATAAGGATTAAATGCAGAAGTGTTGCTTTTAAACGGTTATTCTTTTTCAAAGAATTAGAATTATATATTTTATTTAGCACTTCTTGATTAGTTCAAATTTATTTTCCTTTTTTTCATTTTCTAATTTTATTTTTTTTCTAAATATGCTTGATAACTAGAAATGAATGAAAGAAGTGGTATTTATTTGCAAAATATGTATAATATGATATGTTACGATATTAATGAAAAATGATATGAGTTGATATGTTTTATCATTTTAATTAATTATTGTATGATATCGCATGATACATATAAAATACGAAAAATATATATTTTAAACTTTATTTTACCAAGTTACTAAAAACTCATTTTTTTTATTTATTATTTTAATTAAAACATGATAAATTATTTTTTGACCATAAAACTACAGTATATTTTCATGTGACCACTTAATTGAAATAAAAGTGCTTGGTTGTTGAGTATTCTTTAAGTATACAAGTAACAATGGAACTAAAAGAAAGCATTTTCTTTAAATTATTTTAATTTAAAACTTTTTTGAACTTCGAACGAACTATTAGATATGTTTTAATAAATTTTAATAAATCAAGTTTTGCATTTGATTTACATTGAATTATCAGCTAAATAAAAGTTAAGTTTAAGTTCTAACTTAAAGTTAGAATCCCAAATTTTGATAGTTTGAACAATGCTTATTTGGGATTCTAACTATAAATTTTAACTTTGGTACCTTAGAGACCCCAAGATATTATACACATTGATTTGTAAAATCTTGAGTTTTAATCTTAATTTTAAGAAATGAAAATGAAAATTAAACTTGATTATGTTGCACACTTGAAATAATTTGGTTATGATAGGAGATTTTATATAATTATTTTGGATTAATATGTCAAGGTAAAAATTATAAAACTTTTTTAAAAATATTTTAAAAGTATTGTTATTTATATTTTGAAATTCTCAATTTTTAAATTTACTTATTAATGAGTTAATAATGTTCAATGATAGTACATAGAATTTATACATTAATCATACATCAAATATAACTTTTATAATTAATAATTTCACAATTTTTAAACTGCTTAATATGTCAATTTAAACTTAAAAATAGAACTTTTGGATTTACACACTTTGCTGTTCTTTAACCTAAACCCAATGGTCAAGCCACAAATCGAGCCTATAATACTACTCGGATCATAAAACGGTAGCGTTTTGTTTTAATAAATAATGTTTTGTTTTAATAAATAGCATACTATGCATTAGGGCATTTTCCATATGTAAACTCTAGAGCCCTAAACCTTACCAAAGCCACCGCTTTCTTATAACCTTACTTTTACTATTTTGCTGCTCATCATTAGAATCAGATAAGTTCATTTTTTTCCTCATCCTCCTTGTTTTTGCGTTTTTTCATAATATCAAGCGAACAAAATCTTGGACCACAAAATATGACTTAATTAAAAGGGTTTATAAATGAGCATTGTCCTTAACCGTCGTCAACTCAATTAGAGTAGACCTGCCAATTCCTAGAAAACCATACAACAGATAACCACGTTTTCAACCCTAGAGTAATATTCTTTTCCTCGACTGATTGTAATAAGATCATTTATTATCTCCTCATTCTTCTTAGGATCTATGGCAAAAGAATCAAAGCTTCTAAGATGTTCTAATCATGTCTAGTCCCAGAAACCATCTTCACAATTCATATAAAGCTCTCATTGCCTCATCTTTTTATTTATGGCTTTGCCCTCTTGCAAGACATAATTCAAATATCACTCCATGATGATGTCCCGATCTCTGGGTGAAAGATTAAAGCGTAATAATTCTTGTTATCAAGAGGATGATTATATATTATCTTCTTCTCAGGGGATGTTCCCCTTTCTACCACGTAATTTTGACGCCTTCAAACTTATCTTCAATATTCTCGTAGTTATCTAAAAATAGAAAAGGCACCTTTCTCTTAAAAGATTCTACTCTCAACTTAGAAAATAGAAAGGATGTGTTTTCGAGTTAATTACTTCAAATGAAATGATGTCACGCTCAATGTATCAATTTTCAGAAAAAATGGTTAAATATTTGTATAAATTAATTTAGTTTCTTTCAAAAGAAAAATTATGACTATTTTTCCTTTTTCATTTCTAAGTGTAAAGGATTTATTATGAAATGAGAGATGAAGTGTTCCAAATAAGTAAAAAGATCTATTAGAGGTAATGGAGAGAAAGATTAATACAGTTCCTAATGTACCAAGAGTTATGGTAGGTGAAAGTGAAAAAGTGAATGGCAGAGTAAGGTTGAGAATAGGTAAAGAATAGGCACACGATAAACTAACAATATTGTCAAAGTCGAAGAGCAAGATTGTGAATAAGGTGGAGAAAGACTGAGTAATAGATAATTAAGGAGAGAATATTTAAAGTAATAAGCTAAGATTAAAAATATGTTTGCACTAGTTAAAGAAATCTTATTACGCTTAAAATGAATGGTCAAAGTGTCATGACCCGGAACTCCCCTCGAGCTCGTGACAACCACCGCGACATCCCGATGACACTATTACCCCGAATGCCAATAGGAATCCCGCAAGGCTTAGCATCAGCTTTCGCATCTCCTCGGTGAGCGACAGTTATTAAATCTCGCATTTCAAGAAAATCATAAGTCGTTTCCAAATATAATATTATTTTCTGGCTCACAATGGCATTTTCATCATTTTTCTTCAAAAATACCGAAACCCGTCAAAAACATGGTGTAAAAGCTAAATATGTTCATACATACTTTAAATCAAATAACTAAAGTATAAAATTACTTTTACAATGACACATGGGCCCCCAACTAACCAATAAGATGCGAGTCCGTGAACCTACAATTTTGTCGATGCAAGGCTAATTGAAGTCCTTGATGCAATCGGCTATTTACCGGCTATCCCAAGCCTGAAATGTGGGAAATTGAGAGTGGTGAGATTATAAAATCCTAGTGAGTAAACAGACACCATCTAAACTATCTAAAGGCGAGTAAATGGAGACGAATTAAAATATTCTTTTCCAATATATGTTTCATAACATGAATATTCAGTTTACTCAATTAATCAACATGGCTTATATATCTCACAAAACTTGGCTCCTGCCAAAATCATTCTCGTGGGTACCTTCGTCAAAGTATCCCACTAAGATCGCCAAGGCTGTTAAAATTCATATTTCGCATAAAACACATTTTTCATTGAACATCACAACCGTTCCTTGGTGTTGGCTGAGTCTCACTCTCACGTGGTAGTTAACGTGAAGTGCACTCAAAAAGCCCACCTTAAGAGATACCCTACTCGCCTCTACCACCGAGGTGAGAATATAAAGGAGTTTACTGTTGAAATACTCCATACTTTGATATGGTGATAAATAAAGTTGATCGGATACAAATTGAGGTCAATTAAAATGTTTAAAAGTGATAAAAGACGAAAGGAGTAGTTTATGATAAAATATTTCGCACTCGAGAAAATAATAATAAAATAATAATAATTTTAGCGGAGGAGAATTTGTGAGATAAAAGGCGATTCGGAAGTCAAGTGGGGCATAATAAGGTATTTTGAGTACCAAGGAGATAAGATAAAATTTTTAGAATAAAATAATATTTTATTAATAAAATAATATTAAAATATTAAATTTAATCGGATGTCGAAATTAGTCATGAAGAAGGATCATATGATTGATCCAAGTGGGGGAGAAGAAATACAAGTGAATTTTTGGAGAAATAAGCGACAAAAGTGAAATAGGTGTGTTTTGTTAATTCGAACCAACGCGGATAAGTAAATATTTAAATGTTGTGGTAATACCGCGTTGAGGTACAATTTTTATATTTCGGTGGAACACGCATCGAGAAAGGAAGTTAGATGAAAATTGAAATTTTTAGACGTAATAAAAAGATCGAATTTAACATATAAAAGTTAAAGGATATGTAATGAAAATTAATGAGAAAAATAAAATTAACATAGAGTAAAATAATAATAGTATGTGTATAAATATATATATATTAGAAGACCAACATGGGCAGCAGCCCATGTGGTCAATAAAAGAGTCAAAGACTCTTTACTTAGTGAATTGGAGGGGGGTCCGGCCATGTGGAACACAAAGTGAAGGAAGAAAAAAATTTTCATATGGCCGGCCATGATGTTGTGGAACATTCAAGAAAGAAATAAAATATATATGTGTAATTGACCAAGCTAAGTGAAGAAGACCAAGAAGAAGAGAAAAGTCGATTGAGGGAGAAATAAAAGAGCAAAGGAAGAAGAAAGAACCAAGAGAAAGAAAAACAAAAAGAAAACCATGCATGAGGAAGGAAAACAAAAAGAAAAGAGAGTTGAGTTGAGGGGCTGTTTTGCTACCATTCAAGAAGGGAAAGAAAGCCATTTAAGGGCTGGTTTTGGAGGTTGGAAAGTGCCATTTTCTGCTATTTTGGAGGCCAAAAAGTGTAAAATTTTGTAGCAGAAAATTTAAGGTTTGAGGTGCTGTTTTGATGGTTAATTGTGGTTGTTTTGGCTGTAAATTTTTTGAAGGAAAGGTGCAGCTTAGTTGCTGAATACTTGAGGAAAAAACAGAGCAGTATAGCTGCTGATTTTGGAGCCAAAATAAGCAGTTGTAGCTGCTAAAAAATTTAGAGATAAAAAGCTAGGAAGTGTGACCGGTGGTGAGAGGGAGAGAAAGGAAGAGAGTGGACGATTTGTGCATGTGAAGAGAAGAAAAAGGAAGACAACAAGGCTGCTGGACGGTGGGAGAGAAAGAAAGAAAGAAAAGAAAAGAAAAGAAAATAACAAGGAAAATGGGCATGGCCCAACAAGCAAGGAAAATTGGACATGGTCCAATAAAGGAAGAATGGGCATGACCCAATTAAAAAGAAATGGGAGAAGTCCATGATTAAGAGTCCAAAAATAATAAAGGAAGAAAAATCCAAAAGAACAGGAAGGTGGAGATTTGGGCCAACCTAACTTAATTGGGTAAAAATTTCTTTACTCTTCACCATGATTTATTTTGAAATTGGATTATATGGAGGCTAAATTATTTTATTTAATTATGCATTGGTTAATTGGTGATATGAAGTAAATTTAAGTTGCTTAGAAGGTTGAAATAGGCACTTAATACCATAAATAAGTTACCGGTGTTAATACTCTAAAGAATTACGTGAACAAAGGATGCAATTAATTATAGTAAAAATATATTAAGATGTGAATTAGGTGAGTGGATTTATGGTAGAATGAGAGAGAGAAAAGTAGAATTGATTCACTAAATGTATTGAATTTAAATGGTTGCTAGGAAAGCGTGTTGAACGAAGTAGGTGACGGGCAATTAGGTATAATTATACGCATATACGAAGTAATAGCGACGTAGAAATCCCGCTATTGTGAGGTGAGTAACCTTACCATCATTTTTATTATTTAAAGTATGTTTTTATTCGGTTTTTGTGAAATTTTATGAAAAGGAGTTTAAATGGTAAATCTTTGTGTTTTATAAACAAAATGTATTTACATGAAAGGATTTTATAAATTGTCTTGAAATCGAATAATGATTTTGAAAAATAGAGTAATTGGAGACCACTTGTTATATTGTAAATTTATGATTTGAAATCGAATGGCTTATGACAATATTTGCATGAATGGCTAAATTGATACTTGTGTTGAAATGTATGAAATATGTATTTAGCCTTGAAAGGCTGTGAATTACAATAATTGTCATATCATGTTATTGAATTTTATTATATGGTGGGTTTAGCTTGCTACAGTGGGCGGATTCTGTGGACCAGCCTATTAGAGGGGCACAGAATCCGGATATATATATGTACCTCGGTTGGAGAAGCGCGTAGGGTATCTCCTGAGGTATAGTTAGAGTTCACGTCACGCCGAACCACCTCGTGATGATGAACTCCGCTAACGCCAAGGAACGACTGCGTTTTTCTCAAACTAAAAATATGTTTTACGTGTATATGAAATTTTTAACAGCCTTGGCGGGCTCGAGTGTACACCTCTGATCAAGGTATCATCGAGTACTATTTGATGGCATGAGCCAAATGTTTATGGAAATCATAAGCCCTAATGAGAAATTAAATGAAATACAACTGTTTGCATGGGTTAGGATGAATTTTCAAATTGTAAAATACTTAAAATGATGGGATATTTTAATTGTCTCCTTTTACTCGGCTTTAGCTGATTTAAATGGTGTTTGTTTACTCACTGGTATTTTATAATCTCACCACCCTCCTTTCCACCTATTTCAGGCTCAGGAAAATCTGTAGATAGCTCATTTCATCAAGGATTACAATTGGACTGGCATCCTCAAAATATGTAGGTTTATCTCTCTAGATACTTTTGGTCGTTCGTGGGCCCACGTGTCACTGCAAATTTAATTTTATACCTTGATTATCTGTATTACAATATATATGAATTTATTTTACTGTTACGTGGTAAAAATTATTTATGCAGTGTTCTTAAAATATTATTTTATGAGAAAAATTGAATATTTTATTTAATATTTTTATTTTATACTAATAGTCATAATTTCATTTTAAACGAATGTTTTAGACATTCAAAATTATTTTTGATTATGAAATATGTGTTTTCCAATTGCATACTACATTTTTAACTGATTTTGAGATTTTTGAAAAAAATGACCAAAATACCCCTGTGGGACAAAAATTTTTAATTTATCTGTTTTAAGTTGGAAATAGCTCAAAATCCTTTGGAACATAATATTTGGCAATGGTTACTCACCGGGGGAAATGAGAAACTGATATTAAGTCTTGCGGAGTTTCGGTTGGCATTTCGGGAGATGATTGCCCATCGAGGTACTACGGCTGTTGTCACGGGCTCGAGGGGAGTTCCGGGTAGTGACAACCGTGCCCCTCTAATAGACTAGTCCACAGAACCCCCCACCACTGCAGTAGCTAATCTTTAATCCACCAATTGATCAAATCTCAATGGCATAGCATGGCAATTACATTACTAACCAATTTATCAAGGTAAAACAGACAGTTCATATTTTTTAACACAAGTATAAATTCAGCCAATCATGCCAATTTATCATAAGCCATTTAATTTAAAACCATAAATTTACAACACAAGTAGGCAGTCTCCAATTACTCTATTTTCAAAACCAGTATTCGATTTTTCAGAAAATTAATAAAATCATTTTATAAAATCACAATTTCTCCTAAAACATAGCAATTTACCATTTAAACCCTTTTTTCATAAAATCACACAATTGTATAAAACTACTCTAGATAATTAAGACGATAACAAGTTTACTCACAGTTTCCGAAAACTAAATTCTGGTACTTCAACTATTACTCCTCGGGTGCGATTTCTTTGCCCTTGCCAGAGGATTCGCCACCTTGACAAATTGCACAATTAAGAGGTTTACTACTTTGGTACTAAACCAAAATAAACTAATTTATACTACTAATGCATGATATGAAGTGTAAAATATCTAAATTTTGCCTAAACGCGATGTTAGCCTATTTCGATCTTTTACCCGATAAATCAATAAACGCGTTCGTTTAAACTCCAAATTAATTTAATTTTTTTTCTATACCTCAATTGCATCCAAATTGACTTAATGTCCCTCAGTCTGGTACCAATTATCAATCTTGGCAACAAATTACGAAAATACCTCTAATGGGTAAAAATTCATATTTTTGCTCCGAAAATTTCCATTATTTTTCTAGGCTCATAATTCATCATAATTCCTCAAATAAACATCAAGATCAGCAGCCAATATTCCCTTAGAAAATTCGGCCAATAATGGTAATGAAGGAAAATGAATTCTTTTCTTGTTGTTTTGTTTCTAAATAAGTTAAACTAACTTAAAACACTAACATAACTTAATATCAAATTAATCTAACTTCATTCTCTCTCCATACCCATTTGGGCAGCCATGAATTTACCATGAAAACATGAAATCTAACCATGGGAAATAAGGAGAAAAGCATGGGAAAGGTAGATCACAAGTCAAAATCAAGAAATTTTACCTTTGATTACTTGATTCCTTGAAATCCCACACTTTTTCTTCAATTTTCCCACCTAGGTTTTTGTTCTTTCTTTGTTCTTCTTCACTTCATGTGGTGGCCGGCCAAAATGAAGAAATAAGCTGATTTTTGCTGATTTTAAAGCTAAAAAATAAATGGATATTAACATGCCATGTGTCACCATTTCATTGGCCCATTTTTATTTCTTAACTATTAAGCTTTCTCTCTCCACCACTTAAATTCCTTCAAATATCCATAACTTAGATAAAATTCTCAGACTTATCCAAAGTCTTGATGGAGTAATTTTTTGAAATTTACACTTTTGCCCCCGTAAAAGTCAAAAATTACATTTTTACCCCAAAAACTGAAAAATTGCCCATAGACATATTTTTCATCCCTTATACTCATACCATTCGCCAATTTGTCAAATGTGATCTAAATTCTCTCAAAATCTCAAATTTTGTTTGCGAGTGGAAAAATTATGATTTTACCCCTACACTCCAAAAATCACCGGAATTAAACTTTTTCACTGCCAAACCCTCAAATTATACTCCAATACTCAAATCATACTCTAGTAAGTTAAATGGGGCCAAAAAAATTTTTTCTAAAAATTTCCATTTTGTCCTCAGGTGGCAAATGACCATTTTGCCCCTGGATAGTGAAAATTTCGGTTTAACTCCAAATTGATCCTTGAACTCCGAATTACCATTTTAAATCATTCCTGGACTGTGAAACTCTTAATTTCACCTTAAAATTCTTATTGAACTAATTCTAGGCTTAATCGACTTAATGGTACCATTAGGGGCAATATCGTCTTTTAACGATTCCTCGAACTTCCTAAATATGCAAACATTCTATTGAGCATGTAAATGATGTTGTAATTATTTTATAGAATAGGGTTTGACACAAAGCTCTATATATAGAGCTAAAAGAAGCAGTTACTCAAGAACTCATGCACCTATCACTTGCTTTTAGTTACTTCAAGTGCCATTTGCGTGAAAGTAACTCATAAAACATACCATTTTTTTTAATTACTTCTAATGCCATTTGCGTGAAGTAGTTGTTCCACTTGTTTAGGACTATACAAACAGTTTGATACATTATTCATTTATTCAAAGTCAAAGTTGCAAAAATGCATATTTTCAGAATAAAGTACATGATGTTATTTTTATAAGATAATTTGTAATCTTGTATATATTCATTTTCTTTAGCATAAGGTTACTCTTTTTTTAATTACTTCTAATGCCATTTACGTGAAGTAGTTGTTCCACTTGTTTAGGACTATACAAACAGTTTGATACATTATTCATTTATTCAAAGTTAAAGTTGCAAAATGCATATTTCCAGAATAAAGTACATGATGTTATTTTTATAAGATAATTTGTAATCTTGTATATATTCATTTTCTTTAGCATGAGGTTACTCTTAGAACAATTAATTTTTATGTATTTAAACTAATAAATTAAAGTTAACTAATCATAACAAAATAAATTAAAATTTAAAATAAGTAATAAATTTTAGTAAGTATTATATTAATTATAAGTAAATTTTAGGTATAATTATATACTAGTACATAGTAACGAAAAACAAAGAGGTAGAAAGGAAATAAAACTAAAATCTGTTATTTAATAATTATAGAACTGAAAATAAACTATAAAAAATCAAGTTGCTTGTAAAGTCTAAACCTTCCCAACATAAAATCTAGACATGTAAGGCTCAAATACCTATGAGGTCCGAGCAATTGTGATGCTACTTGCATTATTATTTCCTTGTCACATGCTTGCCTGAGGTATTATTTGTTAATGATATAACATTTGCTTTCAAATTAGAAGCAGAGATTTATTAAGAAAAATACTAAAAGAATGGAATATTCTCTCTATCTATATATGTATTGTGGTGTGATCATTAATTTCCCTTGACCTGAATTCAACTTATACAACTAAATTGTATCGAATAAGTTGTTAGAAAATGGACAAATAAGAAATATTAATAAAGGCATGTAGAAAACCCCGAAACAAAACGTTTCAATTATATGCCACCATACCTATATTTGATGATAGTATTATCATTTTGAAAAGCAGGCACTCATGTTGGATATTGATTGGACTAACGGTCCACATTTACAATTTAATAAAGTTTATTTTCATAGATAATCATTTATTCATGACATTTTTTTTGTTACAAATAAAAAGAAATGGAAAGAATGAAATAATTAAAAAAAAAGACAATCAGCCCAAAATGTATTTATCCCATAGGTCAAATTGGATATTTAATTATTGGAATAATTGTTGGAGACTCAAATGGTGGATATGTGAGAATGATAATTTATAAGCTATTTTATATCTCCATGAATTTAGGAACTTTTGCTTGCATTGTATTATTTGGTCTACATTGTTCATTTTGAGGTGATAGAGAAGTTCGATTCTATATTAACATCATGTGGATTGTTTCATCGACTCTTTATCAACATATTAAGTTGTGTCTAAGTCAACTGTTGATTGATTTCTTCAACTTTGCACAGTGATGCTGATAATGCGCTCGACAAACTTTGGCAGAAGAAGAAAGTTGAAGTTTGATTTGGGTTTTTTTGAGTTTAAATTATTTTAATTTAAAAATATTTTGAACTTTGAATGAATTGTATGTAACTGATTAAATATGTTTTAATAAATTTTAATAAATCAAGTTTTGCATTTGATTTACATCGAATTAGTTTTACTACGGTTGACTAAATATTAAGTCTAGATTTCTGATTACAAATTTTAACTTTTGGTATCTTAGAAACATTGATTTGTATAATCTTCAGTATTAATCTTAATTTAATTTTAGCAAAATCGAGAATGAAAATGAAAATTAAACAAGATTATGTTGCATATTTGAAATAATTTGGTTATGTTAGGAGACTTTATATCATTTTTTTATTATTATCTACTAACTATCATTTAATTACAGAATTTCACATAGAAAATTTAAAAAGTATATTTTTTAAGTATTATTATTTATATTTTAGGATATTCAATTTTTAAATTTACTTATTAATGAGTTATAATATATAATTCAATAATAATATATAGAATCTGTACAGTAACCATAAATCAAATATAATTTTTATAATTTGTAAATCGGTAAATATGTCAATTTAAATTTAAAAATAGACTTTTGGATTTGCGGCTCCAACCTCAGCCCAATGGGCGAGCCACAAATCGAACCTGGAATACCAGTCGGACGGCAGCGTTTTATTCTTAATAAAACTCATCAGTTTTTTTTCCGTATATAAAGTCCAGATAACATCAGAACCCTAAACCTCACCAAGCGGCCGCCCCTTCCTCTTCCAGGTAACCCTCTCTGCCTTTCTCGACAATTTTTAGGGTTCTAAATTGATCTCAATTTCGTATTATTTGATGTTCTAATCAGTAGATGTTGGCTTTTGTGTTCTCTTTAAATATAGTTAGCTTTTCTATTCTTTTTACCATAAACTGGGTGTTGTTCAATTAGGTGATTTGAGCTTTGTGTTGTGTTTCTTGTTCGGTTAAGCAATCCGCAAAGATGCAGAACGAAGAGGGTCAAAACGTGGATCTTTATGTACCCAGGAAATGGTATTTAATTCGCTTTACTCCTTTTTTTTGTTTTGAACTATTTGTATGTGTTGAAAGCTTATGTGTAGTTTGATGTTGTTGTAGTTCCGCCACTAACAGGCTCATAACCTCGAAGGATCATGCTTCTGTCCAGATCAACATTGGACACTTGGATGAGCTTGGCAGATACACTGGCTCATACTCCACTTTCGCTCTTTGTGGCTTTGTCCGTGCCCAGGTTCGTGTCGGTTCTGTACTGACCTACTGATTGTTTTTGGGCTGTTTTTGGATATATGCTTGTTGTAATTATTATTGCTGTGATGTTTGATAGTTAGATTGGATCTGATACTTGCATTTATGTCATGTTTACATGCACATCCTGCGTAAAAGGCTAAGTCCTTCATCTTACTTTGTTAATGATATGCCTGTGCTTTCCTTGTCATTCTAAATATTTGAGATATGTTTTAATTGTCTTTTGTTATCCATTGGTTTTAAGAATATTTTCAACCACAATCCCATGGCTAAAGTTCAGTATGGTAGTGACAAAACTCATGCTTAAAACCTAGAAGAGACAATAATTGTTGGAGACTCAAATGGTGGATATGCGAGAATGATAATTTATATGCTGTTCTGTATCTCCATGAATTTAGGAACTTTTGCTTGCATTGTATTATTTGGTCTACGTACCATTGTTCATTTTGAGGTGATAGAGAAGTTCGATTCTATATTAACATGTTGTGGTTTGTTCCCTCGGTTCTTTATCAAGATAAGTCAGCTGCTAATTGATTTGTTTGACTTTGCAGGGTGATGCTGACAGTGCCCTCGACAGGCTTTGGCAGAAGAAGAAAGGCGAAGTCCGACAGCAGTAATAGGCTGTTTCAGAACTTGTGTTAGTTTGCACTATTAAGTTGTAGTTTGTTTTGGTGGATTATGTTGAAGTTGTTTTCGTTGAAACGGATGATACCTTCAATTTGGTTATTTTTCTAATGGGGGCATAGCTTCCTTTTAGTGAGACATCTCTATTCTTATTGTTTTGGCTTTTAGTGAAGCAAACCTTCTTTTAGGTGCACATATAGAGTCTTTCCCCACAACCAAAAAGTTTGGTAGCTCCAAAGCCAATGGTAAGCTTTGATTTCCATTTTGTTATTGAACTTAGGGCAAAGGTTGCTTCCATCATTGTGTTGGTCATGACTGCCATCATTAAGATCATAATTATGGCATCACCACTGTTAATTATTGTTATGTTAAACCCCATTTTTATGACCAACTTCAGCCTCTAATGGAGAGAACATTGCTGTTTATTCTTTCTTCTAATTGCTTCTACAAATAAACTGGCTGAAGCTAGGGAAATGTTAAAGTATCATTTTACACAAATTTCTGCTTTATGTTGCTCTTCTGTCAATGTTTTTGGTGAGGAATTGAGAGGCTTGGGAAGGAAGACAGATTGAATTGAAGGAATCAGGTTCCTTATTAATGGAAACTGCTCTTAAATTGATAACCCAGGGAATATACTGTAAATGAAATGGCAGTCATGCTTTGATGGACTGAACAACTGACTTGACATGTATTTCATTTTTGGCTTTTATATTAAGATTCTCTCATAAATCATTGTCCATCCATACTAATGGATGTAACCAAATCTTTTGCGTGTTCCCTTCCCCTCCAAGGCTCAAACTCACTCAGCATCCCCACACTTTCAGGTGCTAACCCAAGGAAAGGACGTCAGATTAAAAGACAATCATAGTAAAGATATAGAAGAAATACCCCCGTAAAACAATCTATTTTTCTCCAAATTCTAAATGAATTTTCATTAACTTTATAACTCAACTGTCATTCTTTTAGGAAAGTTGGGAAATGCAAGAGTAAACCATCAAACTCTCTTCCTATTTTTTATCTTCTCTTTTATTACCATTTTCCCTCCAATTTTGCTGCACAAGATTTGATACAGGCTAACAACCGTGATCACCTGTGCTTTGCATTTGTACAAAGCTGATGGGCCCAATTCTCAAGCTCATGATTAAGAGCAGCATGCGGAAAAGAAAATTGCTCAAACAGAAGATAAGGGGTCCCTGAGAGATCCTCTTCCTGTCTCGCTTACCCCAACATTGTTTTATATTAGTAGTTGTGCTGGGTGATGACAATGAGTCCTTTAATACAGATATCTCATATAAAATCATATTCGTATTACGTGGCATGAATCAACCAAAAGAAGATTGTCAAAGAAATCTACGAATAGAGACTTTGGAAGATTGTTAAAAAAGACAACACTTGTTCTGATACATGTTAAATTCTTGAAACATTCAACTTAATACTAGCAGAATACATACAAACGTTGATGATCCGATATGGTGAAGAATGAGGATTCACTTGCATTTTGGCTTTGCATCATTTAATCAGATTGGTATGTTTTGAAAATAACATAATACTAGCAGTAGCAGTAGCAGCAGCTGGAAGAGGAAGAGTAGGGAAGGCAAACTGAGGAGTATAAAACCATGCCATGGACTTGGCAAAACCTTTTGTTTTTCTAAATGGTCTGAGAAGACTTAAGTGGATTGCAATTTCTTTCTAAAGAAAAAATTCTTGATTTGTAAATAACACAAAATTACAAGCTTTGCCTATTTTTCTATACAAAGCACCATCAAAACATCAAATCCACAAAAATTTCCCATCTTTTTACCCACCTGATGTTTACTCAATGTGGAAGTATTTTGGCCCTCAAGATTTAGAATTCAGGCAATCGTCTAAAGCAAAGAAAGCCTCTTCTTTCGAATTGTTTCATCTTCCTGCACATACAAGTCATGTTAGTAAATCATTTTCGATTGGGATAGGGCCAAAGAACTTGCAGAACTCAAATACAGAGAGAAAAATAATTGATTTGATACAATGTCAATTGAAACAAGCTCTACACATTCCTCAAGTTTGCACTCAAGAAGGGAAATGAGCAGATCTTAATCAAGCACCCTATGCTAAAAGATAGTTATTGCTTAACTCTATGAGTAAAACTACAACTGTCCTTAGCTCAGGAAACTCTATCAAGAAGGACCTGAACTCGCTAAGAAAGAAGATCCACTAAAAGTCAAGAAATGATTTGCTTCATATTTTAACAAGCAACTATTAGCTATAATTATTGCAAAATTGTAGTAATAGATAACAACCCATGTCCATTCTAGGATCAGTCACCAATCCATTTACCTGTTATATAACTTAGGGAGTTGGCATCTGTTTACCTCATTTATCCTTTCATCCTTATTATCTCACATTCATAGATCTCCATTTTGTAAAAGAGCTAGAATTCTAATTAGACAAGACCACAACAACTGAAACTGACATGCTAATCGTAATGTTAGGTCCAATGTAACATTGTTCAGTGGATGGAACTAAATAAAAGGGCCCATTAGCTGAAACTCAGATAACATGATTTGATGTTTAGTTTGCTTTACTGAAGAAAATTGTGAGGAGAATTTCCCTAATCCTTAGGAAAAACACTTAGGGAATTTCTGCATGAAAATCTGAAGGTGGGTCATGGGTCCAGGAGATACAATTGAATTCTGCACTAAGTATGAAGGACAAGTTCACAAGTGACAGCACATGTTTCTTGATTTTAATGAATGTTGTAACTTGTAAGCACCATAAAAGAGATGTTAGTACTCAGGTCTGTTCTATAAAATAACAGTTTCAATATTCACTTAAATATTGAAAAATCGCCTAAAGACTAAGATACTAGAAACAGTATCTTAACCTTAAATAGATAAAACCAACCTAGCATCAAGTAAGATAAGGATTTTTTGACGAAGTTAAAAATTTTATGTTCCTGGTCATGATCTTTTGACACACTTATTGCTACCATAGAGTCTAACTAACCAAAAAAATCTATCACAAATGTAAGTCGTTCACAATCTTGTTGCAGCACAATGTTTAATTTTTTAAACATGCTTTATAAGAGTATAAAGCTTGCAACTGATTTCACTCCCCACAAACATATATTACAATCAAATATTAAAATGAATATACTTCTATAAATTGTTTTTTGAAGTGTATCAGACTATAGATCCTTCTATGCTGACTAACTATAGCAAAAAAAGCTACTGAAATTAGTTGAAGATAAAGCTAAATGAGAATGAAGGATATGACTAAAAAAGGTTCATGCACGTACATTGAAGAAAGCAAACAAGCACAGTATAGCATTAAGACCAAGAGATCTGTCATTAGCTCATTATTGCTGTTCTTCATAATATGGTGGTGTCGACTGTACACGTAGTTCATTCTCATCCCCATCATCATCATCTTCATCTGCATCTACCCAGTTACTAGGATGACGTTGTGATAGCCCAAGCCCATTAATCTGGTTCCTATCTGAGCACAACAAAATCGGGGGAAAAGAAAAATCAATTACTGCAAAAGTGATAACATTATAAGCAATACAAATAACTAGTGTTGTGATTAACCTTGCACCCCTGCAACATGGTCCCTTTCTACTTGGCGATGGCTACTATAGACTGTAAAGCTTCCTCCATGACAATTAAAACAAAAATGCTTGTGATGTGTTAACCATAACTATGATTCACTTAAGTCTGTATAATGGCTGCAAAACAAATGGGATTTTATAACCTCTGTTCACTAAAGCATTTGAAAAGATGCAGGAATCTTGCAGGCATGGGCAAATGCACACATGCAGAGGAAGAAGAAAAGAGGAGCATGATACTACCAACAAAAGGGCTCAAAACATAGTGATAAGACTTGAATAAAGGAATAGAAACAGCAATATTCAGGATACAAATTCGGACCAGTAGGAACAGTTTCTCTAATGGGTGCAGCTTTTGTAATCTGCATCATGCTAATCCTCTGAATATCCCTCTGTTCACTAGCATTCAAGTTCTGCAGTTTTTGAACCTGCCTTTCTTCAACCCCACTACCACTTTTTGCTGCACTTCCTGAGAACAATTGTAATGCATGAGGTTTAGGATGAACACAGCATCAAAATCATGATATTGAATAGTTACCTGATAGGTCAGACCATATTTTGGTGTGGTCAGATGGGCACTCAGATACATTTGCCCAAGACCTCTCTTGCTATTCTTGAGACCCTGTCGCATGCATTGCCTGGTCATGCACAGTTGAAGCTGCTTGCATAGGTTCAGAGGTATTGCCTTCATGTAGCTGTGATATACGCATGGTTGCAAGTACAAGTGTAGCATAAAAGTTTGAGCCAGATCCATCATCTAGTCCAAATTTTGGTGCCATTAATATCGGCCTGTTCCAAAAATAAACGTCTTTTCAAGATCAAACCGACATTTTGACATAATGTGATAATAGTATTTAGCAAGAGGGCAAGGCAGACAAGCATTTGTATATTAGCATACTCATTGACTTTGCATTGTCCCAACCTAAAAACTAACAAACTGAACATGTGTTGTACTCTTTTTGGGTTAAATAAAGTTTCATATACTTCTAACTTCCTAAAAATATGCCATTTGTGATTCAGATAGCTATCTAATTGCAAACGATCGATGTAAGAAGCAGAATTAATGCAACAAAAATATATGACACAAACTTGCTATAAGATATTGCTATCAAATCACAAATGAACTATTTCATGTTTGGATGTTATCGCTTGATGACATGAAATATTTTATGTTTCAGAACATGTTGTTCTATGAGCTGCTATAAAGAGAATTATGACATTCCAAAAATGTATGGAGAACTAAAATTACTAGAAGGATATCTTACTCGCCTGCTACGTCAAAAAATAAGTGAATGTCAACCTCGCAGCCTTCACAAAAGGTAAGGAATGCCTACATTTCAGTTTTTTAGAGTAACATAAGGTTTACCTCACATATTAATGGAAGAATAATGACAATCATTAGCATGTTTAAATCGAATTTATGACCCAAAGGTAATCAAGCTGTTTCAAAATCTACTTTGTGAGCCAAGATTAGATACCTTCAATTCCTTGACGTTAAAAGTAACATCTACAGGATCTCCTGTGTGAGTATACTGCACAAACTCCTCCATATGATCTATCCGCAGTTGAGTGTGCAATGAGGAATCATTGTCTGCATTGGCAAGTGAAAGAATAAACTTTAATTTCTGGTGAAATAGCAAAAATCAATATTGTTCGTGTACCTTTTGTTGGGTCTATATAACTTCTAAGCTCAACAGCTTTTCCACCAATTTCACTTGCAGCATCAGAAGGTAAAGACATCAGCTCTGTTGCAATGATGGTAATTTCCTGAAGTGATGATTGAAAATTAGCTAGCAATCTGTTTAGGCCATGAGGCCTCACTACCAAGTTACTTGGAAATCTTCTCCAATCAAGAGACAAATGTTGTCTGTCGGCCTCAACATTGCAGGTAATCCAACATGCATTTTTCATACCTGCCAAAAGTACATTATGAAACTGTTTAAGACCATAATAAATCCATTTATGTCCAATATCAAAAAATTGTGTCAGGACTCTTTGCATGGGGCAGTTTCCTTGTACTCGTAAATGCTGCATCAAGCTAAACACTAGATTTTCAAATTTATCCAAAACAAGTACAAATTCTAATATTTATTTTGGCTTTTGTGGATGGATTAGGTAAGCATAAAATCAAACTTGTAAAAGGCATGTAGAACACAATAAATTGATCGCATGCCAATGCTAACACTAACTGCATGGCACAGTGATAGTTGTCATACTCAAATTTGCAGCAAATTGAATAGACTAGTAACATACATGAGAAACCCCTCTTCCCCTTCCCATATTTGATGTTGGATGAAAAATGTATCAGAATATCAAATGAGTACTTTACCACTATAGCATTCCAAAGCCCATTGTACTTTCGATGCATCCAGATCAGCCAATTTTACAGTCAAGTGATCGATACTTGCAAAGTTGCAATAGGTGTCCTAAGAACAGAACAAACAACCTAAACACACCAAGTCACTTGAAATGCTACATTTTCACTATCCATCCAACAAATTCTTATAGAAGCAAATGAAAGACAAGACCATACCTTCAAAAGCACGCTGCACTGTACTTGAGTTCCAGAAATTCCATAGACATCAAAGAAATTCGGCTTAAATGTAATGGACTGGTAGGCCGACCTTGATGAATTGAGCGTATGAAGTGCAAGCTGCAAATATTGCCAAGTTGATCCGTTACAATATGAAATAGCTAATAAGTATAGTATTCTGTTTGGTTGCCGAGAAAATCTAACAAATAGAAGTAGATGGAAATGCTTTGCATTTCCTTTTCCCTTTTCACTACAAAGACGTAAAGTAATCAAAATCCACCAATAATTTGAAACCATTTTTTTCCCTTTGCTTTTAGAAAATCTGCCGCTTAAACAGCGAACCAAACAGAAACTAAATCCAAGCGTGGAAACTTGATTGCCTTTTCATTTTCCTTCACTTTCCCGGTCACCAAACAGTAAATAAATTAGTACCTATGCCCCCTTCAAAACCCTAATTGTGTCCCAACAAAAACGAAAACCTAATTCAATGCTTAGTTAACTAAATAATCACTTAATTCCATTTACTTGCGAGCAAAACAACTTAGTTGAGAGATTGAATTAGGAAAGGTGACGAGAGCGAAGCGTACCTGAGAAGGAGAAGCTGGATGACGAGCTCGTTGCCTACACGTGCGAGGCACGTGATCGAAGGACCAAAGTTTCTGAGAGTGTTCCCGCTAAGGCTCAGCTCCATTTTGTTTTTCTTTAATCCTGATTTTGCGTTTGGCGGGAAGGGGGAAGAACGTCGAAGCTCTGCCGTCCACGTCGATTTGTTTCTCCCCCTTGTGCTGTTAGACGGTCCTGATTTGATTTTTGCATGAGTTGGTTTTTTCTATTGGACAATTTTAATTCAAATCCGATAAATAAAATATTATAATTAACCAGAATATAAAGATTTTAGTTTTAATTTGGATGACGTAGTATTCTGATAACCTGTCATCTTGAGACGGATTAATTTTTAACTATATCTAAAAATATATCATATATCATTTTAATTAAATAATAATTTTTTACTAAAATTTAAAGGTTTGTTTGTATTAATATAAAATTTAATTTTTTGTTTGAAAAGAAAAATAAAGAAAATTAAAAGATAATTTCACAACTTCGAAATAAGTTTAATAAGCAAATTATTAATTTAATATTAAGTTCAAAACTTTGAGATTTTGATTAAAAAAAGACAAAACCTTTGAGAGTCACCTTGGCAAGTTTTTTAATATTTGAGATAATCTTTGGCTTAACTTTTTGCATCAAGGTGATAATTGATAAACATGCAAAAGTTGAATTCAAATCATAATTTTAAAAGCATTGTTTAAATCTGATGAAATTTCATGAACAAGTGTCAAGTCTAGATTAGCTTAAAATCAAAATAATTTGAATTGTTTGTAGAAATTGTTTAAAAGGAAAATAAATTAAAAATATAATAATATTTCATATGTAATTTATTTAAGGTTTATTTTTCTTCCCTTAATTTAAATTTTTTTTGAGAATTACATTCTTCATTAATTTTGAAATTCGAATTGTTGTGTTTATTACTAACAAGCAACACCAAGAACGTCATCTAAAATTTAATTATATGTGTTTTTTGACGATAATGACTCACAATGATTAGCTCTTGCTTGTAAATTTTTTTAATATTTCACCAAATTAAGAATTTAAAAAGAAAAAAAACATGTAACCATTAATCGACATGTAGATCTATGATATGAATATTCTACATGTCAAATCTAAAACTTTAATCAACTAGGGATTTGGGCTTAGGCATATGTTGTAGCTTTTTAATCAAATATGGCATGTATGTTGCATTATACAATATGAAAAATACATTTTTAAGCTTCATTTTATTCAATTACCAATTTTTTCTTTTTAAGTTTTGGTAAATTTCTAAAACTTTGCATTTAAAAGTATAATCTTTGCCTTTCAAATCAAAGTTCAGGATGCAAATGAAGGTAAATCTTTTAATTCATCACCGCTTACGTCCTGTGTTCTCACCGCTATCTATGTGATGTACTAAGTAAAATAAAAATATGTATATATAAAGATTGAATGCAGAAATGTTACTTTAAACTGTTATTTTTATTCAAAGGATTAGAATTATATGTTTCAGTTAGCACTTCTTTAATTAGTGCAAATTTATTTTCCCTTTTTCTCTATTTTCTAATTTAATTTGTTTTTCTAAATAGGCCTAATAACTAGAAATGAATGGGAGAAGTGGTATTTATTTGTAAAATATGTATTACGATATTAATGAAAAATGATATAAATTAATATATTTTATCGTTTTAATTAAGTATTGTATGATATCGCACGATACGCATAAAATACGAAAGACATATTTTTTAAACTTTATTTTACCAAGTTACTAAAAACTCATTTATTTATTATTTTAATTAAAACATGATAAATTATTTTTTCACTATAAAACTACAGTATATTTGCATGTGACGACTTAATTGAAGTAAAAGTGCTTGGTTGTTGAGTGTTCTTTAAATATACCAGTGACAACGGAACTAAAATGAAGCATTTGCTTAATGGAATCTCTTGAGACTCAACATGATTCAATTCTTGCTGGGAAACGTATTCAATATACTTTTCCTCAGGTTATTGGTAGTATCTTTTCTTCTTGATTTAGCATGTTTTATATTATTCAAATTAAATAATATAATTATTTAATTAAACTTTATTTTTTCCTCATGTTATATATTAAAAATTTATAATATATTATTTGAATTAAATAATAATTTAGATAAAAAAATGGAATTTTTACTAAAATTTAAAGTTTTTCTATGTTAATATATGGCGCGAGGTAAAAGAAATTTATAATAGTATGTTATGTCATCAACTATAAAACTACCTAATAAAATTTAACACTGTTATCAATTATTTTTCAATCGATTTTTAATAAAAATATAAGAATTAAATTCATTAAAATTAAGATAAAGAGCCTAAAATTGTAAAATTAAGATAGTATAAGGGACAAATTGTATTTTAACTTTTTTATAGTATGAAATTTAGTTTTCCATTTCAAAAGGAAAAAAAAAGTTATTCAAAATAAGATTAATATGTAATGACATAACTTCAATATAAGTTTAATATATTAGGTTGTGAAATCCCACTTTGAGTAGGATGATACGTTAAGAAATCCTTAGGTGAGCATATAGATTACATGTTTTGAACATCAAACTTAGATTGAACATTCCAAAAGAATTATTAACACTTTTTGTTGTCTGTCACTTTTGAAGCAGAAAATTTCTAAGATTGGAAGGGGTCAAAATATGTGATTTTTATAAAACAATCTTTTGAAAATAAAAAATGGCGGTAATGATTCCTTGGGTTTTCAGATGATCAAAAAGAATTTTTCCTTAATTTTTGGAACACATTTGCTAGGGTAAATAGGAACTGCAAATTTAATTTTAGTCGAACTTTTTTGATTTTGTTCTTAAAAGCAAAATTTAGATTTTGATTCTTTTGGATTTTGATTTTTTTGATATTTTTATTGCATCCAAAAGGGGTGTTGTTTGCTTATTTACATTAAATATTTTAAGTAAATGGAATGTAAAAAGTAAAGAGGATATTTACTTCAATGGTATTTAATGTAAATAAGCTAGGTAGGTTTTATAAGCAATCTGTCTCAAAAAACTGCATTCTGTCTCAAATGTATCAATACATGTTCATGATGTATCGATACGTTTAGCCAGAGAGGGTTTCTGATGAACATGTATCCTTACATTTCGTCGATTTCAGAAAAATAAAAGGGGTAAGAATGTATTTTCATACCTTAGCTTATAAATATATCACATTTTTCGAGAGTTGGCAACCCTCAGTCGCATTTGCAAGATAAGCCACCCATTCCTAAGCTCTTTCAACACACTTTTAATCAAAAATTCCATTTTTATGATTACAAGGCTTAGATTTGGGTTTTTATGGAAAAAGATGACATTTTTAGCTTTTAAATCTTTTGGCTTTGGATTTTCATAACTTAGATGGTTGTGTTATTGCCTAAACTTTCTGCTGATGATTTAAGTTTAAAAGTTTTATAATTTGCTTAAGCATCTAAGCTCACCAAAGGTAATGATGGAAGATTTATGGGTTTTTAAGCATGGGTTTTAGCTAGAAAATTAGTTTTGCCAAAGTCGAGTACTTTCGAAGATGCATAGAATGATTATTACGAAATTCTTATTTTAGGAAATGATTGTGATGATTGTTGTATGATAAGAACACTTGAAAACTCCACGGGTAACGTCGAAAAGGAGTTGTGATTGAAGTTAAGAATTAACTCTCCAATTAGGTGAGTGGACACACCACTTTCAAACTATTTTGATATGTAAAGCTAGCATGACTTCAATGAAAAAGATTATTTATGCATATTGAAATTATATCTCTAAAATTGGTTATAAAAGGATTTGAGATTCTAGAAGGAAAAATGATTTTTTAAGAAAATAAATTGAAAATAATTGTGATGTGATTTACTCACTAGATTTTCTAAAATGTTTACAAATCTATTATGTATGTAAATACTCTACTATGTATTAGTTTTCAACAAAGAGGGACAAGCACCTTATGTTTGAAGTCCACTCAATTACTTCAGTCTTCGGACTAGTATGGGTACGAGATATTGTATGCTTATTTATAGATGCTATAATATGCATGTTGGTATGATGAATGCCCTAAGATACGTATATGATGTGAATTCCATATACCATAAGAGATGATCAAGTATGCATGACGTATACTATAGGATGGAGTATATGATGTAAATTTCATACACCATATGAGGTGATTAAGTATGCACGATTAATGCCATGAGAATATGTATATGATGTATATTCCATATACTACATGAGATGATTAAGTATGCATGACTAATGCTATGAGAATATGTATATTTTGTATATTTCATATACTACATGAGATGATTAAGTTAGCATAATTGCCATCAGATTATGTATATGATGTAAATTCCATATATCTTATGAGATGAGTAAGCATGTATGTGAAGGACATTCCACATACCATATGCTACAAGTATGAGAACTCAAAGAATGCGATTGATTCCACTTTCATGGTGTGCAAGTGACGACTTCACTCCTATGATGCATCACAAAGTGCCCAAGGTGCAATAGGGTTATACGTTGCTAGCCCAAGGTTGATGGGGGTCAAACCATCACAAAGTATGAGTTTTAATGTTAATGAAATGATCATGGTTGTATGTTTATGGTATGTTGTATGTTGAGTTCATTTAAGTAATGTTTATGGTTTATACTTTATGATGGCATGAGAATGTTCTTAGTAAGAAGAATTGAGCTTGAAAGATAGTTCTTGAGATGTAAAAGGACTTAAGGAATGGCAAAAATGCTAAAATTGTTCAGAAACTTGGTCTCTATGTCTAAAGTATCGATACATAGGGAGCATATGTCAATACATTCTAAATAGATTACCATAAGAAGCTTTTTGTGTGAAATGTATCGATACATTTTACCAATGTATCGATAGATGCTTGTAAGTATCGATACATTCAATAATGTACTGACAAATATGGCACATAAAAGGATGTTTGAGTGAATTTGATGAGTATTGTAAAGGTCAAGGATTTTTAAAGGTTTATATAAGTTTGTTTTCAAACAAAAGGTATTTAAATGAGTTTTAAATGGCATGTACAATGAATTTTATGATTTGGAAGTTAGGAATGGCATGAGTTATAAATGCATGGTTACAAAATACTCATATCCCCTGGCTTGTCCCTTTCCCGTATCCACTCATGGAGTCTTTGTGACTTACACGTTACTTTTTCTATTTATTTTGTTGCAGATTAGTGATAGCACCTGATAGCAGCCAGTGTCACGATTTTCATTCCTTGGTAGGTGTCTAGCAGCCATTTGATGCCTAGAGGGTTGGTCACATTTCGCTGATGAGTCAGTGTTTACTTCATGTTATGTTTACAGACTATGAATATGTTTATGTTGATATTGCCAATGTTTGAGCATCTTATATGGATAATGTCTTGTATAAGATCATGATGATGGCTCGAGAGCCTATATGGACACCTGAGGATGCTGATGATGTTAATGTTTATATTATTGTGCATTATGACAGTGGCACTTGTTAATACACATATAGATGTATTAAGTTGAGCTTACACAATTAAGTTGAGAAGTTCCTTTATTGTGTAATAAGTTTTAAGAATGTATGTATTACGATTATATATGTTAATGGATGTTATATGATGCTTCTGCATGTGATGATGAATGTTTGATGATGTTATGAGTAGAGGCTTGCTTGGGCTTAATGGGTTATGCTCGTTTGGGTTCTTACGCCGATCACAATCTTTTCAAGACATAGGATGTGACATGGGACATAACTATAAACAAATTATTATTAATTTTAAATTAAGTTATTTTAATTCAACAATATTTTGAATTTTGAATGAAACAAATTCAAATCATTTATTTTTTTCAAGTTTTATCAATTTTGGATATATTAAATTTGGGGGGAAATTTTTTTTAGCTCTTAAAAATAACATGTTTTTGTAAATAACCATCGAGATAATTTTAACTGTTTTTAGCCATCAAAATAGATTTTGGGACAAAAATACCCTTAATGAGCCATCTTCGTTAGCGTGCACTCTCAAACAGGCGAAAAATGAGAAAAAATAAATATGCAAAGAATTTTGCGAACATCTAATTTTGTGCAAAACATCTATTTTTTTTTGCGAAGATTGTGCAAAACAAAATAATGTTGCATGAGATGGTTTTTCAAAGATTTGGGACATGGTATTCAGATAATAGGAGAAGAGTAATATTAAACCGAACGAAGAACTGGTCGTGATGAATGGAAAGCTTGGCTAATGATGTGAAACCAGAAATCCTTGATACTGTGGTGAATTGAAAGGAGAAAGATGTGAATCCAAAACAGGAAATGGTCTTGCTATAGTAGGCCATATGTGAGACGGCTATGGCAGGGCAGGGTTTAGAGTTTGTAAAACGTCATGTTGGGAATGTGTGACATGACTGTGACATGTCAGCGTTCAGAGTTTGTGAGACGCCATGAAGGGAATCTGTGACACGCTAGAGTTAAAGAGTTGGTGACACGCCATGGTGGGAATCTGTGACACGCCAGCGTTCAGAGTTGGTGAGACGCCATGGAGGGAATCTGTGACATGCCAGAGTTCAGAGTTGGTGACACGACATGGAGAGAATCTGTGACATGCCAGCATTTAGAGTTCGTGAGACGCCATAGAGGGAATCTATGACCCGCTAGAGTTCAGAGTTGGTGACATGCCATGGAGGGAAACTGTGACAAGCCAGAGTTTAGAGTTGGTGACACGCCATGTTTAGAGTGTGTGACACGGCATTGCTTGAAAAGTTGACATGTCATGGTTTAGAGTGCGTGACATGGCATTGCTTGAATAGCTGACACGTCATGGTTTGAAATAGAGAGAGGAAAAAAAGTGGGCAGTTAATGTGGTAATCGTTTGGACTTCCACTAAATTAATCCCCCTTAGTGAAACGAATAAATAAGAATATTATAAGGCCATTTTTCATTTTAAATAGTTATTTTTCAAAATTCCTAATGTTTGTGTGATTCATTTCTCATTCCCGTCGGTACCGGAGTGTTCAAGAAGGCTCTTTGCAAGCGTAACGACACCATAGCACTAGCAATAATGTCGGCTATAAGTGAAGAGGTCAGTGAGTCTCAAATTAAAACATTCTTGTGTTCGTTAATTTTTTTTCTTTTTTGCTGAGTTTGTTTGATATGTTCGTGTTTTTTGTTTTGTTTTGCAAATGTTTAGACTGTGTTTTCTTACTGGTTTGATGGTTTTTAAGGTTAAGTCGTAGTGGTTTTAGGGGTTTTTGGTATTTATCGTGTCACACCATTGTCATTATAGTTAGTTATTGGCGTGTCAGCGTTAGCGTGTGACAACATTTGACTCGATATGCATGGCGTGTCACAACATTTTACTCGATATGCATGGCGTGTCACAACATTTTACTCTATATACATGAAGTGTCACAACATTTTACTTGTTATGCATGGCGTGTCACAACATTTTACTTGCTATGCATGGCGTGTCACAACATTTTGCTTGTTATGCATAGCGTGTCACAACATTTATTCCTTATTTATGTCTTCAGTATACCTTGTTGCACATTACGGCTTAACTTAGTAGTGCATGTGTGCCATGTTTTGCAGATCCAGCGCAGACTGTATGAGGATCTTGACAGTTTGCTGATCGTGCCGAGAGAGAAGTGGGTGTTCAACATCGCAATTAACACCCACTGTAATTGGTCGTAGCTACATTACATCACAAAGACTCTCCAACAGAAAGGGGAGTACGATGCAGTGAAGCGTACGTGCTTCGAAATGCTCATAGACGTTTATCCACAAGGGTACTTTTGCGTCGGTCTCTTGCATAGCATCATGATTTGCTGGATCACTGAGAGCCAGTCAATGGACCACGAGCTATGATTTGCCATTGGCAAGTGCAAGGTGCGGCTATCAAAGGAGGAGTTCTGCCTTATCACTGGGCTGAAATTTGGTCCAATGCCCGATGTGTTCAGACTACTGTACAAGGTTGCTGCGGACTGAATTCATGCCATATACTGGAACGGACAGGAGAGTGTTAAGTTGCAGGCTTTGCTTGATACGTTCTGCGGGGGCAACTTCCAATGACCAGGAGACGCGACCAAGATGGCACTCGTCTTGATCGCGAATAACATTTTATTAGGTTAAGACTACCATAGACGGGTGACGCCTTGGTTGCTGTCATTGGTGGAGGACATTGACGCTTGGAATGTCTTCCTATGGGGGCACTATGTTTGGAAGCTGACCTTGGACTACCTTTTGAAGGGGTTCGAAGTGCCTGACTCAAGCGTGATAAAGGAAACTCGGTTACGCTACAACATTTATGGATTCACATTGGTGATATAGGTACTATCATGTAACATTTTTCAGTTTTCTTTTGAAAAAATATTTTATGGCTACACTCGTTTATGATTTACGGTCTGATAATGGTTTCATTTGACTTGTAGTTCTGGGCAATGGAGGCAATTTCAGCCCTCCGAAAAATAGTTACCCCCTCTAGTTCGAAGGACAATGTCTACCCACGAATGTGCAGATGGAATTGCAATCAGAAGCCAAAAGACTTCTACAAGGCATTTCAGAAGTTAGAGTCATCTGAGCATGTCAGTGAACAACTGCTAATTTTTGCTTTATATTTGTATAATAATTTTTCCTATTCGATAATCACAACATTTTATTTGTTTATTTGCAGTTGTGGGCACTGCAAACACAGATATGTTATTTGATAATCACATATGTTATTCTAGGCTAGATCGAGACCTCGAATCATGGACCTAGAATTGACAACTCTTCACTATATGGCTGTTGATTTTGCAAAGATAGGAGCACCAACTGAGATGCCTCGATCTCTGAAACCAAGGCAGTTTCTAGACTTCATGCAGAGGGTTGACAAACCCATGTATGCTTCCCTTAGGGTACTAGGAAAACTGTATCGGGCTACAATCAACTCAACCGTGCAAGAAAGGTCAAAGTTTGATAGACGAAGCTTGTGGATAGATGTCCAGGAGCATTACGAAGCACGTACGCTTCACTGCATTGTACTCCCCCGTCTCTTGGAGAGTCTTTGTGATGTAATGCAGCTGCGACCACTTATAGTGGGTTTTAATATTGAGTATGGATAAGCATCTGAGAGCCAGAATCCCCCAAATAACAATTAAAATATCATGTTAGTTTATTTTTCTTATAACAGGTACGTTTTTAAAACTTTCATTAATTTTATTAATTTTGTGCCGTGTCACCAACAAGACTGCAATAATTTGGCATGTCATGCCAAGTCTGCATGCACTCAGCGTGTCACCACAATTGGCCCCTACCGTGTCACCCACCAAGACTGCAAGAAGTCAACGTGTCACACCATAAGTCTGCATTAAGTCAGCGTGTCATGCCATAAGTCTGAATTAACTCAGTGTGTCATACCATAAGTCTGCTTGCACTTAGCGTGTCACCACAATTGGCCCCTGCCATGTCACCCGCCAAGATTGCAACAAGTCAGCGTGCCACGTCATAAATCTGCATTCACTCAGCGTGTCACCAGAAGACTTGCAGGCAAAATGCTCTTAGTCGACTAACCGATATTGGCGAAATTTAATTACTCATGAAATAGAAAGGAATTTCATTGTAAGAACAAAAACGGTTAAATCAAATGAAATAGAAAGGAATTAAATCAAATCATTAATTGTTTAATACAAATGGTAATAAAATGTGAGAAATGAGGTAACAGTATAGGGACTTCACAAGTCTATTCAGTGTTCAAAACTACGGACAAAATGAAATGAATACTCAAATAATCTATCTACAAAATTAATAAACAAAATAAAGACTCATCTACAAGAGGAAACTAACAAACACTAAAAAATATGAATGAATGTAAGATACTGCAAGAGGAAATTGTGAGAAAGGTATTGCACATGGGTTACACATTTAGTTAGGTGGACAAGCTGTCTTTATCCACAACACACCCTACATTTTCAGACATTGTCCTTCGTATTGGACAGTTGTTACGTGTGTGACCAGGTTGTTTGCAACTTGAATATGCTTTAGGTCGGCGTTTTCGTGGAGGGGCCAATTCACTTGGAGATGGTGCCGGATTTGTGGATGGAACTGCAAATTGGGATGGGCAATTCAGTTTGTTATGCTCGTATCTCTTGCATTGCGAACATCTCCGTGCTCGACTGCCTTCACCAGCCGATGGAATCCTTCTTCTCCTAGGTCTTCCCGCTTGGCCTCGCTAAGGTGGTGGCAAGACGACAATTTGTTTCACATGAGGGGGGATGTCCCACTCACAAGGATGCCTTATCGGCCGAATGGATCCCAAATAACCCTCCACCAAAACGATTGTCTTGTAGTAGTTAGCGTAAAATTCAATGGCTTCACATTTGCATTTGTTGAAAAATACAATAAACTCAATCTTCAAGCACAATGTAAATGCTATGTCAATTAGGGTTCAAATAAGAAATAAAGATATTCTGACCTTATTGCTGCAATGGCATGGCTGCATGGCAGTAAATCTGTTTGGAGCTCACAACATGAACAGGTCTTCGTGGACAGGTTTACAAGTCCATCCATCTTCTCGTCTTTAACTTTGAACTCCACTCGATTGATAGGAGTAACTACAAAGCGATGTGCATCATTGAATCGTAGGCTCAAGTGCCTGGCAACCCAAGGGTTGAGGGGTGTGGTCACCTTGACGGCCTCCTCGTATCGGTAATGGAACCAACGCTGGAACACGTCTCTGATGAACTCAATCAAAACAGTGATCGACATTTGTCTTGCATGCTTCAAGCATGGGTTAACACATTTCGCAATGTTGGATGTCATCATTTGGGATCGCCTTACTAGTGAACATGCATGTGCCCATCTCTCAGGCCCTATTCTCATAAGGTTAGCGTGGGATCTCGGGTGAATCTACTATAGCTGGTTCATATGTCTGTTGAAATTGGCCACCTTATAGCAATCTCGAGCAAGGGTGAAAAACATACAAATATCGTCGCGCTTGAACTTGTTTTTAAAGTTTTTTTTCAAGTGGTAACCGCATAAACCATGGTGCACTTCTAGGTATGCATTTTAGATTGCTTTCTTAATGCCGAGATGCTGATTATAAATGAACATAGTGTTTTCAGGACAACTAACCGCATCACGCAGCTTGCTAAGAAACCACGTCCACAAGTCTGCGTCCTCAATATGGCCGATGCCAAACGTAACTGGATATACGCATTCATTCGCATCTTTGCATACAGCGACAAACAAAACACCCTTGAACCTACCTTTGAGATGTGTCACGTCAATTGCAACCGTAGGACGCATTACATCCCTAAACCCCCAAATACAAGCCTCGTATGACCAGAAACAATACTTGAATCTTTTTACCTTATTAGTAGCCACTGTAGTCACTGTCATAGGATTTTCTTATTCCAACATATAAAAATACGAGGGTAGTAGTTGAAATGACTCCTCTGATGGACTGAAAACAAGCCTATCTGCATACTCCTTCGCTTGCCAAGCCTTACCATACAAGCATTCCAATCCCCATTGAACCCTCATCTCACACATTATGTCCTTAGGTCTCAATGCGACTCCATTAGCCCGAAGCTTGTGTGACATAAGTTCACCAATTATCTTCGCACTTGTAATTGGAAATCGCCCTAGCAAACCATCAACAGTATAGGTGTGTACTTTGTGGAACATCTGTACTTACCAATATTCTCCTCTGTCAGGTAACTTCATTCCACGGACACTGAACTTGCATGCCTTGTCCTTGCAATGAACCTCATAACGACCTTGACATGACCTTTTTACTCTTATCGCAAACTTCTCCTTTATAACCAACATGTTCAGAGTCGTTTCAACTCAGCCTTCGACGAAAACATCCTTCTTTTGTATAAGCAATCATCAGTACATGTCGACTCCTCAATGGTAACTGTTTGGAAGGAGAACCTTTCTACACTTGCAATTTGCCACGTATGAGATGTCCCTGCATTTTTCCCTTGCCTAATAATTGTCATTGACTAATGTATCAAGGGAAAAAATCCCGTTCTCACTAGCGATGAGGTTATTGTATATGGGGTCATCACACTGAACATCTCTTACATCAACACCTCCAACAGGTTCCATTTTGCCTTCAACATTATTTGCAATTGGAATGTCACTGTCATAAAGCTAGTCATCGTCTGAATTGTCATCATGCCATTCTTCAAGCCGATCATCTGAATTGTCATAAAATCTATCTTCACCAGTAGCGAACAAATCCTCATTTCCCTCATCAAATGCAGTATTATCCTCTAGCATCGCAATGTCACCCTCCAACCTCACATTGTTGTCCTCAACTGTCTTATTTTCATTTAACAATGGCATTACATACTTTACAGTTCCACCTGATCGTTGCATTTGTTGGACATGAGCAAGTAATTGGTTTGATGCACATCTTGATCGAAATTGTGCAACCAACTGTTCTGTGAATGTTGTCCATCTACCGGGCTGCACAAACTCTTGTGAATGCTGTGGTAATTATGAAGCATTGTAAATCTCATTTTGATTGAGCTGATTACTATGTTGTTCATTTGTTTTGCATATCTTAAAGCTGACATACACAACCGAAACATTCCTCTGTTCTAGTAGAATTAATGTAACATCCTCATCATCCTTGATAATTGGCCGTGTTAGCTTTCCGGGTGTACTGATCAATGCATGTAACTTAATGTCGTCAAATTTTAAGTTTACACCAACAACATCTTTAACCAACTTCATCAAGCTCGCAAACGACAAATCACTCTTAACCCCTCGCATTCTTGACTCACCACCCTTGTAAATGCCATCCACCCACTGACCACTGTGTCTCATCACATGTCGCACAATTGGAACCCTCTTAAAATTTTGAAAAAAAAAAATTTGTCAATCATTTTACACAATACATGCTGTGTTCAAAAATTTGTCAGTCATGTTGTTACATGCCATGCATATAACGTAAAATGTAGTAACACGCCATGCATATAACGTAAAATGTGCTAACACGCCATGCAAATAACATAAAATGTTGTAACACGCCATGCATATAATGGAAAATGTGGTAACACGCCATGCATATAACAAAAAATGTGGTAACACGCCATGCATATAACGTTAAATGTTGTAACACGCCATGCATATAACCAATGTCGTGACATGCTAAAATAATGGTAACACATGTTATAGATGCATGGCGTGTAATAACTCTGGGCAATGTTTCTAATCCATGTTCTAATTTACACCAAATATTTCAAAAATTTAAGTGTGTTGCAGCAATAAACCCAATAACAGGTACTTTGATGTCATCTCTGCTATAGGGTCTGTTAATCTACAATAATATGGCCAGATGTCGAGAGATAGATCACAACCCGATGATGATGGTGCTCAACAGAGAGTTGACAGAGCTCGTATAGTTCAGAAATCTGAGAGACTTGACGACGATGGTGCTCAACAGAGACTTGGCAGAGTTGAGAGAGAAAGATGACCAAGCTCAAATAGCTGAGCATTTATTTTTATTTTCTCTCTAGCGGGAAGGAGATAGCTCAAACAGTTAACCATTTATTTGAAATGATGTTTTTAAAGGTATTTTGGTCTCTCATGCTTCTTTTTGGCTAGAAACAGATAACTTTATATGGGTGGTTATTTCTAAAATCACCTCATCACGAGGTTCTTTTCTCACAATTTCCTCTTAAATTTGTTCATTAAAATTTAATTAAATCACGTTTTCATTTAAATTATGTCGTGCTATCTTTATTATGCAATCGATAAATGTTAAATTTAGATTTGCATTCCTAACTCAAAGTTAAGTTTGTACATTCAAATTATTTTTTGAGGTTTGAGCAATCCTTAATTGAAATTCTCAATTTCTTCTCATGGAATGTAGTTTCTCCTTCTTATAACTTTTAACTTTTGTACTTTAGAGACATCAAGATAATGTCAGCTCATTGATTTGACAATCAATGTATATTATATATACATTATCAATTAATCATAAAATTTCATTTAATATATGTGTAATAATAAAAATTTAAAAATATTTTAAAATAAATATTTTTAAATTACAAAATTTATTTTTAAAAAATTTTAAGTTTAATGAGATCATAACATTTAATAAATTTGTTGAAGTCCAAGACCCAACAACTGAATACATTTCCAATCCACAAAATGAGATTGTAATCCCACATCAATCCATGAAACGGTGCCATTTTTTTCATAGCATGCTAAGCTCGAGGCATTTTCAACCTTTAGGGATTTTGCCCACATATAAAATCCTGCAAACAAAAACCCTAAACCTCACAAAAATCTTGTTTGCTATCACCATTCTCTCTCTTCCAAGTACCCTTTATGGATTTCAAATTAATTTTTTATGGTTCTAAATTGATATTAATTTTATTTTATTTGATGTTCTAATAAGCATATGTTGAATTTTGGTTCTCTTTAAGTGTTAATGTAAGTATGTTCAACTTTTCTAACAGTAAAAGTTAAACTAGGATTTAGGTTTTCCCTAAAATGTTTGTTTGATTCTTTTTCATTATTTGAATCAGGGTTTATAAGGGAATTGAAGTTGAAATATAGTTAGCTTTTCCATTTTTTATTGGTACATGTTTGTTTGATGAATGTAAATCATTGTTGTTGAATTAGGTGATTTGAGCTTAATGTTGCTTCTTGTTCGATTAAGCAATCCGCAAAGATGCATAATGAAGAGGGTCAAAACATGGATCTTTATATCCCAAGGAAATGGTATTTAATTTGCTTCACTTAAGTTTTTGTATTGTAATATTTGTTTGTGTTGGAAACTTATCTGTAGTTGGTTGTTGTTGTTGCAGTTCTGCCTTTAACAGGCACATCGCCTCTAAGGATCATGCTTCTGTCCAGATCAACATTGGACACTTGGATGAACTTGGTAGATACACTAGCTCATAGTCCACTTTTGCCTTTTGTGGCTTTGTCTGCGCCCAGGTTCGTGTCAGTTCTCTATTGGCCTGGTGTTTGTTTTTTAGGCTATTGTTAAGTCTATGATTGTTATTGTTAATTATTATTGTTGTGATGTTTTATTGCTGGATTGCATTCACATCCTGTGTAATAGGCATAATCTTGCTACTTGCTTTGTTAATGCAATGCTTGTGGTTAACTTGTCATGTTAACGTTTTAAATATTTGAGATATTTCTTTTAAGTGTCTATTGTTATCCATTACTCTACAAGTTCACTTAGAGGACACATTGCTTGTAAGAATGTTTTCGATTACAATCTCGTGGCTAAAACTGGGTATAGTAGTAGCAAAACTCATACTTAAAAGACCTGGAATAAACAATATATCACAAGAGGCATATTCAACTTACGTTGTTAATAGTATGGTTGTGGTTACCTTGTCATGATAAGACTTTTAAATATTTGAGATATGTGTTAAGTGTCTATTGTTATCTGTTTAATCTGCAAGTTCATTTAGAGAAAGCATTGGTTTTAAGAATGTTTCTGATCACATTCTCATGTCTCAAACTAGATTTGGTAGTGACGAAACTCATGTTTTAAGACCTGGAAGAGACAATATATCACCGTATATGTCCAGTTGCCTGTAGACACAAAGTCTTGGTGGATACATTTAGGAAGTTATTCATTTTGGATGTTTTGAAATAATAGGCGATAGAGAAGTTAGATTCTTAATTAACGTGTTGTGATTTGTTCCATCGATTTTTTTATCAAGATATTGAGTCGTGTTTAAGTCAGTAGTTAATGATTTCTTCAACTGTGCAGGGTGATGCTGATAGTGTTATCAATAGGCTTTGGCGGAAGAAGAAAGGTGAAGTGTGACAGCAGTAGGACACGTTTTAGTTTGTTTATTTTGAATTGAGCATGTGGCTAAAAACAATTAGCTTAAGCATTTTGTTATTTTTCTTTATGGTCTATCTTCCTTTTAGTGATGACATCTCTATTTTAATAAACAAATTATTATTAATTTAGTACTAAGTCAAGACTTTGAGCTTGATAGGCCTAGTATTAACTTATTTATGTTTTACTCATGAACACCTTTAGCTTAGCTCTACATTAAAGGTGATAACTCTTATAAACATGTAAAAGTTTGATTCGGGTCATTTCGAGTTTAAATTATTTTAATTTAAAAAAATTTTGAACTTCGAACCAACTATTAAATGTATTTTAATTACATGCGTTTTTTGACGACAGTGACTCACGATGATCAGCTTTTGCTTGTAAATTTTTTTAATATTTCACCAAATTAAAAATTTAAAAAGAAAAAACATGTAACCATTAACCAAGATGTAGATATATGATACGAATATTCTACATGTCAAATCTAAACTTTAATCAACTAGGGATTTGGGCTTGGGCATATGTTGTATCTTTTTAATCAAGTATCGCATGTATGTTGCATTATACAATATGAAAATATATTTTTTAAGCTTCATTTTATTCTATTACCAAAATTTTTTTCAAGTTTCAGTAAATTTCTAAAACTTTGCATTTAACAGTATAATCTTTGCTTATCAAATGAAAGTTTAAAAGGCAAATGAAAGTAAATCTTTTAATTCATCACTGCCTACGCCTTGCATCCTGACCACTATCTATGTGATGTACTAACTAAAGGAAATGTATGTATAAAGATTGAATGCATAAACGTTACTTTAAACTATTATTTTTATTCAAAGGATTAGAATTATATGTATCCAGAATCAAACCTTTCCACCTCCAAATGGGTAAGAATTTACCCAAAATAGATGAGACGAATTCAGTAAGAGATTTAGGACCGTTGTATATATAAAGCCTCTTTGCTCTCGCTTTTCTCAAATTCAATGTAGCCAGCAATTTGACTCTGAGTGCGTCTTTCTTTCTTTCAATTCTTCTTTTCTTTCAGTTACCCACCAACCTAACCATGTCCTAAAACTGTCACGACCGGGTATTCCCTTCGATCCCGAGACAACCGTCGCGATATCTCAATAGACATTCATTACTTGGAATGTCAACCGAAATCTCGCAAGGCTCTTGCATCAATTTTACGTCATCCCTATGAGCAACAATGACTAAATATCATGTTTTAAGGGAATATAAACTATTTTTAAATAAAAAACAAACAAAAAGTAATTTGTGCCACACAGAGGTATTTTGATCATTTTTATCCAAAAATTTTGAAACTTGATGAAAATACAGCATACGATTGAAAAATATACATTTCTTATCTAAAAATAATTTTAGTAATCTAAATCATCCATTTAAAATGAAATTATGGCTAATCAAACTAAATAAAAATATTAAATAAAATATTCTATTTTCTTATAAAACAATATTTATAGAATCCTGCATAAACAATTTTTGTAGCGTAAGAGCAAAATAAATTCATATATATAATAGCACACTAAACCAGGTATACAAAAATATTCTATAATGACATGTGGGCCCCAAAATAATAAAAATAAACAGGATTGTAGACCTACAATTTCTAAGGGTGCAAATCCAAAAGCAAACCCTCGACAAAATCGATTGTCTATAGACTGCTCTAAACTTGAAATGGGTGAAAAGAAGGGGGTGAGTTTTTATAAACCCAGTGAGTAAGCAAAGTTCATCTACAACATCTAAAACCGAGTAAATGGAGACAATTAAAATCATCCCATCATAATATGATTCATAACATTTAAAACTCATTTCAATTCATATAAAACAATTACATTTAATCAAAATAATCAACAAGGCTTATGATTCTCTTAAAAACTTGGCTTGTGCCAAAACTCGTACTTGGTGACACTTTGACCCGGGCATCCAACTGAGTCTGCCAAGGCTGTTAAAATAACATATACACATAAAACATGTTTTTTTTTATGTTTAAAAAACATAGCCGTTCCTTGGCGTTGGCTGAGTTTCACCTTCACGTGGTGGTTCGGCGTGAAGTGAACTCTAAACTTACCTTAGGAGATACCCTCCGCACTTTTCGTACTAAGGTAAAATGTAACGGGGTTTACCGTGCCCCTCTAATAGGCTAGTCCACGGAAACCTGCCCACTGCAGTAAGCTAATCAAATAACCCACCAAATCAATAAAAATTTCAACAGCATGACATGGCTAATATGATATTACCCAACTTGTCAAGGTAAAACAAAATAGTTCATATAATGCACAAACCACAAATCCAGTTATTCATGCCATCACATTTTCATAAGCCATCAATTCACACCATATATATATATATATATATATATATATAGATAACATAAGTATATAGTCTCCACTTACTCAATTTCCAAAATCATCATTGAATTGCAAAACAATTTATAAATCTCATTCATTTAACCAACACTTAACTTATAAAACATAAAAATCTACGGTTTAAGTTCATTATTCTTTAAAATAATAAAAACGAATATAAACTACTTTAGATAGTTAAGATGAACATTTGATTACTCACAATAACGAGAGTTTGGAGTGCTCCTATTCTTGGTCCTCGGGTACGATATCTTTACCCTTATCAGAGGGCTCACCACCTATACATAATACACGACTCGTAATTCAATATATTTGTGCCAAACTGTTATAAAACTATTTCAGGCTCTATATGAATGCATGAAATTGAATGAGAATTGTTCGAATAATCACTTAAAGACGGTGTTCTACGTGGGTTCAATTATAATCGAACTGAATTTGTATTCGACCTAACTCGAACTATACACTGTTGAATTAGCCAAAACATCCGATTCAACTTCAAATATATTCATTACACTTCCAATATTCCAAATACACCAAAGTACCTCAATGAGCTTAATTGTGACTTAATTCATCGTAACCGAAATTCATTCCAATTTCGAACTAACGTGCTAATCAGTGTTAACATAGTCTAATAAATCCGTCTACATCATTAGGAATCAAATCCAAGTCCATTTACTATGACTTTCTCATTATTGTTCAAGTCGTTTACTAAAGGAACTATACTTTTCGATAGCCGTTTTCGATATCCGATACCATAAATCATCAATTACGAGCTAAATAACAAGAAATACAAGAAAATCCATCATCAACATGTCATCTATAAAATTTGGTCAAAGAGGGTTGTTGAAGGGCATGCGATTTTCTTGCTTGTTTTACATGCCAAACATCATCAAACAACTAAAAACGCTAAGATATCATGAAATCTAGCGAAATCCATCATCAAAACCTCTCTCTCTATGTTTGGCCAGCAAGTATTCCCTCATAGAAACTTGTGTTTCATCCATAGAAAATGAAAAAGAAAGCATGGGAAAGGTAGATCTTAAGCTAAAATTGAAAAATCTTACCTTTGATTGTTTTGTTCTTTGAAATTCAACAAATTTCTCTTGAATTTTCCTCTCTAGGGTTTGTTCCTATTCGTTTCTCTTTGTGCTTTGTTTTGGCCGGCCATGAAGAGTGAAGTGGGAGAGTTTATGTTGAGTTTATAAAGGAAATTATAAAAGTATTAAAACTTGACATGTGTCACCATGTGATTGGTCCATGGTTAAAACTTAACAATTAAGCATTTTCTCACCACCACATGAAATCTCTTAATTATCCAAAGTATAAAATAATAAGAGGTGAAATTCATGGGCTTGACAAGTGTAATGGTGGTGTAAAATTCTAAAAATTCCAATTACGTCCTCATGGACACGTAAAATGACTGTTTTGCCTTTATGTTCGGAAAAATGTCAGAATTAAAATTTTTCATTTCTCAAATTCAAATCATGCTCCAATTAGTCAAACTTGGTAAAAAAATTTATCCAACATTCGAATTTTACCCTCGGGTGGCAAAATGACCATTTTGCCCCTATGTTATGAAAATTCCTAATTTGACTCCAAATTAATCCTCGAACTCCGAATCACAATATTCAGACATTCTAAGGTTTAATAACTCTCAAATACATCCCAAAATCTCTATTCAAACTAGTTCAAGGTTTTAATCGACTTAGTTGTACCACTAGATACGATACCGACTTTTAACGATTCTCCGAGGCATCCCAATATGTAGATATGCTATCAAGTACATGAATGACATGACAAGTATATAATAGAGTAGGGCTTGACAAAAACCCTATACAATTCCCTTCTCTCGCAAAAAGAAGGAAATGGAACAATTAAAGCAAAGAAACTCTTTTCTGTCTTTACCTTTTGCTGAGAAGCAACTTTTTGTTTCGACTTTGATCACTAGGTAAGAAAGAAGCCATTTCTTGTGACGTTTATATGACTGTGTTTATTTCAATGAAAGCAATTTTCTTTTTTCTTTTTCTTGGCCTTTTCTTTTCTATTCTGTTTAATGCTGTGAATTAAGTATGGATTAAAGGGATTCTTTTTCTATTTTCTTTTTTTTTGATGTGAAAGTTTTGGAAATAGTAAAGCTGGGTTTCTTTTATTTTTCTTTTAAAAGTAATTTCTTTTTATAACTTTGCTTAAGAATTGGATTGTAAGCTACTTCTTTGGTTAATTAAGGAACAAATGTTTGTGAAATTATATTACATTGTCAAAGTCTTCGATTCAATTTTACAATGTGAAAATATAATGCTCTCTTTGATTAGCCTCTTAGTTATTTCTACTCTCCACTTCATAGAGGCAAGGTTTTGTTTTATAATTAATGAATGGGGATTTGGAATGAGATTCTTGTGGAATTGTTCTTGAAGTAATTCTTTTAGGCTGAAAGAGAAATATGAGGATCACCATGGTATTAGGGTTTAGGATTGTGCCTTGGTGGGGGTGGCACAACTATCAAGTCAATACATTACTGGTATGCCTTAATTTTACTTTACAAATTTTTTTAACAAGGGATAGGTGTCACGGACCATAGTTTAGAGCATTAGAGGAGGCCCGGAGGTGTTTCGGAGTGCCGACATATGGGGGAGTATTGCTAGGAGAGAGCCCTCACTTGGGTGCATGAGACAGATGCAAGCTGCCTAATAGGGGGGCACAACACTAGCCCTAAGTAAGCCAGCCCTCACAACACCCAAGTAGATAGCCTGCGGGTGGTCCAAACGAGCCTGCTCGCCCAGTGCTCAGACAAACTGCCTGTGGGTGGCCCAAACAAGCCTACGCTCCCAACTCCCAATCAAATTGCTTGTGGGCGGCCAAGAAGAGCCAGATTGCCTAGCAACAGACTGGCCCACCACTATAGCGCTTGTAATGACTTGAACTGCCTGATTTTTTACTCTCCCACCCAAAACTGTCTTGTCAAGATAATTTGGCTTTTGGGTGAAATTTTTGAGGAAATTTACACTATAAATAGCCCTTGTAATTATTTGTATAGTAAATGATTAATAGAATACACACTTTTCACTCTTAAATTCTTTCTAGTTCTCTTTTCTCCTTTTTTTACTCAATCTTCTGCTACTTTCGTACTTGTTGGCCTAAGGTCTTATTTTACGTGCGTGTGAGCTTGCGTACTGACCGAAAAGGCTGGTGCTACATTTGTGAGTGCTTGTGTACCGATTGATAACCTGTGTTGCGTGTGCATGTACTGAGTGTGCAAGCTGAGTGTGCATTTACAGGTGGGTAAGCTTGCATTGCATACTGCATAATTGTGTGTTTCTTGGTCCTAGTGGCACTGAAAATCAGTTGTTAGGCATCCATAGGCTAACTTGGGTTCCAAGACCAAGCTGAGGGTGAGCCTAAGGTCACACGGCTGCGAGGTTTAAAGAACCCCTGCACGACAGGTGGTATTAGAGCTTTATGATCAGTTGCGAGACAATCAGTTGTTGGATCAGTTTACGATCAGTTTGTAAGTCGCAGTGTGCAAGCTTCGTAAGAGGTGATTTAAGTGAGAAAATGACTACTAGCGGGTCAAGCTTGCCAGACCTCATGTTTGAGGAAAGGGAAACTCATGCTGGTCGAAGGGGAAAGTCTACCTCATGGGACCTTATATCCGCTTTCAACTAGGCTGTCTAGGGTGGAAGTGATAGTGGGCAAGATGAGGGATCACCTCGATGTGGAGGAGGAGTTTAAATGAGAGGTCCAAGAAATGGTGAGGGAGACCCTTGAGATTGTGACTGAGAGAAACGCTCAGCTTGAAAGCATGTTGGATGTATTGAGGTGTGAGCTAGAAGAATTGAGAGCGAGAATTTTGCACGGCAAGAGCCGGGGATGGCCAAGAGGCTGTTGCGCTATCGGATGTGAGGCTTGAAGTACCTAAGCCAAGAAAATTTCGCGACCGAAGGGATGCTAAGGAAATCGAGTACTTTTTTTGAAGGCTAGAGCAGTACTTCAAGGCCACCGGGATTGCTACGGATGACCACCAGATCTCCGTGATATCCATGTATTTGGGAGATACCGCACTACTTTGGTAGAGGACGTGTGTGATGATAGGCTTGGGGGAGCGCCAGTGCTCACGTGGGTTGAGTTTCAGAGTGACTTATGCAAGCAGTTTTACCCGGAGTACGCCATGGATGAGGCTAGGGGTAAGTTGCATCGGTTGGTACAACGTGGGGATGTTGGGGAGTATGTGAGAGAGTTCAGCCAATTGGCTCTCCAAGTGGGTGACCTGGGGGAAAGAGAGGCCCTATTTTCCTTCATGGATGGCTTGAAGCCATAGGCCAAGCAAGAGCTACAACAAAGGGGCGTGTAGGACCTCATGCGGGCTATGGTAGTGGCTGAGAGCTTGATTGATTACTCTCGCTCGAACAAGGATAAAGCTGCACCGGCTAAGTCGAAGGATAAAACAAGGGCTAGGTAAATAAAGGCAAGTAGCCTTGGGACATGGACCATGGCGATGGCAAGCCACAGTCGAAGTGGAAAGGTAAGTCTACTTGGAAGGGGAAGCCTTCCAAAAATAAAGAGGATAAGCCTAAAAGCTGTTTCTTGTGCGATGGACCACATTAGGTTAGAGATTGCCCTAAGTGCTCAAAGCTGGTTGCCATTGCCTCGGAGGAGGAGCAACAATTAGTTGAGACAGTCAAGTTGGGTTTAATGCTGTTGGGAGAATTGAACAAGGCTAGAAATCGAGCCAAGGGGCTCATGTACATAGACTTGATTGTGGCTGGACAGCAAGTTACTGGTCAGACAAGGGCATGCCCAGCCAACCAAAACGTTGTCTGTCATGCAGTTGGCCAAGGGTGTATGCAAGGGTGAGCAGACCTTTGCTGCTGTGTTGAGCCTAAAGGATACCTCAAGTAGTGTGATTGAGGCCCCAACAGAGGTGCTGAAGGAGTTTCGTGATGTAATGCCTCTCAAGCTGCATAGTCGCTTGCCTCCCACCTGCGAGGTTGATCATCACATTGAGCTGGTGCTAAGGGCTCAACCATCCTCTAGAGCACCATATTGGATGGCCCCTCCCATGCTGGTAGAATTGAGGAAGCAACTTGGGGAGCTTATCGATGTCGAGTTTATCAGGCCATCCAAGTCTCCTTTTGGTGCCCTGATTTTGTTCCAAAAGAAGCATGATGGATCATTACGGCTATTCATTGCCTATCGAGCCTTGAACAAGCTAACCGTCAAGAACAAGTACCCCATTCTGCTTATAGCCGATTTATTTGATTAGTTGGGCAGTGCATGTTGGTTCTTTAAGTTGGATTACGGTCTGGATTTTACCAAGTTTGGGTAGCGATAGGGGATATAGCTAAGACTACGTGTGTCACTCAGTATGGATCTTATGAGTTCTTAGTTATGTCGTTCAGATTAACAAGTACTCTCACAACATTTTGCACATTGATGAACAAGGTACTACAACTTTTTCTTGATAAATTTATGGTAGTATACCTTGATGATATTATTGTCTATAGCCATATGTTGCATGACTATGTAGAACATTTGAGGTTGGTCTTTAAAGCCCTTAGACAACATGAGTTGTATGTGAAGAAGGAAAAATGCTGTTTCGAATTGTATGAGGTGCCGTTCCTAGGGCACATTATGGGGGGTGGAAAAATCTGGATGGACCCATCCAAGGTTAGCGTTATCTAAGAGTGGGAGCCACCCACTAAGGTGAAGGAGCTGAGATTTTGCTTAGGGTTGGCTAACTATTACTGCAGGTTCATTGAGGGATATTCAGCCATTGCCGCACCACTCACAGACATGTTGAAGAAAGACAGAGTGAGGGCATGGGATACAATGAGCCAATAGAGCTTTGAGCGGCTGAAACAAGCAGTGTGCAAGTAGCTAGTACTAGCACTGTCGAACCATACATTGCTAAACAAGGTGCACACAGATGCTAGTGATTTTGCCATTGACGGGGTATTGATGCAAGTCAGACACCCGATTGCGTATGAGAGCCGAAAGCTGAATGATACCAAATGACAGTATACAATTCAAGATAAAGATGTCGACTGTGGTTCATTACCTGTGGACATGGAGGCATTATTTACTGGGGGCTTAGTTTGTGGTTTGGACCGATAATGTGGCCATGTCTTACTTCCAAAGCCAGAAGAAGCTAAGCTCGAAGCAAGTTAGATGGCAGGACTTCTTGGAGGAATTTGATTATGTGCTGGAGTATAAGCGAGCAGGGCTAACCTAGTGGTCGATGCATTGAGCCGCAAGGCTACACTAGTTGCCATCAGTGAGTTACGGGCAGAATTGCTACCGCACATCAAGGTATGGCACATAACCTCACTGTACAATTTATATTGGAACAAGCCAAGACAGGTAAGACTAGACGGTTCTGGTTGAGTGATGGGTTGGTGTACGCCAAGGGCAACAAGCTATATGTGTCACAACATAAGGGCTTGTGGAAGCTGATGCTGAAGGAGTGCCATGATAGCCATTGGACAGGGCACCAGGGGGTACATCGAACGCTAACGTTACTGAGTGTCGACTACTATTAGTCTCGAATGGAGGATGATGTTGAGGGCTACGTTTGGACTTGCTTGGTGTGCCAGCAAGACAAAGTTAAGCAGCAAAAGCCTACAGGATTGCTCAATCCATTACCAGTTTCAGAAAAACCTTAGGACAATGTGAGTGTGGATTTCATCATGGGGCTGCCTAAGGCTGATGGGTTCGACAGTATCATGGTGGTGGTAGACAGGTTTTCTAAATAAGCCACCTTTTTACCAGCCACTAAGAAGTGTCCCGCAGAGGAAGCCGCTAGGCTGTTCTTGAAGCACGTGATGAAGTATTGAGGTGTGCCGTAAATTATAATTAGTGATCCAAATTGTCGGTTCATAGGGAAATTTTGGATAGAGCTGTTTAAACTGTTGGGGTTCGAATTGTGCTTCTCCACCAGCAACCACCCTCAAATTGATGGGCAGATTGAGTGAGTGAATGCACTGTTGGAGCTCTATCTACAACACTTCGTGCGTGGCACGCAGACTGATGTCAGTTAAAATTTTACTACGCAAGTATACGTATCGAATAAATAGTATATAAGCAAGTAGAGTATCGATCCCACAGAGAATTGATCTAAAATTTTACTAAGTATTAAAATTAGAACAAATTAATCTTATCCAAACACTCAAAATTAATTGATTAACTAAAACTAATTAACTAAAATTTAAACCAACAAGAAAAATCAAAATAATAATAACTTGAGAGAATATCAAATCAAACAAGCCTAAGATTGCAATATCCCTCACACTTCATCTAAATCTTACCTCTCTTCCTTAACTTATTTCAATGGGTTGAATTGCTAACCTAGAGTCTTAAATTATTTATAAGGGTCTCCCGACTTATCTTATAAAAATATCTATTTTAACCAAAACACTATGTCCCTATGTGAATTGAAATTAAAATAGACTCATTAAGTTCAGACTCTAATCTGGCTACATATGGCCTATAGGTTTATCCCTATCTTATACGCAAATCAATTAATATGATCATATGCTATCCTAATTTTAGTCCACACTAACTCCTTTTCCCAAGTTTGTTTAGGTTCCTAAATCAATTTAATTAGTGGCCAAGCAATTAAAAGCATTAAGAATAAATTGGAATAAACAATTCAAATCCCATTGAAAATAAGCAAGAAAGAGATTAAAAATTTAGATTACATGTGAGTTCAATTGCAATCCTAGAAAAAGAAAATTAGCTACTCATAATTGGAAAAACAAATAACATTATAATAAATTCAACCATTGAGAGTAATAAGAAAAATAAAAGCCAAGGAAGAAAACAAAACAATATTTTTCGCCTTGATCTCCAAGTTTCAGCCTCAACTTCTAGCTTCTTAAGACTCCCAAAAGTTGCTTGTCCTAATGTTCTTCAAACTATCCTATTTATAATAATAACTTAACCTATACTTTCTTAAGTTGACCTAGGGCTTAATTGGGCTTAAAAGAGTAATGAGAGGCCCAAAAAAAATTAATTGCCAGTCTTTACAAATTTTCATTCCTAGCATAATACATTTAGCCATTTTTCAACACAATTTTCTCTATCTTTGAGGCAGAACTGAGTAAAATCAATCCATAAAAGTTGTAGTTTTGTCTCTTATCTTTCCAATTGTCTAAGAATCGCATCATTTAGAGTATTGTAGCTCAAGTTATGGCTAAAATACTGAAGCATATGCAAGCAAACTTTCGGGTCTTTCAACATCTCACTTTCCTAAATTAAGCCCAATTTCTTTTAGTTCCTAAAAAAAATATAAAAACTAATAAATAATAACCAAATTAAAAAGAAAAACATAAAATTAAAATCACTCACTTAAAAATAAACTAATTATAAAAATAACTAAAAATAAATAAATTATAATTAAAAATTGAGGACTTAGCTAATATTTAATAACAAAATTAGAGTAAAATAATTCTATAAAATAGAATTATCATACCCCCAAACTTAAGATTTTACTAGTCCTCAAGTAAAAGAAAATCACAAAAAGAAAACTGAATCATAAAAAAAAAAAATCCTTAAACAAGAAATAGAAGTACTAAATCATGATTTCCCAATGTTTCCTCAGAAATTAACTCAAGTTCCAACTTAAAGGTAACATACAACTAATCCTTAAATTCATGCATCAATTCAAGTGAAAACTTATTTTTAAAATGGACTTCCTCTGCTTTGCCCTATTGGTAGCCTTGTGGAGGCAGCGTGACATAGCCCGAGCTTGCCTCCATAAGGCTACCAAGAGGGTAAAGCAGTGGGCTGATCAGACTAGATGCGAGGCTCATTTCAATGAGAGGGACATGGTGATGGTTAAGCTGCACTTGGTTTTGAAGAACAAAGGCTTGCATAAGGGCCTTGTTTGGAGGTATGAGGGGCCCTACCGGGTGGTTAAGAGGATAAGTAAGGTGGCTTACAAGTTGGACATGCCACTCAAGTTGAAGGTGCACCCATGTTCCATGTCAGTATGCTGAAGCCCTATCATGGTGATGAAGGAGACCCTAGCCACAAGGCTCCATTGGGCATCCGGGCAACATATAACAGAGAGGTGGAAGAGGTACTGGCTAATAGGGTACTAAGACGACAACACCACATGCCCCAACATCAGTACCTAGTGAAGTGGAAGAGACTGCCCAAGAGTGAAGCTAATTGAGAGCTTGTAGAAGACTTATGGCAGTCCCAAAATCGGATAGATGCCTTCCACATGATAGAGAAAATACTGCCAACTTAGGTTAGGAAGTGTGTCACGAACTGTAGTTTAAAGCATTAGATGAGGCCCGAAGGTGTTTTGGAGTGCCAGCATATGGGGGAGCATTACTAGGAGAGAACCCCCACTTGGGTGCATTGGACAGATGCAAGCTGTCTAGCAGAGGTGCACAACACTAGCCCTTGGGTGAGCCAGCCTGCATAGCACCCAAGTAGCAGCTTACGGGCTGCCCAAATGAGCTTGCTCACCTAACGCCCAGACAGATTGCCTATAGGTAGCCCAGACCAGCCTGCGCACCCAGCACCTAGACAGATTACCTATGGGCTGCCCAAACGAGCCAGACTGCCCATCAACCGGACTAGCCCACCACTGTAGCACTTGTAATGGCTTGAACTGCCTAATTTTGTACTCTCCCTCCCAAAACTATCTTGTCAAGCTAATTTGATTTTTGGAAGGAATTTTGGAGGGAATTTACACTATAAAAGCCCTTGTAATTATTTGTACAGCAGATGCTTGGGTACTTGTTGGCCTTAGGCCTTATTCTAAGTTCGTGTGAGCTTGCGTATTGACCGAAAAGACTGGTGCTGCGTGTGTGAGTGCTTGCGTACCAACCGACAGCCTCTATTGCTTGCTCGTGTGCTGAGTGCGCAGGTTGAGTATGTGTTGGGGCTGAAGCCTAGCATACAAGTAGGTAAGCTTGCATTGTATACTACATAATTGTGTGTTTCTTGGTCTTAATGGCCTTGAAAATCAGCTACTAGGCATCCATAAGCTAACTTGGGTTCTGAGACTAAATTGAGGGTGAGCCCAAGGTCGCACGGCTAGGAGGTCTAAAGAACCCTTATGTGACATAGGGATATTGTTATTTATTTAGACATTATTTAAATACAGAAATTTTATTCTCTATGCTAAGGACTGTTTGATATTCATTTGCACATATTTTTTTATTTCTTTCATGACCAGCATCTACCTAATAAGGCAATTGATTTAGTAGATAAACTTTGTGTGAATGTGAGAGTTTAGCTTGGTAGTCAGCCTAAAGAAATTGATAATCATGAAGGAAAAAGAATGCAAATAGAAGTTGAGCTCCATGCCTTGGAGAAAGAGAAGGAGAAAGTTAGGAAAAATCTACTTGTTTAATGGATTTGGATTACTTCTATTGTTAGAAAAGAAATGTGAAGCTTTGGTTCGGTTTATTTTATAGTAGGTCTTTCTTTTTTTTTAATTCATTCCAAGTCTTTGGTTCTATTTATTCTTTGTTTTAGGTAGCTTTTGTATTTTTTGGTTATTTTATAGTTCCATTCTTTCTTAGATTTTTTTATTCTTTTTTTTTGTTTGGTAAAAAAAAAACGTCTCGAATTGTAACAAATGTAATTTATGAGATTTTTATCTTTCAAAATTGAAAGAATAATTATGTTTTTTTCTTCATCAACGAGCAGAAATGACTTAATTACTTGATTCATGATCACCATGTTTACAATGTATAATGATTTTAGAGTTGATTTTTATGACTAATTTTTTTTTTCGATTCCACTTTAGAGTTGTTTCATGGTGATAAATTTTTTGTCAAGTCCACTTCATTACATGTTATAATTATGTTGATTAGGTAGATGGGTAATGACAAAGTTAAATAATTTTTGGTTTTAATAAGTTTTCTCCTATTTTCTTTTTTCTAATTGGGTTATTATTTAAGACTTTTATGTATGATTATCTACTCTTTTCCTTAATCTTTTTATATATTGTTTTCTTATGAAGGATTTGGATCATATCTACCAATGGCAAAGAAACGTGAAGCTTTGGTTTAATTTATTTCTCAGCAAGTCTTTCTATCTTTCAATTCATTTCAAGTGTTTGGTTCTATTTATATTGTCTTTTAGGTAGCTTTTACATAGTGTTTTTCGTTTTATAGATCTTTTGGTTTTTTAGATTTTTAGACTTAAAAACTTTTTTTTTTGCGGAGTAAAAAAAAAGTGTAATTTATGAGAATTTTGTCTTCCAAAATTTAAAGATAACTATGTTTTTTTTTTCATTAATGACCAAAAATGGCTTAATTACATGGATTCATGATCACCATGTTCATAATGTATAATGATTTTGGAGTTGATTTTTATGAATCATTTTTTTTTCAATTCCATCTTGGAATAGTTTCTTGATGATTATATTTTTGTCAATTCCACGCCATTACAAGTTATAATTATGTTGATTAGGTTGCTCGATAATGAAATAGTTAAACATTTTTTGAATTAATAACTTTTTTTCGGTTTTTCATTTTTGTAATTGCGTTATCTTTTTAGGCTTATATGTTTGATTAATTATTAGATGTTTATAATTCTGCATCTATTTTCTACAGTTTTCCTTAATCTCTTTATATGTTGTTTTCTTACGAGGGATTTGGATCATATCTACCGATGGAAAAGAAATGTGAAGCTTTGGTTTAGTTTATTTTGTAGTACCCCGTACTTTGATATGTTGGCTAATAAAGCTTACGTGTGAAACCTTGACCTTCATAGACGCATAAGTCGAGGTAAAACTTATGTTTAAAGGTTTAATTTGAGCTAATGATGCTAGTTTTATATTACTTATAATTATCTTATGTCGTTATAGGAGTAGTATCAAAAATAATTTTAATTGGTGAAGGAAGGTGCGTAATGAATAGTAGCCCTATTTGCATATATTTCGGTTTTTAAAGTATATCTCCCATTACAGAATTTCAAATAACATTATTTTTATACCATTAGAAAGCGAAGAGGTAAGGCTACAACTTTGATGTTTATCACTTTTCTTAGTTCTGGCAGAAAAGTGGTCAAAATCTTTGTCAAAGTGAAAGGACTGCACTAGAAGAACTGAAATTGGCAGAATGTTTGAGCGCCGCAGCACTGGAAATTGAGAGTCGCGGCCTTCATTGTAAATTCTACAAATAACAAGATTTTGGGATTTTTGAAGCTAGGACTTTTGGGGGCTACTTAAGAGACCTCTTTCAGAGGATTTTGGACCTTTCCCTATAGTCAAAAGAGTAAAAGATTTCACAAGAACAAGAGGAAGACAAGTGGCATTGCTAAGGGCATCATTGTAATTTCATGAATAATTGGATAAGATTTAACTATAAATATCTTCATTCTCTAGAACCTTCCTTAGATTTCCAACACTTCATCTTCTTCTTCTTCCTCCCATCCCACATTTCTTCACCTTTCATGGGAGTACTCTTCAAGCTACCATAACTCTCTTAAGTTAGCCTTCATTTTCATGCTTTTGTGCATTTTTTTTATAGAACCTCTTATGCTCTTTCACTCTTTCACCTTAAAACCCTTAAAATATCTTATATAAATACTTTCTCTCACTAACTAGGGTTTTAGAGAGAGAACGAAAGACCTTCTACAATAGTTGGGAATTCTTAAAGAGATATTCAATTGCAAATCTAGCAAGGTGAGCATTGAAATTGAGTTAATATTTTAGTTGTTGAGAATGATTAATATTTAGATTTATGAGTGTTTTGTAGTTGAGGTAGTTTATTCATTTTGGTGTGATTATAATAGTGCAAATAAATAGCCACTTGATGGTAGTTGGAAGCTAGTTAGAAATAACTAATGGAACATGATTTAGGAGATAGCTTTTAGAATTATGGTTATGTGATTGAGTTGATTGTGAAGCTAATGTGCGACAAGCTCCATCAAAACCCCACATCACCATTCGGGGCATTAGTGGAAGTTGGAGCTGTTTTAAGAATCAACAAAGACGGGTGAGTGAACTTGCATTAAAATGTTTTAGGATATACACATCTATGTTTGATTGAATCCCTTAAAACATTTTATTGGTTTTCTTCAAAACTCGCACGGGAACAAGCCTTTATGAAATGTTTTCATGCTATAAAATGGATGGTGTGATGAATCCATGTGTTTCTGTATAATATTAATGCATATATATATTATGTCATAAATGGTACATTGTGTGACAAAAATGCAACTGTGCATGTGTGGGGTGAGTGTGCACCTACCGGTGATGATAGTGGTGAGCGAGATGGATGATGATATTGCTTGTGCACGATGTGGGGGGATGCACACGATGACTCCAGCTATGTGCACGATGTGGAGGGATGCACATGAGATGGGTGAGACGATGACTCTAGCTATGTGCACGATGTGGGGGGATGCACATAAGCTGGGTGAGACGATGACTCTGGCTATATACACAATGTGCGGGGATGAACATGAGCTAGGTGAGACGAGGTGTCCGGCTATGTGCACGATGTGGGGGGATGCACATGAGCTAGGTGAGATGGTGGTGTATGTATTTATATATATATATATATATATATATATATATATATATTTACTATATAGAGATGTTTGGACTTAATATGTGCTTGCATTGACTATTGAAAACTTAAGTATTGTCAATGTGTTTAGTTTATTGTGCAATGTGGCATGAATGGATTTTCTCGGTGGCAGTGGAAGCCCCTTGGATTTTGTCTGGCCAGAATTTCGTTGCAGCGAGAAAAAAACTTTCTGTTTCGCTTATCATTTGGCTGGTTTTTACCATATTTTCCACTTCTCCAATTTCATGTTGAATATGAATTCTCTATTGTCACATGATTTAGCAACCAAGGGTTCATTTGAGGGTTTTAATAAGGACGTAAGCTAAAGTGCATCGTTTTCAAATAAGTGCATTATGATTTCAAACTTTTCCTTATTATATTGCTTGTTCCCTTCCTATGTTCACTCACTGAGTTTGTACTTATGTTTTTAAAATTCATGTTTTAGGTTTCTTGAGTTAAAGGTGATTGGATCCTAGGATGAGGTGCTCCTTCCTATATATTGCTCGGTAGGTTTAACTTGACACTAAGTGTTATCAATCGTACCCAGAGTCACTCCGCTGACAGTCAAGGTCTAATTATGTGTATATGAATATTTAATGTGAAACATTAAGAATCATTTGTTAATCTATTTATGAATATATTGGTGGATGATGCCATTATGAATGTATGATTGGGTTTTATGAATCATTTTCAAAGAAACAGTATTTGAACGTTTCGAGCTTTGAATTTTAAAAGAATAGGGATTAATGTATAAGATCAATTAAGTAGGCTTGCTTAGGCTTAGTGGGCTGAGCCCATTGGGCCCTTGCGCCAGTCATGACCCGGGATTTGGGTCGTGACATATTTCTTGGTAAGTCTTTCAATCTTTCAATTCATTTCAAGTGTTTGGTTCAGTTTATACTTTGTTTTAGGTAGCTTCTTATATATTGTTTTTCATTTTATAGACCTTTTCTTTATTCTGATTTTTAGATTTTAAAACTTCTCTTTTAATTAGTAATTTATCATACTTTTCTCTTGTGAAATTGCAAGAATAATTTCTTTAATGTTTTTATATATTGTTTTCTTACGAGGGATTTGGATCATATTTATAACTGGAAAAGAAACGTGAAGCTTTGGCTTAGTTTATTTCCCAGTAAGTCTCTCTGTCTTTCAATTCATTTCTAGTGTTTGATTCAGTTTATACTTTGTTTTAAATAGCTTTTTATACGTTGTTTTTAATTTTATATAAGATTTTTGGATTTTAAAACTTCTCTTTTCTTACTCAAATGAAAGTGTAATTTATGAGAATTTTCTATTATGAAATTGCAAAAAATAACTAACTTTTTACCATAAATGAGCAAAAACAGCTTATTTATATGGCTTCATGATCAACATGTTTACCGCATTTCATCTTATTAAATTGTGACTTGTCTTAAATTGTTAAATCTTTTGAAATTCTTATGTATGATAAAATGGCAAATATTTTATCTTGGATATGACTTATGAAGATTAACTGCAATTTTGACATGTTTTTGTCAAGAGTAGGGTTCCCCTCATAAATCCGAATGAAAGTTATTTTTAAAAATTCTACCCTTACTTACACTGATTTTGTCAAGCTTTGCTCTACAATATGTTTATTATGCCATTCTTACATAAGAATACATGTTTGCTTACTTGGATACCTCGAAAATCGTTAAAGGACGACAATGTACCAAATGGTACAATTAAGTTGAATTAAGCCTTGAACTAGTCCAAATAGAGATTTTAAGATGAAATTGAGAATTTTAAAACCCCAAAATGACTTAAGATGGTGATTCGGAGTTCGAGGACCGATTTGGAGTCAAATTGGAATTTTTATGACCTAGGGACAAAATGATCATTTTGTCACCTGAGGTTAAGATGTGAGTGTTGGATGAAATTTTTGACTAAGATTAATCATTTGGAGTATAATTTGAGTTTGAGAAGTGAAGAATTTTAATTTCGACGTTTTTTTAAAAGATAAGGGCCAGATAGCCATTTTGCCACCCTAGGGGCAAAATTGTAATTTTACACCACCCAACACTTGTCATGCCCATGGATTTAAGCCATTAGCATTTTATATCATGGATAATTGAGGGATTTTATGTGGTGGTGGAAGAAAGCTTAATTATTAAGTTTTTAAACATGGACCAATAACATGGTGACAAGTGTCAAGCTTGGATTATTTTATTATTTGGCTTTAAAAATCAGCTAATAACCCTCCCAACTCATTTATCTTGATCAGCCAAAGAGAGAAAAAGAGAAAAAAGGAAGAACAAAAACCCTAGAGAGAAAAATTCAAAGGTAAATTGTTGATTTTCAAGGAATCAAGCCATTAAAGGTAAAATTTCTTAATTCTAGCTTGTGATCTACCTTTCCTATGCATTATTTTGCATTTTCCATGGTTGAATCACAAGATATCATGAAGGATAGTGTGCTGATCAAACCTTAGGAGAGAGAATTTGATGATGAATTTAGTTAGAAAACATGTTATTCTAGTGTTTTTAGTTGTTTGGTGACGTGTAGTATGAAAAGCAAGCAAGAAAAATTCATGTTCTTACATCACCTTCATTGGCCGAATATTCCATGTGGAATATTGATGATGAATTTGATTGTATTTCAAGTGATTTGATTAGGAGTGAATGATTTATGGTGTGAGAATCAAGCATGAAAAATTATATTGTTAGTGCACTCACCATGGTCGAATTTTTCAAGAGAAAATGTGAGGATGATTTTACCATATTTCAAGTTATTTAATTTGTGTTTGATGATTTGGAGTATTGGTAGAGAAATGGAATTATTTGGAGTTGAGTTGGACGTATTGGCCAATTAATCGGGTGATAGATCGAATTAGGCCAATACCATTTTATTTAGGTACATAATTGAATTTATATTGAACACCGTATTTAGATAGTTACTTGAGTATTTCACATCCCATTTCATGCATTAGTATAGAGCCTAAATTGGTTTTACAACAGTTTAGCACAAATGTAGCAAATTGCTTATTGTGCATTATGTCTAGGTGATGAGCATTCTAGCAAGAGTAAAGAGATAGTATTCGAGGATCAATAATCAGAGTATCCCAAATTCGATTCCATTGCGGTGAGTAACTTTATTATCGTCTTAATTATCTAAAGTAGTTTTTATTCGTTTTTGTGATTTTATAGAAAAATGAGTTTAAATGGTAAATCTTTATGTTTTATAAGTAAAATGTGATTAAATGAAATAAGTTTTATAAATCATTTTGAAATTGAATGATGATTTCAGAAATTGAGTAATTGGAGACTGTTCGATTGTGTTGTAAATTTATGGTTTGAATTGAATGGCTTATGGTGATATTGGCATGAATAGTTGAATTGGAAATTGTGTTGAAATTATATGAACTGTTTGTTTTGCCTTAACAGGCTGCATAGTAATATAATTGCCATGTCATGCTGTCAAAATTTTTATTGATTTGGTGGGATATGGATTAGTCACTGCAGTAGCGGGTTTCTGTAGACTAGCCTATTAGAGGGGCACGATAAACCCCGTTATATTTTAGCTCGGTACGAGAGGCGCATAGGGTAACTCCTGAGGTAAAACTTTAGAGTTCACTTCACGTCAAACCACCACGTGAGGGTGAACTTAGCCAACGCCAAGGAACGACTATATTTTCAAAATAAAAACATGATTTATGCGTACATGACTTTTTAACAACCTTGGTAGATTCGGTTGGGATAGCCTCAGGCCAAGGTATCCTTGACAATCGAGTATGAGAATAATTTTGACACGAGCCAAGCTTTTCAGGAAATCATAAGCCTCGTTGTTTATTTGGGTGAAATGAATCTATTTTATCTTATTAAAATGAGTTCGAAATGCTGTGAATCATTTTTATGCTAATCTATTTTATTTGTCTCCATTTACTCAGCTTTAGATATTTTAGATGATATTTGTTTACTCACTGGGATTATATAATCTCACCACCTTCCTTTCCACCCATTTCAAGCTCAGGATAGTCGGTAGATAGCTCATTTCATTGAGGGTTACAGTTGGACTTGCATCCTAAAAAACTGTAGGTTCACAGCCTTTATTACTTATAGTCATTTGGGGGCCCACATGTCATTGTTAAATGTTTTGAACACCTGGCTGCGTGTGCTACTGTATGTAAGAATTTATTTTGCTTTTATGCTGTAAAAATTATTTACGTAGCGTTCTGTAAAAATTGTTTTATGAAAAATTGAAATATTTTATTCATTATTTTTATTTTATTCTATTAGCTATAATTTCACTTTAAATGAATGTTTTAGATATCTAAACTTATTTTCGATTATGAAATGTGTAAATTTCTCTCATATACTATATTTTAGCTGATTTCGAAATTTTTCAAAAAAATAACCAAAATATCCCTGTATAGTTGAAACTTCTTTTTGACTGTTTTAGAATTGAAATTGGTTCATATCATTTTAAAACATGATTTTAGTAACTAATACTCACAGGGGAAGCGAGAAAACCGATGTTAAGTGTCAAGCCCGACCTTATTAAATATTTGCCATGTCATTCATATGATTGACAACATGCTTGCATACTTGGAAAGCCCCGAAAGAAAAATCGTTAAAAGACGACAATGTACCAAATGGTACAATTAAGTTAATTTAAGCCTCGAACTAGATCAAATAGAGAATTTAAAATGAAATTAAGAATATTAAAGTCTCAGAATGGTTTAATATGGTGATTTGGAGTTCGAAGATCAATTTGGAGTCAAACCGAAATTTTCACTATCTAGGGGCAAAATGGTCATTTGCCACTTAGGGACACAATGAGAATTTTTTGAAAAGATTTTTTTGCTCGATTTGACTTATTGGAGTATAATTTGAGGGTTTGGCAGTGAAAAAGTTTAATTTCGGTGATTTCTAGAGTGTAGGGAAAAAATCGTAATTTTGTCACCCGCGGATAAAATTTGAGATTTTGAGAGATTTTAGATCAAATTTAACAAATTGGAGAATGGTATGAGTATAAGGGATGAAAAATATGTCTATGGGCAATTTTTCAGTTTTTGGGGCAAAAATGTAATTTTTGACTTTAACGGGGGTAAAAGTGTAAATTTCAAAAAATTACTCCACCAAGACTTTGGATAAGTATGAGAATTTTATCTAAGATATGGATATGTGGGACAAGTGTATGGTGAAAATTTGGAAACAAATGAATGGCTAGAATTTAAGGAATTAATAAAACAAAAAAAAAGAATAATATAATATTATATTATTTTAGCCTTTAAAAAGGTCAAAATTTTCAGAATTTTCATCTTTTCAAGCCGTTCAAACCAGGAGAGAAAAGGGGGAAAACAAATAAGAACCCTAGATGAAAAATTTGGGAAAAATCAAGAGAAATCAAGAAATCAAGCATTAAAAAGGTAAATTTCATTGATTTTCCTTGAGATTTTCACTACCCATGCATTTTTTTCTCATTTCCATGCAAAATTAGAAAGTAGGTATGAACACCCATGCTGGCCAAACCTCCATGGATGAGTTTTGAGATTGAGTTTTGGTTGATTTTAATTGAATTAAGTGATTTTAGTTAGGTTAAATTGAAATATAGCAAAAATAAGCTAGAGAAATAATTTTTTCCCATTGAAACCCATTATGCCGAATTTTCCAGGGGAATATTGGCCGCTGATCTTGATGTTTATTTGAGGAATTATGATGAATTATGAGCCTAGAAAAATAATGGGAATTTTTAGAGCAAAAATACGAATTTTTACCCACTAGGGGTATTTTCGTAATTTACTGTCGGGACTGATAATTTGCACCACACTGAGGGACATTAAGTCAATTTGGGTGCAATTGAGGTATAGAAACTGAAAAATATTAATTTGGAGTTTAAACGGAAGCGTATATTGATTTATCGGGTAAAAGATCGAAATAGGCTAACACCGCGTTTAGGCAAAATTTAGACATTTTTGCATTCCATATCATGCATTAGTAGTCTAAATTAGTTTACTTTCAATTTAGTACCAATGTGGTGAATTTCTTGATTTTGTACTGTGTCAAGGTGGTGAGTCCTCCAATAAAGGCAAGGGAATTGCACTCGAGGACCAATAGTCTGAGTTTTTTGAAAATCCCCACTCTAGACACTGTGAGTAACCTTACCATCATTTTAATTATGTAAAGTATGTTTTTATTTGGTTTTGGTGAATTTTATGAAAATGAGTTCAAATGGTAAATTTTTATGTTTTGTAAACAAAATGAGCTTTAAATGAAAATATTTTATAAATTGTTTTGAAACAAAATAACGATTTTGAAAATAAAGTAATTGGAGACCACTTGTTATGAATTAAATTTATTATTTGAATCGAATGGCTTATGACAGTATTTGCATGAACGACTGAATTGATATTTATGTTGAAATATATAAAATATATATTTAGCCTTGAAAGGCTGTGAATTGCAATAATAGCTATATCATGTTATCGAATTTTATTATATGGTGGGTTTGACCTGCTGCAGTGGGTTGGGTTCTGTGGACTAGCCTATTAGAGGGGCACGAAATCTTGTTATATTTTTACCTCGGTTGGAGATGCGAGTAGGGTAACTTCTGAGGTATAACTTTTAGAGTTCACTTCACGCCAAACCACCACGTGAAAGGGAAGTCGACCAACGCCAAGGAACGACTATATTTTTAAAATAAAAACGTGACTTTCTAATAGCCTTGACGGACTCAGTTGGGATAGCCCTCGGCCAAGGTATCTTAGATAACTGAGTATGATAATAATTTTGGCATGAGCCAAGCTTTTTAAGAAATTCATAAGCCATACTGATTACTTGCTTTAAATAAATTGATTTCATTTGGTTGAAATAAGTTGAAAGATGATAAATTACAGTTTGATGAAATGTTTTAATAGTCTCTTTTTACTCGACTTTAGATATTTTGAGTGATGTTTGTTTACTCATTGGGATTTTATAATCTCACCACCCTCATTTCCACCCATTTCAGGCTCAGAATAAATTGTAGATAACTTATATCGGCGAGGATTACAGTTGAATTTGCCACATCCAAAAACTGTAGGTTCATTTCTTTTGATACTTTTGGTCATTCGTGAGCCCACGTGTCATTGTAAATTAAATTCTATACTTTGGTTATCTACATTACGGTATGTAGGAATTTGTTTTGCTTTTACGCTGTAAAAATTATTTATGCAGTGTTCTTAAAATATTGTTTTATGCGAAAATTGAATATTTTATTTAATATTTTTATTTTATTCTAACAGTCATAATTCCATTTTAAACGAATGTTTTAGACATCCAAAATTATTTTTGGTTATGAAATATGTGTTTTCCACTTACATACTATATTTTTAACTGATTTTGAGATTTTTGGGATAAATGACCAAAATACCCCTGTGATACGAAAATTATTATTTTATTTGTTTAAGTTGGAAACAGTTTAAAATCTTTTAGAATGTGGTATTTGGCAACAGCTACCCATAGGGGAAATGACAAGCTGATATTAAAGCCTTGCGGGGTTCCGGTTGACATTTCTGGTAATGAATATCGATCGAGACGTCGCGACGGTTGTCACGGGCTCGATGGGAGTTCCAGGTCGTGACAATTAAGTTGGTATCAGAGCTTTTGGTTTTAAAGATTAGAGTTTTTGAGTTTAAAGTTATTTTAAAGCTGTTTTAAAAATTTACAGTGTTAGTGTGACCCCGAGTTAAGTTAGGTTAGGTTGAACAAAATACATGCATAAGCATATAGAGCCTGAGGTTGCCTAAACTCACTTTGTTCCCTCTTATAGATTATTATGTCTCCTCGACGCGAACACCCACCTCTCACTAGATCTGCTGGGAGGGGAAGAGGTCGTTTCCAACGTTGTCAGTTAGGTGCAATAGAGGAGGAATCCACTGCATCCACCATTCGGGCAGCACCTGCTGCTGAACAGATCGAGACTCCTCCACCTCCTCCACCACTTACTAGTATTCCTGCCATGCCTCTTGAGACAATTCAAGCATTGGCAACCTTCTTTACTACTATTGCTGGCCAGGCTCAGGCTGGTCAAGCTCTTCCTACAGTTCCTCCAGCTGCTTTTTCAGTACCACCACCCCTACCTCTTGTCCCACCACTAGTGTTGGATGTTTCTGATTCTAAGAAGCTTAAAGAGGCTAGGCAACATAGTTGTGTTTCTTTTATGGGTGAGTCGGACGCAATCGTGGCTAAAGAAGTGGTGTGAATGGCTTTAAGAGCTGAGAAACTTGCGAATGAAAATAGAAGTCTGCGAGCTGAGTTAGTAAAAAGGAGAAATCTGAGTGTATCTTCTAGTCAGCCACCAAAAAGGGGCAAAGACTCCTCTGTTTCAAGAAGTTCACATAGATGCAAAAATTGTGGGAATTATCATGTTGGGCTGTGCAGAGAGCCTGCACGATGTTTTCGTTGTGATCAACCGGGTCACATTAGGAGAGATTGCCCATAGTTAGGACGAGCTAAGGTAGCAGCTCCATCTCCACCAGCTCATACGGATATGTAGAGGAGAGATTCCTCTGGATTGCAACCGAGACAGGGATGATTTTGACATACCACTAAGGGTAGATTAAATATGTTGAAATTAGTGCTCTAATAAAGTACATATGATAGAAAGCTAGTTTGTAAGTTGTAGTTTTCATGATCATGAAATATATAAAGATTATCAATAGATGGACATACATTTAGAGTTGTAATTTACAAGTTTGAAGTATTTAAGATATGATTAAATGGAATTAGCATTAGTTAAGGTACATAAATCTTTTAATTAATTTCTATGGAGTATGCGTGATAGTAGAATGGAGGAACATAGTGCAGTGATGCTATATGGTGAAATCACTATACAATATGAAAAGGGTATTTTCGAGTGGGATTTATTGACTGATGATAAGTGATGAGCAATTTGAGATACATGTAGCTATGAATAAATTTGGAGATTTTTGCTTAAGCAAACTTGTATTAAATGTTATGGTAAAGATATATGAATGTTAGTGGCAAAATAAATATGTTAAATCAATGTTTTGATCGCACACTTGTGATAGAAAGTTAGTCTTGCTAATTGTGGTATAGACTCAGAGGGAAGCCACACGATTATGAATAACTGAGGTAGTAGATTTAAAGGTGGAAAAGTTGCTAAGATAAAGTGAATTCAAATAGTTGCAATGCCACAGTACTGACCATCAAACGCTGTCACGTTAAGAACCCCTAATGGCTAGAAAGTAAGAGCAAATTGAGAGTGGCATGAAGATGAAACTCACAAGTTGAAGAATGGTCATTGGTTGTCATGCTAAGCTTTGTTGTTTGGAGTCTTAAGTGCATTGGGAGGTATTAAGATAAAGATGATGAGTGAAATTGCAGAGTTTTTTTTATTTGCCTTATATATATTGGCATGTAAGAGAAAGAAAAGTTAGAGAATTTTTGAGATGGCTACATAAAAATAAAATAACATGTGAAGTGTTAAGATGAATAATATGATGACTGAAGTCAAATCTTAAGAAATAAAGAAGACAAGAGATTAAGTCTTGTTAAAGACTAAAGAGGAAGTGAGCGAAATGTTAGATGAATGTATGAGATACTGATAAGAGATGTCAATACCAAGTGAGGAAAATGTAAATAAAGATTTCAATAATGATATAGCAAATGAGTTTATATAGAATATTGTTATGAGAATATACTGATCTTGTCTTGACCTTGTTGAAAGGAAATGATTAGTAACAACACAAGTAAACTAGGTGACATGCTAGAAACCCATGGAGATAAATTGAAGCATGAGTAGTTGGGCATGCCTTTATGGAAATGATATACTTGGTGTATAAAAGAGTCAATAAGTGATTAAGTGTTTCAAGAATGTTTAAACGCCCTTGAGAAAGAATTATAAGTTATACATGATGAGCATAAGATGCGTGACTTTGAAACTTGCTAAGAAGCCAAATGGCTAAGTTACAGGTTAAATAATCATATGTTGTGAGACAGAAATTTAAAATAAATATCCCTAAGGAAATACTCAAGAGAAGTTTTGCCATGGATCTTGTGAAAGCAAGCACTAAGTTATGTAGTTATAAAAAGGAAGCTATAAGCTAAGAGTGGTATAAGTATTAACATTAAATAGTACTTGAGGAGAATTTAGTTTCAAGTCTTGTAATTTTAAGTACAATTTGTAAATTAGTTAAGGAAGAATGATGTTATATTCATATGAAAAAGTGGAATAAAGGATGATAGAAGTTAACCTTGATAATGAAGTCAAATAATGAAACTTTCTTAATATATTACGGGAATTGGAATTCGAAAATGCTTGAGGCATACATGATTCAAATGAATCTGAGTTTTAAGTGACAAATCAATATCGGAATGCAATAAGGATACAATATATATAGGAGACATGAAGGATAATCGAGGAATAAGGATGACTTTTAAGAATTGTAGTATTACATAAGATGCAATGATCAAGTCAAGAAAAATCTTTGAGATACCAATGAGATTATAAAACATACACGCATAATAGATTATAATTCAATGGAGATGACATTGTGATGCAATGATATACAGTACAAGGAAACTTAAGCATATAATTGGAAATGATAAGAAGAGAATATAAGTATATAAATGATGAGAACTATACACAGGCATGATGAGAATTTGTGTGAATTATGAAGATTATTCTATTGAATCTTGATTATGGATGGGAATGAACAAAGAGAAATTAGTCTGAAGGCATTTGAAAATAGAGACCCGTATACATAATGAGGAATATAGACATTTGAATGTACATGTATATGTATGTGTGGAGTAGTAATGTACCCAACTAAAATGAATAATGGTTTTAATGGTTCGAGATTTGAACTCAATATATTTGATGAGTTGTACAGATAATCTAACGATTAAGAATCTTATCAGAAGACGATTTATGGTGACCTAAGGAATTTTAGAGAAATAGTTAAGGGAATATAATCTATAGTACGATTAAGCCATATGAGATGGATTAATAGGATTAAGAAGATTGAAATTTCCTAAATGCAAAGTAAACATGAAATATGTGGAAATAATTAAAGCCATTAATTTTCCCAAATGCTGAGGATATGTACAGGAATGAGTATGGCGTGTTAATGATATTGTAAACTACACAATAGTGTATGAGGATGGGATGAATGAATAAAAGTTGAGAAATTTAATATGGAATGAAGTAATAAGATAGTGATTGGTATACCTAAATAAGTATAAAATGCGACCGAAATCGGTATGATTGGGATGGAGTTATGGTTCAAGTTTAATGATAGTAATAGAAGCATGCTTGGTGTCTAGATATAAAAGATCATAATTGTGAAGGTTATTGTTGATATGATTTTAAAGGATAATAATAGACATAAGTGAAGTATTCAAGTTGAATTGGAGGTAAATGAGGTGAACAAATCGAAATTCCCTATAAATAGGAGGACATAAGAAGTCGAGCATTAGATGAAAAAACAATACCCCCACCTTTTCTTTGAGTTCAGCACACGAAATTTTGAGGTCAAAATTTTATTTTAAGGGGGGTAGTGTTGTCAAGCCCGACCTTATAAAATACTTGCCATGTCATTCATATGATTGACAATATGCTTGCATACTTGAAAAGCCCCGAAAGAAAAATCATTAAAAGACGACAATGTACCAAATGGTACAATTAAGTTAATTTAAGCCTCGAACTAGATCAAATAGAGAATTTAAAATGAAATTAAAAATATTAAAGTCCCAAAATGGTTTAATATGGTGATTTGGAGTTCGAAGATCAATTTGGAGTCAAACCGAAATTTTCACTATCTAGGGGCAAAATGGTCATTTGCCACCTAAGGACACAATGAGAATTTTTGAAAAAGATTTTTTTGTCCCATTTGACTTATTGGAGTATAATTTGAGGGTTTGACAGTGAAAAAGTTTAATTTCAGTGATTTCTAGAGTATATGGGTAAAATCGTAATTTTACTACTCGCGAAAAAAATTTCAGATTTTGAGAGAATTTAGATCAAATTTGATAAATTGGAGAATGGTATGAGTATAAGGGATGAAAAATATGTCTATGGGTAATTTTTCAGTTTTTGGGGCAAAAATGTAATTTTTGACTTTTACGGGGGCAAAAGTGTAAATTTTTAAAAATTACTCCACCAAGACTTTGGATAAGTCTGAGAATTTTATCTAAGCTATGGATATATGGGACAACTGTATGGTGAAAATTTGGAAACAAATGGATGGCTAGAATTTAAGGAATTAATAAAACAAAAAAAAAGAATAAAATAATATTATATTATTTTAGCCTTTAAAAAGGTCAAAATTTCCAGAATTTTCATCTTCTTCAAGCTGTCCAAACCAAGAGAGAAAAGGGGGAAAAGAAATAAGAACCCTAGCTGAAAAATTTGGGGAAAATCAAGAGAAATCAAGAAATCAATCATTAAAAAAGTAAATTTCATTGATTTTCCTTGTGATTTTCACTACCCATGCATTTTTTTCTCATTTCCATGCAAAATTAGAAAGTGGGTATGGACACCCATGCTGGCCAAACCTCCATGGATGAGTTTTGAGCTTGAGTTTTGGTTGATTTTAATTGAATTAAGTGATTTTAGTTAGGTTATATTGAAATATAGCAAAAATAAGCTAGAGAAATAATTTTCTCCCATTGAAACCCATTATGCCGAATTTTCTAGGGGAATATTGGTTGCTGATCTTGATGTTTATTTGAAGAATTATGATGAATTATGAGTCTAGAAAAATAATGAGAATTTTCAGAGCAAAAATATGAATTTTTACCCATTAGGGGTATTTTCGTAATTTGCTATCAGGACTGATAATTTGCACCACACTGAGGGACATTAAGTCAATTTGGGTGCAATTGAGGTATAAAAACTGAAAAAAATTAATTTGGAGTTTAAACGGACACGTATATCGATTTATCCGGTAAAAGATCGGAATAGGCTAACACCGCGTTTAGGCAAAATTTAGACATTTTTGCATTCCATATCATGCATTAGTAGTCTAAATTAGTTTAATTTCAATTTAGTACCAATGTGGTGAATTTCTCGATTTTGTACTGTGTCAAGGTGGTGAGTCCTTCGATAAAGGTAAAGGAATTGCACTCGAGGACCAATAGTCTGAGTATTTCAAAAATCCCCACTCTAAACACTGTGAGTAACCTTACCAACATTTTAATTATCTAAAGTATGTTTTAATTCGATTTTGGTGAATTTTATGAAAATGAGTTCAAATGGTAAATTTTTATGTTTTGTAAACAAAATGAGTTTAAATGAAAATATTTTATAAATTGTCTTGAAACGAAATAACGATTTTGAAAATAGAGTAATTGGAGACCACTTGTTATGAATTAAATTTATTATTTGAATCGAATCGCTTATGACAGTATTTGCATGAATGGCTGAATTAATATTTGTGTTGAAATATATAAAATATATATTTACCCTTGAAAGGCTGTAAATTACAATAATAGCCATATCATGTTATCGAGTTTTATTGTATGGTGGGTTTGACCTGCTGCAGTGGGTTGGGTTCTGTGGACTAGCCTATTAGAGGGGCACAGAATCCTATTATATTTTTACCTCGGTTGGAGATGCGAGTAGGGTAACTCCCGAGGTATAACTTTTAGAGTTCACTTCACGCCAAACCACCACATGAAGGGGAACTCGACCAACGCCAAAGAACGACTATATTTTCAAAATAAAAACATGACTTTCTAATAGCCTTGGCGGACTCAGTTGGGATAGCCCTCGACCAAGGTATCCTAGATAACTGAGTTTGATAATAATTTTGGCATGAGCCAAGCTTTTTAAGAAATTCATAAGCCATACTGATTACTTGCTTTAAATAAATTGATTTCATTTGGTTGAAATAAGTTGAAAGATGATAAATTACAGTTTGATGAAATGTTTTAATAGTCTCCTTTTACTCGACTTTAGATATTTTGAGTGATGTTTGTTTACTCACTGGGATTTTATAATCTCACCACTCTCCTTTCCACCCATTTCAAGCTCAGAATAGATTGTAGATAACTGATATCGGCGATGATTACAGTTGAACTTGCCACATCAAAAAACTGTAGGTTCATTTCTTTTGATACATTTGGTCATTCGTAGGCCCACGTGTCACTGTAAATCAAATTCTATACTTTGGTTATCTGCATTACGGTATGTAGGAATTTATTTTGCTTTTACGATGTAAAAATTATTTATGCAGTGTTCTTAAAATATTGTTTTATGTGAAAATTGAATATTTTATTGAATATTTTTATTTTATTCTAGCAGTCATAATTCCATTTTAAACGAATGTTTTAGACATCCAAAATTATTTTTGATTATGAAATATGTGTTTTCCACTTACATACTATATTTTTAATTGATTTTGAGATTTTTGAAATAAATGACCAAAATACCCCTGTGAGACAAAAATTATTATTTTATTTGTTTAAGTTGGAAACAGTTTAAAATCTTTTAGAATGTGGTATTTGGCAACAGTTACCCATAGGGGAAATGAGAAGCTGATATTAAAGCCTTGCGGGGTTCCAATTGACATTCCGGGTAATGAATGTCGATCGAGATGTCGCGGCGGTTGCCACAGGCTCGATGGGAGTTTCGGGTCATGACATTAAGCCTTGCGAGATTTCGATTGGCATTCTGGGTAATGAATGACTATTGGGATATTGCGACGATAGTCACGGGCTCGATAAGAGTTCCGGGTCGTGACAGATTTTTTTTAAAAAAACTTATTTATAATTCTTTTTTCTTTTTAAAGATGTTTGAATTCTAAATTTCTTCTCTTCTCTTGGAATAAAATTTAAGAAATGTTTCTAATTTTGTGAAATTACAAGAATAACTATTTTTTTTACCATCAATGAGCAGAAACAACTTAATTACTTCACTTCATGATGAACAAGTTTGGCATGTGAATGGAGTTGATTTTTATGAATCATTTTGTTTTTTTTCTTTTGGCAATTCCATACTAGAATTGTTTCATGATGATAAATTTCTTGTAAATTCCATTTCCTTACATGTTATAATTGTTTTGATTAGATGGCTGAGTAAATATAAATCTTAATACCATTTTTTTTTGTATAAATAAGTGTTCTTTTATTTTTTTTAATTATGTTATCTTTTAAGACATTTTTTACTGAAGTGGGTTTTAGTCAAACCTATTGCTTGGTATATATATATATGTATATCGATTATCAAAATCAATTATAGCTGCATCTATGGCTCTACTATTTTGTTATTTTCATGTTTGTATTTTGAGGGATTTATATTATATCTATAGTTAGAGAAGAAACATGAAGCTGCCCAACCCTAGGATGCTAGTTATTGTTGTAAAAGCATCTATAAGATGTAAGTGTGGATTTAATTTTACTCAAGTTTGTCTTTAAGGGATTTTTTTTTCAAATTTTTCCTCCTTTAAGTATATAACTTTACTATAATTTGTCTTTATACAAATGCGCCAGATCTTGCATACAATAGGCAACAAACATGTTTTATGATACTAGAAGGCTTGGTAAGGAAGCTAGATATATTTTAAATTTGTGATACATTTTAAGTACATCTCATGAATTATCTCAATGCTATCGGTGAGACTTATGGTGCAGATTGGAGGAATGCATACTCTGATTCAAGAATATGAGATTTTTAAGCATGCTATTGTCTATTATTTAGAATGACGTATTTATTTGGTACCTTCTACTTTATAGCTTATGCATAAATTGATTGTGTATTTTTAAGATAAACTATAGCTGATTTTGTTGCTTTTAACTTAAGTGGGGAATCATGGTCTTGAACATTTGCCATTCACTGAGAAGCAAGTAGTAACACCCAAAGGCACTTTTAACAAAATATTAGTGTTGAAGATTCTATTTTTGTGACACGAAATGAAAGATTGAATGAAATAAGAAACTACTGCACAACACTTGTTGAGTCCATTTTTCATGACTATATTTTTTCTCATTAAACATATGATGATGCAACTTGTATGGTTAAAGTTATTCCGAACAAGTTTTAGTCTAATATATAATTCATTTGTAGCTTTTATTTCTATGGTCTCTGTATGATCTTTATTTCCTTTTAATTATTTATATGTGAAACTTATGGTGCAAATTAGAGGAATGCATATCTGATTCTAGACCAAGAGATTTCTAAGCAGCATTTTGTCTATTATTCAGCTCATCAAAAAAAATTTTATCTATTATTCAGATTGACTTATTTGTATGGTACCTTTTACTTTTTAACTTATACATAAATTGTGTTTTTCTTTTAAAAGTACAATATTGATAATTTTGTTGCTTTTTAACTTAGGTTGTGGTGCATGGTCTCTAACATTTTTCATTTAGTGAGAAGTAAGTAGAAACCCTACATGTATGTTTAATTAAATATTAGGGTTGAAAATTGGCATGTCATGTTAGTTTCTATTTTTGTGAGACAAAATAAAAGATTAACTGAAATGAGAAACTATTGCATAACAGTTGTTGAGTCCATCTCCCATGAGTTCAATTTTTTTCTTATGAGACATTTGATGCCACTTGTATAGTTAAAGTTATTCCTACTAATTTCCAATCTAATATGCAGTTCATTTGTAGCTTTTATTTCTAAGGTCTCTATAAGGTCTTTATTTTCTTTTAATTATTTACATGTGAGACTTTTGGTGCAGATTAGAGGAGTGCATACTCTGATTCAATATCTAGATATTTCTATATATGATTTTATCTAATATTCAGATTGGCTTATTTGCCTAGTACCTTTCGCTCTATAGCTTATGAAAAAATTGGGTTTTTTTTTCTTAATATACAATATAGTTGATTTTGTTGCATTTGACTTAGGCGATGGAGCATTTTGTTGTTCACTAAGAAACAAGTATTAACACTTATAAGTACATTTAATTAAATGTTAGTGTTGCTTTTTTTCATTTATGGAAGCTTCCAACTCTCCTTTTATATTTGTTTCATGAGGGAATTAAATTATATCTATGGTTATCTCAATGATATACGTGAACTTATGGTGCAAATTAGAAGAATGCATACTTTGATTCAAGATTGGGAGATTTTTAAGCATGATTTTGTCTATTATTAATATTGGTTCATCTGTTTGGTACCTTCTGCTGTATAGCTTATGCTTAAATTGTGTATGTGTATATATTTTTTTTGAATGTAACATATTGTTGATTTTGTTGCTTTTAACATAAGTGGTGGAGCATGGTCTTGAGCATCTACCATTTACTAAGAAGCAAGTAGTTACACCTACAAGTATGTTTAATTAAATATTAATGTTGCTTTAGTTCATTTATGGAAGCTTCTAGTTCTCATTTCTAAGTACTTGGAATTGGGTGAATTTGTGTTTATCTTAAGATATCCATCTTAATGTGTGCTTAAAAATATGATGTTTAGACCTTGTATGTATTTACTAGTATTTAATCTCTTTATGTCTATTTTATTTACTCTTCTTTATTATATGTGTGCATGTGCATGCACATTGACTATTGTTGGCTCCATTAGTTTTTTATGATAATAAAACATTCCCATTTCATTTGTGTCTAACATTTCTACCTAAGTGTGCAAGACAAAAAGTCATATGGAGATAATAAATCAACCTTTCAAATGTGTATATCAAAAATCATGAAAATGAAGAAAAACGATTTATCAACAAAAAGAAAGGTCTTGAGTTAAATAATGAAGAATGTTGGTTGACTAAAATTTAAATTGGAGAAATGGCGGGCTGAAGAATATTGAGAAACAGAACCAACTTAGTCGACCAAGAAATGGGTTAGTCGACTAAGTGCATACTGCCAAAACTACCAGAGATAGGGAGCAGAAAGCAGAGACGACTTATTCGACTAAGATATCGGTTAGTCGACTAAGAGCATTTTGCCTGCAAGTTTGAAATTTGCACTAAAAAACAGAGTAACTACTAGAACCAATTCCTAACTATCTCCAACGGCTAAAAAACTGTCAAACTGCCATCAGAGGTGTTTCTCCAAGTATAAAAGGGTCTTCCAACAGTTAGAAACAAGTTCTTGAAAGTTTTGAAAGAGATTTAAGTCACAAAGAGCTGAAAAACCAGAAAATCTTTTCTGCACTTAAACGTCAATTCTTTGTATTTGTATTCTGCACTCAACCTTGTACCATTTATATCAACTTGTGATCATAGGTACTTTCTTTAACTTCTCTTCTTGTTTTCTTGAGTGAATGAGTCATTCTAAGTGGTTATTTCAAGCTAGGTTTGCTTGAATGTGTGAAGGTTCTAACTTAGCCTCTAAGAGTTAGGTGTTGGGTTTTAGTTTAGCCCGTGAAAAACTAGTGTACAAGGTTTTGGCTGAGCTTGGTAAAAGGTTTTGGCTGAGCCTGGTGAAAGCTTATGGATTTCACCAGTTCTTAGTGGATTGTTTGAAAAATCCTTGGTTGGATAATCAAGGTAGTCAATGTAGGTCTTGGATCGAACCACTTTAAATTTTGCTGTCTTGTTTACTCTGATTTTGTTTTATTTTCTTTCCTACATTTGTCTTGCATTTGTCTACCCTTAGAGACAAGTTTTGAAAGAGTTGAATTGTGCTATTCACCCCCCTCTAGCACATATTGGGACCAACAACTGTTTGAGTAGCTGGCATGATGTCATTTTATCCATTTTACATTGTTTATTTCATATAAAAGAAACATTTGAAATTCTACTTACCTTTGAAATGTGTTGCTTTTTTTTAAGAGTGGTATATGCGTACTTTGATTCAAAACTAAGAGATTTTTAAGTATGATTTTGCCTATTATTCAAATTTGGCTTATATGCTGGTACCTTATACTTTACAACTTATGCATAAATTATAATTTTTTTAAAATGTGAAATATAGCTGATTTTGTCACTTTTAACTTTGATGGTGGAACATGGTCTTAAACACATTTCGTTCACTAAGAAGAAAGTAGTTGCATCTACAAGTACCTTTAATTAAATATTAGTGTTGCTTTTTCTCATTTATGAAAGCTTCCAATTCTCCTTTTATATTTGTTTCATGAGGTAACTACATTAGTACTATGGTCAGAAAGGGGAGTCAGAAAGGGGAAGTGAAGGTACCCAAGCCTAGGCTGATGTTGGTCATTGCTATAAAACATTTACAAAGGGCAAGTGTAGATTTAACTTTACTTAAGTTTGTCTATATTTGGTTTCTTCATCTTTTGCCTCTTTTTAGGATTTAACTTTATAGTATTTTGTTTGAAACAGATGCCATATTGTGCTTGTAGCAAGTAGTTAGATACTTGACGGCTTAGTAAGGCAACTAGATATTACAAGGTATCATGTTTATATATTAATTTCTTTGGTCCTCATCTAATGTTGCCAATTGTGTTCTTATTGATAAGTGGTGCTTTTAGTACTACTATTGCCCCCACATCCCACCCTTTTCCTTTCATCAATTTTTTCTTCAATTAAAATGGAGTTTTATTAATCATCCAAAGTAGGATATAACTCTGGCTCAGGTCAAAGTAGTATAGTAAAACACAGGTAGTCCTAAATGCACCTGTTTTGGCAACTATCACCTAGCTAGTTACATCACACCCTAACAACTGGTTGTACATAAAGAGTTTGATAGAGTATAGGTTAATGAAATATATAGAACATGTCAAACATTAAAGAACAGACAGATCAGATCAAAAGAGTACACCAGATAGTGCTAGAATAGTCAATGTCAATAATGGAAAATCTACACTAATAAGGAAAGTTAACAATATCTTGAAAAACTGCAGCACCAAAGAAAGATGACCATATCCAGAAAAGACAAGGATAATATAAAGGCCATCAGCTCAGTAATAGTATGCCAACAACCAAATCATTAGAGCAACCATCAATAAGATGCCATATTAGAGAAATGATCATCAGTTTCAAAGTCAATGAGCATTTGTATGATGATGTTTTTAGTTATTCATCATCGTTGGTGTCTTTTTTATATGTAGGAAGTTTCGAAATTGTACAAGTCTGAACAGAGGTTTAGGCCATAGATTCCTATGGAAAGGTAGTGGATTGCCATTGGAGTGAATATGTACGACTTCTGTTAACTAAACAGTAAGCGTATTCAGCTCTTGTTTATATTGTGAAGTCCTTCTATGGTTATTTTAAAGTTTATTTGTGAACATTTGTGCCTACTTTAGGCTATTGATTATTATGGGAAGGCTGTAAATTTCCTTTGGAATGAAGAAGTAATACTTTTACTATAAAAGCAACAATAAGAGGTAAGTGCGGATTTAACTTTACTAAAGTTCGTTTTCAAAGGGTTTCTTCAACTTTTTCCTTTTTGTGGGATTTAACTTTACTATACTTTGTCTTTATACAGATGCCAAATCTTGCTTACAATAGGAAACAAACATGTTTTGTGAAATTGGAAGACTTAGTAAGCCGGTTAGAATATTTTAATATTTTTGATACATTTAAGATATATCTCATGCTTTATATCAACGTTATATCTGAGACTCATGGTGCATATTAGTGGAATACATACTCTGATTCGAGATTGAGAGATTTTTAAGCATGATTTTGTCTATTATTCAAATTGGTTTATGCATAAATTGTGTGTGCATTTAAAATTTGGAATATAGCTTATTTTGTTGCTTTTAACTTATATGGTGGAACATGGTCTTGAACATATTTTGTTCATTGAGAAGCAAGTTGTTACATCTACAAGTATTTTTAAATAAATATTAGTGTTTTTTTTTTCTCATTTATGGAAGAATCTAGTTCTCCTTTTATATTTGTTTCACAATAGAATTGGATTATTACTATGGTCAGAAAAGGAAAGTGAAGCTGTCCAAGCCTAGACTAATGTTAGTCATTACCGTAAAACATTTACAATGGGTAAATGTGGATTTAACTTTACTAAAGTCAATTTTTATAAGTTTTCTTAATTTTTTGCCTCGTTTTAGGATTTAACTTTACAGCATTTTGTCTTAATACAGATGCCATATCTTGTTCGCAGCAGATAGTTAGATACTTGAAGGCGTAGTAAAGCAGCTAGATATTACAGGGTATCGTGTTTGTATATTAATTTCTTTAATCCTCATCTAATGTCACAAATTGTGTTCTTATAAATGGTGGTGCTTTTAATATTATTGTTGCCCTTACATCCTCCTCTCTCTTGTAAGCATTTGTATTGTGATGTTATTAGTTATTCATCAACATGGGTGTTTTTTTATAGGCATGAAGGTCCTAAATTTGGTGGCTTTGACTAGAACGTTAGGCCATTGATGACTACGAAAAGGTAGTGGATTTCCTCTGGAGTGAATAAGTACTACTTCTGCTAACTAAACATAAGCGCACTAAACTCTTGTATATATTGTGAGGTCCTTGTATGGTGATTTTAGAGTTTATTCATGAACATGCATGCCTTTCTTATATTTAGGTGAACTTTAAATACTATGAAACTGAAAAGAACTTTAGGCTATTGATTATTATGGAAAAGCTATAAATTTTCTCTGGAATGAAGTATTACTTTTACTATAAAAGCATCAACATGAGTTAGTGTGGATTTTACCTTACTAAAGTTTATCTTCAAAAGGTTTCTTCAACTATTTCCTTTTTTTGGGATTTAACTTTACTATACTTTGTGTCTATACAGATGGCAAATCATGTGTACAATAGGCAACAAACATGTTTTGTGATACAGGAAGGCCTGGTAAGCCACTAAGAATATTTCAAAATTTTTGATACATTTAATGTATATCTCATGCTTATCTCAATGTTACATGTGAGACTCATGTTGTAGATTGGAGGAATGCATACTATGGTTCGAGACTGAGAGATTTTTAAGCATGATCTTGGTTATTATTCATATTGGCTTATATGTCTAGTAACTTCTGCTCTATTGCTTATGCATGAATTGTGTTTTCATTCTTTTTCAATGTGAAATATAACTTATTTTGTTGCTTTTAACTTAAGTGGTGGAGCTTGGTCTTGAACATATTTCGTTCACTAAAAAGCAAGTAGTTACACCTACAAGTACGTTTAATTAAATATTAATGTTGCTTTTTCTCATTAATGGAAGATTCCAGTTCTCCCTTTATATTTGTTTCATGAGAGAATTGGATTATTACTATGGTTAAAAACAAAAGGTGAAGTTGCCTAAGCCTAAGCTAATGCTGGTCATTATTGTAAAACATTTACAAAGGGTAACTATGGATTTAACTAAAGTTTGTCTTTATTTGGTTTCTTCATCTTTTACCTCTTTTTAGCATTTAACTTTATAGCATTTTGTCTTGTTACAAATGCCATGTCTAGCTTGCAGCAAACAATTCGGTACTTGAAGGCTTAGCAAGGTAGCTAGATATTACAAGGTATCATGTTTGTATATTAAATTCTTTAATCCTCGTCTAATTTTGCCAATTGTGTTCTTATCGATGGTTGTGCTTTGAATACTATTGTTGCTCTTACATCCCACCCCTCTCTTCGAAGCGTTTAGTTTTCCTAAATGAAAATGGATTTTTATTAATCATCTAATACAGGATACAACTCTGGCTCACGCCATAATAGTATAATGAAACAGATGTAGTCGTAAATGGACTTGTTTAGCAATTGTCACCTAGCCAGTTACATCTCACCCTAACAATTGTCTGTACATAAAGAGTTTGATAGAGTATAGTTTAATGCAACATACAGAGCATGTCAAACATTAAAGAACTAATAGATCATATAAAAAAAGTACACCAAATAGTGTTAGACTAGTCAGTGTTGATAATGGAAAATCTGCATCAGTAAAGAAAGTTGAAAATGTCTAAAAAAATTGCAACAGCAAAGAAAAATGACCATATCCAAATAAGAGGATGATAATATAGTGACCAACAGCCCAGTAATAGTATACCAGTAACCAGATCATTAGAGCAGCTAGATGCCAGATGCCATATCAGAGCAATGATCATTAGATTCAAACTCAATAAGTATTTGTTTGCTAATTTTTTTAGTTATTCATCATCATTGGTCTCTTTTTTATATGTTGGAAGTTCCTAAATTCTATGAATTTGAGCAGAACTTTAAGCAATCGGTTATTCTAGATAAGAAGTGGATTGCCTCTAAAGTGAATAAGTACAATTTTTGCTAATTAAATAGTAAGTGCATTCAGCTCTTGTATGTATTGTGAGCTCCTTGTATGGTGATTTTAGAGTTTTTTCATAAACATGTGTGCTTTTCTTATATGTGGGTGATTCCTACATATTATGAGTTTGAATAGAACTTTAGGCTATTGATTTTTATGAAAAGGCTACAAATTTCCTCTAGAACAACGAAAAACTATTTTTGTTGTAAAAGCATCAACAAGAGGTAAGTGTGGATTTAACTTTACTAAAGTTTTTCTTTAAAGGATTTCTTCAACTTTTTTCTCTTTGTTGGATTTAACTTTACTTTGTCTCTATACAAATGCTAAATCTTACTTATAACAGGCAACAAACTTGTTTTGTGTTACTAGAAGACTTAGTAAGTCGATTGGAATATTTTAAATTTTTTGATACATTTAAAGTATATCTCATGCTTTATCTCAACATTATATGTGAAACTCATGGTGTAGATTAGAGGAATGCATACTCTAATTCGAGATTGGGAGAGTTCTAAGCATCATTTTATCTATTATTCAGATTAGCTTCTTTATCTGGTACCTTCTGCTTTATAGCTTATGCATAAATTGTGTGTGTGTATGTGTGTTTTAAAATTGAAATATAGCTAATTTTGTGGCTTTTAGCTTAGGTGGTGGAGCATGGTCCTGAACATATTCCATTCACTAAAAAGCAAGTAGTTACACTTGTAAGTACATTTAATTAAATGTTAGTGTTGTTATGGAAGATTCCAATTCTCCCTTTGTATTTGTTTAACAAGGGAATTATATTATTTCTATAGTCAGAAAGGAAAGGTGAAGCTGCCCAAGCCTAAACTGATGCTGGTCATTGTTGTAAAAAAATTTACAAAGGGGTAAGTGTGAATTTAACTTTTCTAAATTCTGTCTTTATTGGTTTTTAACATCTTTTGCCTTGTTTTAGGATTTAACTTTACAACATTTTGTCTTGATACAGATGCTATATCTTGTTTGCAGCAGGTAGTTAGATACTTGAAGGCTTAGTAAAGCAGCTAGATATTACAAGGTATTGTGTTTGTGAATTAATTTCTTTGATCTTCATCTAATTTTGCTAATTGTGTTCTTATAGACGGTGGTGCTTTTAGTACTACTGATGGGTTCATTTCCCACCCCTCACTTGTAAGCAGTTGTATGGTGATATTATTAGTTATTCATCAACATGGGTGTCCTTTTATATGTAGGAAGTTCCTAAATTCTGTGACTTTGAATAGACCTTTACGCCACTGATTACTATAGAAAGGCAATAAATTTCCTCTGGAGTGAAAAGTACTACTTTTGATAGCTAAGCAGTAAGTGCTCTCAACTCTTGTATATATTGTGAGGTCCTTGTATTGTGATTTTAGAGTTTATTCATGAGCATGCATACCTTTCTTTTATGTGGGTGATTCTTAAATATTATTAGTCTGAACATAACTTTGGGTTGCAAATTTCCTTTGAAATGAAGTACTACTTTTGTTGTAAAAGCATCAACATGAGTTAAGTGTGGATTTTACTTTACTAAAATTTGTCTTCAAAGGGTTTCTTCAATTATTTTCCTTTTTTGGGGATTTAACTTTACTATACTTTGTGTCCATATAGATGCCAAATCTTGCGTACAACAGGCAACAAACATGTTTTGTGATACAAAAAGGCTTGGTAAGCTAGTTAGAATATTTCAAATTTTGTGATACATTTATGGTATATCTCATGCTTATCTCAACAGTACATGTGAGACTCATGCTACAGATTGAAGGAATGCATACTCTGATTTGAGAATTGTGTTTTTGTTTTTTCAATGTGAAATATAGCTAATTTTGTTGCTTTTAACTTAGGTGGTGGAACATGGTCTTGAACATATTCTGTTCATTAAAAAGTAAGTAGTGACACCTACAAGTACATTTAATTAAATATTAGTGTTGCTTTTTATCATTTATGGAAGATTCCAATTCTCCCTTAATATTTGTTTCATGAGGGAATTAGACTATTACTATGGTTAGAAAGGGAAGGTGAATCTGCCCAAGTCTAGGCTAATGCTAGTCATTGTTGTAAAACATTAATAAAGGGTAAATGCAGATTTAACTAAAGTTTGTCTTTATTTGGTTTCTTCATATTTTAGGATTTAACTTTATAGCATTTTGTGCCTTTACATATGTCATTCCTTACTTGCAGCAAGTAGCTAGATACTTGAAGGCTTAGCAAGGCAACTAAATATTACAAGATATCGTGTTTGTATATTAATTTCTTTGATCTTCATCTTATGTTGCCAATTGTGTTCTTATCTATGGTTATGCTTTTAGTATTATTGTTGCTCTCACATCCCACCCTTTTCTTCTAAGCATTTTCTTCCTCAATAAAAATAGAGTTTTATTAATCATCCAAAGTGGGATAAAACTCTGTTTTAGGCCAGAACAGTATAGTAAAATATGGACAGTTTTAAATGGACCTGTTTAGCAACTATCAATTGGCTAATTACATCACACCCTAACAATTGGCCGTACAATAGAGTTTGATTGAGTATAGTTTAATGAAACATACAGAGCATGTTTAACATTACAGAACAGACATATAAGATCCAAAGTGTACACCAAACAGTGTTAGAACATTCAATGCCCATAATGGAAATTCTGTACCAAGAAAGAAAGTTGACCATATCCAGAAAAAACTGTAACAACAAAGAAAGATGACCATGTCTAGAGAAAAGAAGGATAATTTAGAGACCAGCAGCCTAGTAACAGTAATCTAGCAACCAAACCATTAGAGCAGCCATCAGCAAGATGCCATATTAGAGAAATGATTATCAGTTTCAACATCAATAAGCATTTCTTTGATATGTTTTTAGTTATTCATCAACATGGGTGTCTTTTTTATATGCAAAAAGTTCCTAAATTGTATGAGTCTGAGCAGAGCTTTAGGCCATCGATTACTATGAAAAAAGTAGTGGATTGCCTCTAGGGTGAATAAGTATTACTTCTGCTAACTAAATAGTAAGTGCATTCAACTCATATGTATATATTATAAGGGCTTTTTTGGTGACTTTAGAGTTTATTTGTGAACATGTGTGCTTATCTTATATGTAGGTGATTCCTAAATGTTACGAATTTGAACAAAGCTTTAGGTTATTGATTATTATGGAAAGGTTGCAAATTTCGTCTAGAATGAAGTATTGCTTCTGCTATAAAAGCATCAGCAAGAGGTAAGTGTGGATTTAACTCTACTAAAATTTATCTTCGAAGGGTTTTTTCAACTTTTTCCTCCTTGTGGGATTTAACTTTACTCTATACAAATGCCAAATCTTACTTACAACAGGCAACAAAAATGTTTTGTGATACTAGAATACTTAAAAAGTCGGTTAGAATATTTTAAATTTTTCTATACATCTAAGGTGTATCTCATGCTTTATGTCAATGTTATATGTGAGACTCATGGTGCAAATTAAAGGAATGCATACTCTAATTCGTGTTGAGAGATTTCTAAGCATGATTTTGTCTATTATTCAAATTGGTTTCTTTGTCTGGTACCTTGTGTTCTATAACTTATGCATAAATTGTGTGTGGATGTGTTTTAAAATTTGGAATATTGCTGATTTTGTTGCTTTTAACTTAAGTGGTGGAGCATGGTCTTGAACATATTTCATTCACTAAAAAACTAGTAATTACACCTACAAGTACATTTAATTAAAAGTTAGTGTTGCTTTTTCTCAATTATGAAAGATTTCAGTTCTCCCTTTATAATTGTTTAATGAGGGAATTGGATTCTTTCTATGGTTAGAAAGGGAAGGTGAAGCAGCCCAAGCTTAGACTGACGTTGGTCATTATTGTTAAACATTTACAAAGGTAAGTGTGGATTTAACTTTACTAAAGTCTGTCTCTTTAGGGTTTCTTCATCTTTTACCTCATTTTAGGATTTAACTTTACAGTATTTTGTCTCAATATAGATGTTGTATCTTGTTTGCAGTAGACAGTTAGATACTTGAAGGCTTAGCAAAGCAGCTAGATATTACAAGGTGTTGTGTTTGTATATTAATTTCTTTGTTCCTCATCTAATGTTGCTATTTGTGTTCTTATAGATGGTGGTGCTTTAGTATCGCTACTGCCTTTACATCCCACCCCTTCTTGTAAACATTTCTATGGTGATGTTATTAGTTATTCATCAACATCACAGTCTTTTTTATATGCAGAAAGTTCTTAAATTGTGTTGCTTTGAACAGAGCTTTAGGCCACTGATTACTGTGGAAAGGTAGTGGGTTTCCTCTGGAGTGAATAAGTACTAAAGTTTGTCTTCAAAGGGCTTCTTCACCTTTTTCCTTTTTGTGGGATTTAACTTTACTATACTTTGTCTCTTTACAGATGCCAAATCTTGCTTACAACAGGCAACGAACATTTTTTGTGACACCAGATGGCTAAGTAAGCCAGTTAAAATATTTCAAATTGTGGTACATTTAAGGTCTATTTGATACTTTATCCAAACATTTTATGTGAAACCCATGCTACAGATTAGAGGAATGCATACTTTGATACGATAATGGGAGATTTCTAAGCATGATTTTGTTTATTATTCAGATTGGCTTCTATGCCTAGTACCTTTTGCTCTATAGCTTATGCATAAATTGTGTTTTCTTTTTAATTATAAAATATAGTTGATTTTGTTGCTTTTAACTTAATTGGTGGAGCATGGTTTTGAACATATTCTATTCATTAAGAAGCAAGTATTTACACCTGCAAGCATGTTTAATTAAATATTAGTGTTCCTTTTTATCATTTATGGGAGCTTCCAGTTCTCCCTTTATATTTGGTTCTGGAGGGAATTGGATTATTAATATGGTCAGAAAGGGAAAGTGAAGCTGCCCAAGTCTAGGCTATTACTGGTCGTTGCTGTAAAACATTTGTAAATGGTAAGTGTGGATTTAATTTTACTAAAGTCTATTTTTGTAGTGTTTCTTCATCTTTTGTCTCGTTTTATGATTTAACTTTAGAGCATTTTGTGTCACGACCAATTTTCGAGCCATGACCGGTGCATGGGCCCAATGGACGTAATCCACTAAGCCCAAGCAAGTCTATTAATCTAACATGTTCATCATCCCATCATACACTACTAAATCATATTTCACAACTTAGAACCAAAATAATATTTAACATTTGCCTTCTCATACTGGCATATCAAGCAAGTGTATATACAGTGTCTACAACATGTATCTTAACAATTTACGTTAGGTTTGTCTATACACAACAAAATAACACTCGACTTCCAGCGGAGGGACTCAAACGAATGTACAGCTACTGAATGCCGAGACACCTACCAAAGATGGATATAAGTCTACAAGGACACTTCGTCCTAGTTACCGGCTGCCTCATGATCTGAAAACATGAAGTTGAAAAACGGTGAGTATAAACCTACTGAGTGAACAAGGAAAGGAACAAGCAACAATTAGGGAGAATTTAAAATCATGATGCACTTGTTTCAAAACAATGGAATTTAGTTCCATTTATATTAAAAACCCCTCATCAAGCCCATAAATGATTAATCATTTGAAAATCATAAACCTATACATAACGAACCATTTGAAGAATGAAAGCTTCCATGATACGGAAGCAAGTCAAATATGACAACGAATCTTTCCACTGTAGCGACGTTGGGATTTAGTTATTAACCGAACAAGGGTTTCTCAACTGGCCGAGGGTTTCTCACTAAACCTCTTCATTTTAAACTTAACTCATGTAGTCCTTAATGTTGGAAGTCCATGCTCAGATATGGTAGCAAAGAAGTGAAAAATAGGGCAGCAATTGGAAAAGATAAGAGACAAAACAGAAAATTTTTTGCTGTAGCGAGATTAATTCTCACTGCAGCGAAATTGTAACCCAGAAACAGAAAGTTTCTCACTTCAGCGAAATTGCAACCCAGAAATAGAAAGTTTCTCACTACAGCAAGAATGAATTTTGCTGCAGCGAGAAGCTACAGTGTCATTCTTGCTGCAGTGAAAATGCATTCTCGTTGTAGCGAGTTTTCTACCAATCTACCCTTTTAAACCTGAGAGTTTCTCGCTGCAGCGAGAAACAGGGCACCAATGAAAATTTTACCTTTCTTCCTAAAGAAAAACCACCCTACTGAATGTCCAAACCAACATGAAACGCATAACAATTTTCCACAGTTTAACATGTCAAGTTTCACATGCATTACAACCATATACCATTACTCATTAATTTCCTATATCACACATATTTACATATGTATATATGTATACGTATACCCATCATCATCATGCACACCATCCCATCATCATCATCACCAACTCATGCACACTCCCTACTGACACATCGCTGGGCCATCACCGAGTTATGGCACTCCCTACTCGCACATAACCGGGTCATCATCGACTTATGTGCACTCCCTACTCGCACATAGCTGAATCAATCTCATTACACAACAATGTATTCACATACATATATATCAACACAATGTGGTAGTGCATGAATCAATAATAGTCACATGTCACAACATGGAGACAATCTATCAAAAGCTTGTTCCCAAGGCACTTATTTTCATGAAAAGCTTGATAATTCATTCAAATGTTTGGCAAATACATTATATCCCCAAAACAAGTTTTGAAGGCAGTCCACTCACCGATTTATTGTTGAGCCTTTAGTTGACTCTAATTCCCCTAATGATCCAATTGGAAGGATAGGACTTCATTAGAACCTAGGATCACATTAGCATAAACAATAGGTCAATTCACACACTATGAACCCTAAAAGCTATTTCTTAGCTAGCTTTCAATTGCCACATTAAATGACTATCTATATTCACTATCTTAATCACTAAAAAAGTAATGAACATACTCAACAATAAAACAACTCTTAATCTAAATTACTAGTCATTATTCACAGCTAAAAATCAAGCTTGGTTCATCACTCACCCTAGGGTTCCTTTGTAGTTGAATTCTCTTCCAATAGCTTCTAAATCAATGGGATAATTCTCTCTTTCTCTCTCTAAAATGCCCAGCTAGTGAGAAAAAGTATGGAAATAAGCTTTATCAAGGGTTTGAAGTGAGAGAGTGAAAGAATTAAAGAGTTCTAGTCAAAAGGGCTCAAAAGTATGAAAATTAGAGCTAGAGAGAGAAAATTATGCAAGCTCCATATCAAGCTTCCATGGAGTTTTGAAGAAACGTGAGAGGGAAGAAGAAAAAGAAGACAAGCTGCTGGAAAATGGAAGAAGAAGCTGCTGGAAGAAAGATATTTATAGCCAATCTTATCCATTCCCTTAAAATTACGAAAATGTCCTTGACTAGTTAGCTTATTCTCAGGCAACCCTTTGTGCAATCTTTTTACTCTTTTTACACTGAGACAAGGTCCATAATGGTCTAAACATGTTCAAGTTTATGAAAATTTTAAAGTTTTGACTCATGTGCGAAATGACCATTTTGCCCCTGTTATGAAAATTATTGTCATTTCTAGTTTTCTTCGTGTTTTCAGCAATACATATCATTTATGCAGTCTTATGCCTATTTAGACCTTAAAATATCATAAAACTTTCTTCTGGGAGCTTATTAGAGAAAATGACGAAACTACCCCAAGCTCGTATTATTGCATCTATGCTTAGTTACAAGTCTATAGAGGTTGGGGTCTCACATTTTGTCTCGATACAAACACCATATCTTGTTTGCAGCAAGCAGTTAGATACTTGAAAGCTTAGCAAGGGAGTTAGATAGTGCAAGGTATTGCATTTATATATTAATTTCTTTGATCCTCATGTAATGTTGCCAATTATGTTCTTAAAAAATAAAGTTGCCTCGTCTCAACTTTCCTAACATAAAATCTAGACATGTAAGGCTCAAATTCCTATGAGGTTCGAGCAATTATGATGCTGCTTGTATTATTATTTCCTTGTCACATGCTTACCCGAGGTATTATCAATGAATGATATAGCATTTGCTTTCAAACTAGAGGCAGAGAGTTATTAAGAAAAATACTAAAAGAATGGAATACTCTCTCTATTTACATATGTATTGTGGTGTGATCATTAATTTCCTTTGGCCTGAATTCAACTTATACGACTAAATTGTATCAAATAAATTGTTAGAAAATGAACAAATAAGAAATATTAATAAAGGCAAGTGGGAAACCCTAAAACAGAACGTTTTCAATTATATGCCACCTTACTTATGTTTGATAATAGTATTATCATTTTTAAAAACAGGCACTCATGTTGGATATTCATCGGACTAACGGTCCACATTTACAATTTAATAAAGTCTATTTTCATGGATAACCATTGATTCATGCAGATTTTTTTTGTTACAAATAAAAAGAAATTGAAAGAATTAAATAATTAAAAAAAAAGACAATCAGCCCAAAATGTATTTATTCCATAGGTCAAACCGGATATTTAATTATTGGAATAATTGTTGGAGACTCAAATGGTGGGTATACGAGAATGATAATTTATAAACTGTTCTATATCTCCATGAATTTAGGAACTTCTGCTCGCATTGTATTATTTGGTTCACGTTGTTCAATTTGAGGTGATAGAGAAGTTCGATTCTATATTAACATCATGTAGATTGTTTCATCGATTATTTATTAAGATATTAAGTCAGCTGTGATTTCTTCAACTTTGGAGGGTGATGCTGATAGTGCTCTCGACAAACTTTGGCAGAAGAAGAAAGTTGAAGTTTGATTTTGGTCATTTTGACTTTAAATTATTTTAATTTAAAGATATTTTGAACTTTGAATGAACTGTATTTAACTAATTAAATATGTTTTAATCAATTTTAATAAATCAAGTTTTGCATTTGATTTACATCAAATTAGTTTTACTACGGCCCACTAAATATTAAGTTTAGATTTCTTATTACAAATTTTAACTTTTGTATCTTAAAGGCATTGATTTGTATAATCTTGAGTTTTAATCTTAATTTAATTTTAGCAAAATAAAAAATGAAAACAAATATTAAACAACATTATGTTGCACATTTGAAATAATTTGGTTATGTTATGAGACTTTATATCATTTTTTTCAATTAATATCTACTAATTATCATTTAATTACAGAATATCACATAGAAAATTTAAAATATATATTTTTAAAGTATTATTATTTATATTTTAGGATTTTTAATTTTTAAATTTACTTATTAATGAGTTATAATATCTAATTCAATAATAGTATATAGAATCTATATAGTAACCGTATATCAAATATAATTTTTATAATTTATAAACTGCTAAATATATCAATTTATATTTAAAAATAGACTTTTGGATTTGCACACCTAGCTCCAACTTTAGCCCAATGGGGTGAGCCACAAATCGAGCTTGGAATACCAGTCAGACGACAACGTTTTATTCTTAATAAAACTCATCAGTTTATTTTCCATTTATAAACTCCAGATAACATCAAAACCCTAAACCTCACTAAGCGGCTACCCTCTTCCTCTTCCAGGTACCCCTCTCTCCCTTTCTCGATTTCAAATTCAATTTTTAGGGTTCTAAATTGATCTCAATTTCATATTATTTTAGTAGACTTGCCAATTCCTAGAAAACCATACAATAGATAACCACGTTTTCAAGCTTAGAGTAATATTCTTTTTCCCAGCTAAATACAATAAGATCATTTATTATCTCTTCATCCTTCTTAGGATCCATGGCAAAAGAATCAAAGCTTCTAGGATGTTCTAATCATGTCTAGTCCCAGAAACCATCATCATAATTCATATAAAGCTCTCATTGCCTCATCTTTTTATTTATGGCTTTGCCTTTTTGCAAGACATGATTCAAATATCGCTCGATGATGATGTCCCGATCTTTGGGTGAAAAACGAAAGCGTAATAATTCTTATTATCAAGAGGATGACTATATATTACCTTCTTCTCAAGGGACGTTTCCCTTTGTACCACATAATTTTGACACCTTCAAACTTATCTTCAATATTCTCGTAGTTGTCTAAAAATAGAAAAGGCACCTTTTTCTTAAAAGATTCTACTCTCAACTTAGAAAATAGAAAGGATGTTTTTTCAAGTTAATTACTTTAAATGATGTATATATAGTTCTTTTCACATTTGTATAAATTAATTTAGTTCTTTTCAAAAGAAAAATTGTGACTATTTTCCTTTTTCATTTCTAAGTGTAAAGGATTTATTGTGAAATGAGAGATGAAGTGTTCCAAATAAGTAAAAATATCTATTAGAGGTAGTGGAGAGAAAGATTAATATAGTTTCTAATATACCGAGTGTTATGCTAGCTGAAAGTGAAAAAGTGAATGGCAGAGTAAGGTTGAGAATAGGTAAACAATAGGCACACAATAAACTAACAATATTGTCAAAGAAGAAGAGCAAGATTGTGACTAAGGTGGAGACAGACTAAGTAATAGAGAATTAAGGAGAGCATATTTAGAGTAATAAGCTAAGAGTAAAAATATGTGTGCACTAGTTCAAGAAATCTTATTCCACTTAAAATGAATGGTCAAAGCTCTATATATAGAGAGCTAGAATAAGCAGTTACTCAAACACTTTCCACAACATCCCTGTCAAGCCCAGCTCTATAATATACTTGCCATGTCATTCATGTACTTGATAGCATGTCTGCATACTTGGATGCTTCGAAAAATTGTTAAAAGTCGGTATCGTACCTAGTGGTACAATTAAGTTGATTAAAGCCTCGAACTAGTCCAAATAGAGATTTTATGATGTATTTAAGAGTTATTGAATCTTAGAATGCCTTAATATGGTGATTAGGGTTCGAGGATTAATTTGAAGTCTAATTAGGAATTTTCATAATGTAGGGGTAAAATGATCATTTTGCCACTCGAGGGCAAAATTGGAATGTTGGATGAAATTTTTGACCAAGTTTGACTAATTGGAGCATGATTTGAATTTGAGAAATGAAAATTTTTAATTTCGACATTTTTCAGAACATAAGGGCAAAATAGTCAGTTTACGTGTCCACGGGGACGTAATTGAAATTTTTGAAATTTTACACCACCATAACACTTGTCAAGCCCATGAATTTCACCTCTTATTATTTTATACTTTAGATAATTAAGAGATTTCATGTGGTGGTGAGAAAATGCTTAATTGCTAAGTTTTAACCATGACCAATCACATGGTGACACATGTCAAGTTTTAATATTTTTATAATTTCCTTTATAAACTCAACATAAACTCTCCCATTTCACTCTTCATTGCCGGCCAAAGCAAAGAACAAAGAGAAAAGAATAGGAACAAACCTAGAGAGGAAAATTCAAGAGAAATTTGTTGAATTTCAAAGAACAAAACAATAAAAGGTAAGATTTTTCAATTTTAGCTTATGATCTACCTTTCCCATGCTTTTTTTTTCATTTTCTATGGATGAAACACAAGTTTCCATGAGGGAATACTTGTTGGCCGAACATAGGGAGAGAGGTTTTGATGATGGATTTTGCTAGATTTCATGATATCTTAGTGTTTTTAGTTGTTTGATGATGTTTGACATGAAAAACAAGCAAGAAAATCACACGCCCTTCAACAACCCTCTTTGGCCAAATTTTATAGATGACATGTTGATGATGGATTTTGTTGTATTTTCTGTTATTTAGCTCGTAATTGATGATTTATGGTATCGGATATCAAAAACGGCTATCGAAAAGTATAGTTCCCTTAGTAAACGACTTGAACAATAATGAGAAAATCATAGTAAATGGACTTGGATTTTATTCCTAATGATGTAGATGGATTTATTAGACTATGTTAACACTGATTAGCACATTAGTTCGAAATTGGAATGAATTTCGGTTACGATGAATTAAGTCACAATCAAGCTCATTGAGGTACTTTGGTGTATTTGGGATATTAGAAGTGTAAAGAATCTATTTGAAGTTCTATCGGATGTTTTGGTTAATTCAACAGTGTATAGTTCGAGTTAGGTCAAATACAAATTCAGTCTGATCATAATTCAACCCACGTAGAACACTGTCTTTAAGTGATTATTCGAACAATTCTCATTCAATTCCATGCATTCATATAGAGCCTGAAATAGTTTTATAATAGTTTGGCACAAATATATTGAATTACGTGTCATGTATTATGTATAGGTGGTGAGCCCTCTGATAAGGGTAAAGATATCATACCCGAGGACCAAGAATAGGAGTACTCCAAACTCCAGCTTTTCTGAGTAAACAGACGATCATCTTAACTATCTAAAGTTGTTTCTACTCGTTTTTATGTTTTAAAGAATAATGAGTTTAGATGGTAAATTATTATGTTTTAAAATTGAAGTGTTGGTTAAACGAAATGAGATTTATAACTTGTTTTGAAATTGAATACTGGTTTTGGAAATTGAGTAAATGGAGATTATATACTCGTATTTGATATATGGTTTGAATTGATGGCTTATGATAATGTGATGGCATGAATGGCTGGATTTGTGTTTGTGTGGAATATATGAACTGTTTTGTTTTACCTTGACAGGCTGGGTAATATCATATTAGCCATGTCATGCTGTCAAAATTTTATTGATTTGGTGGGGTAATTGATTAGCTTACTGTAGTGGGCGGGTTTTCGTGGACCTGTCTATTAGAGGGGCACGGTAAACCCTGTTATATTTTACCTTAGTATGAGAGGTGCAAAGGGTATCTCCTAAGGTAGTTTAGAGTTCACTTCACGTCGAACCACCACATGAGGGTGAAACTCAGCCACTGCCAAGGAACGACTACGTTTTTAAACGTAAAAACATGTTTTATGTGTATATGTTAATTTAACAGCCTTGGCAGACTCGGTTGGATGCCCAGCGCAAGGTGTCACCGAGTATGAGTTTTGGCACAAGCCAAGTTTTAAGAGAGTCATAAGCCTTGCTGATTATTTTTTATGAAATGTAATTGTTTTATATGGTTGAAATGAGTTTTAATGTTATGAATCATATTATGAAGAGATGTTTTAATTGTCTCTAGTTACCCGGCTTGAGATGTTATAAATGAACTTTGCTTACTTACTAGGTTTATAAAAACTCACCCCCTTCTTTTCACCCATTTCAAATTCAGAGAAGTCTGTAGACAGTCGATTTTGTCGAGGGTTTGCTTTTGGATTTGCACCCTTAGAAATCGTAGGTCTACAGTCTTGTTTATTTTTATTATTTTGGGGCTCACATGTCATTGTAAAATATTTTTGTATACCTTGGCGCTGTGTGCTATTATGTATATGAATTTATTTTATTATTACGCTATAGTAATTGTTTACGTAGAATTTTATAAATATTATTTTATATGAAAAAGGAATATTTTATCCAATATTTTTATTTAGTTCTATTAATTATAAATTCACTTTAAATGGATGATTTAGATACCTAAATTTATTTTTAGATATGAAATGTATATTTTTCATTTATATATTATATTTTTAGCAAGTTTCGAAATTTTCAGATAAAATGACCAAAATACCCCTGTGCGGTAGAAATTACTTTTTTATTGTCTTTGATTTCAAAATAGTCTATATTCCTTTAAAACATGATATTTAGTAACTGTTGCTCACAGGGGAGGTGGAAAACTGATGCTAGAGCCTTGTGAGGTTTCGGTTGACATTTCGGGTAAGGTATATCTATCGGGACATCGCAGCGATTATCACAGGCTCGAAAAGAGTACCGGGTCGTGACATCCCAAAGTGAAAATAACTCATGCACCTATCATTTGCTTTTAGTTACTTCAACTGCCATTTGTGTGAAAGCAATTCATGAAATCTATCATTTTTTTTTAATTACTTCTAATGCCATTTACGTGAAGTAGTTGTTCCACTTGTTCAAGACTGTACAAACACCTTGATACATTATTCATTGATTCAACATCAAAGTCAAAGTTGCAAAAATGCACATTTCCATAATAAAGTACATGATGTTGTTTTTATAAGATAATTTGTAATCTTGTATATATTCATTTTCTTTAGCATGAGGTTACTCTTAGAACAATTAATTTTTATGTATTTAAATTAATAAATTAAAGTTAACTAATCATAACAAAATAAATTAAAATTTAAAATAAGTAAGAAATTTTAGTAAGTATTATATTAATTATAAGTAAATTTTAGGTATAATTATATACTAGTACATCGTAACGAAAAACAAAAGGGTAGAAAGGAAATAAAACTAAAAATCGTTATTTAATAATTATAGAACTGAAAATAAACTATAAAAAATCAAGTTGCCTGCGAAGTCTCAACCTTCCCAACATAAAATCTAGACATGTAAGGCTCAAATTCCTATGAGGTCTGAGTAATTGTGATGCTACTTGTATTATTATTTCCTTGTCACATGCTTGCCCTAGGTATTATTGGTGAATAATATAGCATTTGTTTTCAAATTAGAAGTAGAGATTTATTAAGAAAAATACTAAAAGAATGGAATATTCTCTCTGTTTATATATGTATTGAGGTGTGATCATTAATTTCCCTTGGCCTGAATTCAACTTATACTACTAAATTGTATTGAATAAATTGTTAGAAAATGGACAAATAAGAAATATTAATAAAGGCGAGTAGGAAACCCCGAAACAAAATGTTTTCAATTATATGCCACCATACCTATGTTTGATGATAGTATTATCATTTTTAAAAGCAGGCTCTCATGTTGGATATTCATTGGACTAACGGTCCACATTCAATTTAATAAAATCTATTTTCATATATAATCATTGATTCATGCATATTTTTTTTATTACAAATAAAAAGAAATTGAAAGAATGAAATCATTAAAAAAAAAAAGACAATCAGCCCAAAATGTATTTATTCCATAGGTCAAATCAGATATTTAATTTTTGAAATGATTGTTGGAGACTCAAATGGTGGATATGCGAGAATGATAATTTATATGATATTCTATATCTCCATGAATCTAGAAACTTTTGCTTGTATTCTATTATTTTGTCACGACCCGGTACTCTCTTCAAGCTCGTGACAACAGCCGTGATGTCCCGATAGACATACCTTACCCGAAATGTCAACAGAAACCTCGCAAGGCTCTAGCATCAGTTCCACGTCTCCCTTGTGAGCAGCAGTTACTAAATATCCTATTTTAAAGGAATATAAACTATTTTCAAATCAAAGACAATCAAAAAGTAATTTCTACCGTACAGGGGTATTTTGGTCATTCTAACCAAAAATTTCGAAACCTGCTAAAAATATAATATATAAATAAAAAATATACATTTCATATCTAAAAATAAATTTAGGTATCTAAATTATCCATTTAAAATGGAATTATAGCTAATCAAACTAAAAAAAAAATAATGAATAAAATATTCCATTTTCATATAATACAATATTTATAAAATTCTACGGAAACTGTTAATGAAAAGTAATAACAAAATAAATTCGTATATATAATAGCACATTGCGCCAAGGTATACAAAAATATTCTACAATGACATGTGAGCCCCAAAATAACAAAAATAAACACGACTGTAAACCTACGATTTTTAAGGGTGCGAATCCAAAAGCAAACCCTCGTCAAAATCGGCAGTCTACAAACTGCCCTGATCTTGAAATGGGTGAAAGAAGGGTGGTGAGTTTTTATAAACCTAGTGAGTAAGCAAAGTTCATCTATAACATCTAAAGCCGAGTAAATGGAGACAATTAAAACATCTTATCATAATATGATTCATAACATTAAAACTCATTTCAACCCATATAAAACAGTTACATTTCATAAAAAAATCAACAAGGCTTATGACTCTCTTAAAAACTTGGCTCATGCCAAAACTTGTACTCGATGACACCTTGCGCAGAGCAACCAACCGAGTCCGCCAAGGCTGTTAAAATAACATATACACATAAAACATGTTTTTACATTTAAAAACACAATCGTTCCTTGGTGTTGGTTGAGTTTCACCCTCACGTGGTGGTTCGACGTGAAGTGAACTCTAAACTACCTTAGGAGATACCTTCCACGCCTCTCATACTAAGGTAAAATATGACGGGGTTTACCGTGCCCCTCTAATAGGCCAGTCCACGAAAACCCACCCACTGCAGTAAGCTAATCAATTACCCCACCAAATCAATAAAATTTCGGCAGTATAACATGACTAATATGATATTACCCAGCCTATAAAAGTAAAACAAAACAGTTCATATATTCCACATAAATACAAATCTAGCCATTCATGCCATCACATTGTCATAAGCCATCAATTCAAACCATATGTCAATTACAAATCCTATTGTGCCAATACATTTATTACAAAGCAGAGTCGGCATAACTAACAATAGTCAAAACATACATATAACACAAGTATACAGTCTCCGCTTACTCAATTTTCAAAACCAGGATTCAATTTCAAACCAATTTATGAATTTCATTTCATTTAACCAACACTTCAGTTATAAAACATAATAGTTTACAATTTAAGTTTACTATTCTTTAAAATCATAAAAACGAGTATAAACTACTTTAGATAGTTAAGATGAAAGTCTGTTCACTCACTATAATGGGAGTACTTCTACTCCTAGTCCTCGAGTACGATATCTTTACCCTTACTAAAGGGCTCACCACCCTATACCTAATACACAACAAGTAATTCAATACATTTGTGCCAAACTGTAATAAATTATTCTAGGCTCTATATGAATGCATGAAATTGAATGAGAAATGTTCGAATAATCACTTAAAGATGGTGTTCTACGTAGGTTCAATTGTTATTGGACTAAAATGGTATTCGACCTAACTTGCACTATACACTGTTTAATTAGCCAAAACATTCGATTCAACTCCAAATAGATTCATTGCACTTTCGGTACTCCAAATACACCCAAAGTACCTCAATGAACTTGATTGTGACTTAAATGATCACATCCGAAACTTATTCCGATTCCGAACTAACGTGCTAATCAGTGTCAACACAGTCCAATAAGTCCGTATATATCATTAGAAATCAAATTCAAGTCCATTTACCATGATTTTCTCGTTGTCGTTCAAGTCGTTTACTAAAGGCACTATACTTTTCGATAACCATTGTCGATATCCGACACCATAAATCATCAAATATGAGCTAAATAATATGAAATATAACAAAATTCATCATCAATATATCCCCTATTAAATTCGGCCAAGGAGGCTTTAATGAAGGACATGTGGTTTTCTTGTTTGTTTTTCTTACCAAATATCACAAAACAACTAAAAACACCTAGATAGCATGAAATCTAACAAAAACCATCATCAAAACTCCCCCCCCCCCCCCCCCCTTGATTCGGCCAACATGACTTTCTTCATGAAAGTTTGGGTTTCAACCATAGAAAATGAAAAAGAAAGCATGGCAGAGATGAATCTTAAGTTAAAATCGCAAAATCTTACCTTAGATCGCTTCGTTTTTCGGTAACCGATGAATTTCTCTTGAATTTTCTTCCTCAAGGGTTATTTCTATTCTTTCGCCCCCTTTTCTTTGGCTTGCACGGCAATGAAAGAATAATTGGGAGAGGTTTATGTTGATTTATAAAGAAAATTATAAAAGAATTAAAGCTTGACACATGTCAATGTGTGAATGGTTCATGGTTAAAACCTAACTATTAAGCATTTTCTTACCACCACATATAATACCTTAATTATCCAAAGTATAAAATGATAATAGGTGAAATTCATGGGCTTGACAAGTGTCACAATGGTGTAAATTTTTAAAAATTCCTATTACGTTCTCATGGACACATGGAATGACCGGTTTGCCCTTATGCTCGAAAAAATATCGGAATTGAAATTTTTCACTTCTCAAATTCAAATTATGCTCCAAATAGTCAAACTTGATCAAAAATCTCGTCCAACATTCCAATTTTTGCCCTCGAGTGGCAAAATGACCATTTTGCCCCTACGTTAAAAAAATTCTCGATTGGATTCCAAATTAATCCTCGAACTCCGAATCACCATTTTAAGACATTCTAAGGTTCAATAACTCTCAAATAAATCCTAAAATCTCTATTTGGACTAGTTCAAAGTTTTAATCGACTTAATTGTACCACTAAATGCGATACCGACTTTTAACGATTTTTCGAGGCATCCAAGTATGTAGACATGCTATCAAGTACATAAATGGCATGGCAAGTATATAATAGAGTTGGGCTTGACATATTGGTCTACATTGTTCATTTTGAGGTAAAAGAGAAGTTCGATTCTATATTAACATTGTGTGGATTATTCCATTTATGCTTTATCAAGATATTAAGTTGTGTCAAAGTCAGCTGTTGATTGATTTCTTCAACTTTGCAAGGTGATGCTGATAGTGCTCTCGACAGAGATTGGCAAAAGAAGAAAGTTGAAGTTTGATTTGGGTCATTTTGACTTTAAATTATTTTAAGTTAAAGATATTTTGAACTTTGAATGAAATGTATTTAACTAATTAAATATGTTTTAATCAACTTTAATAAATCAAGTTTTGCATTTGATTTAAATCGAATTAGTTTTACTACGGCCCACTAAATATTAAGTTTAGATTTCTTATTGCAAATTTTAACTTTTGTATCTTAGAAACATTGATTTATATAATCTTGAGCTTTAATCTTAATTTAATTTTAGCAAAATCGAGAATGAAAACGAATATTAAACAAGATTATGTTGCACATTTGAAATAATTTGGTTATGTTAGGAGACTTTATATCATTTTTTTCAATTAATATCTACTAATTATCATTTAATTATAGAATGTCACATAGAAAATTTAAAAAATATATTTTTAAAGTATTATTATTTATATTTTAGGATTTTCAACTTTTAAATTTACTTATTAATGAGTTATAATATCTAATTCAATATAGTATATAGAATTTATACAGTACCCGTATATCAAATATAATTTTTATAATTTGTAAACTGCTAAATATATCAATTTAAATTTAAAAATAGACTTTTGGATTTGCACACCTGGCTCCAACTTTAGCCCAATGGGGCGAGCCACAAATCGAGCCTGGAACACCAGTTGGACGGCAGCGTTTTATTCTTAATAAAACTCATCAGTTTATTTTCCCTAAATAAACTCCAGATAACATCAGAGCCCTAAACCTCACCAGCGGCAGACCCTTCCTCTTCCAGGTAGCCTCTCTCCCTTTCTCGATTTCAAATTCAATTTTTAGGGTTCTAAATTGATCTCAATTTCGTATTATTTTTTTAGGGTTTTAAATTGATCTCAATTTCGTATTATTTGATGTTCTAATCAGCAGATGTTGGCTTTTGTGTTCTCTTTAAATATAGTTAGCTTTTCTATTCTTTTTACTATAAACTGGGTGTTGTTGAATTAGGTGACTTGAGCTTTGTGTTGTGTTTCTTGTTCGGTTAAGCAATCCGCAAAGATGCAGAACGAAGAGGGTCAAAACGTGGACCTTTATGTACCCAGGAAATGGTATTTAATTCGCTTCACTTCTTTTTTGTTTTGAACTATTTGTATGTGTTGAAAGCTTATGTGTAGTTTGATGTTGTTGTTGTTGTTGTTGCAGTTCCGCCACTAACAGGCTCATCACCTCGAAGGATCATGCTTCTGTCCAGATCAACATTGGACACTTGGATGAGCTTGGCAGATACACTGGCTCATATTCCCCTTTCGCTCTTTGTGGCTTTGTCCGTGCCCAGGTTCGTGTTGGTTCTGTACTGGCCTACCGATTGTTTTTGGGCTGTTTTTGGATATATGCTTGTTGTAATTATTATTGCTGTGATGCTTGATAGTTAGATTGGATCTGATACTTGCATTTATGTCATGTTTACATTTACATCCTGCATAAAAGGCTTAGTCCTTCATCTTGCTTTGTTAATGATATGCCTGTGGTTTCCTTGTCATGTTAACACTCTAAATATTTGAGATATGTTTTAATTGTCCATTGTTATCCATTGGTTTTAAGAATATTTTCAATCACAATCTCATGGCTAAAGTTTAGTATGGTAGTGACAAAACTCATGCTTAAAACCTAGAAGAGACAATAATTGTTGGAGACTCAAATGGTGGATATGCGAGAATGATAATTTATCTGCTGTTCTATATCTCCATGAATCTAGGAACTTTTGCTTGCATTGTATTATTTGGTCTACATACCGTTGTTCATTTTGAGGTGATAGAGAAGTTCGATTCTATATTAACATGTTGTGGTTTGTTCCCTCAGTTCTTTATCAAGATAAGTCAGCTGCTGATTGATTTGTTTGACTTTGCAGGGTGATGCTGACAGTGCCCTCGACAGGCTTTGGCAGAAGAAGAAAGGCGAAGTCCGACAGCAGTAATAGGCTGTTTCTGAACTTGTGTTAGTTTGAACTATTAAGTTGTAGATTGTTTTGGTGGATTATGTTGAAGGTGTTTTCGTTGAAACGGATGATACCTTCAATTTGGTTATTTTTCTAATGGGGGCATAGCTTCCTTTTAGTGAGACATCTCTATTCTTATTGTTTTGGCTTTTAGTGAAGCAAACCTTCTTCTAGGTACACATATAGAGTCTTTCCCCACAACCAAAAAGTTTGGTAGCTCCAAAGCCAATGGTAAGCTTTGATTTCCATTTTGTTATTGAACTTAGGGCAAAGGTTGCTTCCATCATTGTGTTGGTCATGATTGCCATCATTAAGATCATAATTATAGCATCACCACTGTTAATTATTGTTATGTTAAACCCCATATTTATGACCAACTTCAGCCTCTAATGGAGAGAACATTGCTGTTTATTCTTTCTTCTAGTTGCTTCTACAAATAAACTGGCTGAAGCTAGGGAAATGTTAAGTATCATTTTACACAAATTTCTGCCTTTTCTGTCAATGTTTTTGGTGGAATTGAGAGGTTTGGGAAGGAAGACAGATTGAATTGAAGGAATCAGGTTCCTTATTAATGGAAACTGCTCTTACATTGATAACCCAGGGAATATACTGTAAATGAAATGGCAGTCATGCTTTGGACTGAACAACTGACTTGACATGTATTTCATTTTTGGCTTTTAGATTAAGATTCTCTCATGAATTTCTTTCCATCCGTATTCATGGATGTAACCAAGTCTTTTGCGTGTTCCCTTCCCCTCCAAGGCTCAAACTCACTGAGCCTCGCCACACTTTCAGGTGCTAACCCAAGGAAAGGACATCAGATTAAAAGACAATCATGGTAAAGATAAAGAAGAAATCTTCCTGTAAAATAATCTTGTTTCTCCAAATTCTAAACAATTTTTCATTAACTTTATAACTCAACTGTCATTCTTTTAGGAAAATTGGGAAATGCAAGAGTAAACCATCAAACTCTCTTCCTGTTTTTTATCTTCTTTTTTAGTACCTTTTTTCCTCCAATTTTGCTGCACAAGATTTGATACAGGCTAACAACCATGATCAACTGTGCTCTGCTTTTGTACAAAGCTGACAGGCCCAATTCTGAAGCTCACGATTAAGAGCAGCACGTGGAAAAGAAAATTGCTCAAACAGAAGATAAGGGGTCCCTGAGAGATCCTCTTTCCGTCTTGCTTACCCCAACATTGTTTTGTATTAGTAGTTGCTGAGCGAGGTTAATGAATCCTTTAATACAGATATCTCATTTAAAATCATATTTGTATTACGTGGCGTGGCATGAATCAACCAAAAGAAGATTGTCAAAAAAATCTACGAATAGAAACTTCATAAGATTGTTAAAGAAATCAAAGGATCTTGTTTTGATACATGTTAAATTTTTAAAATAAACATTCAACTTAATTCTAACGTTGATGATCCGATATGGTGAAGAATGAAGATTCACTTGCATTTTGGCTTTGCATCATTTAATCAGATTGGTATGTTTTGAAAAAAACATAATACTAGCAGTAGCAGTAGCAGCAGCTGGAAGAGGAAGAGTAGGGAAGGCAAACTGAGGAGTATAAAACCATGCCATGGACTTGGCAAAACCTTTTGTTCTTTTAAATGGTATGAGAAGACGGAAGTGGATTGCAATTTTTTTTTTAAAGAAAAAATTTTTGATTTGTAAATAACATAAAATTACAAGCTTTGCCTATTTTTCTATACAAATCACCATCAAAAACATCAAATCCACAAAAATTTCCCATATTTTTACCCACCTGATGTTTACTTAATGTGGAAGTATTTTGGCCCTCAAGATTTAGAATTCAGGCAATCGTCTAAAGCAAAGAAAGCCTGTTCTTTCGAATTGTTTCATCTTCCTGCACATACAAGTCATGTTAGTAAATCATTTTCGATTGGGATAGGGCCAAAGAACTTGTAGAACTCAAATACAGAGAGAAAAATAATTGATTTGATACAATGTCAATTGAAACAAGCTCTACACATTCCTCAACTTTGCACTCAAGACGGGAAATGAGCAGATCTTAATCAAGCACCCTATGCTAAAAGATAGTTATTGCTTAACTCTATGAGTAAAACTACAACTGTCCTTAGCTCAGGAAACTCTATCAAGAAGGACCTGAACTCGCTAAGGAAGAACATCCACTAAAAGTCAAGAAATGATATTTGCTTCATTTTTTAACAAGCAACTATTAGCCATAATTATTGCAAAATTGTAGTAATAGATAACAACCCATGTCCACTCTAGGATCAGTCACCAACCTGTTTACCTGTTATATAACTTAGGGAGTTGGCATCTGTTTATATCATTTATCCTTTCATCCTTATTATGTCACATTCAAAGATCTCCATTTTGTGAAAGAGCTAGAATTCTAATTAGACAAGACCATAACAACTGAAACTGACATGCTAATCGTAATGTTAGGTCCAATGTAACATTGTTCAGTGGATGGAAATAAACGAAATAGCCCATTAGCTGAAATTCAGATAACATGATTTGATGTTTAGTTTGCTTTTCTGAAGAAAATTGTGAGGAGAATTTCCCTAATCCTTAGAAAAAACACTTAGGGAATTTCTGCATGAAAATCTGAAGGTGGGTCATGGGTCCAGGAGATTCAATTGAATTCTGCACTACGTATGAAGGGCAAGTTCACAAGTGACAGCACATGTTTCTTGATTTTAATGAATGTTGTAACTTGTAAGCACCATAAAAGAGATGTTAGTACTCAGGTCTGTTCTATAAAATAACAGTTTCAATATTCACTTAAATATTGAAAAATCGCCTAAAGACTAAGATACTAGAAACAGTATCTTAACCTTAAATAGATAAAACCAACCTAGCATCAAGATAAGGATTTTTTGACGAAGTTAAAAATTTTATGTTCCTGGTCATGATCTTTTGACACACTTATTGCTACCATAGAGTCTAACTAACCAAAAAAATTAATCACGAATGTAAGTAGTTCACAATCTAGTTGCAGCACAATGTTTAATTTTTTAAACATGCTTTATAAGAGTATAAAGCTTGCAACTGATTTCACTCCCCACAAACATATATTACAATCAAATATTAAAATGAATATACTTCTATAAATTGTTTTTTGAAGTGTATCAGACTATAGATCCTTCTATGCTGACTAACTATAGCAAAAAAAAGCTCCTGAAAATAGTTGAAGATAAAGCTAAATACGAATGAAGGATATGACTAAAAAAGGGTCGTGCACGTACATTGAAGAAAGCAAACAAGCACAGCATAGCATTAAGACCAAGAGATCTGTCATTAGCTCATTATTGCTGTTCTTCATAATATGGTGGTGTTGACTGTACACAGTTCATTCTCATCCCCATCATCATCATCTTCATCTGCTTCTACCCAGTCACTAGGATGACGTTGTGATAGCCCAAGCCCATTAATCTGGTTCCTATCTGAGCACAACAAATTCGGGGGAAAAGAAAAATCAATTACTGCAAAAGTGATAACATTATAAGCAATACAAATAACTAGTGTTGTGATTAACCTTGCACCCCTGCAACATGGTCCCTTTCTACTTGGCGATGGCTACTATAGACTGTTAAGCTTCCTCCATGACAATTAAAACAAAAATGCTTGTGATGTGTTAACCATAACTATGATTCACTTAAGTCTGTATAATGACTGCAAAACAAATGGGATTTTATACCCTCTGTTCACTAAAGCATTTGTAAAGATGCAGGAATCATGCAGGCATGGGCAAGTGCACACATGCAGAGGAAGAAGAAAAAAGGAGCATGATATTACCAATAAAAGGCTCAAAACATAGTGATAAGACTTGAATAAAGGAATAGAAACAGCAATATTCAGGATACAAATTAGGACCAGCAGGAACACTTTCTCTAATGGGTGCAGCTTTGGTAATCTGCATCAAGCTAATCCTTTGAATATCCCTCTGTTCACTAGCATTCAAGTTCTGCTGTTTTTGAACCTGCCTTTCTTCAACCCCACTGCCACTTTTTGCTGCACTTCCTGAGAACAATTGTAATGCATGAGGTTTAGGATGAACACAGCATCAAAATCATGATATTGAATAGTTACCTGATAGGTCAGACCATATTCGGGTGTGGTCAGATGGGTGCTCAGATACATTTGCCCAAGACCTTTCTTGCTGTTCTTGAGACCCTGTCCCATGCATTGCCTGGTCATGCACAGTTGAAGCTGCTTGTATAGGTTCAGAGGGATTGCCTTCATGTAGCTGTGATATAAGCATGGTTGCAAGTACAAGTGTAGCATCAAAGTTTGAGCCAGATCCATCATCTAGTCCAAATTTTGGTGCCATTAATATCGGCCTGTTCCAAAAATAAACGTCTTTTCAAGATCAAACCGACATTTTGGCATAATGTGATAATAGTATTTAGCAAGAGGGCAAGGCAGACAAGCATTTGTATATTAGCATACTCATTGACTTTGCATTGTCCCAACCTAAAAACTAATAAACTGAACATGTGTTGTACTCTTTTTGGGTTAAATAAAGTTTCATATACTTCTAACTTCCTAAAAATATGTCATCTGTGATTCAGATAGCTATCTAATTGCAAACGATCAATGTAAGAAGCAGAATTAATGCAACAAAAATATATGACACAAACTTGCTCTAAGATATTGCTATCAAATCGCAAATGAACTATTTCATGTTTGGATGTTATTGCTTGATGACATGAAATATTTTATGTTTCAGAACATGTTGTTCTATGAGTTGCTATAAAGAGAATTATGACATTCCAAAAATGTATGGAGAACTAAAGTTACAAGAAGGATATCTTACTCACCTGCTACGTCAAAAAATAAGTGAATGTCAACCTCGCAGCCTTCACAAAAAGTAAGGAATGCCTGCGTTTCAGTTTTTTAGAGTAACATAAGGTTTACCACCTCACATATTAATGGAAGAATAATGACAATCATTAGCATGTTTAAATTGGATTTATGACCCAAAGGTAATCAAGCTGTTTCAAAATCTATTTTGCGAGCCAAGATTAGATACCTTCAATTCCTTGACACTAAAAGCAACATCTACAGGATCTCCTGTGTGAGTACACTGCACAAACTCCTCCATAGGATCTATCCGCAGTTGAGTGTGCAATGAGGAATCATTGTCTGCATTGGCAAGTGAAAGAATAAACTTTAATTTCTGGTGAAATAGCAAAAATCAATATTGTTCGTGTACCTTTTGTTGGGTCTATATAACTTCTAAGCTCAACAGCTTTTCCACCGATTGCACTTGCAGCATCAGAAGGTAAAGACATCAGCTCCATTGCAATGATGGTAATTTCCTGAAGTGATGATTGAAAATTAGCTAGCAATCTGTTTAGGTCATAAGGCCTCACTACCAGGTTACTTGGAAATCTTCTCCTATCAAGAGACAAATGTTGTATGTCGGGCTTGTCATTGCAGGTAATCCAACATGCACTTTTCATACCTGCCAAACGTACATTATGAAACTGTTTAAAACCATAATAAATCCATTTATGTCCAATATCAAAAAATTGTGTGAGGACTCTTTCATTGGGGCAGTTTCCTTGTACTCATAAATGCTGCATCAAGCTAAAAACTAGGTTTTCAAATTTATCCAAAACAGGTACAACTTCTAATATTTATTTTGGCTTTTGTGGATGGATTAGGTAAGCATAAAATCCAACTTGTAAAAGGCATGTAGAACACAATAAATTGATCGCATGCCAATGCCAACACTAACTGCATGGCACAGTGATAGTTGTCATACTCAAATTTGCAGCAAATTGAATAGACTAGTAACATACATGAGAAACCCCTCTTCCCCTTCCCATATTTGATGTTGGATGAAAAATGTATCAGAATATCAAATGAGTACTTTACCACTATAGCATTCCAAAGCCCATTGTGCTTTCAATGCATCTGGATCGGCCAATTTTACAGTCAAGTGATCTATACTTGCAATAGGTGTCCTAAGAACAGAACAAACAACCTAAACACACCAAGTCACTTGAAATGCTACATTTTCACTATCCCTCCAACAAAATCTTATAGAAGCAAATGAAAGACAGGACCATTCCTTCAAAAGCACGCTGGACTGTACTTGAGTTCCAGAAATTCCATAGACATCAAAGAAATTAGGCTTAAATGTAATAGACTGGTAGGCCGACCTTGATGAATTGAGTGTCTGAAGTGCAAGCTGCAAAAATTGCCAAGTTGATCCGTTACAATTTGAAATAGCTAATAAGTACAGTATTCTGTTTGGTTGCCGAGAAAATCTAACAAACAGAAGTAGATGGAAATGCTTTGCATTTCCTTTTCCCGTTTCACTACTAAGACGTAAAGTAATCAAAATCCACCAATAATTTGAAACCATTTTTTATTCCCTTTGCCTTTAGAAAATCTGCCGCTTAAACAGCGAACCAAACAGAAACTAAATCCAAGCGTGAAAACTTGATTGCCTTTTCATTTTCCTTCACTTTCCCGGTCACCAAACAGTAAATAAATTAGCACCTATGCCCCCTTCAAACCCTAATTGTGTCCCAACAAAAACAAAAACCTAATTCAATGCTTAGTTAACTAAAATAATCACTTAATTCCATTTACTTGTGAGCAAAACAACTTAGTTCAGAGATTGAATTCGGAAAAGTGACGAAAGGGAAGCGTACCTGAGAAGGAGAAGCTGGATGACGAGCTCGTTGCCTACACGTGCGAGGCACGTGATCGAACGACCAAAGGTTCTGAGAGTGTTCCCGCTAAGGCTGAGCTCCATTTTTTTTCTTTAATCCTGATTTTGCGTTTGGCGGGAAGGAGGAAGATTGTCGAAGCTCTGCCGTCCACGTCGATTTGTTTCTCTCCCTTGTGCTGTTGACGGTCCTGATTTGATTTTTGCATGAGTTGGTTTTTTCTATTGGACAATTTTAATTCAAATCGGATAAATTAAATATTATAATTAACAAGAATATAAAGATTTTAGTTTTAATTTGGATGACGTAGTATTCTGATAACCTGTCATCTTGAGACGGATTAATTTTTAACTATATCTAAAAATATATCATATATCATTTTAATTAAATAATAATTTTTTACTAAAATTTAAAGGTTTGTTTGTATTAATATAAAATTTAATTTTTTGTTTGAAAAGAAAAATAAAGAAAATTAAAAGATAATTTCACAACTTCGAAATAAGTTTAATAAGCAAATTATTAATTTAATATTAAGTTCAAAACTTTGAGATTTTGATTAAAAAAAGACAAAACCTTTGAGAGTCACCTTGGCAAGTTTTTTAATATTTGAGATAATCTTTGGCTTAACTTTTTGCATCAAGGTGATAATTGATAAACATGCAAAAGTTGAATTCAAATCATAATTTTAAAAGCATTGTTTAAATCTGATGAAATTTCATGAACAAGTGTCAAGTCTAGATTAGCTTAAAATCAAAATAATTTGAATTGTTTGTAGAAATTGTTTAATAGGAAAATAAATTAAAAATATAATAATATTTCATATGTAATTTATTTAAGGTTTATTTTTCTTCCCTTAATTTAAATTTTTTTTGAGAATTACATTCTTCATTAATTTTGAAATTCGAATTGTTGTGTTTATTACTAACAAGCAACACCAAGAACGTCATCTAAAATTTAATTACATGTGTTTTTTGACGATAATGACTCACAATGATTAGCTCTTGCTTGTAAATTTTTTTTAATATTTCACCAAATTAAGAATTTAAAAAGAAAAAAAACATGTAACCATTAATCGACATGTAGATATATGATATAAATATTCTACATGTCAAATCTAAAACTTTAATCAACTAGGGATTTGGGCTTAGGCATATGTTGTAGCTTTTTAATCAAATATCGCATGTATGTTGCATTATACAATATGAAAAATACATTTTTAAGCTTCATTTTATTCAATTACCAATTTTTTCTTTTTAAGTTTTGGTAAATTTCTAAAACTTTGCATTTAAAAGTATAATCTTTGCCTTTCAAATCAAAGTTCAGGATGCAAATGAAGGTAAATCTTTTAATTCATCACCGCTTACGTCCTGTGTTCTCACCGCTATCTATGTGATGTACTAAGTAAAATAAAAATATGTATATATAAAGATTGAATGCAGAAATGTTACTTTAAACTGTTATTTTTATTCAAAGGATTAGAATTATATGTTTCAGTTAGCACTTCTTTAATTAGTGCAAATTTATTTTCCCTTTTTTCTCTATTTTCTAATTTAATTTGTTTTTCTAAATAGGCCTAATAACTAGAAATGAATGGGATAAGTGGTATTTATTTGTAAAATATGTATAGTATGATATATTACGATATTAATGAAAAATTATACAAATTGATATATTTTATCGTTTTAATTAAGTATTGTATGATATCACACAATATGCATAAAATACAAAAGATATATTTTTTAAACTTTATTTTACCAAGTTACTAAAAGCTCATTTATTTATTTATTTATTATTTTAATTAAATCATGATAAATTATTTTTTGACCATAAAAGTACAGTATATTTGCATGTGACCACTTGAAATAAAAGTGCTTGGTTGTTAAGTGTTCTTTAAATATACAACTGACAACGGAACTAAAAGGAAGCATTTTCTTTAAATTATTTTAATTTAAAAAGTTTTTGAACTTCGAAGGAACTATTAGATATGTTTTAATAAATTTTAATAAATCAAGTTTTCATTTGATTTACATTGAATAACCGGCCGAATAAATGTTTGTACATTCAAATTATTTTTTGAGGTTTGAGCAATCCTTAATTGAAATTCTCAATTTCTTCTCATGGAATGTAGTGTCTTCTTACAATTTTAACTTTTGTACTTTAGAGACATCAAGATAATGTCAACTCGTTGATTTCATCATCAATGTATATTATATATATTATCAATTAATCATAAAATTTCATTTTATATATGTGTAACAATAAAACTTTAAAAATATTTTTAAATAAATATTTTTAAATTACAAATATTTATTTTTTAAAAATTTTAAGTTTAATGAGATCACAACATTTAATAAATTTGTTGGAGTCCAAGACCCAAAGGCTGAATACATTTCCAATCCACAAAATGAGACTGTAATCCCACATCAATCCATGAAATGATGTCGTTTCTTTCATAACATGCTAAGCTCGAGGCATTTTTGACCTCTAGGGATTTTGCCTACATATAAAATCTTACAAACAAAAACCTTAAACCTCACAAAAGTCTAATTTTCTATTGTCGTTCTCTCTCTTCTAAGTTCCCTCTTGATTTCAAATTTATTTTTTATGGTTCTAAATTGATATCAATTTTATTTTATTTGATGTTCTAATAAGCATATGTTGAATTGTTGTTCTCTTTAAGTGTTAATGTAAGTATGTTCAATTTTTTCTAACAGTAAAAGTTAAATTAGGATTTGGGTTTTCCCTAAAATGTTTGTTTGATTCTTTTTCATTATTTGAATTAGGGTTTATAAGGGAATTGAAGTTGAAATGTAGTTAGCTTTTCTATTCTTTATTGGTACATGTTTGTTTGATAAATATAAACCGATGTTGTTGAATTAGATGATTTGAGCTTAGTGTTGTTTCTTGTTCGATTAAGCAATCCTCAAAGATGCAGAATGAAGAGGTTAAAACATGGATCTTTATATCCCTAGGAAATGGTATTTAATTTGCTTCACTTAAGCTTTTGTATTGTATTATTTGTTTGTGTTGGAAGCTTATCTGTAGTTTGTTGTTGTTGTTGTTGCAGCTTTGCCTTTAACAGGCTCATCACCTCTAAGGATGATGCTTTTGTCCAGATCAACATTGGACACTTGGATGAACTCGGTACATATGTCAAAGGGTTTTCTCTTTACCCATGAGGCCTAGCCTTTGCCTCGCTCAAGGTTGGTTAGAAAAGCTAGTAGCCTTATCAAGTTAGTAAGTTAGGATCGATTTTGGTTTGAGAGAACAAAGAGAGAGCTTTATTGATAATAATTCCAATACAAGAGTCATTAGTCTCAGATGAGGGGGCTCAAGGGGTTTATATAGCATAGGACCCCTTAGAGCCGTTACAAGATAGTTCCCAATGGCTAGGGGTTGTTTTGAACTCTATTGGGCCCTCTTGACGTGCCCCTGGTCTTGTTGCCAATGGCAAGCAATGACTGCCCTGCAGGTCTTCGGGCTAGCTAGTGTTTCCCCCGCACCAAGTAGACTACTTGGGCAATTCGCTCACCCTAACTGTGTGCCAGTCTACCTGCTCTGCTGGGCGCCATTTCTCTACACGCCTGTGCACCCCGTCTGTGTTCTGGCCAGCGCACATTACCTGTCTGTTGGCCTGCGCGCCCAGTCTACTTGCTGGTCTGCATGTTCATCTGCTCGAGGGTACCGATGCCTCTAAGTCCCTCGGTGCCACATTGGGGTTCCAACCCTCGTTGCTAGCCTATCTTCGAGTTGCCTCGCCTACTCTTGAGCCCCAAGCCTTTGCCAATGAGCTGCCCCGCCCTTCTCTATAAAAAGGGCGTGACACCCTCCCCTAACTATTTCGACAACGCCCTCGTTGCCTGCTGATTGTGGAACTGCTCCACTAGGTCCTCGAATTGCCACAACGCTTGGGCTGGCTCCCAACTTGTCTCACTCGCTAGTAGTCCCCTCCACTGGACCAGGTATTGATGTTGTGGTCGGTGGTGTTTCCTCCTTAGGACCCTTTCAGCTAGAATCTGCTAGACCTCCCGCTGGTACGAGGCCTTCTACCCCATGGGATGTCGTTGGCTACAGTTCCTGCTCGGGTCATCCGAGTCGGCATGGTAGGGCTTTAGCATGCTCACATGGAAAACCATATGCACCTTAGGCTTAGATGGCATCTCTAGCTTGTACGCCGCACGGCCTAACTTTTTCTCAATGCGAAAGGGTCCCTTCGTACCTTCGGATCAACCCCTTGTGTAGCTTTAGGTGGCGAAGAACCAAGTGAAGCTTCACTAACACTAAGTCCCTCACGTTGAAGCTCACGTCCCGCCGATGCCTATCCGCCCACTTCTTATATTCTGGGTGGCATGCTCAAGGCTCACCCTAGCCAAGTCCTGCTGCTCGTGCCAATCTCGGGGGTATCGAAAAGCTACAGGCATTGGCCCCGTATAGCTGCTGACTAGGGCCCCCGAGGTCATTGGCTGCTGCCTTGTTACTAGCTCAAAGGGACTCTTCCCCATTGGCTTCCGCTGCTGTAAATTATAGCTGAACTGAGCAATGTCTAGCAGCTTTGGCTAGTCCAACTGGGTGTTGTGGACATAGTGTCGCAAGTAGATCTCCAATAGGTGGTTTACCCACTCCGTCTACCCATCCATCTGCGAGTGAAAGCTGGTAAAGAATCGAAGCTTGGACCCCAGCAGCTTGAATAGCTTGATCTAAAACTTGCTTGTGAAGCACCCATCCCTATCTCACGAGGCTCTCCGGTAAGCCTTACAGCTTGACCACATGCGCCATGAATGCTCGAGTTGCCTCCTCAGTTGGGCACTCTCGTGTGACCGACACAAAAATCCCATATTTGCTAAACCTGTCCACCATAACCATTATAGCACCAAATCCGTTAGTTGTAGGCAGGTTAGTGATGAAATCTAAGGATACGGACTGCCACGGTCGGTCAGGCATCTCTAGTGGTTCAAGCAGGCCCGCTAGCTGTTGTTGTTGCTCGCCCTTATCTTGCTGGCAGATCAAGTATGTCCGCACATAGGCCTCAACATCCTCGGACAACTTAGGCCAGTAGTAGCTTGCTGCGATCAGTGCCTCTGTCCGCTCGGCGTTTGGATGTCCCGCCCACAAAGAATCGTGGTGCTCTCGCATGATCTCCTTGCATAGCCCCTCGGATCTCGGCACATGGATCTGTGCTCCTTTGGTCATGAGCAAGTCCTTGTCCATCCAAAACAATCGTGTTTTGCCTTCCTTGGCACACTCGATGATGGCTTGTGCAGTGGTGTCTCCCGCAAGCCCCGCATGAATCTTGGCCAACAACTCGTCCTGCGCCTGGTTGATGGCTGCCAGTTCTGCCTTGTGGCTCAACGCATCAACAACTTGATTGGTGGCACCCGGCTTGTACTCTATGCTAAAGTCAAATTCCTCCAAGTAGACCTACCACCTAGCCTGCTTAGGGGTGAGCTTCTTTTGGGTTTGGAAGAAGCTATTGGCTACGTTGTCCGTCTTCACCACGAACCACGCCTTTAGTAAGTAGTGTCGTCACACTCTCAAGTAATGCATTACTGCCGTCATCTCCTTATCTTGAGCCGTGTAGTGCCGCTCAGTGTCATTGAGCTTTCGGCTCTCGTACGCCACTAGGTGGCCTTGTTGCATGAGTACCTTGCCTATAGCATAGTCTGACACATCAGTGTGCACCTCATACGACACACTCAGGTCTAGTAGGCGTAGCACAGGCTCCTCGATCATGGCCTGCTTCAACTGCTGGAATGCCCGCTCCCACTTTGAACCCCATCGCCATGCGCTGTCCTTGAGCAGTAAGTGGGGTTAAGGGTGCCGCAATGGTCAAGTAACTTCACACGAACTTGCGGTAGTAGTTAGCAAGCCCCAAGAAACTCCACAGCTCGGTCATCTTAGTGAGCTGCTCCTACTCATTGATAGCTCGGACCTTGGTCGCGTCCATCCGAATTCAGCCTCCCCCAATGATGTGGCCGAGGAATGGAACCTTCAGTTGGGCAAAGTAGCATTTCTCTTACTTGACATACAGCTGGTGCTACCTTAGGCACTTAAACACAGCCTACAAGTGCCCAATATGTTTCGCCATGGTCCTGTTATAAACGACAATGTCATCAAGGTACACGACCATAAATTTGTCAAGGAACGATGATAATACCTTGTTCATGAGCGTGTAAAATGTCACGGGGGCATTGGTTAGGCCAAAGGGCATGACTAGGAATTCGAAGCTGCCGTAGCACGTCACGCAAGTAGTCTTATCTTGGTCCCCCTCGGCAATCCTCACCTAGTAGTACCCAAATCGCAGGTCAAGTTTGAAAAAGACTCGAGCCTCACCTAGTTGGTCGAACAGCTCGGAGATGTTGGGCATCGGATAGCAGTTTCAGATGGTCATCTTGTTGAGCCCTCGATAGTCGATGCATAACTGCAATGTCCCATAGTGCTTTCGTTGGAATAGGACAAGCACACTATAGGGTGCCTTACTTGGTCTGATAAAGCTTGCCTCAATCAACTCCGTAAGCTACCAACACAATTCAGCTAGTTCTGGGGGTGCCATTCGATAAGGTGCCCTCGTTGGTGGCTGCATGTCGGGCACAAGCTCGATCTTGTGGTCCACCTCGCGCTCGGGTGGCAAGCAGCTCAGTAACTTGGATGGCATTACATCCACATACTCGTCCAGCACGTCAGCTACCTCACTCAGCATGGGTGTTGCCTCGCTCGGCTCGCCCTCGTTCAAGGACAGTGTGGCTACATAAGTCTCCTCACCCTTACGCACACCATCTGTTAATTGTGTGGCACTCAGCGTCTTGGTAGCGAGTTTGCTACCCACACCTTACCGGCAGCACACATTGACCTTGTGGGTCAAGAATCACAATATAGTTCGAGAATGCGACAACCATGGCATTTATTTGGTCAAGGAAATCTAACCCAATCACAAAGTCATAATCATTAAGAGGAATGACTTTAATTGTTTCCTTATCGACCCACTCACCTAGCCGCACATCCACGTTACTTGTGGTGCCAATGGTGGGGATATTCTTGTTGTTTACAGTTTTGATGCGCACTACCCCTACCTCGGTGTCCAGCCTCAACATCTTTGTTGTCTCGGTAAAGGCGAATAGGTCGCTTGCTCCCGTGTCAGCCAGCGCATTCAATTTTTTACTCGCCACCATTATGTCCTCAAACATCAGGCCCTTGCTGTGGCTCGGCTTGTGCGTTTTAGTGCCGTCCGCACCATGGTGCCCAATCTCAAGGAATCCCACCGTTACTGCCCCTCATCTTCTTCTTCTCGAGTGATGGCAAACAGCTTGGCCCTCTTAGGGCAATCTTGAACCAAATGTGGCCCGTCACATAGGAAACATTTAAGGGGCCTCTTGCCCTTGTCTTCCGCACAACTGTCTTAGTCAGTACCCCGCGTGCTGCCTTGCCCGCTGGTAGTGCCCCTCGACAGTGGCTTGGCATTGGCCCACACCTTGGCCTTGCCTTTTCCCGTATCTTTCTCGGCATCCCCCTTGCAAAACTTAATCAAGGACTCTGCGGCTGCCATCGCAGCAGTGATGTCTTGGACCCCCGGGGTGCTGAAGCTCTTGTCTCGCCCACGACCTCAGTCCATCAAGGAAGCAGAACAAGGCCTCCCATTCGCCTAGGTCACTAATCTGCAGCATTAGTTTGATGAAATCCCTCACGTAATCTTAAACTCCTCCTTACTGTGTTAGGCACCTTAATTTGCCGCGCACCTTATCTTGCACATATTTCGGATAGAATTATGCTTTCAACTCGTGCACAAAGTCCCCCCACGTCGAGATGGTAGCTTCACCGTACCTCTCGTCACACCTTCTGCGCCACCACAAACGTGCCAAGTCAGTAAGATACATCTAGGCAATATTGATTTTCTTACCATCATCAACAATGTTGGTGACTCGAAAGTATTGCTCCATCCCCCATAAAAAGTTATCGATGTCTTGGGCACTCCGCTGGCCCTTGAACTCTTTCGGTTTGGGGATGTCCACCTTGTTAGTCAACTGCATGGCTAACAATCCTCCACCTATAAGTGTTTTGCACGCTTCGAGCTCGAGCCTTAGCTCGCTCATCTCGCATCTTAGCTACTCAGCCTCAGCCTCTCGCCTAGCATCACACTAGGTTAGTGCCTCGATGGTCTCAATGAGCGCGGCCTATAGCTCTTCTTGTAGCTCGCTTATTTACTCCTCACATCCATCCGTCCAAGCCTTGCTCGCCTCACAATAGTCAGCCAACTCTGCCACACGCTCTTCTTAGTGGGTTAGCCTGGACTCTACCACGACGATGAGGTCTTTTAAGAGGGACTTCCTCTTCACCCTACCAGAACGTGTTTCCCTTGTATCGGGGTGGAAGCAACACCCTCGGTTTCCACTCCAAACCTCATGTTTGCCATTACCGCTCTGATACTAAGTGTCACGAGGGTTTTTTCTCTTGACTCGTGCAGCCTAACCTTTGCTTTGCTCAAGATTGGTTAGAAAGGCTAGCAGCCTTCTCAAGTTAATAAGTTAAGATCGATTTTGGTAAGCACAAGAGAGTTGAGAGAACAAAGAGAGAGCTTTTATTGATAATAATTCCAATACATGAGTCATTAGTCTCAAATGAGGGAGCTTAAGGGGTTTATATAGCCTAGGATCCCTTGGAGCCGTTACAAGACAGTTCCCAAAGGCTAGGGGCTGTTTTGAACTCTACTGGGCCCTCCTGACGTGCCCCTAGTCCTGTTGCCAATGGTTGCCCTGCAGGTCTAGGGCTAGCTAGTGTTTCCCGCACACCAGGCAGACTGCTTGCTCTGTTGCTCGCTATTTCTCTACGCGCCTGCGCGCCCCATTTACATATTGGCTTGCTCACATTGCTTGTCTGCTGCCCCGCATGCCCAATCTGCTTACTGGTCTGCACGCTCATCTACTCGCGAGTGCCGATGCCTCAAGTCCCTCAACGCCACATTGGGGTTTCAGCCCTCGTTGTTTGCCCATCCTCGAGCTGGCTCGCCTACTCTCGAGCCCCAAGCCCTTGCCAACGGGCTGTCTCACCCTTCTCCATAAGAAAGGCATGACACATACACTGGCTCATACTCCAGTTTTACCCTTTGTGGCTTTGTCTACGCCCAGGTTCATGTTGGTTCTCTATTGGCCTGGTGTTTGTTTTTTGGGCCATTGTTAAGTTTATGATTGTTGTTGTTAATTATTATTATTGTGATGTTTTATTGCTGGATTGCATTTACGTCCTGTGTAATAGGCATAATCCTATTACTAGCTTTGTGAATGAAATGCTTGTGGTTAACTTGTCATGTTAACATTCTAAATATTTGAGATATTTCTTTTAAGAGTCTATTGTTATCCATTACTCTGCAAGTTCACTTAGAGGATGCATTGCTTGTAAGAATGTTTCTTATTACAATCTCGTGGCTAAAACTAGGTATGGTAGTAGTTAAACTCATGCTTAAAAGACCTAAAATAGACAATATATCACTAGAGGCATATGCAACTTGCGTTGTTAATAATATGGTTGTGGTTACCTTGTCATGCTAAGACTCTTATATAGTTGAGATATGTGTTAAGTGTCCATTGTTATCTATTTAATCTGTAAGTTCATTTAAAGAAAACATTGGTTTTAACAATGTTTTTGATCGCATTCTCATGGCTCAAACTGGATCTGATAGTCACGAAACTCATGTTTTAAGACTTGGAAGAGACAATATATCACTGTATATGTTTAGTTACGTGTAGACACAAAGTCTTGGTGGATATATTTAGGAAGTTATTCATTTTGGATGTTTTGAACTAATAGGTGATAGAGAAGTTAGATTCTTAATTAACATGTTGTGATTTGTTCCATCGGTTCTTTATCAAGATATTGAGTCGTGTCTAAGTCAGTTGCTGATGATTTCTTCAACTTTGCAAGGTGATGCTGATAGTGTTCTCGATAGACTTTGGTGGAAGTAGAAAGTTGAAGTGCGACAGCAGTAGGATACGTTTTAGTTTGTTTATTTTGAATTGAGCATGTGGCTAAAAACAATTAGCTTAAGCATTTTGTTATTTTTCTTTGTGGCCTCTCTTCCTTTTAGTGATGACATCTCTATTTTAATAAACAAATTATTATTAATTTAGTACTAAGTTCAAGACTTTGAGCATGATAGGCCTAGTATTAACTTATTTATGTTCTACTCATAAACGCTTTTAGCTTAGCTATGCATTAAAGGTGATAACTCTTATGAACATGTAAAAGTTTGATTCAAGTCATTTCGAGTTTAAATTATTTTAATTTAAAAAAATTTTGAACTTCGAACCAACTATTAAATGTGTTTTAATTACATGTATTTTTTGATGATAGTGGCTTAAAATGATCAGCTTTTGCTTGTAAATTCTTTTTAATATTTCACCAAATTAAAAATTTAAAAAGAAAAAAACATGTAACCATTAACCAACATGTAGATCTATGATACGAATATTCTACATATCAAATCTAAAGCTTTAATCAACTAGGGATTTGGGGCTTAGGCATATGTTGTATCTTTTTAATCAAGTATCGCATGTATGTTGCATCATACAATATGAAAAATACATTTTTTAAGCTTCATTTTATTCTATTATTAATTTTTTTTTAAGTTTTAGTAAATTCTAAAACTTTGCATTTAACAGTATAATCTTTGCTTATCAAATGAAAGTTTAGGATGAAAATGAAAGTAAATCTTTTAATTCATCACCACCTGCGTCTTGCGTCCTGACCACTATCTATGTGATGTACTAACTAAAGGAAAAATGAATGTATAAAGATTGAATGCAGAAATGTTACTTTAAACTATTATTTTTATTCAAAAGATTAGAATTATATGTTTTAACGTAAAACTGTAAGAATTAACGTAAAGCATTATAAAGGTGGAATAAGTAGCATCAAAATATTGATGTAAATGTGTGAGATTTAACGTAACAAGTCAATTATTTCAAATAAACATAATTTTCTGAAAATTAAACATTTAAATTTTTATTATCGAGTTTAAAGTGTTTTATGGCTTACAAATTTTATCAATGAATAGACAATAGTAAGGATAAAAAAAATTATGGTGAAAATTAGCAGTTGAAAAGCCTTGACATAAAACAATAAGAATTAACTTAAAAAATTATAAAGGTAGAAAAAGAATTGTCAAAATATTGACGCAAATGTGTGAGTTTTAACGAAATAAGTCAATTATGTCAAATAAACATAATTTTTTGGTAAATTAAAGATTTAAATTTTTATAGTTGAGTTTAAAGTATTTTATAGCTTACCAATTTTAATTTATTCATGAATAATAGTAAGGATAAACATAATTATAGTGAAAATTAGTAGTTGAAAAGCCTTAACATAAAATGTAAAAATTAATGTAAAAAATTATAAAGGTAGAAAAAGAATTATCAAAATATTAACCTAAATGTGTGAGATTTAACATAACAAGTCAATTATGTCAAAACATAATTTTTGAAAAATTAAATATTTAAATTTTTATTCTTACGTTTAAAGTGTTTTACGGCTTACAAATTTTAATCTATACATAAATAATAGTAAGGATATAAAGAACTATAGTGAAAATTAGTAGTTGAAAAGTTGACATAAAGCCATAATAATTAACATAAAACATTATAGAGGTAGAATAAGAATTGTTATTGTGTGGACGTAAATGTGAGAGATGTAACGTAACAAGTCAATTATTTCAAATAAACATAATTTTTGACATAATTAAACATTTAAATTTTTATTTTCGAGTTTGAAGTATTGTATAGCTTACTAATTTTAATCTATTCATGAACTAATTTTAATCTATTCATGAATAATATGAAGGATATAAAGAATTATAGTGAAAATCATTAGTTGAAAAATCTTGACATACAATCGCAAAAATTAACATAAAACATTTTAAAGTTAGAATAAGGATTGTCAAAGTATTAACATAAATGTGTGAGATTTAACGTAGCAAGTTAATTATATTAAATAAACATAATTTTGGAAGAAATAAACATTTAAATTTTTATTCTCGAGTTTAAAGTGTTTTATGACTTACAAATTTTAATCTATGAATTAATAATAGTAAAGACAAAAAGATTTATGGTGAAAATTAGTAGTTGAAAAGCCTTGACGTAAAACAGTAAGAATTAATGTAAAAAATTATAAAAGTGAAAAAAAAATTATCAAAATATTGACATAAATGTGCGAGATTTAACGTAACAAGTCAATTATATATGTCAAATAAACATAATTTTTGAGAAAATTAATTATTTAAATTTTTATTCTCAAGTTTAAAGTATTTTACAACTTACAAATTTTAATTTATACATGAATAATAGTAAGAATAAAAAGAATTATAGTAAAATTTAATAGTTGAAAAACCTTAACGTAATCCCGTAAGAATTAACTTAAAAAATTATACAGGTGGAATAAGTATTGTAAAAATATTAATGTAAATATTTGAGATTTAAAGTAACAATTCAATTAATTAAACATAAATTTAATTTTTGTTAAAATTAAACATTTAATTTTTTATTATTGAGTTAAAAGTATTTAACGGTTTATAAATTTTAATTTAGAAATGAACAATAATAATAAAAATAGAAATAATTATAGTTAAAATTAATTTTTTATTATAATATTTATTTAAAAATCTCTCAATAGTTAATATTTTTTACTCGAGAATATAATTGTAAATTATTAATTTTCATAAAAATTCTGTTATTCTCTTTGTTGGGTTTTTCGCTTTAATTAATATTTTTTATTAGTTATTTCTTTTTAGTTATCATTTTTATTTTTATTTATTTTAAATTATTTAAGTTTTTTTCTTAGCTTGCTTGTCAGGCAAACAGGTTAGAATTTTTTTTATTGATCAATAGTTGAAAATAAACCTCTTAAATCTAATGATTCTTATTCATAGCCTTAGATTAAGGGCCATTAGTGTTATTAAGTAGTAAAATATATTAACTATTATTTAATTGCATAAAAAATATTTTAAAATATCAAAGTAATTAACCAATCATATAGATTTGTTGACATACCCTAACTTAGGTATTATGATTGTATTATATAAAAGTTGTCATACATCTAAAGCAGTCTATCAAGTAACTGCAGCATTCATTTTCATGATATCATCACTCTTTTTCTTCTTCCCTGTTGTGTTTTCTCTTCTTTCTGTTAACAAGAAGCAGTTATTAAAGTCTATAATCAGCTGAGCTCTCAAATCTTAATGGTGGTGAGGGATACAGCTGTTTTCTTCTCTGAAACAGAAGCAGTTATTAAAATCTATAACTTGCAAAGAAACTATATGGTCATATTTGTTATGTTATGTACGTAGGCAATTACATTTTTGTTCAACATACACAGGTAAAAAGGGTCTCCTCTCCAGTGAGACTTACAGTGTATTAACATAAAAATGGTTGCTCAAACGTGTCAATAATTCATCTGCTGTGCTGTGTAACAGCATTTACACATGTATTTGATGTTTATACCAATCTTCTAATTCATAATGCATTTCATTTTCACACAACTTTAACAATGGTCCCTGGAGAACCATCTAAACATTGGTGACCAGCTGATATCTGTCAGGTTATAAGATGGTGCAGCTCTCTTGATTCCTGAACAAGTGAGATCAATGGCAAGTCACTCAAGGAAACACACAACTCCATTTTGTCGATGGAAAGAAGATAAGGCACGTACCTTTTTCTGGGTTCGTAACTGCTCAAAACTTGCTCAAATTTAAGCCACATCGGACCTGTCTCTTGAAGATTTACATTCTTTGGTCCAGCAAGGTAAGCCTGAACCACAAATTGTGGAGTCCTTTCCCTGTGTTTGCCATCAGCAAAGAGGCCATAACTTGGTAAGGCTAGAATAAGTCACAGCTACATTAAACATTATTGTTGGGAATTAACCTACCTCCCTTCATACTCTGATAACCAAGCAAAATATGCCGCACCGAAATACATGGACACAAATGGTTTGGTCAAATCTTCCACATAATCAACTCGATAAGCCCTGTAGCCCACCTCTCTTCACATGAAATTAATTATAGGTTTCAGACATATTTGATCATTGCTATAAAAGTGTTGGGGACAAGTTTACGACGTTTAGAAGGTGCTCAAGAAAGGGGCCAGGGAAACAAAGAAGAAAGCTATTTTCATCTCAAAGGCCAGTAGTTGTGTGTAAATCACTTCTTTTAGATTGTAGTTAATGTATTGCCATTCTTAGTGCAAATTAAATCTCATAATGCCTCCAGGTTGCATGAAATAACTACCATTTGAACCCAAGGCCATACAAGGAGCTAATTTAATTCAATTTTCTCTAGGTAAAAAAGAGGTACACAGTGAATTTAAGTTCTTTCGTGCATTTTGTTTATGGCAAAGAAATTCAGTTTCAGTTAAAATTTCACTCACGTGTAAAGCCAGAAGGCTGTAGAGTAGTCAATTCCCATTATTCCAGCTCGTGCTTCAATCCCATCTACAAAGCGCATGCTAACCATCTCAGCCAGAGCACAAAGTACTGTCTGCACAAAATATAAGTCTCAGGATAAAAGTTAGACAGAAGCAAACACATAAAAAACAAAGAGAAAGATATATCGCTAAGTGCATAACACATGAAAGTTTGGCGTTTATATGTATTTAAGAAAAAGAAAATAAACATGAATCTCAAACTAGTTAGGAGTCAACAACATGAAACCAATTACACCATTCAACTTGATCAAGACTCTAGGCTATATATTTCCAAAAAGTATACAGATTGCCAACTCCTTTTTACAGCATCAGTCCATGTAAACTTTAGTTGTCTCTCATTTCACTTCTCCTACTTGTATCCATTCAAATTTGCATTCCACTGCATCATAAGGTCTATGTTCTACATGTCCAAACATCTTAGTCACTCCTTCCTTTAATATATTGATACTTGAAATGGTAGAACATTTCACAGTCTTCAGAATTTGTCCCCTTTTCAAGTGCATATCTGGTTACATAAGCATTATTTCATCACCTACATAGTACCAGGTACATTTTTTCATGCATAATTATTATCATTCAATCACTCTTTAGCTCATGTCTCTGCTCAGCAAGCACAATCCAAGGCAAACCACTGACCTCAATTTCACAACTATTAGGTCAAACCTGAGAAGCAATTGCCAATGATCTTAAATAAAAATGATAATTTTGTTGACATATGAAACTTCGGATTGCAATCACATCAAGAAAAAGAAAAGATAATTAAACAGCTTCACATTTCATAATATTTCATTCTGTATACTAGATCCGCTCATGTTTCTTGTAGGTTTAATCAGAGGAATCAATAATCTTACACAAAGAAAATCATGTTCAATGAAGAAATCACTAAGAAAGAACAGCTATGCAATACTATAAAGAAAGGGAAGGAACTTTGAAAATTTGGTGGCTCTGAAATAAATATTAAAGAGAATATTTTCTCAAAAAGAAGAAAAGAAAAAGAGATTGGAGCAAACTTCAGACATTAACCCACTAGTTCCAGTTTGGGCACAAATAGATACATCTCTAGATTGCATTTCGGGTAAACACAGCCTTAGGATGCCAAGTGACCAAAAAAGCAAAGGAATGAAAAAAAACCTTAGGATGCACGAATGATGTGTTTGGTGCATAGCATGGGGCCTGGAAAGGATAATTTTTATCCAATACCACATTTGATGCTCCTTGTAAATGGAGGATAAGATTATCAATTGGGTTTCTCATACAATGTGGCCCAGGAGAAGCTATCCTCTTTATTCAATGAAGTGCAGTGCACTCAATGCACCATAAAATTATATGCAGTGGGTGAAAAGAGGGAATGTTGAGAAGATATGAAGAGAGCAGCATATGCATATATGACTTAGGAAGAGAAAAAGGGGAGAGGAAATATATGTTGTACTCGAGATATGACTAACATTAATATTCAAACCTTTCCATGTAGAATATTAATTAGGAAGCATATTTGTGTATTAAGGTTTTAATATAGGAGCAGCACGAGCCCATTGAAATCCCAGCTATTCAGAGTTCATTTTGCTAAGCAAACCATTTTATTATAAAGAGAAATTTATTGACATCACACCTTTTTTGTTGGTGAAAACATACCCATTGCCCATAATATAGCACAATGCACTTACAAAACTATTCTTTTCTTTCCTTCTTATTTATGGAGACATCAAAAGCATGTCTGGAATCACAAATTCTAGTCCTAAAGCGTGTGCTAACACTCTTGCCTTTGAGTATACTTTAACTAAGTTGGTATAACAGATGAGACATGGTAAAAAGTCCAATATTTTGAGTGAAACAGTCATTCTAGAAAGAAAATGTAAATTGTTAGCTGCATGGCAACTTTTCAATTTCCTATCCTGCCAACTTTTTTTATCCAACTCTATACTTACAGGTTTGATTCCCCTGGTACTGAAGTACTTGGAAACAATTATTTCTGCAATTGCCTGCAAGAGAAGATCCATATCAAATTATTTGAAAATTGACACTTTAGCTTTGTGATGACAAAGATAAAATGCAAAGTGAAAGAACACTCCTGGCCATATTAAAGAAAACAACATTTTTGTTACACGCATATAGACCTGTTGATTAATAATTATAAAACTAGTTTAACGGAATAACATAGTCACCTGGTGATTCTGTTTTCCTTTTTTAAATTGCAGTCCAAATTAAGTCTATATTATCATGTACTTTTCTTATATTATCAGCGTGAAGAGAAACTTTTCGGCAGTGTAAGGCTCTTTGTGAGGGTGTGAGTGCACTCTTTCCTATGTGCGACTGCATGCTTAAACAACCCTAGGTGTTACCCTTGCTCTTTCTTCTACTTCCATTAATTTGTCACATTTTATCCTAAAAAAAGTTTTACACAGTTAGCACTGGCAAAAGCCTACAAGCCTTAATTAGTTCCATACTTTTTACATTGATTTTAAATACACCCCTGCAGCATTAAAACCTACTTCATACTTAGCAGCCAAAACATTTCACCACGTAAGATATCTATTTCTAGCAATGAAACAGCCTCTAAACCAAGCCTTGAACCAATTTGTATTAGAAGTATAATTCAACTTCAGTTCCCCAATTCTTACCCCGGATTTTACTTACAGTGTTGAACCTTAGGGTCCTGCATCATTTGCACTTCAGCATAAGAAAATAATAGCTTATACAGAAGTTTTAACATTGGAAAGCTAATGATCTTTAAATGTCAAAAATAAAAAGGAAATATGTATTCTGAAACTATGATGGAAACCACTTAAGTTGACAGGATATTAATTTTCTGTTGATTCATACCTTCAGTTCTATTCGAGAAAGATATGGTTTCTTCTCTTTATCATAGGAAAAGCGCACTTTTCCCCTTCTTTCTTTAGATTTGGTCCACTCCTTGGAGACATCAGGATGATTCCACATCTGTTCCATGTCTTCAGAGGAAACTCTAACGTCCCAATTTAGGCCAACCCCTGAAGCTTACCGTTAAGGAAACAGGCATATCATCTAAGGTAACAATATAGAGCTGCACTACAAATAGGTAGAAAATAATATTCCAAAAGGGCAATGATCAATTGACCCCAGATTTTATGTGCTCCATTTTTCACCAAATCAACTTTCATTTTAGTAAATTATCAATACATGTTATTATTGTTCATTTTAAAATTGACTGGATAATTACTATTTCACTGCTTTAGTTGTTTAAATTAAACTTTTACTTCCTGCAACACAAAGAGATTAATATATAAAGGTTAATTTCCAAAAAGAGAAACCACAGAGGTAGCCTCAATTTGTCTTAATTTATTTCAAATTATGGTAGCGTTTTTTGGATTATGCTTAGCTTTCTTAAGAAGATCAACATGAATAGATATGAACTAAATTGGTAAGCCTTTGATCTATCAGCACCAAAATATTTTCTGTTACTCAAGTTGATGAAACTAAAATTTCATTTATGAGATACATTGATAGTATGCTGACTAAAAATAGCTTCATATAACCCCAAGTACATGAGAAAGGACGAACCTGAGCATGGTGAGACTGGTGAAACTGGTGAAGTTGGTGAAGTTGGTGCTTGAGTCGGCGAAGGACCATCAAAATGTTTTCTGCAGAGTAAAGAGAAATGGAAATCAATTTCAATGCTGATATGTTAGTTCTATTAACATACCCTTTCACTTTTCACTACTAAAAGTCTGCTTCACAGGATAGCATAGCTTCAATTGGGGCAAAGTTTATGTGCTCTTTATTAATAAAACATTTTAAGTCAAGTACTTGAGCAGTCCATCTACTTTTGACAACTTTCATATTCAAATGAGAACTTTCATGAGGGAGTATTAAAACCTGGATAGAAAACTTTCTTTCACTGAAAGATAACGCTTCCAATATGGCAGGGTTGATTTATGACTTGCTTTTTTTGTACCACCCCTATATGCCCTCACGATAAACTCTTCAGTTCTATCTCTGCAATTCAACACCAATGAGAGACAAAATACCATGTTATTCAATGACCTGATAACAAATATGTGATATAAGGGAGATGGATCCAAAGTCTTTACTGTTAACTCACTCGTCATCGAATTTTGATAACCATTGAAGGTAAGCTGCACCAAAATATACATTTACAAAAGGCCTGTATAGAATATTTGGATCCTCTTCGACTGGGTATGATGAATAATCACATTCCCTATAAGAATTTTCAAACTACAACTTCATAAATCCAAAACAGGGTCAGCTTAGTTGCAGTGCACCCGCAAAAGAGGAAAGTAACATAAAATTGTACCTGAACATCCACTCTGCTGTTTTTGGCGCAATTTGCATGATCCCTATAGTAGTCACCTTGCTTTTCTTATCATATCGAATGGAAAGAGGCCGCCTGTCACTTTCAAGGTCTGCAATAGCACAAATCATCTCCTGCAGAATGGTGAAAGGATGCCCCAACTTTGAAAATTAGAAATAATAATAACTTCAAGTTTTCTACAGATTATTAAGGATGGGTAACATGACTAATATATGTTCTTCACATAGCATATGCAGACCAATTATGTGCTAGCTGATTGAAGCAGCCTTAATGCATGGTGCATAATTTGTTATACTACATGGACACCTTATATTAAGTAAAGAACCCATGTGGTATATATATTGAAGGATATGGCCACATGACGTACCTAGTGCTAGACAAAATGTAATCCGAGGAAATATTCCTAATTCACTGCAAATGTAGTCCTTTCCATTGACTGCACAGTTTATTGTCCTTTTGTCCATACAAGATTTTCTTTAGAGTCAAAGTCATCATTGTATTGTATGAGGTCAATCTTTTAGCCTCACATACTCCATCCATTCCCTTTACATCCAAGTGAGATTACTTTTCAACAAAATCTCTTGTGATGTTACTACATCGGGTTGCATTTGTAATGTTTTAAGCTTTTTGCCCTAATTTGACATAGTGAAGCTGCTGTAGCATCTATACTTGAGATTGAAGAATATTTACAGATTGGCTCTAATTTATATCCTTGAGTAAAAACTTTGTATCCTTAAAGTAATATTAACCTTCAATCAAACTCCAATTTTTTTTCACATCATGTTTTGCCTTAAAACAAATGACCAAAGCCTATAACTGAGAGAGGGCAAAGATACTGGGTCCAAGAAGAATTAAGACAAATAAGAGGCGAGGAAGAGAGGTGGCAGGCTACCTGTAAACAAGACAGCATTCAAAACTAGTAGCATTATATGAAGAGCAACTAAAAAGGTCAGTTTTGGATTGGTTATCAATACAAAACTAGTAGAATGATCAGGCAAGTAGTTGCTCTTTTCACCAAGCCTGAGGCTTGGACTTGTAGATTAAATACTGTTATACTAAAGATTTTGAAAGATACCTGCCCTTGGTCTCTCTTTTTCATCCATTCTAGGACTGTAAGGATTATTGAGTTACTATATAATTCATAGTAAAAATTGACTGCATAGCAGGTTTGCATGCAACCAAAAGACTCTATTCTCAGTATCTCTAATCTCCAGTCAGCTGAAATGAACGTAGCACTAAAGGTGTCTTAAAATAATCTAGCAATGAAGATATCTAAAATAACAGAGTGTTGCCATTCTACCTTTTTTAAAGGTTCTTGTTTCTTAAGAAATATGCTCCCATGATAACCTAGTAAAGAATAAGTACAGGCTGAACATGGAATGATTTAAATCATTCTGGTCTACGCCTTTAATTGCACCAAGAAGAACACTGTCTATTGCTTCAAAATTAATCAATCCTCAGGACATGCCTTGTATGCAAAACTGTGCCATTTATTTTCTTTTCCACTTTTTGCTTTTATAAAAGAATAGTTAATCTAACATAAGGTGAAAGTGAATTTGAAACTAAATCAAAAACAATAATTTTAGACATCTAAATTGTTAAACATAGGCTCATCATCAGAACTTAGGACCTGGCAAGAAGTACTTCAATATATGCATACTGGTTAAAAAGAGTTTCTGTCAGTTATTATACTGCCATACCACAGTAAATTTGCATTAATGCAGGAGAAAATCAAATGACAAACTTCTACATATTCCGGTTATAGATGACATACTGGATCTATCTGTGAATGAAAATGTATGCGGGTAACGATTTCAGCCACAGCCTGAAAGAGCACCAAGTGATACAACATAAATTAGAAGTCAAGGCCCTGTACCAAAATCTCACTTTATTATTTTTATTATTGTTACTATAACTTTGGGCTGCAGTAAAAGTAGTGAAATATTGCATCATCATAATGTTTTGGACCAATGAATAAGATAAAACTGAAACTAATATCTCAATAAGAAATACAAAATTACTTATGGAGAGAATAGATGTAATAAAAAATTTTATAACCTCTTAACCTTTCAAACTTAATGAAAAACTACTTACTGAGATTAAACTTATCGAGAGATTAAATGTAAGAAACATTTTATAACTTCTCAACCATTCAAACTTTAAAGAAACCTACTTATTGAGATTAAACTTCTCAACTTTGCAAAAGCTGCTTACTATTGCCTCAAAAATTAAATATGTCATTTAAGTTGTCTACCCTCATCTCTGTTTGTGTCAAATAAGACTGTCCTTCAGGATCCCTTGATAAGTGAACTCTTTGGCCTTGAGTCTCCCCAGCATCTATCCACTCTGTTCTCACTTCGGGTTGTTTCCACATTTCTTCCATGTTCTGGGGATCAATGCAGTCATCCCAGTATTTGAAGCTGACCGCCATCCTGGAAAGACTGCTCAATTCTTTTTTACGGCATCTACCAACGAGAAAATCATTAGGTTTGATTAACGCTCCAATATTGATATGAATATGGGAGGGCGTGCAAGGAAAAGAAACTATGTAAAATGTGTCTCCTTCAAAGACTGACACCCTACGTTCAGGGGACAAGTTAGTATAGCGAACAAACAGGTGATATATTAAAATTTATTAATTAATAGCTTCCTACCAGAGGAGAACACAAACATACGTCCATGAAAATAAGACACCAAGGGTGCTGTGGAGCAGTCTACCATTAAACTAGGGAAAGGAAAGCAAACTGCATTTGGCATTACCAAAGCAATGAAAATAGAACAATTTTGCACGACTTTTCAACTCCAAGACTTGGATTCTAAGAAACGTTATGGAAATACTGTCTATATCCACCCAAAGCAAAAGAAATCAGACTTTGTTCCCTTCCAATTTTCCTTGTTCCTAAAAGGAGAAATGTTGAACTTTTTAACTTATTATGATCCCCAGACATGCACCCAAAAAAATAAAGATTCCCAAGATACTATTTTAAATAAAACAAAAAAACAGAATCTTTGATGTGAAATTGCAGGAATACAAGAAATGGCAAGAAACAATGAGGCAGAGACACAATGGATATTTAGAGACATGCATATTTAAATGTGAATATAAAAAGAAAGGCAGAGAGAGAAAGGCAATACCAGCTTAATACAAGGAAATATAAGATGATACTACAAACAGAAGGGAAGAAAAGGAGAAAGCTAATTCCTAGAAAATGGAAAGAAAGGACAAAATGGAGAAATGGGTCAATGGGGATTTCAGCAAAGAAAGAAAGACAATTGTTTGCGGCATTCCTTCTCCAGAAGAAATACAAGGGTGGCGTTGGCCAAATGGATTCAGTTGCAGACCGTGACACTTGGCATATTTGCCGCGCTGTCTCTTCTGTTGACAGAGAAACAAAACGAATTGCTTACCTGCCATTTCCAATTTGATTCTTTAATGTTCTTCTCGTTATAACCGTATACGATGCTACTAATATCGAACAACTAGTACATGTATTCCATCCAACCATTAGATTTAATTCCTTAAAACTTGAGTTTTGTTTTTTCTAAAATTGGTAATGTAAGAGAAGTGAGTTAATGAGGTGGAAAATTTTAGATGTTAGTTGCTACCAGCGAGCCAAAAATAAAAATGAGCAAAGTTTTATTTGACTCAAAAAGTTAGTCAAAAAAAATTTTGGATTTTTTTATTTGTGGTTTTCCTGTTTGTGACCTTATTAGGTATAAAAATTAGTGCCCTTTGCCATTTTGAAAGGTTTTTTTGTCTGTCATTGACTTCCCTTTTTTTTATAAAATACTCTCACAATTTTTAATTTTAATCGAAATTTTAAACAAATCCATTAGTTTTCAAAATAGACAATTTACTCAAAAAATATAAACACAGCTAACAGATGTTATGAAAAAAATTAAAATATTATTTTTTTATTATTCAAAAAAATTATTATTATATTTTTTAAAAAATTAACAAAGAGCACCAACCGGTGTTTCCCAACTCCCCAAGTGCTCCCTTCTTTGCTCGGTGCTCTCCTCTCTGCTCCCCCGATGCTCCCTTTTTTTACTTTATTAAAAAATTAATAAAAATTATATAATAGTAATTTTTAAAATTAATAAAAGGTAAAATTATTATTTTAACATTGTCACGTCATCAAACTAACTAAAACACTAGCGGTTGACTAACGATTAAACTTATGTGTCCAGTAGAAGATTTTTTTTTAGGCAAAGTGTCTATTTAAAAAACTAATGGACTTACTTAGAATTTCAATTAAAACTTCTAAAGGTAAGGGTATTTTACACAATTTTTTTGTAAACATTAGTGTTGTAAATTGAGTTATTTAATATAATCTTGTCTACCATGTTGGGATTCAACCTCATACTCAAATATGAAAATAATTAAGAAATAAAAATATAACACAGTAGAAAAATAAAATATATATTTAATCAAAGAAACAGTCAAATCCCACAAGATTAATGTTTGTATTTTTCATGCAATTTTCAGATTAATTATGAATACTTATAGGTTCAAGTATTACATATCTTGTTCTAGATATCGTAATTAAAAGCCAATTAGATTCAAAATGTTGTGATGAAACAAGTAACCTAAAAAGAGAGTAAGACAGTTTGAAATCTTGCAATCGAAATCTTTGCTTCTTTACCTTTAGGATTTATCAAATCTTCAACCACCCAAATGTTTGGCTTCTAATAGTAATCCACATAGTGATCAAATAAGACCTTCTCAAATGTAAGATTTTACTTGTACTAGCAAATTTTGTTTCTAAAACAAAAAGACCAAAGTTCTTGCACAAAGAAAACTATTTTTCTTTTCTTATTTTTTTGAAACAACTAAGAAGTAGTTGAGGGCTTAAAGTTTTAATTGACTAACATAACGTATTTAAATAGTCAAACTAAGTTGTAACCTTAGATACAATATTTGTATTTTTATTCAATTAAGTCCTCGTGAACTTAATTAATTTTTTCACTTTATTTTGGTTTATTTCAATTAACTTCGACTTAATTGATTATCCTTATTTATTATCAATTGTGTCACTTAATGTGTGTGACCCATTAGGTTTTTAATATATTTGCATTAAATATAAATCATAATCAAATAGCAATTTAATAATTGATTTATATTTATAGATTATGAACGATATCTAGCAATATATCATTACCACTCAAATATTAGAAAGTTAATTAAAGAATTTGACAAAGCCCTTCAATGATAAACCTTTCAGTGAAATACGGTTATTTCATCAAATGTCTCAAGCATGTCATAAAACATAGCTCAGTGTCTATTTATGACATTTTATATTAGTTCTCATAATTCATGACTAATCTTATGAATTTAGAAAACTAATTTTCCTCAAATTCATCATGCTTTTATCAAAAACTTTATACAAATTAATCTAGAATTGAGAACAAGTGAGATACATCCCTTCATATAACTTGAGGTGATGAATCCTCTCTTGACCACTCATCCACCTTTGCATGCTTCATGGCATACCCAAAAACACACTGTTTAGCCATTTGGTCACCTCTAGACCTGTAGAGGTGAAATTAAAGTATGTCATTCCCTATATAAAATGACTTGGTATTTCAAGTCTGAGGACTAGTTGCACAATTATCACATGAGAATATATTCCATAGACACTTGAGTGAAATACCAATTAGAGTTTTCATAGCAAGTTATATTCAAGGAATGTGTTCTCTAACAAGCACCCACATGCCATCCGCAAGTATCCCATATACTTCAATCTATGAGATTAATTGCTTACTTTTCAAGTAAGGAGGCTTAATATGTACCAGTTTTTGAATATTGTCAATACCCTATCTTAACAATATAATGACTAGGAACTATTGTAGGAATATGGCTTTGATGCATCGAGATCTTATTATTGTAACAACTTTACAATTCTCTTGCAAGGCTTTTATGTTCCATAGGCTTCATCCAATTTGTACTTATAACTCATTATTATTATACTTACATGAAGGAAAACCTTTATCGCATATAGTTATGTGATTAAGTATGCATTAAATGACAATATATATTCCTTGATAGATCCAATTGACTTTAGGGCATATACCAACAATCTCCTATTTGCACTTAAGTCAATTGCTAACATATCCAATATCGAACTCTTTCACTTAGCAACTATGTCTCTACAAAGACAACTCAAATTGCAATATTTGGGAATATGCTAATTTATATATTTGACAATCGCCATTGTCATAATTGAAATACTAATTTGGATCACAACGAAACCTTAATTCCGTTATTATGGCTCTTGTTATTACTTTAACAACTCAAAATCATTTATTGGTTTATTGAACCAATGATCCAAATATCTCTCTTTTTGCAGCCTACACAAAAGGCTTGTATCTGATTATAGATTTAATTGTGCAATTAACCTTTGTTTTGGAATCATTCCAATACAACTTCCCAATCATAACTTTTGTCACTTTAGCATTTAGAATTCTCTCTGTGTTAAACTCCTTTTAACATATTTTCCTAAATTCTTTTGTTGAGTCCTCTTTTAGGCTCTAACTGTTTAGTCTTATTTTATTTTTTTTTTCTTAGACTAACAAATGTATCTTATATACTTTTAATGAGTAGCTTATCTTACTCCCACTAACCTTATGATGTGCACAAAATATGTTTATCTTATTCAATGTGTTCAACTACTTTGGATTTATTCCATTGAATAGAGATTATTATCCAATCATTCATGTTGGATCATTTAGTAGACTCATCTTTTATGAGTAGTTCATCAATATGTATCTTACTAATAGTTTGTATTTAACAGATAAATTATGCATCTTGTAGACACTGAAAAAATATATATATATATATATATATATATAATAAATAATAAAATTTTAATTAATTAGGAATCATAAAATAATTATAATATAAAATTTTAAAAAAAAGTAATACGTTTGGCAGGGTGCGGACGCACCCTGCCAGGCACCATCTTTCTTGCCAAGCGTTACCCTCATCCTACCAGATGCGAAAAATTCAAGTCTGATAGTGTAGTGGAGCATGCCTCCTTTAACCAAGTAAAAAGGGGGCACTGTAGCAACCCGGCAGAGGGAACCAAAACCAAGCTAGGCAATAAAAAAAAAAAAACCCAAGATTTCAGCAACCAAAATACCTAGCCGTAATCCAAAAATACCCTAAACCTTCCAGCAACCAAGAACAACCAATCCACAACTAAAGAAATACAAAAAAAAATAAAAAAATACACAAGGAGAGTAAGTAGTAGTTATTGTTTTTGGGGGATTTTCTTTAGCTTGTTTTAGGGAGATTTGAAGGTGATATATATTGGGGGGTTTGTGCTGCCGGTGGGGGGATTTGAAGCCCAGATTTTGTGCCGCCGTTGGATGAGAGAGAGGAGTCCGTTTAGGAAATGGCATCGGCACAAGGAAGGTGGCGGTGAAGGGAGAGCAGATCGGTGGTTGTTTTGAGGAAAGATATGGGGATTTTGGGTTAGGAAGCCTGGGTCTTAGTGCTGATCGGCGAAATGAGGGAGGTTTGCTTCGGGTTAGCCGTCGGCAGTGAAGGGAGAGCAGATCGGTGGTTGTTTTGAGGAAAGATATAAGGATTTTCGATTAGGAGGCCTGGGTCTTAGTGCTGATCGGCGAAATGAGGGAAGGCCAGTCAGGGTAGCCGGCGGTGATGCCGGTCTTAGGCTGTGGCCGGTGAAGAAAGATTAGTGTGAGAGAGAAATGTGAGATTTTTAGAGAGAGAGGAGATAATCCGGCGGGTAGAGAGAGAAACAAAAAAGGGAAAATGGGGATAGATGAAAGAAAAAAAAAAGATTTTATAGTTAGGATTAGAGTGAAATGAAGCCGTTTTGGGCATTCGGGGGCAGTTGGACCAGGGACCAGACGGTGGGCTTTGAGAGGTAGACCAATTGGGCCAGGCCGATCGTGTTGGGCTACTGTTAACCCACTGAAGGTATACACTTATTTTTTTGTTTTGATTTTGTGGTTGTGCTTGGCAATGGAAATTAAAAAATTTATTAGAAAATAAAAATTTAAAAAAAATAGATGAGGATAAAATAGGATGTTTAATGATACAAAAAAAAATGAATGATGAATGAATGAATGAATGAATGATGATAAAAATGAGAATAGATAAAAAAATATAAGAGTATATATATTTGATTATATAATAAATAATAATAATATCTGGTGAAATAGTTATTTAACTATAAAAATAGGTCCAAGCATAAAATATATAAAGAAATAAATAAACATTTAATTATTAAAAAGATTAACAGATTTATTTAAGTAGTAAGTATAGGAAAAGTAAACATTGAATGGTAGAAATAGATTTATTTAGATTAATAATATATGCACATATTTGGATTTAGAATATTGTTTAGAAAAAATATAAGTGTGGGAAAGGATGAAATGTGGAATATATTCATAAGATACATAGTTATGTCAATGTATATAGAAACCATAGCAATGAGAATAAATTAGGAAGAATTAGAATTAAAATGTAATGAAACAAAAATATTAAAATATTAAAAAAAGGGGGGCTTTATATAAAATGGATAGGGATATAGATGAAGAGAGAATGAAATTAGGATAAGATAAAGAATTATCAACAAAATTGTTTAATTCAATACCGATGATGGGATGATTGGTCAGTACGCGAGAAGTCGTATTCCCGGGCCAATTTTTCCTAGGTTCGAAATTCGAATTAAGGCTCCACCAGGATGATGGGAGGGCTTCCATTTCAAGATTCCGAAATTTTTATAAGTAAAAATTTAACAACACAAAATCATTCAAAAAAATTAATAAATAAATAATAATTAAAAAAGGAGAAAAAATAATAATAATGATAATTCAAATATGTATATAATAAATTTGTGAAAAGGTAATATCCATGACATAAAATAGACAAATAATAAAAACTATTAATAAAGAAAATCCAAGACAATAAAATCAAGTATTAAATATCTAATGGTATAAGGTATAGATTAATAAATATTATGTAAAAATAATAAGATAAGAAATATCAAGGAATATATAGGAGAAACTTAGAATAAAAAATAAAATATGGAAGAATAAAAAGTAAAAAATATAATAATAAAATATATATAAAGTAAAATAAAATAATAATAATACTAAAAATAGTTAATTGCATTAGCATAGCATATATATAATGCATACCATTGCATATAAATATTTTTTTGTTTACGAGTTTAAGCTCCGATGATGGGATCTTTCGAGGATCTTGTGAAGGCGAGTATTCCTCGAAAAGTTCTTTAGGTGAAAAGGTGTCTCCAGGTCCCACCAGTATGATGGAAGGGCTCGAGAAACATCTTTAATAAAAGGCTTTTGTCCGTATTAGACACGAAAATATTATTTTAAAAGAAAACGTACGATGACCCCTATAATGGGAATTATTCGTTGAATTTGCGAAGGCGAGTTTCTCGGATAATTCCCTAGGTAAGAGAACACCTAGGATCCCACCAGTATGATGGGCAGATTCGAGAGAACGTCCTCAATAAAAAGTTATTCATCCGATATTTTTATCTCACGCCATGCATCTCATCTTTTCTCATATTTGCATTCCATTTTAGGTTAAATATGAGATAAAATAAGAGAATAATAACTAAGGAAATATAGTGCCAAACCCTGCTTTGTAAAATAATTATAATATCATTCACATGCTCGATAGAATGTTTGTATATTTAGTAAGTTTGAAAAATCGTTAAAAGACGATATTGCCCCTAATGGTACCATTGAGTTGATTAAGCATTGAACTAGTTCAAATAGGAATTTTAAGGTAAAATTAAGAGTTTCACAGTTCTGTGATGACTCAAAATGGTAATTCAGAGTTCGAGGATCAATTCGGAGTCAAATCAAAATTTTCACTATATAGGGGTAAAATCTTAATTTTTCCACCCGCGGATAAAATTTGACATTTTGAGAGAATTTAGATCACATTTGAATAATTGGAGAATGGTATGAGTATAAGGGATGAAAAATATGTCTATGGGCAATTTTTCAGTTTTTGGGGTAAAAACGTAATTTTTCACTTTATAGGGGCAAAAGTGTAATTTTTAAAAATTTACTCCACCAAAACTTTGAAAAAGTCTAAAAATTTCATGGAAGACATGGATAAGTGAAGAGGATTGAGTGGTAAATAAAATAATAAAATATTCAAAAGGTAAATAAAATAATAATATTTTATTAAGCCTATTAAAAGGCTTGAAAATATCAGAATTCTTCATTGGGAGGGTCAGCCAAAACCAGCAGGAGAGAGAGAGAAATAAGAACAAACCCTAGAGTGAGAAAATTCAAAGAAAAAGTGTGATTTTTCAAGGAATCAAGTGTTTAAAAGTATGATTTTTCAAGCTTAGCTTAAGATTTATCATTTCCATGCATTTCTCCTTATTTTTCATGGTTAAATTATGTGTTTTGATGATGGATTCAAATCTGATCATATGGGTTTAGAGAGAGAAAGTTGTTAGATTAATTTGATTTTGAACTATGTTAGTGTTTAGTGTTAGTTTAGCATGTTTATGAGTAAAACAACAAGAAAAATATTCATTTTCTCCATGAATTTCTCTAGGCCGAATCTAGCCAATGGTGTGTGAGGATGAGGTTGACTTTATTTTAAGAGAATTAGATGAAAAAATGATGAATTATAAGGTTGGAAATTAAATGGAAATTTTTGGTGCAAAAAAATTAAAATTTTTACCCACTAGGGGTAAAAGCGTAATTTGTGATCCGAACTGATAAATTGGACCACATTCACAGTCATTGAGGTATTGTGGATATAATTGGATAATTGAAATTGAAATGGATGGAATTGGAGTTGAATTGGAGATTTTAGAAATTTACACCGTGTATAGGTGAGTTAGGTCAGACACTATGATTAAGCGATTGTCCAAACATTTCACACCATATCTAGTGCATACGCATGGATAAGAGCCTGAAATAATATATATTGATTTGACACAAATTATTGAATTTTTTTGTGTCATGTATTATGGATAGGTGGTGAGCTATATGATACGAGTAAAAGACTACACCTGAGGATCGAGAATAAGAGTATATTTACTCCTAGTACAGTGAGTGAACTTATTATCGTCTTAATTATCTAGAGTAGTTCTATACAATTGTGTGATTTTATGGAATATGAGTTTAAATGGTAAATTGCTATGTTTTAGGAGAAATTGTGATTTTATAAATTGATTTTATAAATTTTCTGAAAAATCGAATGCTGATTTTGAAAATAGAGTAATTGGAGACCTATACTATGATTGTGTTGTTTATCCATGATTTTACATTAAATGGCTTATGATAAATGTGGGTATGACTGGTTATTTTTATGATTTAAAGAATATGTGAACTGCTTTGATTTGCCTTGAATGTGTTAAGTGAGCCATGTCATACTATTGTGATTTTATTGGTTTGTGGATTATAAAGTGGGCACTGCAGTGACGGGGGTTCCGTGGGCCAGCCTAATTAGAGGGGCATGGTTCCCAATTATTGAGCTTACCTCGATTAGAGAGGCGCGTAGGATAACTCCCGAGGTAGGATTTGAGTACACTTCACGCTGGCCACCACGTGAAACTGGGACTCAGCCAACGCCGATGAACAACTGTGTTATCAGAGGTGAAACTGGGACTCAACCACGTGAAACAGCCTTGGCGGTCTCGATAAGATGCCTTCACGGGGTATCCCCAATAATGGATTTTTGGCAAGGGCCAAGTTTTTGAAAAGTACATAATCCATGTTGAGTAATTGGATGAAATCTAATTATTTATATAGGTTGGGATGAATTATTTTAATTATCTCCTATTACTCGACTTGAGATTATTTTGATGATGTTTGTCTACTCACTGGGATTTTAAAATCTCACCCCTTCTTCCTATACATTTTTAAGGCTCAGAATAGGCAGTAGACTGTCAATTGCATCGAGAAGTAAATTTCAGAGTTGCATCCTAGAAAGCAAGGTTATAGACTTAAACCTTCTCAGTTATTTGGGAGCCCACGTGTCATTGTAATTTAAATTGCATACTCCAGTTTTCTATATTACAGTATGTATAAATTTATTTTGTTTTTATGTGCAGAAAATTAATTTTTGATGTTTCAAATATATATATATATATTGTTTTACATTAAAATAGATTATTTTAATTAATATTTTTATTTTACTTTATTATTCAAAAAAAAGAAGAAGAAAGAGAGAGGAATGGAAAAATTGGTACAAAAGCCTTGCGAGGTCTCGAAAGGCATTCGAGGGAAGAATGTCTATCAAGGCTTCGTGGCGGTTGTCACGGGCTCGATGGGAGTTCCGGGTCGTGACATATAGTGAACTTAAAAAAATTAAAGCCTAATAGGATAATCTAAAACATAGTACCGTTCATGGAACAGGCGTCCCGGGGGTGCTAATCCTTCTCCGAGCGTAACCGTACTCTCGAGCCAAGATCTAAAAAATCGTAGACCAATTTAAGGTTCTCTTCGACAGACTTAAAATTAATTTAAGGCTTCATCTATTAGAATCGAGTCATTAGGTGGCCAATCGCACCTAGTAAAAAAAGATTGGTGGCGACTCCTAGTTTTAGAGTTTTCACTCTCGTCTAGCGGTCGGGTTCCCGGACCCGCACGTCGACAGCTAGCGACTCCACTGGGAACTATTGAGAGTCGAACCATTAAATAATAATAGGTTATCCAAGGCTTTAAATAATTCGATGTTTCCTTAGTGTTGATGATTTGTTCTGCATATTTTGTTTAGTGCATTTGTTTATTTCACATTTGTTACTTTATTGCTTTTAATAATTTTGGAGACTTAGGATAGAGGGATGTGAGAATGTTACTCCGAACTCGATGTTTTCCTTCACACACACAGCACATTTTGCATTCATGCATAAACCCTTCACCCGGGTTATGTCCTTTTTAGGAGGGAGTTTAGTAGCTACGCTCTCGTGAGGTGATAACCTCCGCACGGGCTAGTGAAGACTCCCACTCAAATCAAACCTAGTCCGTTTGAAGCCTGTAATGGGTGAGGATCAGGGTGCCTTACTAGTCCGCGTGGACAATAGTGAGGAACGATTTGGGAACCTTAGCTCTATTTATAAACCTCGCTCAGCATATAGAATACCAAGAGCAGCTTAACCCTAGGTAGGGCCATACCCGTGAGAGTATACCCTATAGATAGGTACACATGAAGGAATTATTTCCACTCCCTCTATTTTAAATTTTGCCACGAGATAATAAAATATCGTGGAGTAAATAATGTCTAATGACGTTAGCAACACCCATGATTTGCTTATTATTCTCTCATTATTTTTAACACTCCACTCTTTCTTTTTACCATGCTAACTTAAGTTTATTTTGCTTGTCATGTGCATGTTACATGTTCATTTGCATGCATTGTAATTGCATATAGGAGAAATATTGGCTACACAACATCCAACCTAAGAGATCCCGGTTACATCCATGGCATCGTCATCAGCAGGTCCACTCAACATATACAGAAATGACTATGAGATAGAGTTACATATGGGGCAGATTCAACAAGAAAAAGGAGACTGTTTGACCCAAAGACATATCCCAACTTTACCTGAGAGAGTTCACTTGGACCTTCAGCAGAATGACTTCACAGAGATGATAGGAATTTGGGAACAATGGAGACGTGCTCACCGAGACAATTTTCAGAGCAAGTATGGACACATTGCATGGCTCCTATATGTACCTGTTAATGACCAGATGCTCCGAGCCATCGTCCAATTTTAGGATCCTTCATACCGTTGCTTTGTCTTTAACAAGGTGGACATGACCCCTACCATAGAAGAGTAATCCTCTCTACTTCGGATAGATCACATGTAGCCTGACAAGATCTATTGGAGGGCTCAGAAGACGGGACACTCGCGAAAGTTGGCCAAGTTGCTAGGAATGACTACGGTAGAAGTGGATCAACACCTGAAGAAGAAAGAAGACACAGAATGCCTTCCGTGGAGTTTCTTGAACAGATATATTAAAAAACACATGGAGGATGAACAAGGTCTCTTAGCTTTCGCGATGGCAATCTATGGCTTAGTGGTCTTCCCAAAGGTTCTAGGTCATGTAGAGGTATCAGTCATAGACTTCTCCAATCAGGTGACGAGGAGCATCAACCCAGCCCGATCCATCTTAGCTGAAACCTTCAGATCCTTGAATTTTTGTTTGCACAAAGAGGAGGGATGATTCATCGGATGTGCCCAACTTTTAACCATATGGATCAAAAGCCATTTCGAATGCAAAGAGAGCAAATTTTGGAAGCCTTATCTATCTGCGAGTTGCCCTATCCTTGAGTTCGACAAAAGTGAATGGCCCGACTGCAAGAGGAAAAAAAAGTGGGTCGCGAGGCTCCGGAGGTTAATGAGCGTTGAAGTGACTTGGAGAACTCTATGGATGCCGCGAATGCAAGTAATGTATAAATGCAGGGACAAGCCGTGGGTGCCACTAATGGGACCATGAAGAGCCATTAGCTATGCATCGATAATGGTACAGAGATAGTTCGGATCTGAGCAATTCGTGTCCATGACTCACCAGCTCAACCAGTTAGAGTTTACATATGGAGAGCCGAAAACGCTAAAGAAAATCAAGAAAATTGCACAAGATTAGAAGAAAACGTGCTGAGTGGATCAAGGGAGGTTTGCCGATGAAGTCACCACAGGATATGATACTTGGCATGACCAAAGGGTGAAAAATGTCGTATGCCCCTCGAAAAATCCATCAAAACATCCCATAAACCCAAAACCTCAAGATGTCCTGCGAGAGAGCGAGTTGACAAGAAAGAGACTTGAAAATGAGATGATGAGTATTAAGTGGAGACATGAGGATGAGCTAGAAGAAGTGAAGAAAGAGACGGCAAGAAAGGTACGGATGGCTTTGGAAGAGTGGGATAAGTGGCAAAGTAAGTTTGAGGAAGTGAACGTGGCAAATTCTTCTCTGATAGCCAGAATGCAAGAACTCCAAAGTATCAATAATGCTTTGTAGCACGAGGTACGAAGACAAGAACAAACTATCCAAGAGTTGAGAAATGACTGCGGCTTGATGGAAACTGCATTGGAGGGCTACAAGGCACAGAATGAAGCAGTAAGGCAAGAGTATTTCCAAATAAGGGAAAGAAATGATTCGTGCACACAAAGCCTTCAAAGGAAAGAAGCTGAAATGCGATGGATACTGAGATAATTGAGAGAAGTGGCATTTAGAGCGCGAGTAATGGTAGACAAGATCGAATAACTCAGGTGAGAGATTCTTTCGATGGATGAATTGAGTGAGCGGTTGATCAATCACCTCAGGATGGTTAGGGACCAATATGACAAAGTTGGTTTTTCCTTTTGGCAGTTATGTAATGGTTTTAGACAATGATGTAATCGGATATTTCAGTTCTATGGATGTGGATTTTCTTATGGTAAATGTTGGATGGCCAATATTTTTCCTATTTTTCTTATTCTCTTCAAATACATTTCACTTGCATCATAGTTGCATGATTCATATAAATAATAACAAATGACAATGCATTCATCAACATAAAATTATAACTTATCCATTTGGCCCGAAGAAGAACAGAATTCCAAAGAAACGAACCCTACACAAATACAACACAAGAGCTTGCTCTAAGATCATGGGGGACGAACACTCGGAGAGAATGGACAAGATCGAGAAGAAGCAAAAAGAGATTATGGGTCAGTTGTCAAAGATTTTGGAGTTGATGTCGACAGATAAAGGGAAGAGAATGGAGGGGAGTTTTGGTGAACCAGAAGATGTTCAACAGACAGAAGCCAATACAGACCCTGTATATCCACCAGGATTTACACCACCACCAGCAAGGAATGCTTCTATCCCCATGCCATCGATAGGACAATATCCGTTCTTTGGGATGCCAATGCCTACAGGCCCACCACCGACTTATGCCCAACAGAGGCCAATTTGAGGGGCAAGTCCCTCAGATCCCATCTTTGTACCTGATCTGGACGATCCGAAGGAATAAGAGAAGCTCAAGTGTGGATCCGTTGAATCAAAGGACAATCCCGATACCCACCAGAAATTTGACCTTTTGGATGAGAGACTACGCATGATAGAAGGAATGGGAATGTATTGTTCTATGGATGCAATCAAACTCTGTCTTGTTCCAGATGTGGTTATACCCCTAAAATTCAAAGTTTCAGACTTTAAAAAGTATGATGGAACCAAGTGCCCGGTCACACACATCACCATGTATTGTAGAAGGATGGCTGCATATGCCCATGATAACAAGCTCTTGATACATTGCTTCTAAGATAGCCTCCCTAGTGCTGCAGCAAAGTGGTACGTCCAACTGGACGCAATCAAATCCACGCATGGAAGGACCTTGCTCGGGCGTTTGTAGCTCAGTATAAGTATGTTACAGATATGGCTCCAGATCGCCTTTCTTTACAAAACATGTAGAAGAAACCCACTGAAAGCTTCAAAGAATATGCTCAAAGATGGAGGAATATGGCTTCTCAAGTTCAGCCACCATTGATTGAGAAAGAAACCACCGTGATGTTCGTTAACACCCTGCGAGCCCCTTACTATGAACGATTGGTCGGTAGTGCCACAAAGAACTTCGCTAATATGGTGATTTCAAGAGAGATGATAGAGACTGCCATTAAGCAAGGGAAGATAAAATGAGGTGATGCGGCACACATGAAAAAAAAAGGAACTTTTAAAAAGAATGAAGGAAAAGCCCAAGTCATCACTTCGGGACAACCCCAAGGAAGAAACTATAACCCTTACCAACCATATCCACCATACCTTTATTACCCAGTTGTGAGTAACGCTTCACAAAGCCCATACCTATATCCACCCATGCCAAATGCCTTTTCTAACCTGTACCAATATGCTCCCATCCAACGGACACCTTACCCCACAAATATCCACCCACCTACTTCCACACCCGTTACAACTTCAACCACACAACAAACAACACCTTCAAATAACCATGCTATCGGTGAATCAAGAAGATGGTGAAATAAGCAAGAGAAAGTGCAGTTTGACCCAATCCCAATCCCATATGCTGAACTCTTCACTCAGTTAGTTGCAAATCATTTGGTGGCACCTTTATACATAGAACCATTAAAACCTTCATTCCCGAGATGATATGATGTTTTTGCCCATTATGATTATTATTATGGAATCGAAGGTCACTCGATCGAGAATTGTACAACATTCAAACATAAGGTGCAAAGGTTGATCAAGGCAAGAATCCTGAATTTTGAAAAGAAGCCGGAACAGAATGTTAACAAAAACCCACTGCCAAATCATGCTAAGGCAGGGGTCAATGCAATCGAAGGGGAGGTGTATGTTAAAAGGAACATTCGGGAAGTGAAAACCCCCATGGAGAAAGTGTTTGAAGCCTTGGTAAAGGCCGATATGCTCGAGATTTGGAAGGAATATCCTGATGTGAATGACTTGGGAGATATCTAAGGACCATACTACTTATATCATAAAGGATGCGTGGGGCATTTAATTCGAGATTGTAGTTCTTTCCGAAAAGAAGTGCAAAGAATGATGGACGAATCAAGGATTGAATTCCACGTGGAAGCCTTAGGGCCAGCAGTAAACATGATGGCCAAAGATTCCACCCACCCAATGAAGATAAAACCTTTAACCATTTTCTATGAACCAAGAGGAGAGTTTGTGGAAGACAGAACCCATGCCAAAATGACTATCGAAGTCCCTAAACCTTTTCCCTACAAAGATGACAAAGCTGTCCCGTGGAACTACAATTGCAATGTACAAGTTTCAAATGCGGGAAAATGGATGGTCGAATCTTAAGATAATGCTGCAAATATAACTGGTGTTGGGGGGATTACTCACAGCGGATGTTGCTATACACCAGAGGCATTGGAGAATCTTAGAAAGGAGAAAGGAAAAGAAAAAGAGAAAAATCCAAGAGAAGAAAAAGTGCAATCTCAAGAATCGACAGATGGCTCAAAGGGGTCGATGACGAAAAAAGAAGCTGCCGAGTTTCTCAAGTTCATTAAACATAGTGAGTACAATGTGGTCGAGCAATTGAACAGGTTGCCTGCTCTTATTTCACTACTATCTTTGCTTCTCAGCTCAGAACCACATGGGAATTCTTTGATGAGGATTCTAAACCAAGCATATGTGGATCACGACATTTCAGTTGAAAATTTGGACTACATCATTGGGAACATTTCAGTGGGTAACATAATATCCTTTAGCGATGAAGAAATCCCTTTTGGAGGTAAGGGAAACTACAAAGCCTTTCATATCACTACCAAGTGTAAAGGTTGTACCGTCGCAAAAGTGCTGCTTGATAACAAATCGTCCTTGAATGTGATGCCCATGAGGACCTTGGCCCGCTTATCCATCGACATGTCTTACATGAGAAAAAGCCAGATGATTGTGAGAGCCTTTGATGGGACGAGGAGAGAAGCAATAAGGGATACTGAGATACTGATAGAAATCGGCCCGTGTACCTTTACCACTAAATTCCAGGTTATGGATATCGCTCATTCATACAATTATTTGTTGGAAAGACCTTGAATCCACTTGGCTGGGGCCATACCTTCATCGCTTCACCAAAAAGTCAAGTTCATCGTGGATGGGAAGATTGTATGTGTTAATGGGGAAGAGGACTTACTCATAAGCAAGCTAGCGGATACTCCTTACGTGGAAGCGACGGAAGAAGTGCCTGAATGTTCCTTTCGATCCTTCGAGTTTGTTAACACCACATATGTTGGAGAAGGAACCACACCACCCATTTCGAGGCTTTCCAAAACCACCAAGATGGTTGTCAGTCAGATAGTAGGGAAAAAATACTGAGTAGGGGCAAGACTGGAAAAAGAGCTACAAGGCATTAAAAGGTCAATACGTGCTACCAAAAATGAAGAAAGGTTTGGCTTGGGATATAAGCCGACTAAGAAGGAAAGATAAGAAATGATAGCCAAAAGAAGAAGGGAAAGGTTGGCTAGCTTTAAGGGGCACGGGTTGAAAAACCATAGAATGATATATCCTTATCTCTACGAGACATTTCAGTCCGGAGGCTGCATCTTTCCTAAATCACCGTTGGAAGCCGAGAATCAGTGTCAGCATTAGGGGAAGCCTTTTCTGATTTATCAATATATGTAACGAAGGAAGGCGAAAAGTAGCTAGGAAATGTGGAGGGGATCCCTACTACATACCTCGGACCATCTGAGCTGAAATTGAGCAGCTGAACCACCATGAGTTTATCAGTCACTTGTGATTAAATTTCAAAGTAATGTAAACTAAACATCTGTGCTTATGCCCAAGAGCATTGGAGATTTTATGTATCGAGCTTTTTATCATTTATCATTCTAATAAATTGATATGCGTAGTGCATTTTTCATATCTCCCCTCATGATTCACCATTTCCATTCTTGTCATCTGATCCCTTTATTTTGACTATTTATCTATACAATAGCTCTACATCTTTCAATTCCCTTTACCTTCTAGGATTCCAAATAATGAATGCGAAGATGATAGTGACAGTGATTTTGAGGTTAATTTTGAAAAAGGTATAAGTGTTAGTGCACTTGACGATATAGAAAACGTTGAGGATTATGATTTAACTTCAGACTTGTTAAGACTAGTAGAATAGGAGGGGAGACAAATTGTCCCACATCAAGAGACACTTGAAACGATTAATTTGGAAAATGAAGATAATAAGAAAGAAGTTAAAATTGGTACGACGCTAATGCCAATTGAAAAAGAAAAACTAATAAAGCTATTTCATGAATATGAAGATGTGTTTGCATGGTCCTATCAAGATATGCCAGAACTCAATACAGATATTGTAGCCCATAAACTGCCTTTGAAACCTGAATGCAAACCAATTAAGTAAAAGTTGAGAATGATGAAAATTGAAATGCTATTGAAAATTAAGGAAGAAATGAAAAAGTAATTCGATGCATGATTCTTGGAAGTAGCTAAGTATCCCGACTGGGTTGCAAATATCGTCCCAGTGCCTAAGAAAAATGGGAAAGTAAGAATGTGTGTGGACTATCGAGATTTGAATAGAGCAAGCCTAAAAGATAATTTTCCTCTGCCCCACATTGACACCCTTGTTAACAATACTACCCGTCATTCCATGTTTTCCTTTATGGATGGTTTTTCAGGGTATAACCAAATTAAGATGGCACTAAAGGACAGAGAAAAAAACTACCTTCATAACTATGTGGGGGACCTTTTGTTATAAAGTAATGCCATTTGGTTTGAAGAATGCTGGGGCAACTTATCAACGAGCCATGGTGACTCTTTTCCATAATATGATGCATAGAGAGGTTGAGGTGTATGTGGATGATATGATTGTAAAAGCTCGCAAAACAGAGGACCATGCGACCAATCTTGAAAGGTTATTTAAGAGGTTACGGAAGTTTCAGCTCAGATTAATTTCGACAAAATGCACTTTTGGGGTCACTTCAGGAAAGTTACTTGGTTTCGTCGTCAGTGAAAGAGGAATAGAAGTTGACCCGGATAAGGTTTAAGCAATCTGTGATTTGCCTCCTCTCAAAATGCGGAAAGAAGTTAGAGGATTCTTAGGAAGGTTGAATTATATAGCCCAGTTCATATCACAACTCTCACTCAAATGTGACCCAATCTTCAAAGTCCTTCACAAACACAATCCTGGGGCATGGAACGAGGAGTGCCAAGTTGCTTTTGACAAGGTTAAAAAATATCCGTTAAGTCCGCCAGTGTTGGTACCACCTGTGGCCGGGAGACCCTTTTTTTTTGTACCTGACAGTAAATGAAGGATCCATGGGATGTGTGTTGGGATAGCATGATGAAACTGGTAAGAAAGAAAGAGCAGTTTACTACTTGAGTAAAAAGTTCACTAAGTACGAGTCCAAGTATTCCTCGTTAGAAAAGATGTGTTGTGCTTTAGCATGGACGGCGCATCGACTCAAGCAGTACATGCTATATCATACCACTTGGCTCATTGCGAAGTTGGATCCTATTAAATACATCTTCATGAAACCATCCTTATCAGGTAGAGTGGCAAGATGGTAAGTGTTGTTGTCTGAATATGATATTGTATATGTGTCCCAAAAAGCTATTAAAGGAAGTGTAATCGCAGATTTTCTAGCAGAAAGGGTGGAGGAGGATTATGAACCAATGGAGTTTGAGTTCCCAAATGAAGACCTGATGTCGGTTTGTCAAACAAATGAGGAGGAATCAGAGGAGAAAGAGAATTGGAAGATGTTTTTCGATAGAGCTTCGAACGCCTTAGGGCATGGCATAGGAGCAGTGTTAGTGTCACCAGAAGAAGATCATTATCCCGTCATAGCCAAACTCAACTTCTATTGCCCCAATAATGTGGCTGAATATGAAGCTTGTGTCATGGGTCTTCAGGCAGCAATCGAGAGGAAAATTCACGTTTTGGAAGTGTATGGGGATTCTGCTTTGGTCATTTATCAGTTACGAGAAGAATGGGAGACACGCGACTCGAAGTTAATCAGGTATCATAAGTATGTTTCAAAGCTAATTGAAAGTTTTGATAAGATTTGCTTCACCCATTTACCTCGAGAGGAGAATCAAATGGCTGATGCATTAACCACGTTGGCAACAATGTTCAAAGTTGGTACCGATGTCAAGATTCAACCCATCATGATTAATCTTCGAGAGTGCCCCGCACACTACTCCAGTGTAGAGGAAGAAGTAGACGGGAAATCGTGGTACCATGATATTGTGCATTATCTCAAGTTTCAGCAGTATCCGAAGCAAAGCTCAGAAAATGATAAAAAAACCATTAGAAGGTTGGCAATGAATTTCTTCTTGGATGGGGACATCTTATACAAGAGAAGTAGGGATTTAGTGCTTTTAAGATGTGTGGATTCAGCCAAAGCTTGGAGAATAGTTGAGGAAGTTCACAAGGGAATTTGTGAGGCACATGCAAGTGGGCATATGTTGGCAAGACATGTCATGAGAGCAGGGTATTATTGGCTCACGTTGGAAACATATTGTATAGATTTCGCTCGAAAGTGTCACAAGTGTCAGATATACGCAGACAGAATCCACACTCCTGCAAATTCACTGCATGTATTGACATCGCCATGGCCATTCTCAATGTGGGGCATGGATGTGATTGGGTTAATAACCCTGAAGGGTTCAAATAGGCATCGGTTTATTCTGGTGGCAATTGACTACTTCACTAAGTGGGTAAAAGTAGCATCTTATGCTAATGTGACCCAGAAAGTGGTATGTAAGTTCATCCAAAAAGAAATAATATGCCGCTATGGTCTCTCGGAAAGGATCATCACAGATAACGCTAGTAACCTCAATAGTTCAATGATGAAATAAGTTTGCGCCAAGTTCAAGATCAAGCATCACAATTCAGTGCCTTATCGCCCAAAGATGAATGGAGTGGTAGAAGCAGCCAACAAGAACATCAAAAGGATAATTGAAAAGATGACAGATGTATACAAAGATTGGCATGAGAAGTTACCCTTTGTTTTGCATGCTTATCGCACAACAATCCGAACTTCCACGAGAGCTACGCCGTTCTCTTTGGTATATGGGATGGAAGCAGTTTTACCAATTGAAGTAGAAATCTCTTCCCTAAGGGTCCTTAAAGAAGTACAGTTGGAAGAAGCTAAATGGGTTAACACTTGTTATGAGCAATTGAATCTCATAGAAGAAAAAAGGTTGACGGCATTTTGCCATGGGCAATTATATCAAAAGAGAATGATGAGGGCACATGGCAAAAAGGTACATCATCGTCAGTTCCAAGAAGGAGAGTTAGTATTGAAAAGAATTCTTCCCAACCAGCAAGATCCTCACGGGAAATGGAAACCAAATTGGGAAGGACCATTTGTGGTGAAGAACGTTTTTTCAATAGGAGCACTAATTTTGGCAAAGATGGACGGAAGGGAGTTTTCCAACCCAGTGAATGCCGATGCTATCAAGAAATATTTTGTGTAAAAAAAATCAAATAAAAAAAAATTTCAAGTGTAAAACCTGAAAAGGCGGCTTGAATCTGAGAGATGTGTTTAGGGCGAAAACCCGAAAGAGTGGTCTAGACACGAAAGAGGTCCAAGTACTACAAGTGCTTAACACAGAAGGGGTGAAAATCATGATCCGAGATGTTCAGACAAAAGACAAGGGAGCTGACGTTTGTGCCTGCTTTGAGATAAAATTTCGAGGCTACTGTCAATATCTATCGAAACAGTCATTAAGAAAGAACTGTATCTCTTTTGTATTAATTGGTTTTCCCCTATTCCTTGTCATTATGCCTGATTGTAGAAACTTCCCTTTTTTCTAATGAAAAATAGCCTTTCTGCTCTCAACATTGTCATCATTTCCATTCTACCAAGAGAGGAGATATGAGTACATTGCATTGCATTTGTCATAAAATTAGAATGATATTTAATAAAGAGCATGATAAAGTAAAAAAATGTTTGCAATATTTTGAAAAATGATCATAATTGACGGGGAATGAAATGGAGTCTGGTAATATAAAAAAGAAAGAGAAAAGACTAAGAAAATAGAGAAAGAAATGGAAATAGCAACAGAATGGAGAACAGTAAAAATGTGAAGAATGATTGGACCATGCATATGATAGAGGAAGAAAACAGTTGTGCGCAATGAATTGAGGAAGACGAGAGATCGAAACCGTGATCGGTTCATCCCCCATTGATCAAAGAGAATGCTCTCAAACACCCAAAAAAACTGATGAAGATGATTAGGATATTTAAATTGCCATGTTCAAAGTTTTAAAACAACTGAAAAAGAGGGAAATTCATCTTTAAAGTCGTAGAACCTCAGATGAGGAATTGATTTATTTTTCATTTCAAAAAAGAAAAAAAGGTTTTGTTACCTCAGTTTTGAGGAGTTCATTTTTAAAAGTTTCGTTTCCTCAGCTTTGAGGAGTTCATTTTTAAAAGTCTTGTTGCCTCAGCTTTGAGGAGTTCATTTTTAGAAGTTTCGTTGCCTCAGCTTTGAGGAGTTCATTTTTAAAGTCTCGTTGCCTCAGTTTTGAAGAGTTCATTTTAAAAGTCTCGTTGCCTCAGCTTTGAGGAGTTCATTTTTAAAGTCATGTTGCCTCAGCTTTGAGGAGCCATATTTTTAAAGTTTCGTTGCCTCAGTTTTGAGGAGTTTCATTTTTAAAGTTTCGTAACCTCAATTTTGAGAAGTTCATTTTTAAAGTTTCGTTGCCTCAATTTTGAAGAGTTTCATTTTTAAAGTTTCGTAGCCTCAATTTTGAGGAGTTCATTTTTAAAAGTTTCGTTACCTTAGCTTTAAGGAATCTCATTTAAAAAAAAAAAACTTGGTAATAGAATTAAAGAATTTAGTTAAAAACAGCATCTACGTCTTTGCACTATTTCGAATTTTCGAAATGCGCAAAGAGGGGCAGCTATAGACTTTGAAATATATATAACAAATAATAAAATTTTAATTAATTAGGAATCATAAAATAATTATAATATAAATTTTTTTTAAAAAAAGTAGTACATCTGGCAAGGTGCGAACGCACCTTGCCAAACACCATCTTTCTTGCCAGGCGCCACCCTCACCCTACCAGACGCGAAAAATTCGTGTCTAGCAGAGTAGTGGAGTGTGCCCCCTTCAACCCAGTATAAAGGGGGCATTGTAGCAACTCGGGAGAGGGAACCAAAATCAAGCTAGGCAATCAAAAAAAAACCCAGGATTTCAGCAACCAAAATACCTAGCCGCAATCAAAAAATACCCTAGACCTTCTAGCAACCAAGAACAACCAATCCACAACTAAAGAAATACAAAAAAAAATCAAAAAATACACAAGGAGAGTAAGTAGTTGTTGTTGTTTTTAGGGGATTTTCTTTAGCTTGTTTTAGGGAGATTTGGAGGTGATATATATTGGGGGGTTTGTGCTGCCGGTGGGGGGATTTGAAGCCCAGATTTTGTGCCGTCGTTGGATGAGAGAGAGGAGTCTGTTTAGGAAGTGGCGTCGACGCAAGGACTGTGGCGGTGAAGGGAGAGCAGATCGGTGGTTGTTTTAGGGAAAGATATAGGGATTTTGGGTTAGGAAGCTTGGGTCTTAGTGCTGATCGACGAAATAAGGGAGGTTTGCTTCGGGTTAGCCGTCGGCAGTGAAGGGAGAGCAGATCGGTGGTTGTTTTGGGAAAAGATATAGGGATTTTGGGTTAGGAAGCCTGGGTCTTAGTGCTGATCGGCAAAATGAGGGAAGGCCAGTCAGGGTAGCAGGCGGTGATGCCGATCTTAGGCGGTGGCCGATGAAGAAAGATTAGTGTGAGAGAGAAATGTGAGATTTTTAGAGAGAGAGGAGATAATCCGACGGGTAGAGAGAGAAACAAAAAAGGGAAAATGGGGAGAGATGAAAGAAAAGAAGGATTTTATAGTTAGGATTAGAGTGAAATGACGCCGTTTTGGGCATTTGGGGGCTGTTGCACCAGGGACCAGACGGTGGGCTTTAAGAGGCAGACCAGTTGGGCCAGGTCGATCTTGTTGGGCTACTGTTAACCCACTGAAGGTATACACTTATTTTTTTGTTTTGATTTTATGGTTGTGCTTGTCAATGAAAATTAAAAAAATTATTAGAAAATAAAAATTTAAAAAAAAATAGATGAGGATAAAATAGGATGTTTAATGATACAAAAAAAATGAATGATGAATGAATGAATGAATGATGATAAAAAATGAGAGTAGATAAAAAAATATAAGAGTATATATATTTGATTATATAATAAATAATAATAATATCTGGTGAAATAGTTATTTAACTATAAAAATAGGTCCAAGCATAAAATATATAGAGAAATAAATAAACATTTAATTATTAAAAAGATTAATAGATTTATTTAAGTAGTAAGTATAGGAAAAGTAAACATTGAATGGTAGAAATAGATTTATTTAGATTAATAATATATGCACATATTTGGATTTAGAATATTGTTTAGAAAAAATATAAGTGTGGGAAAGGATGAAATGTGGAATATATTCATAAGATACATAGTTATGTCAATGTATATAGAAACCATAGCAATGAGAATAAATTAGGAAGAATTAGAATTAAAATGTAATGAAACAAAAATATAAAAATATTAAAAAAAGGGGGGGCTTTATATAAAATGGATAGGGATATAGATGAAGAGAGAATGAAATTAGGATAAGATAAAGAATTATCAACAAAAGTTGTTTAATTCAATATCGATGATGGGATGATTGGTCAAGATGCGAGAAGTCGCAATCCCGGGTCAATTTTTCCTAGGTTCGGAATCCGAATTAAGGCTTCACCAGCATGATGGGAGAGCTTCGATTTCGAGATCCCGAAATTTTTATAAGTAAAAATTTAACAACACAAAATCATTCAAAAAAATAATAAATAAATAATAATTAAAAAAAAGAAGAAGAAAAAATAATAATGATGATAATTCAAATATGTATATAATAAATTTGTGAAAAGGTAATATCCATGACATAAAATAGACAAATAATAAAAACTATTAATAAAGAAAATCCAAGACAATAAAATCAAGTATTAAATATCTAATGGTATAAGGTATAGATTAATAAATATTATGTAAAAATAATAAGATAAGAAATATCAAGGAATATATAGGAGAAACTTAGAATAAAAAATAAAATATGGAAGAATAAAAAGTAGAAAATATAATAATAAAAAATATATAAAGTAAAATAAAATAATAATCAAATAATAATAATATTAAAAATAGTTAATTGCATTAGCATAGCATATATATAATGCATACCATTGCATATAAATATTTTTTTGTTTACGAGTTTAAGCTTCGATGATGGGATCTTCTGAAGATCTTGCAAAGGCGGATATTCCTCGAAAAGTTCTCTAGGTGAAAAGGTGTCCTCAGGTCGCACCAGTATGATGGGAGGGCTCAAGAAACATCTTTAATAAAAGGGTTTTGCCCGTATTAGACACGAAAATATTATTTTAAAAGAAAACGTACGATGACCCCGATGATGGGAATTATTCGTTGAATTTACGAATGCGAGTTTATCGGATAATTCCCTAGGTGAGAGAACACCCCGGATCCCACCAGTATGATGGGCGGATTCAGGAGAACGTCCTCAATAAAAGGTTATTCGTCCGACATTTTTATCTCACGTCATGCATCTCATCTTTTCTCACATTTGCATTCCATTTTAGGTTAAATATGAGATAAAATAAGAGAATAATAACTAAGGAAATATAGTGAACTTAAAAAAATTAAAGCCTAATAGGATAATCTAAAAAATGGTACCGTTCATGGAACGAGCGTCTTGGGGGTGCTAATTCTTCCCTGAGCGTAATCATACTCTCGAGCCTAGGTATAGAAAATCGTAAACCAGTTTAAGGTTCTCTTCGGCGGACTTAAAATTAATTTAAGGCTTCGTCTATTAGAATCAAGTCATTAGGTGGCCAATCGCACCAATTAAAAAAAGATTGGTGGCGACTCCTAGTTTTAGAGTTTTCACTCTCGTCTAGCTGTCGGGTTCCCAGACTTGCACGTTACGACACATCTTTATGCATCCCATTAAATGAATATTTGTGAATAGATATTATCTATTAGATTTCATAATTTCATGACCCTTGACCTTTAAAATGTTATTAGCTCCCACTATTTCAATCAAGTATAGAAATCCACCAAGTAAACTTATTTATTTTCCTTTGGGGCATTATATCCATAACTCTTACATATCATAAGTCGTTCATCATTAGTTGTAGGATGTAATCCTCTCAAAGGTTAGTTCATGCAATTATCTGGGTTTAGAATGCTTTATGCTTTGTGATTCATCTCTTATGAATACAATATGATAATCAATTGTTATTTAATTCTAAGCAATCTTAATTTAGACATTTTATCTCAATAAGAATACTCTTTAACTAAATTTGTTCATAATCCTATTATGAAGTCATTGAGTTAGGACTCAATTTTATTTAAGTTATCTCATTAATTTCCTTTTGATTCATAATAAAAGAAAAAGTGATCTTACAATGACCTTATAACCTAATATTGATTATCATGTATGCAAGGCTATACTTAAGGATAAATAATTTAGAACAATTCTAAAATAAAATAATATGTAATGTAAATATAAATATATAAGCTAAGCATCTCGTGCTAGCAAAATATAAATCTATATTTTCCAAACATAAAATAAAATATTTGGCTTTAAACTCAAAACCAAAATATCTCGTCTTGACAATAATGCCATAAAAACTTTCAATGTTCTAAAATTATTTATTGTTTTACAATTTAATCTAGCTTGACAAACTTGATCATAATTAACTGAGGTTGTTGCTTTCATGTCTTATTTTTCACTGCTTTTTGTCACTAGTTCCTTTAATATATTATACATATTAAAACTATTAATAAAGAGTAAGGTATCAAATACCAAGTAGTGAAAAATAAATCATCATATGATTCATGCTTGAAGTGAAAGCTTCTTTTTGTTTCTTCCCTTTGATGGATTCAAGATAATCTTTGCAATTGCGGCTCAAATGCCCTAATTTGTTTCAAAAATGACATTTGTCATTGTCCTTGTCCTTCTTTACTCGTCCAGTAGGTTTCAACCTTTCGAAGTTAAAGCTTTTTCACCTTTGTCTTTCTAAGAAAATTTTATTTTTTTATTTTTATTTTTCTTAGAAGAGACAAGATGAATTGAAGGTTTCTCCTTTGCAATGGTGTTCTTGGCCTGTGTGAGCATATTCAATATGCCCGATAAGGTTACCTCAATCTTGTTCATGTTGAAATTCAACACAAACTGTAAATAGCTCTTTGGCAGCGAAGAAAGTACATAGTCTATGCTTAAATCATGATCTATGGTCCAACCCAGTTACTCGAGTCGAGTGATATATCCTATCATCTTTAGCACATAAGGTCTTATTGGGCTTCCCTTATACATCTTACATCGAAACAATTCTTTTGAAATGTCAAATCTTTGTATGTAACTTTTCCTATCGAACATTTTTCTAAGGTTTCAAATAATATCTAGGGCATTCATAGCTTTATGTTGCTTTTGAATATTTAGAGCCATACTAACCAACATCATACATGTGGTTTAATCGAGATCATCCATATAAACTCTATAGGCTTCACTTTCCTCATTTATAATATCATCGTTAGGTTCCTTAGGAATAGGACCATTTAAGGTCTAAGGTTTTTTCTCTTGTTGTCAAGACAATCTGGATATTGTGAAAGCAATCGATGATATTTGAGCTTGTCTACTTATATGCATTAAGTATGCTTTTAAGTGATAAATTAATCCTCATGATTGATAATCCAAGTGAAATCATTAATAGTCAAGGATTAGATTGTGACTTATATAAGTAAGGTTTACCTTTTCTCCAAGTGAGACCTCTTTTCTTAAAAGAAATAATCATGCCACAAAGTAGACAAAACCTCCGAATTAAGCATAGTCCAAAAAGCCCCAAAGCAAACAATGCTTAGTAACATTGATAAAGATTATATCTAAAACAATGAAGAAATTTATAATTAATGGATTAATTCTTTCATAATTGGACGAAATCAAAGCATAAAATGTAAAATCTATTTTAAAAATAATATTTTAGTTATAATAAATTAGTATATAATGAGTTTCCACAAAACTTGGAACGTTTTTATCATATCATTTTCTCAATTATTAAAGAATGGATGGCATACTCTCTGTGCATAAAAAACAAAAAGCTTCCATGCGAGTACTACGCAGTAAAAGGCTGTCAAAGCCCCACTTTGAGCAAAGGTAGATGTTGAATGGCACGTGGAAACGAGGATCTGTTCCCAACTACCCTTACAACGTGGCGTCGCCTCTAAGCAAAACTCTCTCTAGGATGGACCGTCCCCACTTCGAGCCACTCGACCAACACATTCCTTCCATGCAGTTCTGTTCCGTCCAAGTTTGTTCGGTTGCCAATTTAATCAAGCCATGTCATAGTTTAACTTAACACCTTTTGTTTGCAAAAACTGATAAGGACAAGTTTTTCATTTTTACCGTAAGGTGTATCCTTCCCTCGAGGCAAACGTTTCTTTTTGAGAACAAATGTAGCTATCAAATCCCCAAAAAATAAAATAAATAGAATCTCTTAGTCTTAAATTTAAGAGTACAATAAAGAATAATGAGAGAGATAAAGTTAGTGAAATTTTAAAGGTATAATGCTCGAAAAAAATTTTGAATTAGTTAAAAAAATTTAATTTTTTTTATTATATTTAATTAAGTTTTTGTTTTTTTATTTTGAGTAAAATAATAATTGACAAATTTTATCAATTAAAATATCTTTTGTAATTTTATATCCACATAACACTAATGTGACGTTAATGTGGAAAGTAAAAAATATCATATGACTATATCATCATGTCACGTCATCATTAATTATGATATATTAATATATCACATTATCATCAATTATAATATTTTAACATATCACGTCGATATCACTTGGTATAAACTGATAAGTAGCATTTTAACTAAATCAACTATTAATTATAAGAGTTAATTTAGTTCAAAATAAAAATATAAGAATTTATTTAACTTAAAATAATAGTATAAGAACTTATTTGAATATAATAAAAGAATGAGGATTTATTTGAATTTTTTGAATAGTTTAAGAGGTTTTGTAGGTATTATACTAATTTAAAATATGAACAATAAAATAGTTGTTGTCACTCTATTAATGAGTAAATTTATAATTTTAACAATAAAAAATAAAAAAATAGTTATTAATGAAGTGTTCAATGAAAAAGAATTACAAGCATTCTTTAGTTATAAAAACTTTGAATTTCTATTTTCATAATGTTGCAATGAACTCGTGTTTGAAAGATAAGTGTACAGAATGTTTTACATTGATGATGAATCTAATATAAACTCATAAAGTAATAAGTATTGTTTATTAAAATACCTTAAATAAATATGAGCACTTGAACATTTGACTTATTAATTGGTGCATGATCTTTTTACTTAAAAGTAGGATTCAAATCCCCCTTATCTAAATCCAAGAAAAGACCTTAAATAAATATGAAAATCAGATCAAAATTGACATGTCAAAATACATTTCTCAAAAAGAAAGTTTGTTGCACTCTAACAATATTGGTACATATTGAAAAATACAAAGAGAAGCAGGAATTGAAACCTTGAATATTTAACCTCATAAGAAGGATCATACATGTTAGATGAAATCTTTTTTTTTTTTTCACAAATCGAAACGATAAAGGGTTGAATTTTAGTGGATCGTGGTAGTAAGGCCATTCTATCACTTAGAATACCTTGTCGCATATTTAATGTTAGATAAAATCTAAATTGTTAAAAGAGAGACTATATAGCTTCAGTTTAAGATCTTTACCTAAATTTTATTTCATTTATATTTCTTGATTTAAGTCAATGTTATCTAAAGACAAATTTTAATGAATTTACTTATATATGAATTACCAAGATAGAAAATTTTAGGATTACTTTAAATAAATATTAATTTTGAAGAGTTAAAAAAATAATATGAAGAAAATTATCTAAGTTGTACATAGTAGAAAATATATTTATAATATTATAATGTTGTACATATGGTTATTCATAATTGTGCAGCCTATATCAATTACTATTACTTGATCTCATTCAGGTTTCATAATCAATTGATTTTTGCTCGTAATTATACTCGTAGAGCTAAGATCACTGATAAGATTACTCGTAATTTTACTCATTACTTGAAATTTTAATAAATATTTTTTGACATATCCTTAACATTTTGTGTTTATATATATATATTGAAAAAGATATAATGTTCAAATAAATCCCTAAACTATTTAAAAATTTTCAAATAAACTCTTATTCTTTTATTGTAGTTAATCAAACCCGTGTATTTTTATTTTGAATCAAAAAAACCTTATGACTAATGATTGACTAATTATTATTATTCAACATGAAATTAATATGGAGGGTAAAAAATGTCATACGATCATGTTATCATGCCAAATTAGTATGTCATGTCATCATCAATTATGATATGTTAACACGTTATCATCAATTATGATAAGGTTGGATTGAGGACAATGGACCCTTATTAAACTAGGAGAAGATATCACAGTTTTTGAGTGAGCATGAATCCCACTGAGGTTGGTATGTAATAGAGACATTGTATAATTAGGTAAGATAGAATGTCATGGATCTCATATTAGTAAGAGATGAGACGGATCTTAGGTATATGAACATGAGTCTTCCACTACCTATCAAGCATGCCATTTGGATTAAGAACATGGACTCATAATTTATAGACTTATTTAAATTCTATTTTCAGAGTTTAAAGTTACACATGATAACATTTTGTATATATATTTTTGATATTTAGCAAAATTTATAAATTTTACCATAAATATTTATAAATAATCCAATATCTGTAAATATATATGAACATATGGATATATCAACAATTTTTTGTTGTGTGAATAAAAAATTGAATATATATACATATATATATATATATATATATATATAAACTCAAATCCTTTTCAAAAAAAAAAAGCTAGGTAACAAAATTTAAAGTGATTTTAAACTTAAATTTAAAATGATTGTGACTCCAAATAGTAGTATACGCAGTGAAGGAGTTGTAACAGTTGTGATATTGTCTTTTCGTAGTATAATTGTTTATTTAGTAGCAGTATTTGATTTTAAAACTTGAAAAGTTGAAAGTGGAAACAGTTGACAAGTTGAACGTACGGTGGGCGATGTGGGGGGGGCGAAGTAGAGATTGTTGAGACAAGGAAAGAGCTACCTACCCATTACCGCAAGAGCCGACCTGTAGGACCCGGGAAATCTAAAACGGGGAAAAAGCCCTAAAGTGGCCCACACGCACCCTGCTCCAACGTTGCTTTCGAGGAGTTTTCTACCCTCTGCTACGCGACAAACCCACCTACGTGATGCACACAGTTTGTCTTCACCAATCAGTCATTTCAATACTCACCTTTCTTTCTTGGGAAAATCATACAATGCCAGCACTTTCATGCAACTCCATCACCTCTTGTCATCTAATTTTTTTTTTAACAAGAATCCTATAGGATCATAGGAAGTGCAAAACTAGAAAGGAAAACTCTAAATGCATTAATATTTTTTTATTAAACTAAATGTAATAACATTGGTAAACGATTTTATAGAATTTTTATTTTTTATAAGTTATTTTGATATAAATGTATTGTTTTTTATAAAATAAAAAATATTTTACATCAATTAAAATTAAAAAAGAATAAGAATATTTTTTTTAAAAATTTGAAAAGGAGAGATTTTAACTTTGTTTTTAGATAAAAAATTATATATCAATTAATAAATCGAATATTTTGATACGAATATAAATCTTGTATAATTAAATGGTAAATTTTTTCCAAATGAATTGGTTAATAATTTTATTTATATATTTGACTTAATACTTTATAGATGTGGTTTTTTTATTAAAAAAGTTGGATTCGAATTAATTTATACTTGTAATTGTGACGGGTCCCAATGAATGCGACTGACAGTTACAAAATTTTAGTTTGATAATTGTTGTAAAAATTTGTTTATGAAAAATTATGAGCGTAAGTATTGAGAGGATTTTACACATGACGAAGAATGGTGTACAACGATTTGACCAACCCCCACACGTGGCAAATCTTGAAGTTGAAACCACCGATGGTTAACATGAGCACGCACACACAGGAAAAAGAGTTGGTGTTTCCTGTTCAGGTTCTCACTGTTCTTAAGAAACTCCGCTTAAAATCTCTCATAACAATTATTTGTATAAAAAAATAAATAAAAGAAAATAAAAAGGAAAAGAAAAACACGTCGTCTTTCTGACCCGTTGGATTTTGCATTTAAAAACGTTTATGTTATTTCTCATCTGGGCTACTGCTTCCTCTCAAAAGCCAAAACCTTTCTCTTCTTCTTTCTCCTCCTTCGAGATTCTCTAGGGTTTTATTTTTTTAATTATTTTTTATTATTTTTTCCGAAGAAGAGCTTTTGCAATGGCTTTCTCCTCTCTCATCAGATCCACCGCCGCCGCCTCCACCCCTCTCGACTCCGCCCGCTCCGACCTTTCTCCTTCACCCTCCGATCGCCTCAAGGTCCTCTACTTTCCCTGACCAACATCGTATTGCTTTGAGAATATGTGACACAATTTGTTTTTGGTATTCTTTTTTTTTTTTTTCTTGAGGGGTTTAAGGAATGAAGAGTGAGCTAACTCAAGCTGAATGAATGAAATCTGTGTAACTTTAAATCATTCTTTTCTTGCTATTTTTCCAGGAACCAAACAGAATCTTAAGAATTACAATAACTTCTCACGCATGTTTTGTTATTTTAGGTGTGCAGACATTGATTTTTGACTTTGTTACGTTTTGTTTGTTTGGTTGGTGAGAAAAACCTTACTTGTTAAGTCGTTCTTGTTATTTTGATAAATATAGAAAATTTGCAAAACTAATGTAGAATGGATTATTTAGTTTTCTATTTTTCTTCAAATTTAGTGTTTTAGTTTTCCATAATTTTATATGTTATTTTTTTTTCCATACTACTGATATGTTTTTGTTGGGCAATCTCAACCCCATTTCTGTGTCAATCTGAATAATAATGCTATATTATGCACAGGTTTCAAGCATTGGTTTTAGTGGCAACTCCATTTTTGGTGCTGCAGTTTCAACGGGGTCATCTTCTTCCTTACGGTTGAGTTATTCATTATTGGCTATTATTCATCAAAATCTTCTTTACAGTGCAAATATTTGGTCTTTTCCTCTGATACTAACGGGGTTTTAAAATTATTGATCCGTTTAGGAAGTGCAATTCAAGGAGTATCCAACCCATAAAAGCCACTGCTACCGAAATTCCTCCTACAGTTCCAAGTAAGAATATGGACATTTTTGTTTCATTTATGTTAATTGTTTTTCCTGTCAGGGAAGGGTAAAAAAGAGAAGGAAGCTTATTTAATTCTGTTCAAATTATTTGAGATATTGTATGCACTGATGTTCTGCTTTTGGCTTATTTCTCATTTGTTTAGAGTCACGGAGCAGTGGGAAGACAAAGGTTGGAATCAATGGTATGTTTTTTTATTATGATTAAAGTTGTGCTTTGCTTTTTTTGATAGTTGTATGTATCTACACCATGTTGTTTTTTTAATTTTATCTCCATAGAAATTGATTTACTTCAGTTAGTGTGAGTATTTGAGTTGTCATCAATATGCTTGCAAAATAGCAGAGAACTAGCCTAGGCTTAGCTTATGTGGTAAGTGTGGATGGGGGTTTGGGTAGGTATCCTAGACTGAGGTAGCAAGCCCTTCCTGCGAAAAAAAATTGTGAAGAGCTGGAGTTCATATTTATTATTACAGTATATACGGTTAAAAAGTTACGCAAGTTATATTTGCACAAATTGGAACTCAGACTGATGCTTACACTGCTGTTCTGATACATTATAATATTGTTAAGGTTCAATTAGCTTTTGACCTTTACTTCAGTTGTTGTGAGGTATGTGCTTAGGAACCTTATTTTGAGGTAGGAGGAGCTAAAATCATTTTGGGGATCTTGCTGGGTGGGCCTGGTAAGTATGTGGGACTAAGCATGGGATAGAATTAGAATTCCATCAAAGTATTTGTTTTAAGTCCTACAAGTCCAAAACCAAAGAAATATACCTTAGTGCAGAAGTTCCTGTTGCTCTGCTTAGCACAATGTATCTTGTAACAACTCATTTTTGACAATGAACCTTTACAGGTTTTGGTCGGATTGGAAGGTTGGTTCTGCGAGTAGCAACTGCAAGGGATGATATTGATGTCGTAGCAGTCAATGATCCTTTTGTTGATGCTAAGTACATGGTAATTATGTGCATTTTATCAGTTAGAAAACATTGCCTTTATATAGAGACTTGATGGATTTAACAGCATTATTTAGTAGTTGTGGTAGCCATGTATAAAAGACTTCTATATTCTTAGTACCCCTGATTTCTCTTAGCCAGATTGTTGCCAATATAATCAATAAGAGATAAATTTCCATGAATCTTTTATCAAGTTCAAGATGGATCTAGATTTTCAATTAGTGAGAAAGCTAGTTATTTGTGATATTGCACCCCTTTCATTAAAGTCTAGTTTATATTTTGTTATTTTTTCTGAATGTCTAAGTCAGAATATAATCAATAAAAGTAAAATTTTCCTGAATTTTAAATTAAGCTTAAGATGAACTCGATTTATGTTTAGCAACAAGGCTAGCTATTTGTGACTTTTCTCTTTTGTTAAAGGCTTGCTTCTATTTCTTATTTCTTCTGACATTGTTTGGTTGTCTGAGCAGCATATTTTAATTTTAATTGGTAGCTTGACTGTTTATTTGGTTTGACATGTACTTATTGCTTGTTCTCTGCACATTTGGAAGCATTAAATTGCAATTTGAAATACTGAGGCTTCTGTCTGTTGATTCTTGTGATATCGAAAAATTTCCTTATTTTGTTCTCCTGGAGTCACAATCAAAGTTAATTTAGATGTACCAAGAATCCATATAGACACTAATTTTTATTGTTTCCTTATTGTGTGTGTGTGTGTGTTTGGGGGGTTGTGTTTGGGTTCAGGACAAAATCTTTGTCTGCTCTATTCATTATATGCCATGATAACCGCCCCTAGCACTAAAAAATTGTTGTTATTTACTATTATCTTTTGGTTCTTATGCAGGCTTATATGTTTAAATACGATTCAACTCATGGAAACTTTAAGGGAACCATTAGAGTTGTGGATGATTCCACCTTAGAAATTAATGGCAAGCAAATACAGGTTGTAAGCAAAAGGTATTATTCTGGAGTGGTTGTTCTTGAGTGATTGATTGGAATTTGAACTAGCTTCTGTAAGCATGTATAATTCTCATGACATAAAATTTACAAATTTCATATAAAATCCTGTTATTGAATTTCATTAAAAATTTGCTATTAAACTATCTCAACTCAAGCTAATGTTTTAATAACATCCACCAGGGACCCTGCAGAGATCCCTTGGGCTGATTATGGGGCTGAGTATGTTGTTGAGTCATCTGGTACTTTCACAACATTAGCTAAGGCCTCAGCACATATGAAGGTTAGTTGTCTAAGTTTTCTGCCCTCCAATATGATCACACAAACACAAACATGTGGCTCAAGCCGTGTGCACTTCCTAAAAGGCTCTAAATTGAACTTTCATGAATGTATTTTATAGGGTGGTGCCAAGAAAGTTGTAATTTCAGCTCCTTCAGCTGATGCACCTATGTTTGTGGTTGGAGTAAACGAGAAGACCTACAAGCCAAGCATGGACATAGTTTCTAATGCTAGCTGCACTACCAATTGTCTTGCTCCTCTTGCCAAGGTATGATCGCATCCTGAGATATTAAGCTATACTAATCTTATCAGTAAAAAGGGCATTTGTACTATTGTTTTCGATTAAGGGTTACTGGTCACTTGTTAGGAGTTTAAGCATGGGGGTTGTTTTTAATTTGTAAGATTTTGCTTGTGTATGTTTTGAGTTCATGGCAGTTGACAATTCCATCTGTCTGTATTTGTCAGTATTAATCAGCTGGCCATTTTCCACACGAAGCATCTGGTTTGCTTTTACCTTAGATTTTGTGATCACATGGTTGCAGGTGGTTCATGAGGAATTTGGTATTGTTGAGGGTTTAATGACAACTGTCCATGCAACTACAGGTATCTAGTTATCATGTTCCCCTCATTTATTTGCATAGCACTTGATGTTGCATTTTTGTAATAATGTGGTAGTTTTAAATATCCAGCTACGCAAAAGACTGTTGATGGCCCATCAATGAAGGATTGGCGAGGAGGTCGAGGAGCTGGGCAAAATATCATCCCTAGTTCAACTGGTGCTGCAAAGGTATGGGATAGAAATAGCCAGATACATAATTCAAGCACAGTTTTTGAGATGCAAACTTTAATTGTAATTAAAATTAAAATATGATTCCTGCTTTTTTCTTGTAGGCTGTTGGTAAAGTTCTTCCAGAACTCAATGGAAAGCTTACTGGAATGGCATTCCGAGTCCCCACACCCAATGTTTCTGTTGTGGATTTAACTTGTCGACTTCAGAAGAGTGCCTCCTATGAAGATGTGAAAGCAGCAATAAAGTGAGTTTTCTAACTTTTGCTTAAGTATCCTCCTTGTTCCTTCCTTACTCTTCATTCATTCTGATTTCTTTGCTTTTGCGTTTCTATTTTGATTTTTTTTCATATTAATTAAGTGTATTTCACATTCATTCGGATTCTTATTAATTTTTAAATATAGATATGCTGCAGAGGGGCCACTTAAAGGCATTCTTGGATACACAGATGACGATGTTGTCTCTAATGATTTTGTTGGTGACTCAAGGTACTCCCCTCTCTTTTGTACGCATCCATCCCACATATGCCTTTCACTGTGATGTTATATACTGTCTAATTCCTATGAGGTTTGGAGGTTTGCAAGCATTTTGAGTATATTTAGGCTTGAAAAGGTCCTCGGGTGTTTGTGGATTAGGCTCTGCTTACAGAGAGTGTTAATTTTGCTGGAACAATCTTTCTTTTTTTTTAATTAATTGAGAAATAATGCTTGCTGCTATACTTAATATTCAGTTGGGTTATTTAGTATTGCTGTATTTTTGAAGGCTTTCAAGTTTGCTTTATTTAGATTTAGTTATCTGTTAATTATAGATTCTAATGTATGTGCTTTTTCCTATTTCTTAATTGATGGCATTTATGGTTCTAATGGGCTTGTTTTGTTTCAGGTCAAGCATATTTGATGCAAAAGCTGGAATAGGGTTGAGTGCTTCTTTCCATAAGCTTGTTTCATGGTACGACAATGAGTGGGGTTACAGGTATGTTGTCATCTCTCTCACCCACACCCACACTCACACGCGCATGTACACATGCACCGGCACACACCTTGACACTTCCATGACTCATGCACACATACACACCCAATGCATGTACAGGCACACAGAGACAAGCACCATACTGATGCAGATTTTCTTTATTTTCTAACACAAAATATATATCATGTCTGATGGTTTTGTTAAAATTCTGTTACAGCAACCGAGTACTTGACCTAATAGAGCACATTGCATTGGTAGGAGCAACCCGCGACTAAACAGTTAGAGAGGTATATGCTGTTGCTATTCAATGCTGCGATTTCAGTGTGTGCTAGAAGTTTGGTTAAGAAAGTAGGTATAAGAACCCAAAGTTATATTTTTTTGGATTGCTTGTCCCATATAAGAGTTGGGCTTCCCACAAAGCAAATCTGGAATAATGAAAATCCAAACTTGTATGAGTAATATGACTGCTCTTTGTGGAGCATTATCTTTTTCAAAAACCATAACTGTTGGGTAGTATGTTATCTTTTTAAGGCTGGAATGTTTAATGCCTCCAAACATATCATCAGATGCTTGCTAAAGGGAACTGAAATTACATAAAAAGTGAATGTGAAGTTGGCATCAAATTGAGTTGAGGATGAATGGCTGTAACCAAATTGCCATTTGTCAATAATTACTCATCAAGTTTTAGTGTCTCAGGGTTTGTTTTTTTTGGAATTGGGTGAAAGACATCTAAACTCTTGTTTTTTAAATAGAGAGATTACGTATCGATTAATAAATCAAAATCAAATGTTTGGATATAAGTTTTAATTGCTTAGTTTGTTTTTGCTTAATTCTAATACTTGAACACTAATTATATAGATTGAATTACTTATTTTTTTTAAAAAATTCAATGCTATCAGCAAGTTCTGGCCTAATTATGACAAGTTATAAACGCGAATGAGTTTATTTTGTTATAATTACGCCCAACGGACGTCATAGGTGCTAGTGCAGGGAAATGGGTCCATCTGGGCTGTCTTGGTCTGGTATCTGACTCAGTTCCTGCCAGGGGCGGAGCCTCCTTACGTGGCATGGCTCCCTCAAAACTTTTAAAAATATTTTCATAACATATAAAAATTTTTAAATTTTTTTATATATTCTATTAATGGCCTCTTCAAAATAATTTTTTATTTAATAATTAATATAAATAAAAAATAATAAAATAATTTCACATATCTCATTCAATTCTAATTTTTTTAATTTATATTATTACTTTTATTTATATTTATTTTTTTTTCATTTTTATTCTATTTGTTCATATGTTATAAGTTTTGATAATTTTTTTTTCAAATTTCTACAAACTATTAACTACATTTTTTTTTCTTTTTTCTTTGTTATATAATATGTAGTACTTACCTTTTATTTGTCATATTTTTCTTTTCTATGTTACGTAAATTTTATTTTTTATAATTTTAATATTTAAAAATTAATAAATTATTATATAGTTTTCAAATATAAATTGTAATGTTACATTATTACTTAAAATTTCATCAATGTATCATTTTTTAATTAATCTTGATTATATAAGAGAAAATTAACTTAATTATATTTTTTCATATATTTTACATTTTATATTTAGTTGAAATAAAATTATCTAGAATATATAGTATTTAAATAATTTTGATTATATAAGAAGAAATTATTAATTTTATATATCGTTTTTAACTATTTATATTTTATAAATTATAGTTTTATATTTAGTTTTATATTTCTATTATTAATATCTTTATTGTTGATTGATTTTAACATATTAATTTTTTAAAATTTTTTAACTCTTATTTAATTGTGTTTGGCTCACCAATAAAATTTAGTTAGCTTCGTCCCTGGTTCCTGCCATTGTGATTAGAAGTAATGGTTAAAAATAGATTCATCATAATCAAAACTATTAAGGACAGATGCCAAAATGGATAGTTGCGATCATGCACACTCCAATTGTAATGCCAAATGGGGTCTAGGCCTGCTTTTTAGCAATCGAAAACCCACTGGCAGTCCAAACCAATCCATAAATTTCATGCAGTTTGGTCCTCCTATGTATTAATCTATAAAATCATATAGTAGGGTTTAGAAGGGGGAATCTCTAGTATATGATTCGAGAATATAATTAGAATTCCTCATTAACATTAAATGTGACATTAACCCATCTAACTCAAATCTTTTAAAAAGTGCTAGTACATTTTAGTATAGTGAAAACCTATACGTCGAGCTGCTGAAACGGATTTGCCAACTCCATTAAAAATCTACTGAGTTCACTCACAAACCCAATCTCCCACATCTAACCACAAATAAAGACGCAAGTCCATCCCTTGTGATGGACCCAAGCATAAATTCTGCTGTTGTTGCTACTTGAAAACAGTCTATCTCTGCGAAATCAGCTTCCCCAAGGTTGCAAGCTTTAATTTGTTAATTCAGATCCAAAGATGTCGGACTGGACTCCAGTACTGGTGACCTGCGAGTCAGATATTTGATGGAATTGAATTTTGTAATAATATAATTAAAAGTAAAAGATTTCGATCTTCTTAAGTTTTGATCAAAATTACACGGAGTCGAAATTACACGAAGATCTATTAGTTTTCGAAATAGATATTCTACCTCAAAAAAATATTTTTTGTTGGACAAGTAAGTTCGGCAATTAATTAATCGTTAATATTTATGTCAACTTGCTGACTTGATAAGGATAAAAAACTAATTTTACCTTGATTAATTTTTATAATTATAATTATATAATTTTATTATTTTTTTATTAATTAAAAAAAAACTCTCCATTGGGGAACACCAGTGCTCTCCTTCTTTGGGGAGCACCGGACGCTTCCACGCAAGTCAGCCAATACTTAGTTATATCTGATCCAACAATAATAGTAAAAAAAAACCAAACTAAGATAACCTACATTAAAATCAAAAGGCATACCGAATGTCATATATGCAACCACTGAGTTATATAAAGAAAAAATATTTTATTAATATGAAATTAATTATAAAGAGACCAAGACATGTCATCGTCGGGCCATAAGAGCAATCCTAGATGATTCAGTACAAACATATATTTACCAGTAAGGCAGCCCAACAATCCACTGATTGCTCATCGCTTATAAAAAGTTTACGAGATTTTACAAATATTTTATTAGTAGCCATTACAACACTTGAAATGACGACATTTCTTTCCTAAAAGGTCTTTCCCCTTAACAACTTAACAAATATTTATGAAGGTGTCACCATGAGCCATTATATTATTTGAAATAGAGACATTTCCCTTTACAGGTACAAAAAAGTCAATCTCATAAACAACTCTATCTTATCATAATTTGGTACAAGGTTTGGTCATGACACTATGGCCTTGAAAAATTTTTTATCTAGCCTTCCCTCGATCCTTAGATTTCGCCTATAAATTCAACCATTTGAAAGAACCCAAACATTTAGTTGACTTGTTTCTCCAGACCATTAGCCCATCAAATCCATCGACCAATTCATTCTCCTTATTGTTTCCCAAGACTATCCTTCTGGAAGCAATGGCTTTGCAACGAAAGTTAGTTTATTACTTTTTTTCTAGCTTACATCAGTGGTAGAACCCAAATGCGCGTCACAAAAGTAGCATACAGTCAAATTCTAAAACCCTCCACCACCAACTTACATTGGAAACTATCAACCTTAAACACAACCAAACTTGAAAAGGTTTATCTCCCAAATGGTGCATGGGAGCTCCGAAAGTTAGGTATACAGTTGAGGCCAATAAGAGTTGATAGGTTAATGGATATCCATTCCAAGGATGGAGTGCTTGAAATACCACCTGTAACCGTCAATGATCTCTTTATCGCCATCCTTGTTAACTGCGTGGCTTTGGAGCATTGTTCTAATGGATGCCCCAAGGATTTTATCACTTATGCCTGTTTCATGAGCAGGCTCATTATGTTTCTGGATGGTGCAGAGTACCTATGTTCAGATGGAATTATCCCTAGATTTTCCAACGACGACGTGCAGGTAGCGTCTTTTTTCCGTTATCTTCAGTCTAATATTCCTAATTTTGGTTTTGATATTATTCAAGATTCCTACCTCTACAAGACAATAATGGAAGCAAATCGCGAACGTAAGGGGGTTGGAATTACTTGGCTGCGTCGTTGTTTGAAAGATCCGAGGATTTTTTTATTATGTATCACCAGCCTTTGGTGATGATGGTGCAGAAAAGGCAAATGAAACTCTTTACAGAAGTATCATTGGCTCCTTGCTATACCTAGCTGCTACTAGACTAGATGTGATGTTTGCTACAAGCTTCTTATCCAGATTCATGCAAGCTCCATCAATTCATCACTTCACTGCAGCCAAACGTATCTTGAGGTATGTGAAAGGTACTGCAAGTTATGGTTTAAGGTTTCTGAAGTCTGAAAGCTGTGATTTGCAAGGATTCACTGATAGTGACTGGGTTGGATCGGTTGATCATTCAAAAAGTACTGGAAGGTACTGTTTTTCCTTTGGAAGTGGTGTGTTTACATGGAGTTCAAGGAAGCAAGCAGTAGTTGCTCAATCATCAGCTGAAGCATAATACATAGCCACTGCTGCAGTTGCTAATCAAGCCTTATGGCTGGGAAAGGTTCTTGCAGACTTGAATTTTCCTTAGGAAAGAGGTACTCTGATAAGAGTTGATAATCAGTCTGCCATGGCTATTGCTAGAAATCCAGTCCAACACAGCAGAACAAAGCATATAAGGGTGAAGTTTCATGCATTGAGGGATGTTGTTAGAGAAGGTGAGATTCAACTTGAATACTGTCACACTGATGATCAAGTGGCAGACATCTTTACCAAGGGCTTGAGTGCTGATCGATTTGAATTTCTTAGAGACAAGTTGGGTGTTTATCCTACTGGAATCAAGGAGGTCTGTTGAAGTTTATGATTCCAACAAGTAGAGATTCAAATAAAGGCACCAGTCAGCAGAGCTGAAGAAGAAAGGAAAGGGTGTCTATACGGCATCGTTTGAAGCTTGGTTTTTTATGTTGATTGAAACGCTGCCTATAATGTCGTTTATGTTGGTTTTGTTGTTAACAGCTGAAGTCATACGACTTAGCTGAGTGTCGTTTCCCGTGGTTGTTTTTTCTTTTCTTCTTGTTTCTTCCAGAGTTGTTAAGACCGTTGTTGGCACCAGAATCAAAGCTTTGATTTCTGTGCTCAGCTGTTTTTTTCTTGTTTTCTGTGCTCATCATTGATCCGAGTCTTGAGGAGAATTTTGCAATCACGAGGCAGCAGCCAGTATATATACACAAAATGAAAATGAAATGCTGGCTTGTTTTTTCTGCTCTAAAAATTTTCTTATTCTCATCTTGCTTGTTGCTTGGTTTAGCTCTCTAGAAATTCATATTACTGTGCACTGTGTGTTTCAATCGATTTTCCTTCAGATATGTTAAATTCTTAAAAGATATTTTATTTTAAAAGAAGAAATTAAGTGAGTTTAAAATTATTGCACTTAATAAGGAGGAGTGCAGTGTCATTATTCAGAATAAATGTCTATCAAAATTTAAACGTTTAAGTAATTTTACTATTCTTGTCATTATTGGTAGTATTTGTTTTGTTAAAATTTGATGTGATTTAGGTACAAATATAAATTTCCATTCATAAAAAAAATAGTTAAGAAAGTAGGTATATGGTGTTGCTATTTGATGTTGCGATTTCACTGTGTGCTACAAGTTTGGTTAAGAAAGTAGGTATAAATTTGATGGTACCCAAAGTTTTTATTTTTTTGGATTGCTTGTCCCATAAAAGAGTTGGGCTTCCCATAAAGCAAATCTGGAATAATGAAAATCCAAAGTTGTATGAGTAGCATAAGACTGACTGCTCTCTGTGGAGCATTATCTTTGTCGAAGAGCATAACAGTTGGGTAGTATCTTATCTTTTGAAGGCTTAATGCCTCTGAACATATCATCAGATGCTTGCTAAAGCGAAACTGAAATTACACGCAAAGCGAATGTGAAGTTGGCATCAAATTGAGTTGACCATGAATGCCTAACAAAATTGCCATTCGTCAATAATAAATATTAACAAATCTCATCGTTACACCTAACGGACGCCATAGGTGCTAGTGCACGGAAATGGTCCATCTGGGCTGTATTGGTCTGGTGTTAGGCTCAGTTCCCGCCGTTTTAATTAAAAGTAAAAATTCATCATAATCAAAATTATTAATGACAGATTTCGTATTTTATATTTGGTTGGCATTCCAAAACAAACCATAAATTTCATGCAATTTGGTCCTCCTATGTATTAATCTATAAAATCATATAATAGGATTTAGAAAGGGGAATCTCTAATATATGATTCGAGAATGTAATTAGAATTCCACAAAACATCAAATATGACATTTACCTATCTAACTCAAATACTTTAAAAAGTACTACAACATTTTATTATTGGTCATTTTTAAGTAACATTAAAAATAGTGAAACCTATAGATTCAATTACTTCAAAGTTTTGCAAAGCAGAGCTGTGAAATGGAATTGCCAACTCTATTAAATATCTACTGAGTTGACTCACAAACCCATTCTCCCAAATCTAACCACAAGGACGCAACTCCATACCTTCTGATGGACCCAAACATAAATTCTACTGTTGTTGCTACTTCAAAGCAGTCTATCTCTGCGAAATCAGCTTCCCAAGGTTGCAAGCTTTGATTTATTAATTCAGACCCAAAGATGTCGCACTGGACTCCAGTTCTGGTGACCTGCGACTCTGAGTCAGATTTTTTACGGAATTGAATCTTGTAATAATATAGTTAAAGCCCATATTGGAAGAACAAAAATCATGTACAAACTCTGGAACAAAAGAAAGGAGAATCAATGTATTTCCTCTTACCTTGTGCTTGGGGAGTCAAAAAGCGGCTTAGTTTCTTGAAAGACGCCAGCTGAGGATACCGATTGCTACCTGTAAGATAGAACAATACAGCATGATGTTGTTGTAGCTAAACAAATTGCGCCTAATTGATGCCCAAGAGCTGTTGTAATAGGAGTGAATATCCCAGAGCTGCCTCCAGAGATAGCAATCTCGAACACTGAAGCTTACATATCTCCCAAGACTATTCAGCAAGTCTATAATATATCTCTCATCTTGCGAAACGCGTGTGATAATGTCCACAGAACGAAGAAATCCAACATCTTCGGGTTGCTTCATGAGGCAATTCATGAAGCATACATACGCAGTGAAATGTTTGGACTGATCTGGCAAACATTGCTCCAGAGCAACACAGTTCACCAGGATGGTGTTAGTGAATTCATCTATGGCAACTGGAGGGATTTTAAGGGCTAAGGGTGGGATTTGAAATTTCCGGAAGTCTATCTCCAAAAGGCTTTTTGCTATATTTTTTCTTACAGTGATTCCGGTGCTACGGAGCTCCTTCACACTTTGTATTGAATGCACCAAAGGATGGTGTTTGCTTTGCTGTGGTGGGTCTGTTTTGGTAGAGGGAAGGAGACTCAAGCGGAATAAGTCAAGTAAATGCTTGGGGTGTTGAATTTGGGAGTTGACCATATCTGATGGCCAACAGAAGGCCTGGTTCAAAAATCTCAAGGCAAGTTCGGGCAAGGTGCGGATTGATGCACCCTGACCAATGTTGGACCAATTGAACAATACCTCAAGAAGGAAAAAGGGTAACTGGTTCTCCAGTTTCAGGAGATCTGCAATCAGAGTTTGGACATGCCATGGCCATGTGACTTGTCTACCCTCCTCTTCATATTCACGGAAGAGCTCTACCATGAAGGAACCGTCGAGCAACATCATGTGAACAAGCTCATCATCGGGAGGCATAACAATCTTTGCAGAATAGCATGTTTTTGTGTTGTCCTTGATCTCTATCAGTTTCTGTGCATAGAAGCGCGAATCTCTTCCCAGACTTTCTGTCCGAGAAAGAAATTTAGAAAGAAAATCATCCTTGTGCTTTTCGAAGGGAAGGAGATGATCTTTGCCTCTGTGACGAGGGCCGAATGATGCTAACTTTGGCGATTGGATTCTATCATCTATGCCAACAAGGAAATCAGGAAACGGGCAGATTGTGTAAGTTCCAGGATCTTGCCTCTGCTGACGGTACTGCTGCCTGTTCTTCTCAATGCGAGCAACAATATGGTGCAGTAGAATATCATCTGGGCCTTGTGGATCCATCCTAGCTGCTGGCTCTTGAATGGTAATGGCAGGGAAGTCCATCCTTTCTCCCAGCGTCTGTCCTGATAGTGATATGTTTTTAGTTTCTTCAAAGAAGCCAGCTGGGGATACCGACTAATATCTGTAAGATAGAACAATACAGCATGATATTGTTGAGGCCCCAAGAGCTGTTGTAATAGGAGTGAATTCCCCGGAGCTGCTTCCAGAGATAGCAATCTCGGACACTGAAGCTTACATTTCTCCCAAGCCTATTCAGCAAGTTTATAAACTAGCAAGGTAAGGAACTGGTGTGTTTTTTGGTAATGTTAGTGTTAAATTAGGCCCTGAATGTCGGTTTCCTTGTGTACCGGAGGTTTTGAGTCATGAAAGGGGCATGAGTTTTGATTCGGGCATATAGCAAATAAGCGGATGTACCAGTCAAACCGCTGTTTGGCCTTTTAGACTTTTGCTCATATGATCTTCTCTCAGGGTGGTGATTTTTCTTCACACCGGTCTTAATGATACCCCGATACTACTCAAAAAAAAAAAAAAAAAAAAAAACAAACAAAGGTCAAGTCCTTTGCAATTTTGTTTGTTTGTATTTTTACTTTTTCTTGCTTGAGTTTTTGCACGTCTACTTTCTTTATCTTTTTATCCTTTTGGGTTAACTTTTTTCCTATGTATTCTTATTATTACCCAAGGCACGTTCGCTTTTCATGACAGTACCTGGCAAACAACTTGTTAGCGTCATCTCTCTCTCTCCCTCCTTGCTCTATCTATTTTCTATTTCTTCCTTTCTCTCTCTCACACTCACAAAAATCCCAAGAAAACAACAATGAAAGTTCCATGAAGGGATGAAAGAAACAAACAAATCTTCTCCATGCCTTAAAAGTAGGCTAAAGGGTGTCTCAAAGGGAGATGATAATGTGTCATGGGATCCTGGATTCTACTTTATGTTTTGTGATTTTTCGGTTTCTGTCTCTCTTGTGTAGATGACAATTCATTGGATACCAACAAAACTAAACCAGACAAGGGCCTCATCTTTCCGCACAATAACTGTTAGATAATTTATTAATATTGGCCTTATTAATAAAAAATTATGATTAAAAAAGTATAAATAATTATTTTATTAAATATAATTTTTGAAAAGTTATTAAACATAATTATTGAATAAATGTATTATGAAAAGAAATAATTATTTGAAAAGCTGAATTAGGAAAAGAAATAAATCTTTTCATACTATTTAAAGAGTCATATTAGGGAAAGAAACAAATCTTTTTATTGAAAAACTTATACTATGGTTTATTATATAAACAAAGTTTTTACACTGTGAATTGTATAATTCTGATAAGTATGTTAAAGATTTTGTTGTATATTGGAGATTGAAAAAATACCTTAAGAAAAGTGACAATCCATGTCCTCAAAGTCATTCTTTTCCTTCTTCTTTTCTCAAATTTTCTAACAATCTTAAGGTATTCTTTTCAAACTTTTCTTAATTTTTTCGTGATGAAGATTGAGTTAGATTAAAGTGTGAAGATTCACTTCCAAAATTACTAAGTGATCAAACTCGATAGATTTGACATAACGACTTTCACTAGATGGAGGGATAAGATGGTATTCTTATTAATCACATTGAAAATTTGTTATGTTCTTCGGATAGATCAACTATCAAATCCAAAAGAAATCACATCAATAGAAGCAACATCTTTTGAAAATATCATTGTAACAACAATTGTTATCGCAACCACTATTGATGTTAACATGGAGAAATGGAAACATGACGAGTTTATATTTCGTGTATATGTTTTCAATTCTTTAACTAATCAATTGTATGATCTCTTCAAACATAAGACTTCAACAAAAGAAATCTACACTACACTTGAGGAAACACATAAAAAAAGGAAAAAAGGTACATATAAATTTCTTGTATTAAGATACTTCGAATTTACCATAATAGATATTAAACCAATTATGGATCAAGTACATGAGTTACGAATTCTAGCTTCAAAATTAAGTGAACTGCAAATCAAAATTCTTGACTCACTTCAAGTGGGAGCAGTTCTGTCTAAACTTTCATCTTCTTGGAATGGATATAGGAAGAAAATTTTGCACTTTCCAGAAAGTTTTACTATTGAAGAGTTTCAAACTCGTTTGCATATTAAGGTAGAAAATCATGCTAGAGATGCACTTATTCTTGGATTAAATATAAATCTCGTTAGTGAAAAAGCAAAGGGTTCTGGAAAATGAAAAAGAAATAAAGTCAAGAAATCCAAGAAATATAAAAGTGATAAAATGTGTTATTATTGTGGAAAGAAAGCACATTTTATCAAGGAGTTCAAGTTCAAAAATTTTGAAAATCTTGATAACAAGATTGTTGCATTTTGTTATGGAAACAAGGTAAACCTTGTTGAATGTGATGTTAAAGAGTTTTGTTGCGATGGTGATTGAAATGCATATTGGAATGGTGATTGAAATGCATATTGGAATGGTTATCGAAGTAAATATGGCTATCGCAACAAAATATTCAGAATGATGGTTAGATTTTGATGTTACTATTCATGTTTGCAATGACAAAAGGCAGTTCAAGAGTTATGAAGAACTCAAGAGATAAGAAGAAATTCTAATGAGATACTATAATCCTGCTAAGTTGCTTGGCAAAGGAACGGTTGAATTAAAATTTACCTTAGGGCAAAAATTAACTTATCTTAATGTATTTCATATTCTTGAAATTAGAAAAAATCTTGTATTTGCACATTTATTATGTAAAAATGGTTTTAAGATTTACATTTATTATGTTGAGCATTCTTCTGATTTATGGCATGTTAGGCTAGGTCATTTAAATTTTCAATGTTTAAAATTTATGTCAAAATATGGTTATATTTAATGTTAAAAAGATAGTTTTGAAAAATGTGAAATTTGTGTTGAGGCAAAAATGACTAAGAAACCTTTTCCAAAAATTGAAAGAAAATCAGAATTATTAGAACTTATACATTCTGATATTTGTGAACTAAATGGTTTACTAACAAGGGGAGGAAAAAGGTATTTTATAACATTCATTAATAATTATTCTCACTTCACTCATGTTTATTTAATGAAAACAAAAAATGAAGTATTTGACAAATTCAAAGAATTCAAAACTGTTGTTGAAAATAAAAAAGAAAAGAAGATTAAAATTCTTTGAAGTGATAGGGAAAGAGAATATTTTTCAGATTTGTTTTCTCTATTTTGCTGAGAGAATGAAATAATTCATCAAAGAACAGCTCCTTATGCACCATAACATAATGGATTAGTAGAAAGAAAAAATAGAACGTTAGTAGATATGGTAAATAGTATGTTGTTAAATGCAAAGGCTCTTTTTAATCTTTGAAAAGAAGCACTTTTGATAGCATGCCATATAAGTAATTAAGTTCCTTTAAAGAAATTACTTATGACACTATATGAATTATGGAATAATGGCAGAAAACCAAATTTGGATTATTTTAAAGTGCAGAGTGTATAGGTTATTAAAAAGTCACGGATATAAGACAAAATTAGGACCTAGGTGCATCAAAAGTATTTTTGTCGGTTATACACAAAATTCAAAAGCATATAGATTACTTGATTTAAATTCTAATGTTATAGTTGAATCTATACATGTTGATTTCTTTAAAAATAAATTTATTTATAATTCTATTAATTTTGAAAAAGAAAAGCAAATTAAATTGGCTCTAATAGTTGGTTAAAAAAGAAAAGAAAGTAACGAATCAATTGAGCCAAGAAGGAATCAAAGATTGAGAAAAGAGAAACATTTAGATTCTGATTATGGTTCTGTAGAATCAATTTGTTTTTCTAGTTGAAGGAGATAGAACCAAAATAATAAATAAAAGACTAATTCTACTAAGTGTAGATGAAGACTCCAAAACTTTCAGTGAAGCAATGTCTTTAAAAGATGCAGCTTTTTGGAAAGAAGCTGTAAATGATGAAATGGACTTAATAATATCTGATAATACATGGGTTTTAGTTGATTTATTTTTAAGTTCTAAACCAATTAGATGTAAATGGGTGTTCAAAAGAAAATATAATACCGATGGTTCTGTACAAACTTTTAAAGCAAGATTAGTTATTAAATGTTTCAAACAAAAGGAAGGCATAAACTATTTTGATACCTATGTTCCAGTAGTTAGAATAACATCTATTAGAACACTTATAGCGTTAGCTTCGATCTATAAGTTATATATATATATCAAATGGATGTTAAAATAGCTTTTTTAGATGGTGATTTAAATGAGGAAGTATATATGGAACAATTAGAAGGTTCTATACTTCTTGAAAATGAGAAAAAAAATGTGTAAATTGGTTAAATCACTTTATGAGCTAAAGCAAGCTTCTAAACAATGGCATGAGAAATTTGACTCATCCATATTATCTTATGGTTTTAAACATAATAGGACTGATAAGTGTGTTTACTCAAAATTTACCAAAGATTAAGGAGTAATAATATGTCCTTTTGTTGATGATATACTAATGTTTAGCAAAAACATGATCGGCATAAATGAAACAAAAAAATACTTAACCTCTGTATTTAAAATGAAAGATTTGAATGAGGTTGATACCATTTTGGACATTAAAGTTAAGAAATATAAAAATGGTTATGTTATTAATCAAAGTCACTATATTGAAAAATTGATCAATAAATTTAAACATTTTAATATAAAAAAATTTAGTACTTTATATAATTCAAATATGAAAATATATGAAAATAGTGATCAAGTAATTATACAATTTGAATATATTAATATTTTTAGAAGTATTATATATACTATACATTGCATTAGATCTGATATTACATTTGTAATTTACATGTTATCAAGAGATACAAGAAAACCTACGTGTTCTGATTATTACCCAAGGCATGTTTGCTTTTCAGACCCTGACTGTACCCACCAAACGACTTGTCAGCCTGACCTCGTTCTCTCTCTCTCTCTCTCCCTCCCTCCTTGCTCTATATCTTTTCTATTTCGTCCTTTTTCTCTCTCACACTCACAAAAAGTCCCAAAAAAACAAAAAATGAAAGTTCCATGAAGGGGTGAAAGAAACAAACAAATCTTCTCTAAGGTCTTGAAAGTGGGCTAAAGGGTGTCTGAAGGGAGATGATAAGGGGCCCTGTGATCCTGGATTCTACTTTATATTTGTGATTTTTGGGTTTCCGTGTCTCTTGTAGTAGATGCCAATTCATTGGACACCAACAAAAGTCAACCAGACAACAAGGGGCCATTGCCTGCTCATCCTTATCATGAAATTATTGAAGGCCATGTGCACATCTTTTGGAGCATGTATTGCATTGGATGCTTCTTGTTTGGTAGCTCCCAAGTCAATCTCAAGTCTAACCTACTACGTACTAATTTCTAATAAAGAAATTCAAAAAAATTTTAAAATACGATTTCCACAACATAAATTGTATGTGTATGCCGACACACATTATTGTTTGTAGCATATGAATCTAATGTATATATGTTTCTATCAATACAAGTAACTATATATATATATATATGTTTACTTATGTACTTTGAATTTTACTTATTCAGAGCTTTCTTGGGCATTAAACTAAATAATTATCTTCTATTTTATAAATTTCGTTATTTTTCATTCAAATTTGCAAGTGAAACTTTTAAATTGAAATAAAAAAATTTAAGTCTTTCGACATCTTTTTGAAAAAAAAATAATTCACGTATATACAAATATCATTCATATGCTTGGAATCCACAATTTTGTAATTAAATTTTACAAATATGGGTACTGCTACATATATAATTGGTGTGCTCGGACCACGCAAAGTGATAGAAATTCTGTTCTTTGTGGCACCTGCGTCCTCTCCCAATGTGCCAATGTCTCTCTCTCTCCCCCTCCGCCATTGTTTCTGCTACGACCATTTTAAATCAAATCAAATTTCTAAAATATAGAAAAGCATCTTCAAAAACAAACACTTGAAAATGCCAAGGAAACCTCAAAGCCTTTAATTGAATTTAATTTCAGCTCTCTGTAAATTGTCCAGTTTCAATTCAATTTCAAATTATAATGTCCAGGATTAAAAGGAAAAAAGATAAGTAAACCCCTTTCGTCAATCACTCAAGAAATAATGTCTAAGCCACAAAATCTTAATTTAACTCTCTAATCTACAAAAATCATTAGAAAAATATTTTATGCTTGTAAATTTATAAGTAAAAGAAGCCCCTCATTTACCCATGCGTCGACTCGTACAATGTTCACGTTTTTAATCTCTAAACCCATGAATAAGTTAAATTTTACAAAAGAACAGTCAAGTCAGATTTCCCTATAGTCAAACTTAAATTAAACTTCATGAGGGTGGGTCCTTTATCCAATCAAGGAGGCAATTAAATTAAAGCAACATAAAAAACAAAAATCTTTACCCTCGGTCAATCCAGTTAACCCATTTCCATCCAAGTCCATGGTTTTGTGTCAGATGCTTGTCATGCTCCAATGGGGTCCTCAAGTTTTGCTACGTGAAGGTTGGAGGAGCGAAATTGGTGTTGTGATGTTTTGGTGTCTCGAGCTGCGTATTTTTTTAGACGAGACACGTGTGTGGTCTTATTGAAATGACGTGCTTACCTTGCTTTTCATGCTTTCATTTCATGTCTGACTTGATTTTTAAATTTGGGTGAGGAGGTTTTTTTTTTGTTTGCTCCAAAGCCTGGCCCTACTGGAGGTGTTCTAGGTCAGTCGCTTCAAGACTAGAACTGTTCAAATGGAAATGGCATAAACCTACTTAGACATTTGTGAAAGCCAAACGTAGACTTCGAGCAGAAGCCTAAGAGAAGAAATAGTCCTTGACTTTTATTTTCTTTCTAAGAAATTTCAGCAAAATTAAAGAGATAAGTAATTTGAAAACATCTTGGCATACACCTAGATGTTTACATAATCTGACAACAAGAGGTCATTTAGGCAATCCTTGTACTTTTAAAGACAACTTTAATTAAAAAAATTAGAGAAAATTAGCCACCAAGTCCAATTGTTTTGTACTTTTTAACGTTAGGATAGATTTGTATTTTTCCTTTGAGAAAATTATGAGAAATGACTTTCGTAGTAAGGTGACTTCAAAAATATCGTCTCTATAATTTTAACTGTTTTTAGTCAATTTTTGATACAACTTGACAAGAATACCCTTTAATCCAATTAATCCAAATGAAGACGCGTCTCAGTTTCTTTCTTTCTACTCTCCTGCCATTCAGCTTAAAATTTTAAAATTAAATCTCGATTTAGATTTAGCTATCCCTTCGTCCAGCTTTCCAATGCCATCGAGGTCTATATTGACGGTCATCTTTCTCACGATCCCAAAGTGCAAAGATGACATCAAGGTTTTTGTTATGGGTTCTTACGTTTATTTAGGGTTATTCATAGAACGAAAAAATTGAGGGATAAATTATATGAGTTTGGAAACTTAAATCTGGCTGGGGGTAGCGAAATCAATCAGTTTTTAGGCGATACGTGAATGTTTCTTAGGCATTGAGTCACTGGATATTAGGGTGTGTGATTGAATATTAGGAATCGTAACTTGTTTATTTGGCATTAGGTGCTTGAATATTTGTTAAGCATTGCGTGAGTTCTTTATAGGCATTACATGACTGAATATATGTTGAGCGTTGCGTGAGAATTAATACGTGACTGAATATTACCTGACTGAATATTTGTTGAGCATTGCGTGAGTTTTTTATAGGTATTACGTGACTGAATATTTGTTAGCGTTGCGTGACAAGCGTTATGTGACTTAATATTACGTGACTGAATATCTGTTGAGCATTACGTGACCTATTTGTAGGCATTGCGTGACTTTAGCTACCTAATGCTGAAGGTGATTCTCTATTGATTATCTTCAATAACCTAATAAGCTCTAATGTAATTCTTGAAGTTTATGTATAATTTCAGACTTGTATAGTAGCAATAGTATTAGATTTTGGTTGGTCGACCATGATGCCTAAATTAAAAAAAAAAAAGAGAAAAGAGGTAACATTAAAATCCTTGTTGATTAGTGAAAAAGAGAGAAAACCTTTATGCTACTTTTTATTAAGAATTTCTTGAAAAATGATGTTTGGCTTGACTTTTACTTTTAAGAGGTAAATAAGATGAAAGGGCAAGCCGAATAGGTACTTAATAACCAATTCAGCCTCCTTTCATTGCATTGATATGGCTGTAGAAAATGAAGAGTCAGCTTTCATGTCTATAAATAAAGAGAACCATTAACCATTTGAATCAAATTCAATTATCTTAATCAATCTCAGATAATTGAAAAATGACCTCCAAAGATCCAAGAGTCGAAAAGGGGAAAGAGGTAGCCTCCAAAAAGGAGGAGGTGCCTTTGAGTGTGAGGGACTAGTTGCACATATTCTTGAGTGTGAGGGACCAGTTGCACATATTCCAACAGGAGATTCAAGTCCTCATTGACATCCTGATGCAAAGGACTTTTGACTTGGAGGCTGCCATCCTGAGCAACGAAAAGATGCTCGCTGAGATAGAGTTCAAAGTAAATGAACTTATGAAGAAATGAACTATGGTTTATTTTTTTTGTATCGTCTCCTTGTATATTCGGAGGGGTCTTTTTAATAAAATTTGAATAAAATTATAGCAATTTTTATTTTCATCGAGCACATATTTCGTTGAGTTATTTTCTTCATTTAAGTGATATTATGCTGAATAACTTCGTGAGTGGATGTTAAGCATTGTGTGACCTATTATTTGGTATTGGGAGAGTGGGTTATACGCGGTGCGTGAATTGTGCTATGCATATCTTTTGTTGAGACATTGCGTAAGTGGTTTGTATGTATATGGAATAGAGTACCTATGGTGACATGTTGTTATGTATTGCGTGACGTTGGGTCAGTACGTGATTGTTTAAGTTGGCATAACTTGAGTGGATATTAGGCATTGATTGACTTATTATTAGGTATTGTGAGACTGGTGGTGCGTGACTAGTGCAATTCACCTCTTGTTTAGAGGCTTATTATTCATTGGGTGACTTATTCTTAGGTGTTGCGAGCCTGGCGGTGCGTGACTGACTTGTGCAATTCATGTGTTGCTTTTGTTTAGTAGTTTTTTAGGTAGTGCGTGATTGGTTTTTATATATTGCATTACCTGTTGTAGTGAGAATGGTGGCGCGTGACTTGTGCAATTCATGTGTTGTTTTGAGGCTTTTGTTCAGTAGTTTTTTAGGCTTGTTGTGTGACTGGTTTTTTATATTACGTTACTTGTAGCGTGAGTGGTGGCACGTGACTTGTGTAATTCATGTGTAGTTTTTTAGGATTACATGACCGATTTTTATATATTGCGTGACCTGTTGTTATGTATTGTAAGAGTGGTTGCATGTTACTTGTGCAATTCATGTGTTGTTTAGAGGCTTTTGTTCAGTAGTTTTTTAGGATTGCGTTACTGATTTTTATATATTACGTGACCTATTGTTATATATTGCGAGAGCGGTGGCGCGTGACTTGTGCAATTCGCCTCTTATTTAGGGGCATTTGTTCATTAGTTATTAGGCATTGCATTAATGTGTATTAGACATTGCAACACTTAATTTTTGTTAAATTTCTGCGGCCGGCCAAATGTGACTTAGGCATTGCATAAGTGGTTTCTATGCATTGAGGGGCTATTTTTGATAAATTGACTGATCGTGAAACTTATTTTGTGTTAAATTTCAGCGATCTATCAAATGTGAAGCTTATGATTGTATACGGTGGTCATTGGGTTGATGACACTTACAAGGGTGGTGAGACACGAGTGAGGGGTGTTGGGAGTGATTTGTCATTTTCGGGATTAGTGAAGCTGGTTGAAGAGGTTGTTGGGGTCAACTCACATAATAATGAAATCGAGCAACATGCATTGCTCAACCATGCTGCAGGGGTTTTGAGCGCAGTTATCAGGGATGATGAAGATGTAACTAGTATTTTGTGAGATGAGAGGGCAGTTGTTGTGTTTGTGACAATTAAGGTAGGAAATGCAAACAATATTCCACATGAGCACGGTATCCAACATAGTAATCAACAAGAATAGAATGTTAATTATTCTAACATATCACACCATGCATTTCCTAACAAACAACCATGGCAATCACGTTTGATGTATCCTCATGAGTTTCAGCAGCCCAGCGTACACATGAAGTGTCTACAAATGCTGTCTGCACAATTTTGATCGGAATGTGCATCGAACGAAATACTAGGTACCTTGCAACAAACACAACTGTCGCTCGAAAATGCATTGGGTCTATTGTCATTAGCAAACAACACTGTGATGGTTGTGAGTGATGATGATGCATCTGATAAGATTGAAGATAATGTTGAAGAGGACGACACGGCGGATCGGAACCATGAGTTACATTATGATTGTGAAGATGATTACGTTGGCGGACATGAAGACCGTTTAAAGGACAACAGGGTTGAGCAGACCGACATTCCTGATTGCAATCATGCAGATAGCGGTAGAGGTCATACCACAACTGTTGTGTTAGAAGAGATTGAGTTGGACGACCATTGTAGAATCGTTGAATTAGAAGTTGTTGAGGGTGACCCTATTTATGAGAACGCCATCGCACTTGAGAACGGCATTCATTCGCCTAATGATGGTGATGAAGAGAGGATAAATATAGGGGTATCTCGTCAATGGATTATTCCTGGGCTAGATATGATATCCTTCCAAACAGTTAGGAGTGAGGAATCCAGATCAATGGACGACCACTTATTTTGAGAACAAGTGTTTCTATCGAAGGCTGAATTGAAACAAGCTTTGAGCATGTTGGCACTAAAAGTACATTTTGAGTTTAGAGTTAAAAAGTCATGTCACGCTTGTTTTGAGGTTAGTTGTAAGGACAAGGCATGAGTTTGCTTTGCGTGCAACGAAATTGCCTGAGGGAGAATATTAGCAAGTTCGGACGTTGCATAAGGTACACACGTGTACTGTCGATGGTTTGCAATGTGGGTACCAAACTGCGAGCGCGAGGGTAATTGGTGAGCTTCTCTCCAATAGGGTGCAAGGAAATTGTGTAACCTCATTGAGACCAAAGGAAATAATGGAAGAAATGAATTGCAGTGGGGATTGCAATGCCTATATGGTAAGGCCTGGTAAGCGAAGGAGTACGCGGAGAGTCTTGTGTTCGATCCATCGGAAGAGTCATTCCAACTCCTCCCCTCGTATTTCCATATGTTGGAATGTGAAAATCCCAATACTGTGACATGTGTCACTATTGATGGGGAACAACAATTCAAATATTGTTTCTGGGCATTCGGTTCATGTATTCGTGGGTTTAGTGCTGTAATGCGGCCTGTAGTCGCTATTGATTCCACACATCTAAAAGGCAAATTCAAGGGTTTTCTATTTGTGGCGGTATGCAGAGATGCGAATGAGCAGATATATCCATTTTCATTTAGCATTGGCCACGTTGAAGACAAAGAGTCTTGGTTGTGGTTTCTTAACCAATTGCGTCGTGCGATTGGTTGTTTTGAAAAAGCAATGTTCATTTCTGATCAGCATCTTGGCATTAAGAATGCAGTTGAGAAAGTGTACAAGGACGCTCATCACGGTCTATGCAATTGCCACTTAAGGAAAAACGTTAAAAACATGTTCAAGCGCGAAGATGTTGCAACGATTTTCACCATGGCCTCCAACTGCTATAGGGTCATCGATTTTGACGAACATATGAATCAGCTGAAATAGCTTTGCAAACCTGTTTATGACAGCCTTATGAGATTAGGCCTTGAGAGATGAGCACGTGCACAATCACCAGTAAGGCGATACAAGCTAATGACATCCAACACTACGGAGTGTATTAACTCCTACCTAAGGCATGCAAGAAAAATGCCAATAACGGTCTTGATCGAGTGCATCAGATGCATGTTTCAACGTTGGTTCCATAACCGGCACAATGAGGCATTGAATTTGACCACGCCTTTCAGCCCTTGGGCTACCGATCTGTTGAACAGTCGGTTCAATGAAGTATGTCACTTTTTCGTACAAGCAATCGATCGGGTGGAGTTTCAAGTTATAGGTAGGAGTAAGGATAGAGTCGTGAACCTCTCCACCAATGAGTGTTCGTGCAGTGAGTTCCAGTCATATCTACTCCCCTGCACGTATGCCATGGCAGCAATAAGGTATGAGCAATCATGTTTTGTTATATTGTGCATGGTGAATTGAATTTTTACATTGTTCTCCATCTGTGATTTCATTGCCTTGGCAGTAAGTGCAAACGTGCAACCATTGAATTCTGCTCGGACTATTACAAGACTCGATCTTGGGAGGAGAGATATGCGGTTTCCATTCACTCGGTTGGGCATCCTAGTGAGTAAGACATCCCTGATGACGTGCAATAAATTTACGTTTTGCCACCAAGTTGGCGAGGTCAAGCGGGAAGACCTAGAAGGAAAAAGATTCCATCAGTTGGGGAAGGCAACGAACGACGTAGATGTTCACAACGCAAGAGCTATGGTTATAATAGACAAAATTACTAGACTCTGTTTGCATCTCTACCGACAAACAGGGAAACATCATCTGCTCAGCCGACGGCTCGACGACATCGACCCAAGGCATGTGCAATTTGCAGACAACCCGGGCACAAATGAAACCACTGTCCAATACGGACTACAAACTTTGATAACGTTATTGGTGTCATACTTGAATATAGTGGCCCTTCAGACGTCAGTTGTTAAGGATTGTTTCGAAGTTGCCATTGATATTTGCATTGAATAATACTATTTCAACTTGAGTTTGACAGAGTTTGAATGAAAAGTAAGATACACAAGATGTCCATATGGAAGAGAAAGACCTTATGCTAGTTGTGGAGGTTTGAAAAAATGTACCAAAGCATGAGAATTGAAGTTACTTTGAGAAAGTATGGGTGTTTCAAGGGATGGCTTCCATGCAACATAGAAAACGTTTATTAAGGAAGAAGGATGGGAAGAAGAAGAAGAAGTTGCTGGAAGTGAGGATAAAGTGCTGGAAAAAATTAAATATTTTTTCTATTGTTGACTACAGTTCCCATTATTTACGAAAATGCCATTGCATAGTTGGATCATCAAATTCCAATTACAGTACTTAGCCTATTTGTTGGACCATCAAATTCATTGTACTCCTTAATAATTTGAATTTCATTGTAAGCCATTGAATAAAGCACAAAATATTTCATTTAATAATATTTGCGTGATTGATTAGGCATCCTGCTTCATATTTTTGCCCAGAAAATGATGTATAATAATAGTAATAGTTGTTCTTGAGATGATGCAACTTCCATCTATAAGTACAAAACATAATATAGAAATGGCATAATAACAAATATATAGTATACAAAGAACATTATCAAAAATTAAAGAAGAAACATAACTTATCTAATTAAGAAGAAATACAAATATGTCTCAATCAACATAAATTTGAGTTATTACAAATAAAGCATACAATTTGTTGAACCAAATAAAAAATTAAGTTTCATTTCTAGAAGCTATCCAATCATTCCACATTTCTTGTGCCAAGTTATTTTTCCAAGTAGTCCATGCATTTGATGTCTCAATGCATTGGATCGTATCTGCATTTTCCATCACTTCTGATTCCACATACTCTTTATCCATTTCATCCTCAAGTGGATCATGTGTCATTTCTCTCCTAATGTGATTGTGTAACAATGCACAAGCAGAGATAATTCTACATTTTGTTTTCACTGGATACCAAAACTTCTCTCTAAGTATTGCCCATCTCATCTTCAGGAATCTAAAACATCTCTTAATAACATTCCTAGCACCAGAGTGTTTGTAATTAAACAGTTCTTCTTTTGAATGAGGAGTGCGGTTTTGTCTCCATTCATTCAAATGATAACGCTGACCTCTATATAGAGTTAAAAATCCCTTTCCATTTGTATACCTAACATCACATAAGTAGAAAAAACCTATGATAAAAAAATTTATTTTTAATACATCACTCTGAACAATATCGTGCTAAAATAGTTAATAGTTTAATGTATATTTTCCTCATACCTTTTGGGACTTTCAATCCATTTCTTCTAGATATTGCATCTCGAAGAACCTTAGAGTTTGAAGCAGAACCCTCCCATCCAGGTAAGATATATATGAATTGCATATCCTGTGAACATACCCCTAACACATTTGTAGGAATTTCATTATCCCTTGTTCTGTATCTAGGCTTATCAATTTCTAAGACATTGATTTTAATGTAAGTTCCATCTAAAGCACCTAAACAATTCTATTGTTTCCAATAGAATAATGATAAAAATTATCCTTTAGTTGCATTTTTAATAGATTCTTATACTCAAGTCAGTTATGTTTAAGAAATTTTAGTTTACCTTAAACCATTTCCATCTGAAGTCAATTGAATTCTCGGGTGCAGGCTCTGGCTTCTTTAGAAGTATTGATTGCAATTTTAAAACAGAATTCAAAACTAAGCCAAAATGTCTACTCACTGTCTCACCATTTCTAAAAAATTCTTTCTTTATGATCCTATTCTTTGCATGATGAGAAATGATGTACAAAAAGATAGCCACCATTTCCTCAAGATTCATGTTTTTTGTTGGTGTAAGCCTACCAATGCATTGAAGCATATTACATACTTTATAAAATGCAGCTCTGTCCATTCTAATATTTTCAATGCATGTTAAATCAGAATCAAACACCATTTTCCTAAAATTCAATTGCCTAATAATATGTCTCATATACATACTAGTTTTAGATCTTTTACGTCTTCTAGTATACATTAAAATATGATAACATCCTTGAACCAAAGTATTAGCTAAAAGTATCATATTGAATAGCTCAATGGCTAATACAATAGCAGAGACGATCATTGCAGTTTGCTCTTGAGAAAACCCTTCCATTGTGTGAACTAACAATATCAAAAAATAATTAAAATAATGAAATATAAACATTATATAAAAACAACATCTAGTAAGCACAAAGTTAACTTTTCATGTCCACCTTACAAATATTCAATTTAAAAACAGCATATAAAAGGATCCATTTTTTATATGCAGGGAATATGTTAGAAAAATTTAATGTAAGTTCAATTGATACAAGAAGAAGATAAAAAAAGAAGAAAGAAAAAGAAGAATGAGAGATTTTAACCCACAATTTCAAATGATGAAGAAGCAGAGCTAGAAAAAGGAGGAGCAACTTTAGCAAAATAGAGAAGAAGCAGTAGACCCTCAACCCCAAAAACGATGCTTTGCTTCGAAATGTGAGTAGTTTTTTTAAAAGATGACGGGTAAAAATGTCCTTAAAGGCATTGTAGAGTGAAATGTAATGTGATTGCATTGGTTTTGGATTGCAATCACATTACATCCATTAGCTGCAATGTGATTGCATTGCAGTCTTACATTGTGGTGGTTTGTTACAAAACAAACACTGCAATGTAATTTAATTAGGCACATTGTAGGGAATGTGACTTTACATCCTTTATACCAAACGCACCCTTAATGTCGATCGTTGTAATAAAAAAACATAAAGTGCATAAGATAGCTTCCAACCGTTTCTTTCATATTCCAGTCTTCTCAATATCTATCGATAGTTGCCGTTTCATCTTCTAACTGTTCCAAACTTAGTTTAAAGGTGAAGGGAAGTTGAACCACTAAAGCTGAACCGTCTTACACTGTCTTAAGCAATGGCTGTATCTTCGAGCAGATCCAATGTCCATGACAATGGCGACCAAAGTATGGGTGATGATGAATACTCCAACCTACGATCAAGGAAGAAATGGAAACTAGATTTTCAACTACCTATCGCATCAATTGGTTTTTCAATTCAACCAGGTAATGATCTGTGCTCTCCTTTATGGTTTAGGGACATATCACATGGTGGTAGGTATTGGATAATAGAGAATGCCATAATATCATGCGGGAAAGTGGTAGATTAGGAAAGCTTACTAGAAAACATATACCTTGAGGGTGACCTATCTTCTTTTTTTGACATGGGTAAACTTAAGGGTCTAAGTACCTTTCCATTTTTTTGATTATAGCCTGACATTTGTTAGGGAATTTTACTCCAGCATTCACCGGAGTGAAAATGAATTTAAAAATCCTAGAGATTTTGACCCATTTGTTTTGAATGTGTTTTTGGGAGGAATAGAGTTTACAATGACTCTCTTCGATATTGGGAAGCTCCTAAAAATGGAGTATAAACACGGACAATACACACTTCCACCATCATATGACTCGTCCCGCATGTGAGCCCAAGTGACAGGTAGAAAAGAACCATACACCACAGAGTCATGTTTTGCTCGTCATTTGAATTCTGACCCAGATAGGCTGGTACATAATTTTCTGGTGTCCACATTACAAGGAAGGATCAGTCATTTAAGACATGTTAGCGTTGAGGATCTTTGGATGATGGAAACAATTGGAAGCGAGTTTGGCGTAAATATTGTAGAATATATGATCACGAGAATGAGAGAAGTTGCCATGCAGGAAGAGACGACCCTTCCATACGGGAACATCATATTGACTCTAGTTAAGAAGAAAGGGATATGGAGCAATAGGTATCTAGTTGATTGGACCAGTCGCAAGCCTCACAATCTCTCGTTTCGATGGCTCATGAAAATGGGATATGACTTGAGTCTTGATGAGCCATCGAACTTTGTCGAAGGTAGCTCAGTTCATCCTGCCCATGATACTCCATCCAGACAATTGTATAGAGTTCCTGTTTCCAATGATGTAATGTATAATATGCTTATGAGGATTGATGAGAAACTCAGTAATCAAACTGCTACAATGCAGGCATTGAAATTGAGGATGCAGAATGTTGAGAATCTTCTAATGCAAAGAACAGATACAACTATTCGGGCAGCAAAAGTGCGGTAGAATTGACTGTTCTCAGATGAGTTTCTCCGACATTAACCTCAGAGAAAAAGGAAGTTAGTTGTCATTGGTTCTGGCTGAGTTAACCATTCCAGATGAGCATTCATATTTGAGAGTTGTGGGTTAACTAGATTATGGATACTGTAGTTTGTATTTCATAATTCACTTGTGGTATTTAGTTTTCTTTAACTCAATATTTTGTTATGATGGTGCTTAGGGTTGAGTTAAGGTTTGATACTGTCCATGGTAATTAGCTTACCCTTATTCGAAGAACATGACACAGAATAGGTGAGTCACACGATGCAATATCATCTAGTCACGCGATCCCATATCATCTAGTCAAGCGATTCAATAAGAATTCGTAACACCACTCCATACATACAACTCACGTGACTCCATATAAATTGGTAACGTAATTCCATAATATTCAGTCACGAGAGTCAATATCAACTAGTCACGTGATTCTACAAAAAAGTCATGTCACATGATTTCATATTAACTAGTAACGCCACTCCATATTTATTACTAACGAGAGTAAATATCAAATAATCACGCGATTCTAAATCTTAATGGTTCATGCGATCCATATCATCTAGTCACATGATTCAATAAGAATTCGTAACGCCACTCCATACATATTACTCACACGAATCTATATAAACTGGTAATGGAATTCCATAATATTCGGTCACGCAAGTCAATATCAACTAGTCACGCAATTCTACAAAAAACTCATGTCACGCTCTTTCATATTAACTAGTAACGCCACTCCATATTTACTACTAACGGGAGTAAATATCAAATACTCACATGATTTAAATCTTAATTGTTCACACGATCCATATTTACTACTCACACAATTCCAAGTGGATTTGTGACGCGATTCCATATTAATAATGACCTGGTTCAAAATTTAGTACTCGCGTGACTCCATAACAAATACTCCCGATAATCAATTTCATCTGGTGAAGCGATTCCATCCACACCATTCACGCCATTCAATAGCAACTGCTTACAACTTTATGTCATGCAATGCAATTCAACATGTCATATAGGCTATAAAGTAAAGAAGCAAATGGGGGTTGGCATATGCAAACGAATGAATGCTGTCATGTAAATTGTGTAAAATACTAACAGACCTTACGATATGAATAAGAAAGAAACAATGTTGTTCTTATTGAACCCGTATGCGTATCACATGAATGAATACAAAGAATAATATGTAAATGATACAACAAAGAATAATATGGAGATGATACAGAATAATGTTAGTGTTAATTATGGAATGAAAAAGAATAAACAAATTCAAAAATTTAACAACTTGAGCTAGTGGCAAAAATCTCAAGGGCAAAATTTGTTTTAATGCCCTCTATGGCGTTTGCCTTCATCGTCTGATCCTCCAAGCCGATCAACCATTGCAACGAGGCTATAACCCAATCCTCGCAATTGTGAGAATCTTGCTGTATCGAGGTCTTCTCATTTAACCTATATTTCATCCGCGTCAAACCTTGCTTTTGACGAAGCGAGCTGACAAAGTACCTTGCCTGGTGGCATATAATGGGAAACAATGATGTTAGTGGACTCATCTGCTTATCACACAAGCCAAAATTCACTGCTTCTTTCTAGCCGTACGATAAGCCCACTAACATCATAGTCCATTTCAGTAAGTTAACGTGCACTACCACCCAATGGTTGTTGAAAAAGCACGGTACAAGAATTGCATCAACCTCATGCCATGGCAAACCCCATGGAGGTCTCCCACCTCTTGCATACTAAGTAGCTCGTTTGGCATAACTGCCTCACTTGGCTTGAATGTCTTATCGGTGGGGGAAGGTTGCATTTCTTCGCTCAGATGGATCAAAATAAGCTGTCAATTACGTTATGCACAATAGTTAGATGTAATTAAGTAACCTTAAATCCCATATATTTGAATAATTACAACTCAATAAAATATAATATACTTACATAGAATGTGGTGTCAACGATCAATATTCTCTGCTTGTAGTGTTGTGGATGGTGCTCGCGTGCCCACTTACACAACACACTGATGCATGCATCAATCTGTTGGGTGTTCATCAACTCTGTCGGCATCTCTAATCGTAAAAAAAAATCAAGGCCCTCATACCCTTTGATGCCTAGAATGTTAACCCTGTAAATTTAAAATAGAGTTATATTAAAATTATAATATTGCGGACTGTTTAATAAATATCCTAGAACCGTTAACCCTAATATGGTCTACTATTTTTATTTTACCTAGCTTGGTCATTTTTCAGGAAGGACTCATATCTGTCCTTCAAATCGTCCTTCGCTTTGCTCTAAACTAATAGTGGGTTAACGTACGAGCTTCGAATGTATTTACTGGCCAAGATCACACGTGTATCTTTGAGCTCAGGTCGAGGTGGACGCTCAGCAAAAGGTCTGATCTCACCATGCGGGGGGGCCTCTGCTGGAGTTGGGACAAGAGCAGGACGCGAGGAAGTTGTAGTTCCATTACTCGCAGGATGAGGTACCTCTTCAACCTCAGATCGAGGAGGTGGAGCCTCGGGAGAAAGTGTGGGCTGAAAATGCTGGGTTGCCTCTATCGAAGATGGGATAGCCGTAGGATGATGTTCAATCGGGCTACTGGGAGGTGAGCTTTGACCTTAAACGATCAATGAAATCAAACACATTAGAACAGTGTATCCATCATACATGTTATAACTCACGCGATGAATAACGTAAAACCTCATACCTCAAAATGGTCAATCAGCAGATCGACAATCCGATCCTCCAGCCCTTGCAGTGAGTGTTTGATATGCTTTTACAGTGATTGCGTCTACATCGGCATCGCCCGCTGGATCTCCAACTACATTGACTGCTAGATCTCCAACTTCATTGACTGCATCTGCATATTCGTCTGCAAGGACTGGAGGTCTTTCTTCCACTGTGTCTGCATCTTTTACAACTCTCTCTTAATGCTTGTAGTCATTTATGGATGGAGCGCCCGATTGCATGGCTCAGCATGAGGAGTAACATCGGAGCAGGATGAGTGGCAGTAGCAGAAGTAGGAGGAGCAGTAGCAGGAGGAGATGCACCATGAAGAGCTACAGCAGGAGAATGAGGTGCCTCAGCAGCACCTCGCTTGGAATGGACCTTCTCGTCCGTGGTGCGTCTCAACTTAACGGCTCGTCGTACTGGACTTTTCCTTTTTCGACCCATTATTTTCCTCTTTTGTTGGGGACCGAATTTTTGCGGACCCTCCAACTTCCATAATGGAATGTATTGCTACCCCTCGGAGATATTGACCTCAATGTTCGCCCATTATGCGGTCAACATCTCTTACGCCGTTGGCTCCAACGTCCTCACTGCCCACAACTGCACCAAAACATACATTACCATTAGGTATAACTTCAGCTACCCTATGATAATCAAAATAAAAATTAATAAAATAAAAAAATATGGTTTCTTTACTCACCTTGCATTCTCTCTCCAAACTTGCAATATTGGAGTGGAAACGTAAAGGCCTCTCGTCACATTGCCATTTAAGCATTCTTGGCCAAACTTGTCAGGATTACTGCTGCCTACCGAACAAGCTTCTGATTTCAGGTATTGCTTCCAACGCCCAAAACTGCACATCAATTGTGTAACATTTTTACTCACCTCATAAATTCTTATACGAAAAGAATAATGATAATGATAAACATTAGGCTATGATAGACTACCTGAAAAGCCCATATGAATCCGTAGAGGTGGTAGCGCTTCTTCTCTGCTTCACCCGCAGCAGGAGGTTTGAAACCCCTCAGTAGGTAATCCATGGTCAGACTCCATACATATGTGCCCCATGGGAATGCATTCCACTCGTCGATGTTCTCAACCAGCAACAACAACCATGGAACCATAGATCATCTGTAGTTTTGACCGAAAAAAACATTGGTCGCGATCAAGATGAAGGCCATCTTGCTCGCGTCTCCCTCCTGCTAAAACTGCCCTCCCTTCAACGTATCTAAAACCTGTTGGATCTTCACCTCCTTCCCCAGTCCCCAATATCTTAAGTGAATTCCTCCAGGAAGGGCCTTGTACCGATTGACAATGAGGGCTGATAGGGGACCAAACTTCAGTCTTGTCATTAGACAGAACTCCCTTTTAGAAAAGCTGGCCGTCATTTTCCCTATTACGAACCATAACTCTACCTCCGTGGAGTCAGGTTCATTGATTCTGCGCAGCATTAGATTGTGCACTAGATTGGCGCAGAATAAACCCTTGTTTGCTTCAACATCCATCATGTGCCCAAAGCATGTTCTCTTAAAGTTTTCCAGCTCGTTCACTTGACACAGTATCTCACGTATCACGTGCAGATGCGACCACTTACAGTGGATTTTAATGAAAGCATTTAACCCCCACTGGTGCCTCGGCACACAAAGCAAGGACTCCATGTTTTCCTGCTCTGTTCCTATGCTGGCCATCTGCAACATAAAATAGATAACATTCCCATTTTAGTCATGTTAATACCATAATTGTAGATTAACAAAAAAACTAGAGGAATTTCTGAGAAATGACCCTTTTCATAAGCTCACTCAAAAAATAACCATAACAATATTTTTAACTGTTTTTAGACATCCCTGAAACAGAATAATTAATCCAAGTGTGGAGCATGGATTATTAAGTAAATCAACATATACACATTAAAGCATTACAGTTGACCCAAAATAATACAGAATGAATCCATGCAGATAAATTTTATGTGGTTATGACACTCGTGCAATTTCCTACAACAATAGTCACTCAATGCCTAATCAATTAGTCACACAATTACTAACATTAAATCACACAATGATTTATAAACAAGTCACGTAATTATAAGAACAACTAATCGAATCACACACACACTAACTGACGCCATGCCAAAACAATATTTACGCAATAACATAGAAACCAGTCACGCAATGACCTATCAATCAGTCATGCTAAGTTGAACCCTTTTTCAATCACGCAACCGCAACGTGACCCCATGCCAAAATCCACTCAAGCAAAAGGTGCCAACCACATAAGCACGCCCTCACTCACGCAACATCTAAACCCTCAACCGAATTCCTAACACATACATATCAACCAGTCACGCATGGTCGGTCACCTTTCCACCCCTAAACACCAACAATACCACCTTCATGTTTATATTTAAAATTTCAAACAACATAAATATGAATATGAATGTGCAACATGTATAGGTTTATGCTCAAAAACTTTAACCCTAAACATAAACAATAACCATTCTGTCAAAAACCTCTACATGGTTCAAAATAAAATAAAAAAATTCATAAAAAAATATTATACCTTTCTTAGCGTAATGTCAACTTCCTCACACTGCTCAATATGTGAACTACCTTTGTGCGAATAATAACCACTCCAAAAGGCTCCTACCACTGCCAAAATGATTGAAAGTTGAACTGTCGAGGAATGCTTTTGCAGACTTGCTTCTGTGGATATGTACGGTCTCTCGATGAAAACTGAACAGTTGTGGTTCACATAAAGGACATACTTGACCCATTAATAGGTTTCAAGTTGTTCGAGTTGAGGCGCGGAGCCTAGCGAATGAGTCGGTTTCATTAAGGATAATTTTGTCATTTTTTTTTTCTAGCTAAAAATAATTAAAATTATAAAAAAGATCATTCTAAAAAACGTCTTATACCTTAGGTCCATTTATGAAAAGCTGTATTTTCCTTTTATTACATATTAAAAAGGAAGCTACCGGGAATCCGATAAAAGGCAACTCAGGTTTCACTCTTTCCATGCACTTTGCCTTTCCTTTTGCTTTTAAGACAAACCAACTGTCTTTAAAACCAAAAACACTAGATCTGCAACCTGGAGAAGGTCTCTTCTTTGGTCCGTTACCTCATTAAAGCAATTTGCCTTGCAAAGAGAAGTGAAAGGACCAATGAAGCGTAGGAGCTCGACTAGCAAGAAGAACGAGGAAGACGAGGACCGGGGAAGACGTATTTCAACCCGTCAAGATCAAGACAACTCTCACCATGAGGAACTGGAATTCCAGCTCCATCCGGATGTAAACATTTTCTTTTTGGATGGATATTTATTTATGATCATGATATAAAATAAAATTTCTTTTACAGTTTGGTTAAGATTATATTAAACTGTGTTCTTATATATATATATATATATGTATGTATGTATGTATAGTTTTTACCTATTTAGAGAAGTATCCTATTATTAGTTTTAAAAGTTAATTCCCCGTCGTTTTTTTCGTTTGAGAATTGAGAAACTAAAGACATCGTTATTCACAGGCAACTGCAAAAGATTTCCTGCCAAGGTCCAGCAGATCCCGACGACTGCGGCTTATGGCATACACGCAAACAAATCCCCAGCTTGATTCTGCGGAGGAAGATTTAACTGAAGAGGAGGTGAATCCTCATGTCAAAATTGAGGGTGAAATCATCCCTTCATCATCTGAAGCTTCACTTGAGATTGGGAAAGAACAAGTCAATCATTATGGAGATAGATCTTGTAATACCTCTTCTCCCTGCATCTTTAGAACTCCTTTTCCTGGATTAGCATTCCAAGAGCCTCAATTGGCTTCTATAGGGCCTTACCATAGGGGTAAAAACCTTCCACTTGACAAATGCAAGTATTCACTTCTTGAGAAATTTCTGTCTCGGACAAGAAACCTAGGCAAAGATTTATGCTTCTATGTCCGACGGATGATGAAACTGGAACGACGTACAAGAAGATGTTACTCAGAGGATTTGTCAATGCCCAGCGCCGAATTCGTTGAAATGATGTTAGTTGATGCTTGCTTCATAATTGAGGTCCTACGCCGTTTTGGCAGAAGGAGTGAAGAATTTGTAGATGGGGATTTAAGTTTCCTCATTGAACCATGGCAGACCCCCATTTTGGTTCGAGACCTGCTCTTGCTAGAGAACCAAATTCCTTTCTTTATTCTTGAAGAGTTGTCTGCTTTATCAAAGAGTGAAGAAGGGACCATAACAGTTTCTGTTTCTGTAATCACTATGGCCTACAAAATTTTTGATCTAGCCTTCCCTCGATCCTTGGATTTCGCCTGCAAATTCAACCATTTGGAAGAACCCAAACATTTACTTGACTTGTTTCTCCAGACCATCCGCCCATCAAAACCATCGACGACTTCACTCCCCTTGTTTCTCAAGGATATCATTTCAGTTTGTTACTTACTTCTCCATTACATCAGAAGTAGGTACCAAATGCGCATCACAAAAGTAGCAGACAGTCAAATTCTAGAAACCTCTACCACCAGCTCAAAGCAAAAGGAATATCAACTGTCTAAGCATTCGAAACCATCAACCTCAAAGACAGCCAAACTTGAACAGGTTCATCTCTCAAAAAGTGCACGGGAACTCCTAGAGTCAGGTATAGAGTTCAGGCCACGAAGAGCCGATAGGTTCACGGATATCCAATTCAAGGACGGAGTGCTTGAAATCCCACCTGTAACCGTCAATGATCTCTTCATCGTCATCCTTGTTAACGGCGTGGCCTTGGAGCATTGTTCTACTGGACGCTCCAAAGATTTGACCGCTTATGCCTCTTTCATGAGCAGTTTGATTAAATGTCCGACTGATGTAGAGTGCCTATGTTCAGATGGAATTATCTCTAGATTTTCCAACGACGACGTACAGGTGGCGTCTTCTTTCAATTCTCTTCAACCTAATATTTCTGATTCTGATATTGACAATATTCAAGATTCCTACCTCTACAAGACAATAATGGAAACAAACCGCTATCGTGAGGGGGATGGAATTACTTGGCTGCGCCATTGTTTGAGAGATCCCAGGATTGTTTTATTCTGTATCACCAGCCTTTGCTTTGCTTCCTACTGGTTAAGTTTGGCTTCTTTGACATTCCCTCTGGTACCGGCTCGGTTGTTTGTGGTAATAAATTTCGTAGTTATAACTTTGGTTGGGTGTGGAATATTTCAAGACAAAAATATAAAAAATAATTCTTATGTAATTGATTTATAGAATATAATTACTATTTTGATATTGTTCTAATGTTTGTTGTATTTTTGTTATAATAAATCTATATATGATTTAGTTTGTTTGAGACATGCATGACTTTTTTTTTTTTTTTTTATTGTAAGAGGATTATGAATCAGCCAGTTGGTTCTCCTTAATATTAGAATAACCAATCAAATTATTAGTTGCTCTGCTTACCCTCATCATCAGAGCTTGCAGGTAAATCTAACTTGATTTAAATGAAAGTTCAATAGCATGCCCTTAAATTGGTCTGCTGCCTGCAAGCTCAATTGATGACAGTGCAGCGTTCACCGAAAAATTGTTAATGGGGTGGTTATTTTAACAAGTTACGCAAAATAAATACTACTAATTAATTGCTTCTATAAGTTGATCTAGTTGTACTCTTAATGAATTCTGCAATCTTGATAGAGGTCTTTGGACCTCTTCAACATCTAGTTACAGCAAATGTCAAGAGGTGAAGCGTTCACTGCATGCAGATTTGAGTATATTCAAACCTGCTAAATATGAGGTTCCTATCCATTTTATTTTTCCAAAATAGAAAGAAAGCTATACTACTATTTGCATTTTGTGCACGTAAATGGCGATGGAGTAGGGCAATGCTACTAAAAACTTACCATATTGAGAAGGTTTCTTGATAGGCTACAAAATTTTGTAGTTATAATTTTGGCTCTACCTAGAATATTTATTATAAAAGAAATAATGTATTAGTTATTTTTATGAGAATAAAATAAGATAAAAATATAACAAAATAATCATTATGTAATTTGATTTATAGAATATAATTACTATTTTGATATTTATTCTAATATTTGTTATAATAAATTTGTATATGATTTATTATTTTATTATATCTCCAGCCCTAAACCCCACCACGTCTTAAGTATTAAACCACAACTAGCAAATTCGGACATAAAACGGGACCATTGAACAATAAGTCAGCGAACTGCTTCTGTCAGAACAGCAAGTTGCGCCTGCCCGCTTCCCATTTAAATGCCGTCGAATCGTGTCCGAATCACATATCTCGTACCATTAATTGCACATCCACCACGTCTTAATCCTATCGTTTGCTATCGGATTAAATATTTTTGGAAACCGTAGCCATCCAAATAATTTAATCTCCAGCACCATATCTTCTTTTCATTTCATATTAAACAATCCCACTCCTTCCCAAAATAAAGAGTTTCTGAGACATCATGAATGCAACGCGTCATCCCCACCAAAATAATATGATAAGCTAATTTAAATTACAAGTCCAGCACTCCATCTCTTACCCAATTACTTCAATTGCCACCAATTCCATTCAAACTCAATCTCATCTAATGGAAACCAAGTATGATGCAACTTCATCATGTGTGAACGTCTCATTCTCACGGACTTGTATAGAATAAAAAATTCTCTCGACCTTAACTACTATCCACCATAAAACTCAACAAGGTCCACCTCTCTTGAAACACCCTTTTTGGCCAACTCATCTGCATCACAGTTAGCCTCCCTCAAGGTGTGTGTCACTGTCCAAGAATTAATGTTTTTTTTTTTTTGAAACCACTCAATTTGCAGCACGCATTGAGTAAATTTCAAGGGTGCCTTATTGGCCTTACTGTCCATGACACTGGCATTTCGATAATCACTCTCAACCCATAATTTGAATTGAAAATTTTTTAAATATTTGAAAACTAATGGTAAGGCTTCTCGAATGGCAAGCATCTCCGCATGGTTGGCATCACAAACACCCACTTGTTTAGAAAACTTCGTGATTAATTCACCACGACCATCCCATAAAACTCCTCCAATTCCTACCTTGCCCTGGTTACCAGCTGAGGCTCCATCAACATTAAATTTAACCCAATCTATTTGAGATGCCACCCAATTATCTTCTTTGCTGAATTTGTCTGATTTCTGTGCTAAACAGATTGATGCTGGGTTTCTAAAGACAAAAGACATTATCAACATATATTTTCAACTCTAGCCATTTAGCTTTACCCCAAACAGCTATTCGAGGTTTAATCAAGCCATAAACCTGCCTTATATCCCAAACTTTTCTATTAAAAACAATATTGTTTCAGAATAACCAAATGGATCAGGTTATAGCATAAAACGCCATCAACCATATTTTCTTTTTATCACCATAAATCCCAATTTCTCCCCAACCTAAAAAAAAATTTTTGGACAGCAATGTGATATCCAACTAAATCCCCAATCAGAGAACCACAAACACCACAACATCCAAGATTCATGACATGAAAAGAATATATGAGATACAGTTTCAAAGCAAATATCACATAGCAGACATGTAGCTTGATCGTCACTAATTAAATGCCTTTTCAACAACATTTTAACTGCAATTTTTTCTCACATCAGTTGTCACACAAATATCTCAACCCTATACGGAGCATAACCAAACTAAATACGTTTACAAAGTTCATCACATTCAGAGTAGGAATTGCAAGCAATATTACAAAAGGACTTAGAAGAGAACATACCACTAGTTGTAGCCTTCCATATTATTCCATTGTGGAAACCCTCACCCAAGGTATATTCTCTCAGATAGCTCCATCTTCATGTCCATTACTTAAATTCTCATTTTCAATTGCCAACCATCATCTGTCCTATCACAACCTAACCTGGGGGCCATGATTAGCGATGAGCCTAGTAGGTAAGCCAATTAGACCCGAGCAAACCTCAAAGTTCAAAATCGTATTACACATATGCCAAGGGATTTATAGTCAAATATTTATAACAAATTCAAACATAAATACATTATCCCTGGCGTACAATCCATGTAAATATTCAAAAGGCCATACATTGACCATTAAAATTGGGTTCATACATAACAACCCTTACATATAGGTTCAAATGGCACGTTGTGCCTACATACATTGCAGCCAACCATAAGTGGAAGCTTGTGACGAACTCAGTGGAGTTACCAAAATGAAGGACCTATTGGATGCCAAAATAGGTTTGTCTATAGATGACTTTTACCACGCTCCTTCATGGTTTATTTATCTACACATGGTAAACAAATGAGTGAGTACTATAATACTCAGTGCGTGGTGCAGATAAACCAAATTGGTTATATATATATAGAGCACATACACAAATCATATGCACTATCTGTGCACTTAGATGTTCTAGCAAACCTCTCCAAATACAGGGCATATCATTATCCCTACGTCTCCAATATGAGGGTATGTCATCATTTTCAACGCCTCCTCAGATCATCACATATGTTACTAAGCTTACGCTTGAAGCTGATCTATGTTATTCAAATAATTTTCCACGACACACTCTAATTGCCAGAATATCACATCAAGATCGTATCATATTCATCTTAGCCTGTCACGGCTATCTCTCATCATATACAAATCAAATCAATGAGTGGTCCTCCCCTGGACATAGTCAAATCATGTTCGATGGCCAACCGACGGAGAATCAAATCACGCACAGGGCAAAGCCACTCGATTACTCCAGTTTTCGGATTGGTGTGAGTACGAGATATTGTATGCTTATTTATAAATGCTATAGTGTGCATGTTTGGTATGATGAATGCCATAAGATTATGTATATGATGTAAATTCCATATACCATATGAGATAATTAAGTATGCATGATGTATACTATAAGATTATGTATATGATGTAAATTCCATATACCATATGAGGTGATTAAGTATGCATGATAAATGCCATTAGATAATGTATATGATGTACATTCCATATACTAGATGAGATGATTGAGAAAGCATGATGAATGCCATGAGATTATGTATATGATGTATTTTCCATATACCTTTTGAGATGAGTAAGTTGGTATGTGAAGGACATTCTACATACCTAATGTTACAAGTATGAGAACTTTAAAAGTGCGATTGATTCCCTTCTTATAGGGTGCAAGTGACAACTTCACTCTTATGATGCATCATAAACGTCCAAGGTGCAATGGGATTGTACATTGTTAGTCCAAGGTTGATAAGGGACATACCATCACAAAGTATGAGTTTAATGTTAATGGAATGATCATAATTATTATGTTTATGGCATGTTGCATACTAATGTTGTTTAAGCATTGTTCATGAGCTGTACTTTATGATGACATGAAAATGTGCTTAGTGAAAAAGATTGAGCCTTAAAGAAAGTCCCAAGAGGTAGGGGAAACTTAAAGAACGGTAAAAATGGAAAAGTTTGCCAGAAATTTAAGTTTTGGGCTGAAAGTATCCATACATATGGGTGACGTATCAATACATTTTAAACAGAATGCCTTAGGAGGCTTTTTGTGTGAAATGCATCAATACATATTACTAATGTATCGATAAATGAATGAAAATATTAATACATTCAAGAATGTATGGTAGTTTTGGTGCAAAATAGGTTGTTTGATTGAACTTGATGAGAATTTCAAAGGTAAAGGATTCCCAAAGGTTTATATTGACATGTTTTCATATGAATACTATTCAAATGTGTTCAAATAACATGTTTATGAATTTTATGAGTAAATTGTTTACGAAAGACATGAGAGTACAAGTGCATGTTTACGAAATGCTTTTATCCCCTAGCTTATCCCCTTCTCATATCCACTCATAGAGTCTTTGTGGCTCAGTTGTTATTTTCTCTATTTAAGTTGAGAAGTTTTTAATTGTTTAATAAGTTTTATGAATGTATGTATTATGATTACGTACATTATTAGATGCTATATGATGCATTCGCATGTAATGATGAATGTTTGATGATGTGATGATAAGAGGCTTGCTTGGCTTAATGGGTTATGCTCATCTAGGTCTAAGCATCGATCACGATCCCTTTAAGAAATAGGATGTGACAAAGTTGGTATTAGAGCTCTAAGTTCATAGAGTTCTAGGAATTTCTTTGGTTTTCAGCAGAATGTTTGGAGTCATATGTAAGAATTCTTATTTTTGTTTGGTGTACCTGGGCACAAATTGAGAACGAGAGACCCGTATATAATTCCTTGTCTGTTTACCCTTTTTATATTTAAGAAATATGTCTAGCATTGTTGTAAGTCCATGGTGTTGAGTTTTACGGTATAAGTTGCTATTGTCTAGGTGAAATATGCCGCTTAGGACATGAGCTAGAGCTAGAGGCACGGCAGAGCGCAAGGCTCCTGCAAAGACTGCTGATTGACCATGTATGCCCATCGCTAAGGGTCGTGGCAGACGCAGTGAAGTAGCCAGCTCGAGGAGGATAGATACCATTGCTAGTTCACAGATAGAGGGACAAGGTCCCAAGGTAGTAGTTGAAGGACAAGGTCCTGAGGTTATTGGACCTTGGCTATGGTAGTTACCTTAGAGGATTTAGTCGTCGGTTTACAAAGAGTTAACCAGACTATGGAGCTACTAGCTTAGGAGATATTAGACCAGAGGAAATGGGGTGAGGAACACCTTACTATTCAGGCTTCCCATTTCACAGAGTCAAGATGACCCCCGGCAGTTTGGGATTACTATAGTCGTATCTTGGGTTTCACTAACAGAGTTCATGAGATTAAGACTTTTACGGTTTTTGGGATCTGATGCGACCAAAGATGCTCAAGAGTTCTTAGACGAGATGAAGGTGATCTGTAATGCACTAAGTTGTATTATTAGCATAAGATTAGTGGAGTTTGCCGTTTTCAAGCTTGGTAAGGTAGCCCGATGGTGGTATGAGATGTTACTCAGTGATAGAGCCATAGATGTTGCTCTGATGACTTCAGATGAGTTCAGCATAGCATTCTTAAAGCGTTTTTGCCAGATAGTGTGTGAAAGGCTAAAGCATGTGAGTTTCAGACCTTGCAAAGAATAGTTGCCACTAGGATATTCTCCTTCCATATCAGCTTATCATGAAATTTTTGCCCAAAGTTTGAGCTTCGATAAAGATTTTAAAGCTTTCCCATTGTTCACTCTCCCATCCGAAGACATTTTGTCGAAGTTTGACGTTTCAAATCCATTCATTGTCGATCCACTCCCGAAGCCATTCAGAAATTAATTTTATTATTAACAAAACAAAGTTGAAGAAATAATGATGTTGTTCTCAAATCCATACATTGTCGATCCACTCCCCAAGCCCATTCAGAAATTAATTTGATTCTTAACAAAACAAAGTTGAAGAAATAATGATGTTGTTCATCTGCCAAGCTTTTGTTTTGTATGCAAGTTGTCAAATCAAAGGATCTATAACAATGTTTGGGACTGTAGCTAGAAAACAATAAATAAAACAAACTTTCTCAATGTATGGACATACCTTTGGTATTGTAGCTGTCTCAATGGGACTACGTTGAGCCAAGTTGTCAGTAATTTATCCATATGCCTTACACCTACACCAACTCTTATTAATAATACTTCATCATTTTTTTTCCTTAGAAAGAGAATTAACCAATAATACTTCTTTAATGACAATACTCTCTTCATTAATATATTGTGTTCAATTCAACCATGAATCAAAAAATACTAAGAAAGCTTCAGGAATCTGCCTTTTACTTTTGTAAAATCAATTTCCACGTTAGACTTAATTTTTAATTTTCAGCCAAGAATCAATACAAGTTTTAATTGCAAATTTCTTTGTTTACTTTGAAGCTGTCAAGCCCGACCTTATGAAGTACTTGCCATGTCCTTCATGCGATTAACAATATGCTTGCATACTTGGAAAGCCCCGAAAAATCGTCAAAAGTTGATATTGTACCAAATGGTACTATTAAGTTGAATTAAGTCTCGAACTAGTCTAAATAGAGAACTTAAGATGAAATTGAGAATTTTAAAACCCCAGAATAACTTACAATGATGATTTGGAGTTCGAGGGCTGAATTGGAGTCAATTTGGAATTTTCATGTTCTAGAAGCAAAATGGTAATTTTGTCATCCGAGGACAAAATGGGAATTTTTAAAAAAGATTTTGATCACATTTGACTCATTGGAGTATGCTTTGAGTTTGAGAGGTGAAAAATTTAAATTCTGACATTTTTGGAGTCCTAGAGGCAAAACGGTAATTTTATGAGTTTATCGGGGCAAAGTTGGAATTTTGGTATTTTACACCACTTAACACTTGTCATGCCCATGGATTTCAGCCATTAACATTTTACATTGTGGATAATTGAAACATTTTATGTGGTGGAGAGAGATTGCTTACTGGATAAGTATTACACATGGACCAATGGAAACATGCCATGTGTCAAGCTTGGATTATTCTAGAATTTCCTTGTAAAATCTATTTAAAACTCTTTTAGTCTCACCCATATGGCCGGCCAAAGCATGAAGTGAAGTGGAAAGGAAAGAACACAAACCCTAGATGGGAAAATTGAAGAAAAAGTGTGGGATTTCAAGGTATTAAGCTAATAAAGGTAAAATTTTATGATTTTATATTGTGATTTAACCTACCCATGCTTTCTTTTTCATTTTCCATGCTTAGAACTCAAGTTTGCATGATGAACCCATGCTGGCCGAATTTGAGAGGAGAGGTTTTGAGCATTGATTTTGCTAGATTTCAAGCTAATTAAGTGTTTTTGGTTGTTTAGTAATGGAAAGTATGAAAATCTAGCAAGGAATCACTTTGTTCTTCACAAACTCACAAGAGGTCAAATTTTTTAGGGAGGATATTGAGGCTGAAATTAATGATATTTCATGATATTTTGGTGGTATTTAATGATTGGTGAGGCTAGAAATTTAATGGGAAATTTTGGCATGAAAATTTGAATTTTTACTTAATGTATAGACATGTGCGATTTATGGTTCAGACTGATAAATTGAATCATATTCATAGTCATTGAGGTATTTTAAGTATAATTGGAGTGTAGAAAGTGAAAGAAATCGATTTGGAGTTAAATTGGAGGTTTTAGCCATATTACACCAAGAATAGTACGAATTAGGTCGAATACCGTATTTAAACGGCTATTCGGACATTTTGCATCACATTTCGTGCATTTATATAGATTTATAGAGCCTGAAATAGTTTATGATAAATTGACACAATTTATTGAAATTCGTGTCACGTATGATGTATAGGTGGTGAGCCCTCTAACAAGGGTAAAGAGATTGTGCCTGGAGATCAGGAATAGGAGTATATCGAACTCCTAGTACAGTGAGTAACCTTACTATCGTCTTAATTATCTAAAGTGGTTTTTATCCGATTTTGTGATTCTATGGAAAATGAGGTTAAATGATAAATCTTTATGTTTTATAAACAAAAATGTGATTAAATGAAATGATTTTATAAAATTATCTAGAAATTGAATGATGGCTTTGAAAATAGAGTAATTGGAGACCATTTGATGTATTGTGAAATTATGTTTCTAATTGAATGGCTTATGATAATATTGGCATGAATGGTTGAATTGGCAAATGTGTTGAAAATGTATGAATTGTTGATTTGCCTTGAGAGGCTGTAAAATAAAATAATTGCCATGTCATGCTATTACAAATTTTATTGAATTGGTGGATTATATATTAATTAGTTACTGCAGTAGGGGGTTTCTGTGGACCAGTCTTTTAGAGGGGCACGGTAAACCCCATCATATTCTTACCTCGATCGGAGAGGCGCGTAGGGTATCTCATGGGGTAAAGTTTAGGGTTCACTTCACACTAAACCACCACATGAGGGAGAACTCAGCCAACGCCAATGAACGGCTATGTTTTCTAAATAAAAATATAACTATGCGTACATAACTTTTTAACAGCCTTGACGGACTCGGTTGGATGCTTGGCACAAGGTATCACTGAGTACGAGTTTTGGCACAAGCCAAAGTTTTAAGAAATTCATAAGCCATGTTGATTACACGATTTATATGAATTGATTTTATTTGGTTGAAATGAGTTGAAAGGTAATGAAATTACAGTATGATGACTTATTTTAATTGTCTCCATTTACTCGACTTTAGATAGTTTAGATGGTATCTGTTTACTCACTGAGATTTTATAATCTCACCACCCTCATTTTCAACCATTTCAGGCCCGAGGTAGCTTGTGGATAGCAAATATCGTCAGGGATTATAGTCAGCTTTACTACTCTAAAAACTGTAGGTTTACTGCCTTTATGCACTTTTGTTCCTTGTGGGCCCACGAGTCACTGTAAAGTAAATTTCATAACCCAGTTATCTGTATTATAGTACGTATGAATTTATTTAGCTTTTACATTACAAAAATTATTTACCGATAACTCTATAAATATTGTTTTACAAGAAATTAGAATATTTTATTGAATATTTTTATTTTATTCAAATAGTTGCAATATCATTTTTAATAAATGTTTTAAACACCCAAATTTATTTTAATCATGAAATATGTGTTTTCCAGTCATCTACTACATTTTTAGTCGGGTTCGGAAAAATTTCGAGGAAAAATGATGAAAACGCCGTTGTGAGGCAAAAATTATTTTTTCACGATTTTGAAGGGGAAAAAGCTTAAAATTCTTGAAAAACGAGGTTTGGCAATGATTACTCACAGGGGAGATGAGAAAAATGGTACTAAAGCCTTGCAGGGTTTCGGTTGGCACTTTGGGTAACGAATGTCTACTGGGACGTCGCGGCGGTTGTCACGGGCTCGAGGGGAGTACCAGGTCATGACAATTCGAGTGGTATCAAAGCATTTGGTTTTAAAGGTCAGAACATTTGGTTTTAAAGTTGTTTAAAAAAAAAAAAACTACAATGTTAGTGTGGCCCCAAGTTAAGTTAGGTTAGGTTAGGTTTTATTGGATAGATACATCTGCATATAGAAACCTACCTATCATTGTGGGATATAAATGATCAAGAAATTACCATTTGGTTACGTATAGGTTGTGGTGCGCGAATTGCACTTACTATGCCTAGGAGAGACAGTGATTTCGATACCTCACATTGTACTAGTGAGGGATCAACAGAAAACCGATGCTGTTCTGAACTCAGTAATCTAGAAAGATATCCGTTTAGAGTTCCTATTAATTAGACTCCATCGGATTTGGGAGCGAAGGTTCGGATATAACAGTAGTACTAGTGAGACTGATGAAAGTGTTGATAGTAACGACGTTAATGAAGGCATAAGAAATTTCATCTTGAAAGAAATTGAGGAATGTAGGAAAATCCAACAAGCTCGGATTGAAGAACAAAAAAAAAAAAAAAAGAAAGCTCCAAGAGAATTCGAAAGAGGATCAGGGTGATGATGACCCTAAAGATACTTAGTGTTTTGTTGAAGTTGTACTACTTTAACTCTAGATAGATGTAGTATAAAGGAAATAGTAACTACTTGTATAAAGGAATTAAGAGTTGACCTTTATTTTATATAATGTGAATGAAGTAGTTGTTTAAATGACTGGATATGTGTATATGGAACCTTTTTGGTAGGACAAAAGTGGATTAGTGGTATAATCATTGAGGAGGGGTATTCACCTTAGCGGTGTGATTAGTTGCCTTATATAATTACTGAGAATTGCTGTAGAAATTCATCAATGGTACGAGCAACTACGATACCTGATCAGTGACTTCAAAATTTCTTATGGAAAAGGTGAAATTTGAAATTTCAGTTGCAGCTACAAATTTGAAAGGATATAAGTGATGCTTATAATGGATTTTTGATTCTATGAGGATTATGAATATAAGTGTAAAGAAAGATGAAGGTATGAGATATCGATGAGGAATATCAATGTTAAGTGATGAAGTATGAATAACGAATTACAAGTGTGGTATGGTAAATGAGTTAATGTAAGGTGTTGCTATGAGAATTTATAATTCTTGTCTCGACTTAGTTGAATAAAAAGGGGCTAGTAACAACACAAGGTCGATTATGTGGATATAAAGAGAAATTAGTCTAAAGGCATTTGAAAACAGAGACCCGTATACATAATGAGGAATTTGGACATTTGAATTTGAGTGTATACGTATATGTGGAGATTAATGTTCCGATCGTAAACTTGCGATAAAAAGATAGTTTTCAAAATTGTGGTTTCCATGATCATGAAATATATGGAGATTATCAATATGTAGGCATACACTTGGAGTTATACATCTTGTGATCCCCATGCATCATATGGAAGGAGATATTTCATAGGGGAGCTTACTCTAATTTATGGTTACATGACAATAGGTTTGACATGAAATTGAGAGTGCCTTGACATAAATGTAGAATGTAGTGTGAAAGGCTAAAAAACTACATATACTTTAACAAAGCCAATAACATAAAGGAGGGGGAGATATGGATGTTGATAGGCTGAGCATAAGGACTTAAGGATAATTAATGCAATTATATTAAGTTAGATGGTATGATCCAAATTAAGAACATGGACGCCATGGGAGATTTTGAAATAATGTCCAGTGGGGTTAGTGAGCTAAAGTGTTATCTCGGGCATGCAATGAACGACAAAGGTTATGAGTGACTTTGAAGATAAGCCTTGGATTGTTTAAGTTCTCAATGGAACTTTATTAAAGGAAGCGTATGGAAAAGCATAAGAGAATACATTAGTTTGACTTACTATAAGAGGTCAAAAGTTGGATGGCCATGAATGGCTTGTAAGTAAGCTAGGAATGTATAGGTAAGTGTGCAAAGGATCTATGATTGATAGATAATGGTAGAACTTTAATGATGAGACAGTGTTCACTGCGTTAGACCTTGAACTATAAAATATGGATATGTATCCACCTTATGAATACTCTGATATGATAAATTCGAAAGACTTTTCGCAATGAGAAAACATTAAAGCTTAAGGAGCAAATGGCTATACAGTCAAGTTACACTCATGACTGACATGTCACATAAGTATGAGGATGGGATACAAGCATAAGTATACTTGGCAATACTAGTTTGAGGCAATGATTATTCTACTGTTTTATGGACCCGATGAGGTTCTGGTCTCGACATAATTGTAGATGCAAAACATAAATTGTGAAATGTACTTCCCCACAAGTTTCAATTTATTTTTAAGTAATTATCAAGGCAAAGAACTTGATAATGGTAGGCAAAGGTTGAATTGTGTTTCGAATGTTTAGAAAATGAGGGTGATACAGTTTGATTAAATGACACTATTATGTATAAGTGAATAGAAATACGCTACGGGGACTGTAAATATCTACTTAGAAAAGAAATGATGATTCGAAAATTGAAGTACTCATGTACAAGTAAAGGTTTGGTGATGAGATATGACATAGGGTTGAATTACTCCAATATGAACTTTTGACTATAAAAATTTGATTTATATAATATGTGTTGTTTGGGGATGATGCCAACTAGTGGTTAACTCTCATATGAGAATGGAATATGTGCAATCGAATTCATGTAATTGAAAGTGTGAAAATTTACCTTGATTGGCATAAGCCCATGACTCAAAATGGATGATTATGGATTTAATCTTTTAAGGTAAAAAGGGCTGAAGGAAGTTGATACCAGAAATATCTTGATAAATGATACTTTGATTTTAAAGTATACTTGAGGGGAGATAAATGTTTATTTTCATTTTCAGATTGATAAACTAATGAGGCCATGAGATCTAGTGTTTGGAGTAAAATTTGAGGAATCACAAGTTAGATATGTTTGTATGTGACGTATAACTAACAAGTTGGTTATGACCTAGGAATTATAAGGATTGATTAAGTCCATAAGGATACATCCAAAAGTAGGTTTATTTATTTAAATATATCATGGTAATAGACGAGATCTACTTAATAAGTACTCGATCATGAAAGTACTGGAGTTTTCTTTTTGAGAATATGGTTACTAATGGTTATCAAATTTGAATTATCTGTGATGTTAAATATATATATGGATAAATAAAGAGTGTTTGATCCTTATGTCTTATGAAATGCTTGAATAGGAATTGTAGTGCACACCCCTTTAGGAGAAAAATTGATTTGGATACAGTTGTAATGTGGAAAGAGTATTCTGAAGTGGGAATTATTGATTGTTGACAAGTGATAAAGGTAGCGTAACGATAAGAAATCCCATTAGAGGCTGAGTTGTGTGGACATAAGAGACTTTGGGAGATAGTTAAGGAAATGGTATCAAGGAAATGTAATCTATAACGCGGTTAAGCCGTACGCGATGGACTAATATGATTAAGAAGATTGAAGCTACATAAATGTGAGGTAAACATAAATATGAGGATACGTACAGGAATGAATAAGAGCATCCCAATGGTTAAAGTATTGTGGATGAATGCTAGAATGGAAGAGATGACATGGGAAGTTAAACATCAGATAAGAAGACAATACCCCACATTTTCTCTGAGTTCAGTAAATAAAATTTTGAGGTTAAAATTTTATTTTAAGGGGGTAGTGCTGTCAAGCCCGACCTTATAAAGTACTTGCTATGTCCTTCATGTGATTGACAATATGCTAGAATGCTTGGAAAGCCCCGAAAAATCATCAAAAGTCGATATTATACCAAATGGTACTATTAAGTTGAATTAAGCCTCGAACTAGTCTAAATAGAGATCTTAAGATGAAATTGAGAATTTTAAAATCCTAAAATGACTTAAAATGATTATTTGGAGTTCGAAGGCTGAATTGGAGTCAATTTGGAATTTTCATGTTCTAAGGGCAAAATGGTAATTTTGTCACCCGAGGATAAAATGGGAATTGTTAGAAAAGATTTTGATCACATTTGACTCATTGGAGTATAATTTGAGTTTGAGATGTTAAAAGTTTAAATTTTGACATTTTTGGAGTCCTAGGGGCAAAACGGTAATTTTATGAGTTTTTGAGGGCAAAGTTGGAATTTTGGAATTTTACACCACCTAACACTTGTCATGCCCAAGGATTTCAGCCATTAACATTTTACATTGTGGATAATTGAAACATTTTATGTGGTGGAGAGAGATTGCTTAATGGATAACTATTACACATGGACTAATGAAAACATGCCATGTGTCAAGCTTGGATTATTCTAGAATTTCCTTGTAAAATCTATTTAAAACTCTCTTAGTCTCACCCATATGGCCGGCCAAAGCATGAAGTGAAGAGGAAAGGAAAGAACACAAACCCTAGGTGGGAAAATTGAAGAAAAAGTGTGGGATCTCAAGGGATTAAGCCAATAAAGGTAAAATTTTGTGATTTTATCTTGTGATTTACACTACCCTTGCTTTCTTTTTCATTTTCCATGCTTAGAACTCAAGTTTGCATGATGAACCCATGTTGGCCGAATTTGAGAGGAGAGGTTTTGAGCATTGATTTTGCTAGATTTCAAGCTAATTAAGTGTTTTTGGTTGTTTGGTAATGGAAAGTATGAAAATCTAGCAAAGAATCACTTTGTTCTTCACAAACCCAAAAGAGGCCGAATTTTCTAGGGAGAATATTGAGGCTGAAATTGATGATATTTCATGATATTTTGGTGGTATTTAATGATTGGTGAGGCTAGAAATTTAATGGGAAATTTTGGCATGAAAATCTGAATTTTTACCTAATGTATAGACATGTGCGATTTATGGTTTGTACTGATAAATTGAATCATATTCACAGTCATTGAGGTATTTTAAGTATAATTGGAGTGTAGAAAGTGAAAGAAATAGATTTGGAGTTAAATTGGAGGTTTTAGCCAAATTACGTTAAGAATAGTACGAATTAAGTCGAATACCGTATTTAAACGACTATTCAGACATTTTGCATCACATTTCGTGCATTCATATAGATTTATAGAGCCTGAAATAGTTTATGATAAATTGACACAATTTATTGAAATTCGTGTCAGGTATGATGTATAGGTGGTGAGCCCTTTAACAAGGGTAAAGAGATTGTACCCGAAGATCGAGAATAAGAGTATATCGAACTCCTAGTACAGTGAGTAACCTTACTATCATCTTAATTATCTAAAGTGGTTTTTATCTGATTTTGTGATTTTATGAAAAATGAGGTTAAATGATAAATCTTTATGTTTTATAAACAAAAATGTGATTAAATGAAATGATTTTATAAAATTATCTAGAAATTGAATGATGGCTTTGGAAATAGAGTAATTGGAGACCATTTGATGTATTGTGAAATTATGGCTCCAATGGAATAGCTTATGATAATATTGGCATGAATGGTTGAATTGGCAAATGTGCTGAATATGTATGAATTGTTGATTTACCTTGAGAGGCTGTAAAATAAAATAATTGCCATGTCATGCTATTGCAAATTTTATTGAATTGGTGGATTATATATTAATTAGTCACTACAGTAGGGGGGTTTCTGTGGACCAGCCTTTTAGAGGGGCACGATAAACCCCATCATATTCTTACCTCAATCGGAGAGGCGCGTAGGGTATCTTTTGAGGTAGAGTTTAGGGTTCACTTCACACTAAACCACCACGAGAGGGAGAACTCAGCCAACGCCAAGGAACGACTATGTTTTCTAAATAAAAACATGATTATGCATATATAACTTTTTAACAGCCTTGGCGGACTCGGTTGGATGCTCGACGCAAGGTATCATCGAGTACGAGTTTTGGGACGAGCCAAAGTTTTAAGAAATTCATAAGCCATGTTAGTTACTCGATTTATATGAATTGATTTTTTTTGGTTGAAATGAGTTGAAAGGTAATGAAATTACAGTATGATGACTTATTTTAATTGTCTCAATTTACTCGACTTTAGATGGTTTAGATGGTATCTGTTTACTCACTGAGATTTTATAATCTCACCACCCTCCTTTTTAACCATTTCAGGCCCGAGGTAACCTGTGGATAGCAGATATCGTTAGGGATTATAGTCGGCTTTACTACTCCAAAAACTGTAGGTTTATTGCCTTTGTGCACTTTTGTTCCTTGTGAGCCCACGAGTCACTGTAAAGTAAATTTCATAACCCGGTTATTTGTATTATAGTATGTATGAATTTATTTAGCTTTTACATTACAAAAATTATTTACCGATGACTCTATAAATATTGTTTTACAAAAAATTAGAATATTTTATTTAATATTTTTATTTTATTCAAATAGTTGCAATATCATTTTTAATAAATATTTTAGACACCCAAATTTATTTTAATCATGAAATATGTGTTTTCCACTCATCTACTACATTTTTAGTTGAGTTCGGAAAATTTTTGAGAAAAAATGACGAAAACGCCCCTATGAGGCGAAAATTATTTTTCCACGGTTTTGAAGGGGAAAAAGCTTAAAATTCTTTAAAAACGAGGTTTGACGATGATTACTCATAGGGGAGATGAGAAAAATGGTACAAAAGTCTTGAGGGGTTCCGATTGGTACTCCGGGTAACGAATGTCTACTGGGACGTCGCGACGGTTGTCACGGGCTCGAGGGGAGTATCGGGTCGTGACAGAAGCCGAGATAGTCAAAGAGGCAACAAATGACCAAAGTTTTCCCCATCGCAGGGAGAAAAACAGTTGACAAAACTTTCTTAAACATTTTCGAGCTTAACTTTTCTCAATGTTGGTCATTTTTTTAATTGAAATTTGTCCTCGAAGTGATGAATTTCCTTATCTATCTCCCTTTAATAATCATCAATACATATAACGTGCTTTAATAATATAAGATTTTGGAGTGAGAGATTAATACTTGTTAAATATTTAAAAAAAAAGAAAAAAAAGAAAAGGTGAGACCAATAATTTCATAAAGTAAAAGATGTTTGGGTCCATTGTCATTTGAATGAAAGAAAATAACAATAAAAATAGACTTGAAAGAATACCAAGTCTTTGCTGCAACTTTTCTTGGATAATAAAATAAAATTATTTCAAAAATGAATGGATAATTCCATGTTCCACTAGCAAAAGCTGTGGTGGTTGGGATTATTGTATTAGAAAAGAAAAAGATGTGATATAATATTTGTTATATCAAAGAAAAGTGAATAATATTTGTTTATTAATTAGTGGGGAAACTCACATGTGACGTCTTTGAGCCAAGTTGCCAATACTTTTCCAAATTTCCAATACCTACTCTTATTAATTAGTGAGGTAAGCTTCAATAAAACATATTGTATTTATTGTATATGAATTAGACAGCTGCTGCAGGAAGAATTTTAATTTGTTCACTAAAAGCTTCTCAAAGTAGGTCATTACTTATTACTAGAAGAAACTTTACCAGGTGATGCTTAATTGCAAAAGAATCATACTTAAATAGGTATCAAGTGTTTACTCTTAATGACATTTACAAAATAATAATACTAGTTTTTATTCGTAAAGAGAGTTAAGTATTTTCATATAAACCAACCAAGTAGGTAAGAAATAAATGCCGAAATAATTGAAAAATAAAAGAAAATGTATTTTCATATAAAATGAAGCCAATTTTACATTAGTTAGAATTTTCTTTAACAAAGTCTCTCCATCCTTATATATTTTTTTTCATTGAGAGAGAATTAGTCAATAATAATTCTTCAATGACATTAAACTCTCCATTAACTGAGATAGTAATATTGTGTTCAATTCAAACATGTATCAGAAAACTTTAGGAAAGCTCTAAGAATCTTTTTATTCCAATAAAGTTTGTTTTCACATTAAACTTAATTCTTTTAAGGCAATAATCAAGAAGAGTCTTAATTTCACATTGATGTTTCTTTATTAATTTTGAGGAAATATAGTCAATTAGGCAACCAATGACCAAAATTTTCCCGTCGCAAGGAGAAAAACAATTGATAAAACTTGCTTAGATATTTTTTAGCTTAACTTTTCTCAATGTTGGTAATTTTTTTAATTGAAATTTCTCCTAGAAGTGATTGATGTCATTAGCTAGTAAATCTTTTACTTTAGATGTCACTATTTCATTTTTTTCGAAAGATACCACAACTAGTTGAGCAAGACGCCACCGAAGGGTCTGCCATTGCTCAAAATGCAATTCACATCGGGAACATATTTTGGTCCCGAAGCACGGGATCGACTACCACCTTTCATGGAAGAATGATTTCAGGGGAAGTTGCAAAGGCATATCTAAAATAAATGGGTAGGTTGAGGCTGTCAACTAAACACAGGTAAAACAAAGGTTGCTTTTCCTTTTTATTTCTATATTTTGTTTGCCTAGTCGTAATCAACTTTGGGTGGTTCACTTGTGCTAACCTTTATTTTATATATATATATATATATATATATAACAGGAGATTGAAATTACTTTGCTACATGCAGTTGTCAAGCGAAGGGATCCCTTACTTTCAATAATTTACTCAATCAATGTTATGCTGCTCTCTATGTGTACAATAAGATTGAACGTCCTCTATTTCTTATTTTTATTTTTGTATTTTAAATCTTTAGTGAGTAAGTTGTGCTAGTATGTTATGCAGCAATAAAGACATTGTAACATTAAACTCTAATGTCTATGTACATGAAGAAACTTTAAAAAAAGGAGAATGAGAGAGATAGTAGACAAGAGAGGAAGAGAAAAAAAATGTATAAGTTTTTGTATTTGTTTCTGCTTAAGAACTTAGTTGGTTCTTCTCTCTTTAACTAGCTTACGAACCATGTTATACAAGGAAACTTTGTCCAACAATAGGGAGAGATTATAGGGTCAATAATGGTGTATCAATCTTCCAAAATTGGTGCAACATCTCTTTACAGAAAATATTGCAACACATGTTAATCTTGCTACTGATCTATTGCTAATTTGCTACTGGTTTGTGAGAGATTTCTTGCTGGTTTGTGATTGATTTACTGCTGGTTTATGGGAGATGACAGTGTTCTACAATACAAACAGGGCAGATTTTATTTTGTGAAAAATTCCATAAGAACATGTGTTATCTCCATATTAAAAAAAAAAAAATTAGCTTTTCTAATGATCATTTTTAGTAATTGTATGCTCTAATCGTCCCCATTCATTTCTTTGTAAGAGAGTCTCCAAAAGAAGAAGAAATTGAAAAGGAGAAATACCAAAGTAAACATTCGTTTTCTTATATTCCTAAGTTTCTTTTAACTTAGAGGGGAAAAGAAATGAATGCTGAAAAATAATTGAAAAATGAAAAAATAAAGGGATCAATAATTCAAAAGGGCATCAATGACTCCAAGTCCCATTTACGTAGGAGAACAAGGATAAAATGAAAGGTGTGAACTTTTTTTTTTGAAAGATAGTTTGTTTATTGAACCAATAGCTAGAATGGAAAGGTGTGAACTTAATTTACCTTTCGAATAATGATAAATTTTGTTTAGGAAAATTTATACTTCGTTAAAGTAATTCAAAGGAAATTTGCTGATCTTTTTTCTATTTTCAACTTGAAATCTTACGAAGAAGACATTACTATGATTACAATCACAGACATGAAACCAATTTTACATTAATCAAAAACTTTTTTCATTTTAGCATGTCATGTGTTCTTTATTATTGTAGTATCATATTTTCCACTTGTCCTATATATGCCAACATTGTCACATAATATTTCTCGTATATCTTATAAATGGCAACATGTCAAGGGATTAATAAGTCCATGGATTTTATATCCAAATAAGGGAGAGTGTTTGGATAGTGAAAAGTAATATTCTAATAGCTTAATTAAATATAATAAAAAATAGATGTTGAACAATAAATGGCACGAATCTGCTCAGTTTCATCACCAAACCTCACAAAGCCATAACCTTTAGACCGTCCTGTAGTCCTATGAGTGACAATTTTGGCAGCCTGCACAGATGGGTAAACAGCTTTAAAAGTCTCTTGTAACATATAATTTGAAACATTGTGATACCTAGTAACCTCGTATAGAAGTCAATATGACCTTATCAATGAGACAAAGGGTCAATGGATGCTAGTTTAAGTGCCAAAGGATGGAGATGGGCGAAAAGAGTATTTTGAGATAAAATATTCCGCACTCGAAGAGATAATAATAAAGTAATAATATTTTTATCGAGAAAGAATTTGCAAGATAGAAGGTGATTCGGATATGAATCGGGGCAAAATAAGATGTTTGGAGCCCTAGAAGGCTAGTGGAATGTGAAACCTCGACCTCCGTAGACATGTAACTAGAAGTAGACGCGATAAGACAGACCGAGGGTAATTTCACCATTTCTCATGGTGAGCTCCTAGAAGTAGCTTTCTAATGTTATTAAGGTCTAAGTAGGCCTAAAGAATAGATGAATGATGGTAAAATGAATGAAGAAGATAGAAATATTGATAATTTTCATAATAGGGGTAAAATGGTCATTTTGCATATCGGATATGAATTTTTACGTTTTCGTAAACCCGAGTATTTTTAGACTATTATGGACTTTGTCTCAGTGTCAAAAAAGTAACAAGGTTGCACAAAGGGTGGGAGGAAGACAAAGTCACCATGTTAAGGGTATTTTGGCAAATTAAGTGAAATTTGGATTAACTTGAAGCATAAATATCTAAGTTTCAATAATTTCTAGCAGCTTCTTCTTCTCCTTCCTTCCATCTCTTCTCCCCTTCTCACGTTTTCTCATCTTCCATGGAAGCTTGCTTGAAACCTCCATAAATTTTCTCATGGTAACCCAAAAACTTATGTTTTTATATACCTTGTCATAGTATTTTTCATGCTCTTTCACTTTTACACTTCAAGAGCCCTCAAAGGTTTTACCTAAACCCTTTTTTTAGTAGCTAGGTGTTTTAGAGAGAGAGAGAGAGAGAGAGAGAGAGAGAGAGAGAGAGAGAGAGAAAGATTTCCCACAATAGTTTGAAAGCTTTTGAAAAGGAATTCAACTACAAAGAAACCCAAAGGTTCCAACGAGATCCCACATCTCCATTCGGAGCATTGGTAAAAGTGTTGGCTCCATTAGTTTTTGACGATAATAAAACAATCCCACTCATTTGTGTTTAATTCCTTTAATTAAGTGTGCAGAAAATTATTATATGAAATTAATCTCTTGACCTTTCGAAAAGTATTTTTTGAAAGAAAAAGAAGGATAAATTCAACAAGATATAATTGAATAACAAGGAGGATGCTTATTGGTGGAACAAAGAAGAACATTGGTTGACCAAATTTCAAATTGGAGAAATGGTGGGCTGAAGAGTTTGAGAAACAGAAACAACTTAGTCAACCAAGTCAGTCGACTAAGTGTCCTCTGCCAGAATCTACAAACCAAAAACAGAATCAGCTTAGTCAACCAAGTTAGTCGACTAAGAGCATTCTGTCTGCAACTTGAACCAGAGCATTAGAAGACAGATTAACAGCTAGAACTCATCTTCAACTGTTTTCAACAGGCATAAACTGCCCAATTGCCATCAGAATTGCATCTTCAAGTATAAAAAGGTCTTTCAACAATGAGAAAGAAGTTTTTGAAGCTTTGAATGAGATTTGAGCTATAGAAAGTTGAAAAACCAGAAAAGCTTCATTGCACTTGTCTGTACCTCAATGCCTACTCTTTGCATTTGTGATTAGCATTCAATCTTGTACCAATCAGATCATCCAGTGATCATAGGTACTTTATTTTACCACTTCTTCTTGTATATTTAGAGTGGGGAGTCACTCTAAGGGGTTGTTCAAGTTTGGGAAAGCTTGAATGTTATATGTTGTGGTTGAGCCTTGGAAAACCACTTTGGGTTTTAGTTTAGCCCGAGAAAAACTAGTGTAAAGGTTGTGGCTGAGCCTGCGAAAAGCCATTTTAAAAGCTTGGTGGAAGCTTATGAATTTCACCAGATTCTTAGTGAATTGTTGAGAAAATTCTTGGTTGGATAATCAAGGTAGTGGATGCAGGTCTTGGACCGAACCACTATAAATTACTGTCCATTGTCTACTTTGTTTTTACTTATTTGTTTTAGAAATTAGTTCCTCATCAAATCAAGAGCCAAATTGTGCTATTCACCCCCCCTTAGCACATATTAACGGGACTAACAATTGGTATCAGAGTTAGTTCCCTATTTTTAAGGCTTAACATCTTTTGGGAGGATTTAAATGGCTTAACAAAAAATCATAGTTGTTGAGGGACAATCAACAAACAGACCACCTCTATTTGATGGCTCTAATTATCCCTATTGGAGCACTAGAATGTCAATCTATATTAGGGCTATAGATTATGAAATGTGGGACATCATAACTGATGGACCCTTTATGCCTTCAATCATAAATGTAGTTACAAATGCGTTGATGCCTAAGCCAAGGTTAGAATGGACTGAGGCTGAAACTAAGAAAGTTCAAGTAAACTTTAAGGCCATCAACACATTACATTGTGCCTTGACCCCCATTGAATTTAACAAAGTCTTAAACTGTACAACAGTTAAACAAGTGTGGGAAAAACTTAGAATAATCCATGAAGGGACTTCTTAAGTAAAGGAGTCCAAAATTGCTCTCTTAACACATAGCTATGATATATTCAAAATGGAGCCTGGTGAAGACATCACCAGCATGGTTGATAGGTTTACAAATATTACAAAGAAGTTAAGTCAGCTAGGCAAGCCTATCCTTGAACATGAATTAGTTAAGAGACTACTTAGATGCCTACCAAAATCATGGAAACCAAAAGTCACTGCCATTAGAGAAGCTAAAGACCTAAACATCATCACTCTCGATGAGATATGTGGTTCTCTTCTCACTCATGAGATGAAGCTCAAGGAAGAAGAAGAAGAAGAAGAAGAAGAAGAAGAAGAAGAAGAAGAAGAAGAAGAAGAAGAAGAAGAAGAAGAAGAAGAAGACCAAAAGGGAAGCAAAGGAAAAGAAAAAGAGCATTGCATTTAAAGCCAGCATTCTTGAAGAAGAGCTGAAAGAGATTTCTTGTGATGATGATGAAGATTTAGCTCTAGTTGCAAGAAAATTCAGAAAACTAATGAATAGAAGAAATCAAAGGCTAATTAGAAGAGGTTTCAGGAAAGACCAGGGTGCTTTATGAAAAATTAGGAATAAAAATGACTCAAACAAAAAGACAAGATGATCTGCTATGAATGCAAGAAACCTGGTCACTTTAAGTCCGAGTGTCCATTGCTGAAAGATGAAACCTCCAAGAAAAATAAGAGATCCAAGAAAGTAATGGTGGCTGTTGCATGGTCAGATAGTGACACATCAAGTTCTGAAACTGATGATGAAAAATATGAAAAAAGAGCAAACATTTGTCTAATGGCACAAGAGGATGAAACAGAGGTACCCTCATGCCCCTGCATTAATTCTTATGATGATTTACATGATGAATATGAATGCCTTTATGATGAATTTGAAAACCTTTTTTCAAAATACAAATCATTGAAGAAAAAGGCAGCATTATTTGAAAATGATGTGGAACAAATCAAATAAGAATTCACCTCTGTTTTTGAGTAAAGAAATATTTTGCAAGCTGACTTAGAACACTCAAAAACAGACTTTGAGTCTTTAAAACAAGAGCTAGAAAATATGTCTGAAACCTTACAAATAACTCTTGATGAAAACATAGCTCTTAAATATTTGAAAAATGAATCTTCAAAAAGAGATGCATACCACAATAAATATTCAACTAAAGCATTATCTACATGTTATAATTGTGGTAAACATGGTCATTTGTCATATGATTGTTTTAAGAAAAGGAAAGTGCAGAAAGTTAATAAAATTTGGGTTCCTAAGGGATCCTTTGCTGCAACTAACACTCAAGGACCCATCAAAGTATGTGTACCTATAAAGAAAAACTGAAATTCTATTTTGTAGGTTGAGTTGAACTTAAAAGAGACATGTTCAAGGGCTTAACTTAGGAAGAAACAGCCTTGGTACTTAGATAGTGGCTGTTCACGACACATGACAGGACATGAAGAGCTGTTTGCTGAGTTGAAAAAGAGAAAGGAAGGAACCGTATCCTTTGGAGATGATTCAAAAGGCAAAATCCATGGTATAGGTACGGTTGGTAAGAGTCCTTAAACTCAAATTAGTCATGTGTTGCTAGTTAAAGGCTTAAAGCATAATCGTCTAACTATTAGTCAATTATGTGATAAAGAATTTAAAGTATGCTTTGATTCAACTAAGTGTGAAGTGATTGATATGAGTACAAATAAAATCTCATTTGTAGGAAAACGGTTGAAGAATATGTATGTAATTTTTCTTGATGACCTTGATGTGAATAGTGAAGTTTGTTTTGTTGTAAATGCTGAAAATAATAGCTGGTTATGGCATAGGAGATTAGGATATGTGAGCATGCATACTATGTCTAAATTAATAAAGAAAAATCTTGTTGCTGGATTGACGGAATTAAAATTTGAAAAAGATATGATATGTGATGCTTGCCAACTAGGAAAACAAGTTAGAACATCCTTTAAGACTAAGAAAATAGTGTCAACATGAAGACTTCTTGAATTGTTGCACATTGATCTATTTGGTCTAATAAGCATAACTAGCTTAGGAGGTAAATCTTTTGACTTTGTAATAGTTGATGACTATTTTAGATACACTTGGGTATACTTCCTTGCTCATAAGAATGATGCTCTACAAACATTCTTAAGTTATTGTAAGAAAGTAGAAAATGAAAAAGGACTAGCCATAGTCAGCATAAGGAGTGACCATGGAGGAGAATTTGAGAATGATGAGTTTGAAAAACTTTGCAATGAAAAGGGGTTGGATCACAATTTTTTTGCACCTAGAACACCCTAGCAAAATGGAGTTGTAGAGAGGAAAAACAGAACATTAAAAGAAATGGCTAGGACCATGTTATGTGAGAACAGCCTACTTAAAATTTTCAGGTTGAGGCAGTAAATACAACAGCTTATATTCTTAATAGAGTCTCAATAAGACCCTTGATTTCAAAGACTCCATATGAACTTTACAAAGGTAGGAAACCAAATATTTCTCACCTTAGGAGTTTTGGTTGTAAATGCTTTGTATTGAACAATGGAAAACAACCCCTAAGGAAGTTTGATGCAAAGAGTGATGAAACAATATTTTTAGGATATGCATTAAACTCAAAGGCCTATAGAGTTTTTAACAAAAAGACTCTAACCATTAAAGAGTCAGTCCATGTAGTTTTTGATGAGTCAAATACTTTACAAAAAGAAGTTCATGATGATGATGATGATATAAAAATTCTAGAAAAACAAATGGAGGAAATGAGCTTAAAGAACAATAAAAATAATGAGAAAAGCTCATCTAGAAGAGAAAATGAAACTCCAATTCTAGAAATTCTACAAAGAGCAAAAAATCAGCGTGATGATCTACCAAGGAGTTGGAGATTTGTAAGAGATCACCCATAAGACCAAATAATAGGTGACATTTCACAAGGAGTTATAACTAGGAAAACAACTAGAGAAACTTGTGAGTTTTCAGCCTTTATATCTCAAATTGAACCTAAAAACCTTGAAGAAGCTGAAAAGGAGGAAAGTTGGATAATGGCCATGCAAGAAGAACTTGATCAATTCACTAGGAATCAAGTATGGTCATTGGTGCCTAGACCTTCAAATCATCCTATTGTTGGTACAAAATGAGTATTTAGAAATAAATTAAATGAGCAAGGAAATGTAGTTAGAAACAAAGTTAGGCTGGTAGCAAAAGGATACAACCAAGAAAAAGGAATAGATTATGATGAAACCTTTGCTCCCGTAGCTAGGATTGAAGCCATAAGGTTGTTGCTAGCTTTTGCATGCTTCATAAATTTTAAGTTGTACCAAATGGATGTAAAATGTGCATTCTTAAATGGACTAATTCAAGAAGAAGTTTTTGCAGAACAACCACTTGGTTTTGAAGATTTTGAAAAGTCTAATCCTGTTTTTAAGCTTCACAAAGCATTGTATGGATTGAAACAAGCTCCTAGAGCTTGGTATGAGAGGCTTTCAAAATTTCTAGTTGAAAATGGATATGATAGAGGCAACATTGATACTACATTGTTCATTAAGAGATATCTAAATGATTTAATTGTTGTACAAATATATGTGGATGATATTATATTCGATGCAACTAATGAAGCTTTATGCAAGAACTTTGTCAAGGAAATGCAAGGTGAATTTGAGATGAGCATGATGGGAGAGTTGAAGTACTTCTGTCACGACCCAAATTCCGGGCCATGATCGACGCATGGGCCCAATGGACGTAGTCCACTAAGCCCAAGCAAGCCTAATAGTCTGACGTATTCATCATTCCATCATAAACTGCTAAGTCATTTTTCTTAAAATTTAAAATCAAAATAGTAATAGACATTGCCAACTCGTATTGGCATTTCTTATTTATTATATACATACATTGTCTACAACATGTATTCCAATAATGTACATTAGGTTCGCCTATACATCTCAAAAAGAAGACTTGACTTCTAGCGGAGGCACTCAAATGAATGTACTGCTACTGAATACCGAGACACCTACCAAAAGATGGACACAGGTCTACAAGGATACCTCGTCCTAGTTACCGGCTGCCTCATGATCTGAAAACATGAATTTGAAATGGTGAGTATAAACCTAGTGAGTGAACAAGGAAGGGAACAAGCAACAACAAAGGAAAATTTAAAATAATGATGCACTAGTTTCAAAACAATGCAATTTGGTTCATTCCTAATAAAACCCCTTATCGAGCCCTTAAGTGATTAATCATTTGAAAATCATGAACCCATACATAGCGAGAATGCCTTTCCGCTGTAGCGACGTTGGAATTTAGTTATTAACCGAATGAGGGTTTCTCAACTGGACGAGGGTTTCTCACTAAACCTCCTCATTTTAAACTTAACTCTTTTAATCCTTAATGTTGGAAGTCCATGCTCCCATATAGTAGCAAAGAAGTGAAAGATAGGGCAGCAATTGGACAAGATAAGAGACCAAAATTGAAAGTTTTTCGCTGTAGTGAAATTTTTACCCAAAAACAGAATGTTTCTCGCTGCAGCGAAATTGCAACCCAGAAAACAGAAAGTTTCTCGCTGCAGCGAGAATGCATTTCGCTACAGCGAGAAGCTATAGTGTCATTCTCGCTGCAGTGAAAATGCATTCTCGCTGCAGTGAGTTTTTGGCCAGCCTACCCTTTCAAAACCAGATAGTTTCTCGTTGCAGCTAGAATGATTCTCGCTGCAGTGAAATACAGGGCATCAATGCAAAATTTACCCTTCTCCTAAAGGAAAAACCACCCTGTTTGAAATGTTCAAAACCAATATGAAACACATAACAATTTCTCAAGGTTTAACATGTCAAGTTTCACATGCATTACAACCATAAACCATTATCCATCAATTTCTTATAACACACACACACATATATATATATATACCCATCATCATCATCACCAACTCATGCGCACTCCCTACTCGCACATGGCTGGGTCATCACCGGGTTATGCGCACTCCTTGCTCGCACATAACCAGGTCATCCTCGACTTATGCGCACTCCCTACTCGCACATAGCCGAGTCAATATAATTACACAACATTATACTCAAGCATATATGTATATGAACATAATGCAACCACATAGAAATCCATCACATTTCATAACATAAACCTTTTCTCAAAAGCTTGTTCCCAAGGCATTCATTTTCATGAAAAATTGTATAAAATCATTCAAACACTTTGTCAAATCCATCATATTCCGAAAATCAGTTTTGAAGGTAGTCCACTCACCAATTGATTGTAGAACTTTTAATTAACTCAAGTTCCCCTAATGATCCAATTGGAATGATGGTGCTTCCTTAAAAACCTAGGATCACATTAACATAAACAATAGATTAATTTACACACTATGAACTCTAAAAGCTATCTCTTAGCTAGTTTTCAATTGCCACTTTAAATGGTTATCTATGTTCACTATCTTAATCACTAAAAAGTAATGAACATACTAAACAATAAAACAGCTCATAAATCCTAATTACTAACGATTTTCTGCAGCTAAAAATTGAGCTTAGTTAACCACTTACCCTAGGGCTCCTTTGTAGTCAAATTCCCTTCCAATTGTTTCCAAATAAATGGTGTAATTCTCTTTTTCTCTCTCTAGAACGTCCAACTAGTGAGAGAAAGTGTGAAAACCAGATTTTTGAAGGGTTTTAAAGTGAGAAGATGAAAGAATTCAAAGGTTATAGTCAAAAGGGTTCAAAGGTGTGAAAACTAGAGCTAGAAAGAAAAAATCACTCAAGCTTCAAATCAAGCTTCCATGGAGTTTTGAAGAAACGTGAGAGAGGAGAAGAAGAAGAAGAAGACCAGCTACTGGAAATTCAAGAAGGTGCTAGAAATTTCTAGATATTTATAGGCAATCTTATCATTTCCTTTAAAATTATGAAAATGCCCCTCCACCAATTAACTTACTCTCCTCCAATCTTTTATGCAATCTTTTTGCTCTTTTAACACTGGGACAATATCCATAATGGTCTAAACATGCTTGGGTTCATAAAAACATAAAATTTTAACCCGAGGTGAAAAATGACTATTTTACCCATGTTATGAAAATTGTTAAAACTTCTAGTTTTCTTCGTGTTTTCATCAGCACACATCATTTATACTGTCTTATGCCTATTTAGGCCTTAAAATATCATAAAACTTTCTTTTGAAAGTTTATTAGAGAAAATGATGAAACTACCCCTACCCCATATTATTACATCTATACTTAGTTACAAGCCTATAGAAGTTGGGGTATCACAACTTTTTTGGTCTTCAAATTAAGCAAAGTGAGGAAGGGATCTTCATCAATCAAGAAAGATATACTAATGATATGCTTAAGAAATTTGACGTGTTGAAACTGAAATCAACTTCCACACTAATGAGTCAATCCATCAAACTCGATTTAGATGAAAAAGGTAAAGATGTAAATCAAAAGCTCTATAGAGGTATGATCGGCTCTCTTCTTTACTTAACAGCAAGTAGACAAGATATTCAGTTTTGTGTGTGCTTATGTGCTAGATTTCAGTCACAGCCTAATGAATCACACTTAACTGCTGTTAAGAAAATTTTTAGATACCTCATAGACACTCAAGAACTAGGAATATGGTACTCTAGAAACTCAACTTTTAACTTAGTTGGATATTCAGATGCTGACTTTGCTGGCAGCAGAACTGATAGGAAAAACACTAGTGGAACATGCTAATTTTTAGGAAGGATGCTTGTGTCTTGGTCCAGCAAGAAGCAAAACTCAGTAGCACTATCAACAGCAGAGGCTGAATATGTTTCATTAAGTAGTTGCTGTGCACAAATCCTTTGGATCAAGCAACAATTAAAAGACTATGGAATAATTATGCATAGTGTTCCAATATATTGTGATAACACAAGTGTAATCAATATATCAAAAAATCTTGTGCAACATTCGAGGACAAAGCATATTGAAGTTAGACACCATTTTATTAGAGACCATGTAGTGAAAAATGATATTAAGATAGATTTTATGAATACTCTACATCAATTAGTAGACATTTTTACCAAACCACTGAGTGAAGATAGATTTTGTGAGATTAGAAGAAATTTGAGGGATGGTTAATGTGAAGGAATTATAAGAAAATCTTTGGCTCTCACAGTGAAAACATAATACATTCAATTGACTAAGGAATTCTTAGTCAACTGAGAGTGCTCTGACATTCTTAAATAATGAAACTCAATGAGTTTAAATAAATAGGAGCAAATTGTGGTAAAAATTTAATTTACCTGGTGTAAAGAAAAATAGAGTAGAGCTACCAAAGGTAAATAATCAAAATTTTAGAGGGAGATTGGAAAATATGAAGAAATAAGAGTATGGCAGTTTTTTTTGGAAGATGAGAAGTTTTCTGAGCAATAACTGTTGCCAACCTCTTTTCCCTTCTCCTCTTCAACCCATTGCTCTAAAAACAAAAACCTAAATCTTCCTAGTTACCTCTAAAACTGACTTAAACCTTCAGAAATTTCCAAAACCAAAATGGTCAGAACTTCTCAAAGTAAAGAAGTATCAGAGAAGAAGAAAGGAAAAAGGCTAATGGAAGAAGAAACTAGAACGGAAAGTCAAAAGAAGAAATAGAAAATTGTGCCTGCCTTAGTGAAGGAAATAGCTGAGAAACTGAGGGAAAACAAGCAGAAAATGCACAAGAAGAAAGATACAGAACCCTCACTTCAGAAAAGTATCAGTTCCTCTTTTTTTTTAAAATTTAGAAATAAGCTGCATGAGTATCAATTCAAGAATATAGAAAACATACCAATCTCCTGCAGAAAGTTCATTAACTGGAAGAGTTTTAAGGAAAATGTAGAAATCCAAACCAGTCTATCTGAGTACTTTGATGAACTTAAACTTAAAGGTTACAACACCTTTAAGAATAGGTCATATAGTCTAAGTTTGGTTAAAGAATTTTACTTTGGCATTGCTTTGAAAGAAAAGGAATTAGTAGAATCTGATGACTATGTAGAAGATGGGTTGAATGTCTATTTGAATGGAAAAGAATTTATTGTAACTGCTGATGACTTAGGGAATCTGTTGGAAATAGAGGGTGAAATAGGTGAATTTGAACTTCTAGAAAAATATGATATGTCCTCACTGTGGGAGATTATCATTGGAAGAAAAGAAAAATACTCCTCTAAAAGTAATTTAGGATTGATAATCAATCTACAAATTAGGATACTGCATTACTTTATTGCTGCAAATATTCAAGGAAGGAGTGGAAGTTTTAGCTACATCAGCCTGCAGATCTTTGGCTGATGGAGCATGCTTTTAATGGAGTGTCTCTAAATCTGGGGAGATTCATGATTGAGAAAATGAGAAGTGCCTGCAGACTGGATAAGGTTAATCTGCCATATGGAAATGTGATTACATCCCTTGTGTAGAAAAAAAGAATATGGGCTAAAAGGTATGATATGGACCTAGTGAAAACCAGAGACCAAGCCATTTATTATGACAGCTTAATTAAGATGGGGTATGAACTCGATGGAGAGAAGTTTATCAAAACCTCTAAAACTGGCCAAAGAAAAGATCATAGTCTGCTTGCTCAACCTGAAAAAGCTCCTTCCAGATTTTCGAATGAGATGATTTTAATTTGCTTATGAGGATTGATGGTAAGTTGATTGACAAAGGAGTGAAGCTACTGAAAATGGAAGATAAAATCACTGAGTTGGAAAATAAGTTGAAGGAGAAGGAAAAAATGGCATTTGAACCTGTGGCTGCAGACAGTTCAGCCACATCCAGCACTGTACCTACACAACAAGGTGCTAAAGTTCAGCAGAACCAGCAGAAAAGTCTGCAAGTTCTGGTACTCAAGTTGAAGGCTCTACTTACAAGTCTGCCATTTCTGTTCTGCAAACTGAGGACTCCTCATAAAGAGTTGATCAACCAGCTAAATTACCCTCCCCTGAAACTCAAAGCAAAAATGACTTAAAATGAGGGACTAAAGTAGCTGGTGCAGAAACTAAGAAATAACAAACATCTTCTCCAAATTCAAAGGAAGTTTCAAATATGAACCTTTTTCACCAAATTGTTAGAGAGGAACAAGCTGAAAAAGACACTGTCAAGATAGCAACTTAAAAGGATGGTGCAGAAGTAAGAATCTGCTTTAACTCCCAAACCAAAAACCAAAACAGGGAAACTAGAAGCCACCATAGCACCACCAGCTGAGACAAAATAACCAACCAAAGGAAGGAAGACTATGGCAACCAAGACAACTTTTGTCAAAAGAAGAAAGTCTTCCAGATTGACAGAAAAGTTTAAACCAGCCTCAGCCTCTTTTCCTTACAGTCCAATTCACATTTCAGACAAGTTTACTCTAGAATCCTCTTTTAGAAAGTCATCTCCTCTCCGAGAACCGTCTCAATTCCCTTTTAACCCCTTTTATGGGACTAAATCCTCACCCTCTGCCTCATTTGATGAGTAGAATTCCTCTCTTTTGATGCTGACAAAAAGAGGGAGAAGTATGGTATTAGGGACCAGGGGAGCAAAAACCAGGAACCATAAAATAATGTTTAAAAAAAATGTTAGGGTAGAGGAACCAAGAACCTAGAAAAGGAAAGAAAGCAGAACCAGGGGAGCATGAAATTAGAGAAATAGGAGATAGGAAGCATAACTAGTCCAAGGGCATTTTCGAAATACTTTTTATTTAACTGTTATTTGTGCCTTGGTGGCACTTAAACACTTAGCTTTAACTCTGTTATTTATGTGGATGTATGTGAAACATGAATGCTGACATGTTTATGTTGCTTAACTGCTGCAAAATTAAAATCTGTTGATATCTTATTATTTGAGCATCTTGACTACCATGAACAAAATTTGCTGCTGCTATGCTGATATGGATTCACATGCTAATAGATGATTTTTGTTATACAATTATGGATAATTTTTGGTTGTAAATAGATATAGATGGTGTGTACTGTCTACAAGTTGAAACATGAACAATGTGGACAAAATCTAAATGTTAACAGCAGCTGGAATATTAATGAAAATCTGTCAAAACTTCAACTGAAAATTTTTTATTGCAAATCACTTTGCATTGATGAACATTTATATACACATATATAGAATCTAAATGTATATTTTCATTCCCTCCACGTAACAATGAACAAAACTTGCTGGAATAAAGTAAGCAAATTATGCACACACTAAAGGGGAGCTTATACTTTGGAGCAATCCCCATTTTCTATTGAAAACAAAATGAGTCAAAAAGACACCATGATATTAATCAAGGATTGTTTTGTCATCATCAAAAAGGGGGAGATTGTTGGCTCCATTAGTTTTTGATGATAATAAAACAATCCCACTCAGTTGTGTTTAATTTCTTTATTTAAGTGTGCAGAAAATTATTATATGAAATTAATCTCTTGACTTTTCAAAAAGTATTTTTTGAAAGAAAAAAAAAGATAAATTCAACAAGATATAACTAAATAACAAGGAGGAAGTTTATTGGTGGAACAAAGAAAAACATTGGTTGACCAAATTTCAAATTGGAGAAATGACGGGCTGAAGAGTTTGAGAAACAGAACCAACTTAGTCAGCCAAGTCAGTCGACTAAGTGTCCTCTGCCAGAATCTACAAACCAGAAACAGAATCAACTTAGTGAACCAAGTTAGTCGACTAAGAGCTTTTTGTCTGGAACTTAAACCAAAGCACTACAAGACAGATTAACGGCTAAAACTCATGTTCAACTATTTTCAACGGCATAAACTGCCCAACTGCCATTAGAGTTGCATCTCCAAGTATAAAAAGGTCTTCCAACAATGAGAAAGAAGTTTTTGAAGCTTTGAATGAGATTTGAGCTATAAAAAGTTAAAAAACTAGAAAAGCTTCACTGTACTTGTCTGCACCTCAACGCCTACTCTTTGCATTTGTGATTAGCACTCAATCCTGTACCAATCAGATCATATAGTGATCATAGGTACTTTCTTTTACCACTTCTTCTTGTATACTTAGAGTGAGGGAGTCACTCTAAGGGGTTGTTCAAGCCTGGGAAAGCTTGGATGTTATAGGTTGTGGTTGAGCCTTGGAAAACCACTTTGGGTTTTAGTTTAGCCCCGGAAAAACTAGTGTAAAGGTTGTGGTTGAGCTTGCGAATTATTGGAAAAATCCTTAGTTGGATAATCAAGGTAGTGAATGTAGGTCTTGGACCGAACCACTATAAATTGCTGTCCATTGTCTACTCTGTTTTTACTTTCTTTGCTTTGGAAATTAGTTCCTCATCCAATTAGGAGTCAAATTGTGCTATTCACCCCCCTCTAGCACATATTAACCGGACCAACACGAAGCTAGAGTCAATCAAAGCTTCAACAAAGATCGGTGAGTGAACTTGCATTTAAAATGTTTTGGGAAATGCATTGGTATTTGGATGAAGCATGCGAATGACTTTTATTTGATTTTTCCTTAAAGATTATGCATGGGAACAAGCCTTCATTGAAACGTGTTATGTTGTGAGTGTGCAATATGATGAATCCTCGTGCTTCTATATTATGTTGATATATATATATATATATATATATATATATATATATGTTGTGTGTTGATAGTTGATATTGTGTAATAAATATAACCGTGTGTGTGCGCAATGTGGGGGATGCACATGCCGGTGATGCTGGGGTGTGAGAGTGTGATTGGTGATATTACGTGTGCGAGTAGGGAGTGCACACGATGATATTGTGTGTGCGAGTAGGGAATGCACATGATGATATTACATGTTCGAGTAGGAAGTGCACAGGATGATATTGAAATGTGCGAGTAGAGAGTGCACATGATGATATTGCCTTGTGCGTGTAAGGAGTGCACATTGGCTAAGTGAGGTGGTGGCATACGTGTTTATATATGTTTATGTATGCATATACGATAGAAAGTTTATGATTATAATATGTGAATGTATTGAATGTTGAATCTTGGAAATTGCTAAATACTTTCAAATTGATTTTTATTGCAGCACAAAATGGATTTTTATCGCAAAAGGATCCTTTTTACTTAAGTGCCCTATTTCTCGCTGCAGTGAGAATGCATTTTCGCTACAGTGAGAAACTCTCGGGGTGGTGAGGGCATTGCACTAGCCTTGGTTTCGCTACAGCGAGAATTTTGCTGTGGTTTTCACTATAGCAAGAATTCATTCTCGCTGCAGTGAGAAACTCTCAGGTTTGGGTCTAAAATCTGTGCTCTGAATTTTGCTATAGCGAAAGTGAATCTCACTGCAGCGAGAAACCCTCAGGTGGTTTAAAAAAAATTGTGTTTTGAATTTCTCTGCAGTGAGAATGCCTTTCCGCTACAGTGAGAAACCCTCTGTCATCTCAATCATACTTGTCTTGCTTGAATATTTATTAAAATTTTCATTCGTTTCAGCTTCATGGATTATCATGGATTTTCAACATCAAGGGATTAATTAATCATGTTTGAAATGAGGGGTTTTAGCAAGAAGTCAAACTAAATTGCATTATTTTTAAAACACGTGCATCATGATTTTTACATATTACTTATCGCTTGCTTGTTCCCTTCCTATGTTCACTCACTGGGTTTATACTCACATTTTTAAACTTCATGTTTTAGGTTTCTGAGTAAAAGATGACTGGATCCTAGTGTCACGTGGGGGTTCTGCAAACGCCCCAACCGTGCGGCCTTGGGCTCGCCCTTAACTTGGCCTCCGAATCCAAGTCAGCCTAAAATGCCTAACAGCTGATTTCTCAAGGCCACAAGGACCAAGAGGCAACACAATGATGCAGGATGCAATGCAGACTTACCAACCTTACTCGGACCACAGCCCCCCCAATGTGCCCCACACGCACACCCTGCACAAGCAGCACACACCCAGCAGGAAGAATTCGGTTGGCAAGCTCCCCGCAAGCTTACAAGTACTCCGGACAGTGCGCGCTCACACCAACAAACAGGAAATGGCCCTAGGCCAGCAAGCACATAAGCAGCAATGAGAAAGGAGAAGAGTGGTAGAGAGAATGAGAGCGAAAGAGTGTATATTTCCTTAATTGTCCACTGTACAATAATTTACAAGGAGTATATATATTGTGTTTCCCTCCAAAAGCCTCAAAATTCCCCCCCCCCCCAAAAGTCAAGGCAGCTGATGGGATGGTTTATGGCGGGAAACTCCATAATTTGGGTACTGTTGGGCTGGACAAGCAGTAGAGGTGCTACAGTAGCGAGTTAGAGTGTTGGGCTGCTCATGGCAGGCTGCCAGGGCGCTGAGCGCGCAGGCAGAACTAGGCCGCGCACAGACTGTCTGTTTGGGCTGTGCGGGCTGTCTGCCTGGGGCTGTGCGGGTTGGCTCGCCCAGGGGCCTGTGGCCTGCTCCCCTATCAGCAGCTCCCTCATGACTAACACACCCCAAGGGGGTTCATCTCCCAGCGATACTCCCCCATGGTCCGTCACTCCGTCACACTTTCGGGCACCCTCTACGGGTCTGAACCGCACCCCGTGATACCCTCCCCCACCTAAGCTGGCAGCGTCCTCGCTGCCGTGTGGAAGGTGTCTATCTGATCGATGAACTGCCACAAGTCCTCTGCGGACTCCCAACTGGCTTCACTCTCGGGCAGTCCCCTCCACTTCACTAAGTACTGGTGCTGGGGCATGTGGTGTTGTCGCCTCAGCACCCGGTCGGCTAGTACCTCCTCAACCTTTCGATTGTATGCTGCTCACACACCCAACGGAGCCTAGTGGCTCACCCCGCGACTAGGGTCACCCTTATCAGCCTGGAAAGGTTTCAGCATACTCACGTGGAATACGGGGTGCACCTTCGGCTTGGGAGGCATGTCTAGTTTGTAGGCCACTTGACCGATCCGCTTAACCACCTGATACGGCCCCTCATACCTTCGAACAAGACCCTTGTGCAGGCCCTTGTTTTTCAAGACCAAGTGTAGCTTCACCATTACCATATCCCCCTTGCTGAAGTGAGCCTCACGCCGAGTTTGGTCTGCCCACTTCTTTGCCCGCTTTGCTGCTTTGTGAAGACACACCCGAGCCAAGTCCCGTTGCTTTTCCCAGCTTTTGGCAGTTTTATATGCGACTGGAGCAGACCCAGCGTAGCCCGTGGCTATCTCACTGGGCGCGTGCGGCTGGCGCCCCATCACTATCTCAAATGGGCTCTGGCCAGTGGACTCCCTCCGCTGTAAGTTGTGGGAGAACTGGGCCATATCAAGCCACCTTGGCCAGTCAGTCTGCGTGGCGCGCACAAAGTGCCGCAAGTAGAGTTCTAACAGCGCGTTCAGCCTCTCCGTCTGCCAGTCAGTTTGCGGGTGATTGCTGGTGGAGAAACATAGCTCGTACCCCAGCAGTCGAAACAATTCGGTCCAGAATTTCCCAGTGAAGCGGCCATCCCGATCACTATTTATCGTCTGTGGCATGCCCCAATACTTCACCACGTGCTTGAAGAATAACTTGGCCGCTTCCTTAGCCGGGCATTCTTTGGTGGCGGATATGAAGGTGGCATACTTGGAAAACCGGTCCACCACCACCATGATGCTGCCGAACCCATCGGCCTTGGGTAGCCCCATTATGAAGTCCATGCTCACGCTATCCCATGGTTTGTCCGAAATTGGCAGCGGATTGAGCAGCCCTCTAGGCCGCTGCTGCTCAATCTTATCCTGCTGGCACACCAAGCACGTCCGGACATACCCCTCAACATCCTCCTCCATCCGAGGCCAGTAGTAGTCCGCGCTGAGCAGTGCTAGAGTCCGATGCACCCCCGGGTGTCCTGCCTATCGGCTGTCATGGCACTCTTTCAACAGCAGTTTCTGCAAGCCCCCATGTTGCAGCACATACAATCTGTTGCCCTTGGCGCGCACCAACCCATCGCTCACCCAGAACCGTCGAGTCTTCCCTGCCTTAGCATGTTCTAGGATGGATTACGCTGTGGGGTCGTGTGCCATGCCCTCTCTTATGCGAGGTAGCAGCTCTGCGTGCACCTCACTAATGACCGCTAATGTTGCTTTCCTGTTTAGCGCATCAGCCACTAGATTGGCTCGGCCGGGCTTATATTCGAGCTCATAGTCAAATTCCTCCAGAAAATCCTGCCACCTAGCTTACTTTGGGCTCAACTTCCTCTGGCTTTGGAAATAGGAGGTAGCCACATTATCAGTCCGCACCACAAACTTGGCCTCCAACAAGTAATGTCGCCATGTGCGTAGGCAATGAACCACAACAGTCATTTCTTTCTCCTGCACCGTGTACCGCCGCTCGGTATCATTCAACTTACGGCTCTCATAGGCAATTAGATGTCCAGACTGCATCAACACCCCACCGATGGCAAAGTCACTTGCATCTGTGTGCACCTCATAAGGCAGCCGGTGATCCGACAGTGCTAAGACTGGCTGTTCACACACTGCCTGTTTCAGTCGTTCAAAAGCCCCCTGACTCACTGCATCCCACGCCCACACTCTGTTTTTCTTCAGCATGTCAGTAAGCGGTGCGGCTATGTCAGAATACCCCTCAATGAATCTGCGGTAATAGTTGGCCAGCCCCAAGAAAGATCTCAATTCCTTCACCTTGGTGGGCGGCTCCCATTCTACGATAGCACTGACTTTAGAAGGATCCATCCGGATTTTACCATCTCCCACAATATGCCCTAAGAACGGCACCTCGGCTAACCCAAAGTAGCATTTCTCCTTTTTCACATATAGCTCATGCTGCCTCAAAGCCTCGAAAACTAACCTTAGATGCTGCGCATGATCATGCAATGTGTGGCTATACACGACTATGTCATCAAGATATACCACAATGAATTTATCAAGAAAGGGCTGCAATACCTTGTTCATGAGCGTGCAAAAGGTTGCGGGTGCGTTAGTCAATCCGAACGGCATAACCAAGAACTCATACAATCCGTATCGAGTGATGCACGCTGTCTTGGTTATGTCCTTTGCTGCTACTCGAACTTGATAGCAGCCTGACCGCAAATCCAACTTAGAAAACCAACGTGCACTGCCTAGCTGGTCGAATAGATCAGCAATTAGGGGGATCGGGTACTTGTTCTTCACTGTCAACTTATTTAGTGCCCGATAATCAATGCACAATCTCAATGAGCCATCGTGTTTCTTCTGAAATAAAACCGGGGCACCAAATGGAGACTTGGATGGCCTTATGAAACCAGCGTCAATGAGCTCTCCCAATTGCTTTCTCAACTTGGCCAGCTCGGGAGGGGCCATCCGATAGGGGGCTCTCACTAACGGCTGTGCCCCTGGTACCAACTCTATGTGATGGTCCACCTCAAGGGAGGGTGGCAACTGACTTGGCAATTGAGGAGGCATGACATCACGGAACTCTTTCAGCACCTCCAACACCTCAACCGGGGCTTCAACTACACTACCGGGGGTGTCCTATAAGCTCAATACGGCAGTAAAGGTCTGCTCACCTTTGCGCACACCTTTGGCTAACTGTATGGCGGAGAGGGCTTTCGTCGGAGGGACGCACCCCCGTCTTACCGGCACCACGCACTGTCCCTTTGGGTCTAGAATGCACAAACAGTCGCTGTGTGGGATTGGTATAGCTTTTATCTGTTCCAGAAATCTGACCCCTACAACTGCCTCGTAATCATCCATAGGGATCACCTCAATATCTTCAGCCCCATGCCATTGTCCTAGTTGTACATCCACCCCCTTGGCAACGCCTTTGGTGCGCACTCGTTTAGAGTTAACGGTCTTCACCCATCCACCGACCTTATCCGTTTTGATGCCCAACTTAACAGCAGCTTGCTCGGACACGAATAAGTCAGAAGCGCCCGTGTCCACCAAGGCTTCTACTTGCTGTCCTGCCACAAGCAAGTCTGCATACATGAGCCCCTTGGCTCGTTTACCCGTCGTCTTTACTGCCCCCAATAACATCGAGCCCAACTTTACTGCCTCAACCGTTGGTTGCTCCTCCTTCGAAGCAATTGCCACCAACTTGGACCGCTTGGGCCAATCTCTCACCCAATGAGGGCCATCACACAGGAAACATCTCTTGGGTTTATCCTCCTTGCTGCCGGAAGACTTCCCCTTCCATGTGGACTTGCCTTTCCATTTGGACGGTGGCTTGTCATCACCCCTTTCTTTATCTTGGGACTGTTTCCCCTTGTCCGCCCAACCCTTGCCTTTATCCCTTGGCTTGGCTGGCTCGGTTCTGTCCTTGTCCGAGCGAGAGTAATCGATCAAGCCTTCGGCCACTGCCATGGCACGCGTGAGGTCCTGCACACCCCTACGCTGCAACTCCTGCTTAGCCCATGGCTTCAAGCCATCCATGAAGGTGAAGAGGGCCTCCCTCTCGCCCAAGTCACCTACTTGCAAGGCCAATTCACTGAACTCCCGGACATATTCTCGAATGTCACCTTTCTGGACCAACCGGTGCAGCTTCCCCCTCGCCTCATCCATGGCATACTCGGGGTAAAATTGCTTGCGTAACTCGGTTTGAAAATCAGTCCAAGTGCGTACCGGAGCTCCCCCAAGCCTATCATCGCACCGGCACCTCCACCACAATAGCGCGGTGTCGCCTAAGTACATGGATGCCGCGGTAATCCGGCGATCATCCGTGCTGATCCCGGTCGTCTTGAAGTACTGCTCTAGCCCCCATAAGAAGTTGTCGATCTCTTTGGCATCTCTCTTGTCATGAAACTCCTTGGGCTTTGGCACCTCAAGCCTCACCTCTAGGCGGGCAGCAGCCTCGTAGCCACCCTCAGCTCTTGCCGCGCGGACTTCTGCCCTCAAGTCCTCCAACTTGCTGCAAGATCTCCACCACACTATTGAGCTGAGAATTCCGCTCAACCACATTCTCAAGCATCTCCCGCACCAGCTCCTGAACTTCACCCTTGAGCTCCTCGTCCAGGCCATTGAGCTCCTTAACGTGCTCCTCCTGCACGTCCAGGCGATCCCTCATGTCGCCCACTGCCACCTCCACTCGAGACATCCTCCCGTCAAGAGCAAATATGAGGTCTTGGGAGCAAGACTTCCCCCTTCGACTAGCACGGGTTTCTCTACCCTCAGGCATCAGTTCTGGTAGATTAGACCCACTGGTCGTCATCCTCTCCACTCAGTCACCTCTGGTGCAGCTTGCAAACCGATCGCACACTGTTCACAAACTGACCCCCAACAACACTACTTGGCTTGCAACAGACCCAACAACACAGATTGCCTCGCCCACTGTCCCAGCACACTACCTGACTCGCAGCTAACCCAGTAACACTGCCTGGCTCGCAGCTGATGGCTCTGATACCACCTATCACGTGGGGGTTCTGCAGACGCCCCAACTGTGCGGCCTTGGGCTCGCCCTTAACTTGGCCTCCGAACCCAAGTCAGCCTAAAATGCCTAACAGCTGATTTCTCAAGGCCACAAGGACCAAGAGGCAACACAATGATGCAGGATGCAATGTAGACTTACCAACCTTACTCGGACCACAGCCCCCCAATGCGCCCCACACGCACACCCTGCACAGGCAGCACACACCCAGCAGGAAGAATTCGATTGGCAAGCTCCCCGCACGCTTACAAGTACTCCGGACAGTGCGCGCTCACACCAACAAACAGGAAATGGCCCTAGGCCAGCAAGCACATAAGCAGCAATGAGAAAGGAGAAGAGTGGTAGAGAGAATGAGAGTGAAAGAGTGTATATTTCCTTAATTGTCCACTGTACAACAATTTACAAGGAGTATATATATTGTGTTTTTCCTCCAAAAGCCTCAAAACTCCCCCCCCCCCCCAAAAGTCAAGGTAGCTGATGGGATGATTTTTGGCGGGAAACTCCATAATTTGGGTACTGTTGGGCAGGACAGGCAGCAGAGGTGCTACAGTAGCGAGTTGGAGTGTTGGGCTGCTCATAGGCAGGCTGCCAAGGCTCTGGGCGAGCAGGCTGAACTGGGCCGCGCACAGACTGTCTGTCTGGGCTGTGCGGGCTGTCTGCCTGGGGTTGTGCGGGCTAGCTCGCCTAGGGGCCTGTGGCCTACGCCCCTACCAGCAGCTCCCTCCTGACTAACACACCCTAGGGGGGTTCATCTCTCAACGATACTCCCCCATGGTCCGTCACTCCGTCACACTTTCGGGCACCCTCTACGGGTCTGAACAGCACCCCGTGATACTAGGACTAGGTGATCTTCCCTATCCACTGTTCGGTAGGTTTGCCATAATACTAAGTGTTAGCACCCACGCCCAAAGTCACTCCGCTGACGGTCAGAGTCTTTGAATGTGTATATGTAAACTGGATGTAATTTGCTAAGAATCATTTGGTAAACTATTTATGTATATTATGATTGATGAATACCATTATGAGTATTAGCTTGGATTTCATGAATTGATTTCAATGAAGTATTATTTGAACATTATGAGTTATAGATCTTAAAAGAGAATATGGATGATAAATGAGCTAATGTACAGGTTTATACAAGAAGGCTTGTTAAGGCCTAGTGGGCTATGCCTATTGGGCCCTTGCGTCGGTCATGGCCTAAAAATTGGGTTGTGATAGACTTGGTATCAGAGCTCTAGGTTTAAATGAGTCCTAGGGATTCTTGTATCTGTCAGTGGAGTTGTGCGAGTCTGTGTAGAGTCTCATCCTTGGATTGTAGGTGCGTAACGCAACCTAAGGACATGAGACTACATAAGCCCCTAATTCATTAGAAACATACCTATTTTTATCATATATAGATGGCTAAGCAATTGATGCTTGGTTACTTATAGGTTTGGAGGTTTGTCGGTTACACATGCTATGTCTAGAAGAGACGGTAGTTTCGATACCCCTCACAGTACTAGTGAGGGATCGCTAGATTCCACTGCTAGGAGCCAATGGCGCCCTGATCCGGGGAGTTAGGGAAGTGGCCAGTCCCAGATTCCTATTACATGGATCTCGTCAAAATTGGAAAAATTGTTTCGTAGTAGGGAAAGTTTTGAAAGTAGTAAAAGCCTTGAAAGCGAGGGTAGCTCTAATATCCAGAAAGGTGTGAACAAATTTCTTGAGAAATTGTATAAGGAAAAGGCAAAAGAGGCAATTACAAAGAGAGATATTTGTCCTAGAAAGGTATCCATTGTCTGACACTTTTCTCTTGGATGTGGAATAGGTGCTCACTTGTGAGTAGGGAAGAATGCATACGAATACAGTAAGCTTGGATTAAGGGTAATATGGAAAAACCCCAAGAGATGGAAGAGGACCTGGAGGAGGACGCTTAGTATTTTCGTTGAACTTTGTATTCCCTTAAGTCTAGGCAGACTTTGTGTAAATGAAGTAGTAGTAGTTATCTGTACAAAAGACTTAAGAGTTTGGTTTTTATTTTCATGTGACTCAAACGGATTATGAAGTAGCTATTTAAATGACTTGGTGCATATGGGAATCTTTTGGTATGACAGAGGTGGACTAGCAATATAATTATTGGGGAAGGATATTCACCTTAGTGGTGTGGTTCGCCACCTTAGATAATTATTAAAGGTCGATGTAGAAAGTCATTAATGGTACAAGTAACAACAAGACTTGACAAATGATTACTAATTAATAAGGGAAAGGTAAAATTTAAAATCTTAATTACAATTAAAATTTTGAAAAGATGTGGGAGAAATCCATGAGATTATAGGTGACACTTTGAATGTTTAATGTGATCAAGTTAAGGATTGTAAATTTAAGTATTAAGGGAATTGTAACCTGATATTCTTGTAGATGAGAATGTTAAAGGGCATATGCTAGATGAACAACAAAAAGGGTCAAAAAGGATGATTCGTTAGTCAAGTGGCTGTAATGTGTAGGTAGGTTCTAAAGAGTTGTGCAATGCACAAAAGAAGAAAAAGGTATGAAAGTCTTTTAATTGTTTCTTATGAAGTACGATTGATGGCAAAAATGGAGGCACATGGTGCCATGACATTATAAAATGATAATTTGGAACAAATATAGACCATTGGGGGTAAATGATGGAACTTAAGAAAAAGTGAATTCTTGATTAGGAAGGATTGTGAGTGTAAGGTGTGGAAAAGATGAACTATTTTCATGGCCATTTGTAATGAAATGTTAATAAACTATTTGAGTTACAAGACAAGGAAGACAATTAATTATGGATGATAAGAATTGTGGGATGCCATAAATAATGAATAATTATGTGTGTGGTGCTGTATATATATCTTGTGAAGTCATTACACAATATGGAGAGGATGTCCTAAGGTGGGACATAATGATTGATGACGAGTGTTAAAGGATAATATGAGTTTAAAATATTGACTTGGCCTAATGCATATGATAAGCAAAAGTAAGATACACACGTTGATGGAAATTGTGGTTTAGGCTTAAAGGAAAGCTATGTGGTTAAGAATGATTAGTGTAATAGCCTTAAAGGTAGAGGAATCAATTTGATAAAGTAAATTCCAATAGCTGTAACGTCGCAGCACTGATTGCCTAACGCTGCCACACTAAGAACTCCTCATGGCTAAGAAGTGTGAGCAAATTGTGAGTGGTATGAAGATGAAACTCACAAGTTGAATTATGATCATTGGTCTTGATGTTGAGTGTTTTTATTAGAGTTATAAGTGTGTTGGAAAAATATTCATATGAGGAAGTTGAAAGGTTTCTTTATTGCCTTATATATGGGAATGTAAGTAAAAGAAAGAGAAGTTAAAGAGTTCTTGAGATAGCTACATTGAGATAAACTACCATGTGAAGTATTAAAATGAATAATATGTTGACTAAAGTCAATCCTAAGAAACAAAAAAGACAAGAGATTAAGCCTTGTTAAAGGCTAAGGAAAAAGTGAGTGAAAGGTTAGATGAATGTATGGGAGATCAGCAAGGGATGTCAATACCAAGTGATGAAATTGTGAATAAAGGATTCCAAGGGTAGCATAGCAAATGAGTTAATATAAAGTATTGTTATGAAGATTTACAAATCTCGTCTTGACTTAGTTGAATGAAAAAGATTAGTAACAACACAAGGCCAATTATATGGCATACTAGAAATCTATGAATATAAACTGATGATTGAATAAATGAGTATGCATTAAAATATCTTGGTGAATAGTGCATGTCTTTTGGAATGATATGCTCAGAATGTTAAAGAGCAAATAAGTGATTAAGTGTTTCAAGAAAATATAAACATTCTTGAGAAGGAATTATCAAACATACGCGGTTAAAATAATATATGAAAATTTGAAACTTGTTGAGGAGCCTAACGGCAAAACCATGGGTTAAGTGATTATAGGCGATGAGACATAAGTTTCAGATAAGTATCCATAAGGAAATACATAAGAGGAATTTTGCTACGAGTCTTGTGAAAACAAGCATTAATATAATACCCCGTACTTTGATATGGTGACTAATAAAACTTACTGGATGCCAATTGAGGTTAATTATGATGTTTAAAAGTGATTCGGAAGTCAATTGAGGCCTAATAAGGTATTTTGGGTACCAAGGGGACAAGAGAAGACGAGAGAAAATTTTTAGAATAAAATAATATTTTATTAATAAAATAATGTTAAAATATTAATATTTTATTCAGTGTCAAAATTTTCCATGAAGAAGGAGTATATGGTCAATCTAAGTGGGGGAGAAGAAGAATGAGAGAATTTTGGAGAAAAATGACGTTAATGGGGCCGCTTGTTTTTATTAAGTAAAGATAGTGCGGGCAAATAAATATTTTAAATATTATGGGGACACCGCTTTGGAATACAAACTTCATACTTTGTTTGTACATGTGTAGAAGAAGATAATAGAAGGAAGTTGGAGTTAAATGAGTGTTGGGAGGACTAAATTAAAATGGAAAGAAACAAAAAAGGCAAAACGGTAATTTTACACAAAGCTTGGTCAAAGCTTCCAAAGGAAGCTTTGACTCTCATCCTTATTAGCCCAAAACAGTCCTCATCTCCTCCAGCAAGATGTTTCTTCTTCATTCTTGAAGCTTCCAACCCCATTCTCTCATTTTCCCATGGAAACTTAATTTTCTTTCATTTTCTTTCCTTGTTTTCTTTCCATTTCCTTTCTCTTTTTGCTTCTTTCCTCTTCCAACTCCTTGTGCACCAAAGTTACAACTTCTAACCCCAATTTCCAACACACCTAAACCCTAGGAGGAGAAGAAAGAAAAAGAGAGAAAGGAAGAAAAAGCTTGGTTTTGGTGATTCAAGCAAGGAACGGTAAGAATTCTTGTTTTTGGCTTGAGTAGTTTTTGAAATTGAGTTAGTGACTTAGAGAAATGTCTTGTGGTAGCAAAGATTGGCTAGATTGGAGAAAAATCGATAACATGTAAGCCAATAAAACCATGGGTACATGAAAGACTCAAAGTGGAAAAGGAAAACGATAAGCATAACACTATGTTTTAAAGCCTACGGTTAATTGAATATTGTGAAGAATTATGGTTGTTGAAAGGATTTATTTGCCTAAGCTAGTTGAAAATTATTAAGATTGTATGGCATGTTGTTTGAAAGAAACGAAAAAGGAATATTGTGGATGGAGGATTGATAAACAAAGTATTGAAAGTTAGATAGATAACAATGCATGTAAACTAGGAAATAATCGAGTGAAAGTGAGAATGATTGTTGCTGCCATATATGTGGATTATGTGTGGAAATATAAGATAGATTTGGGTGAAAATTATTTAGAAAGGTTGAAGTAGACACGTGATATCATAATTAAGTTGCCGGTGATATAATCTAAGGAATTTCGTAAGCAATGATATAAGTAATTTTGGTAAAAATGTATTAAGATGTGAGTTAATTGAAAATGGTTTCATGATAGGATGAAAAACATAAATTTCAATAAGGATTAATTGATTGAAGTGCTGCCCGTATACATATGTAATTAAATATATTGAGTTTGTATTATTGTTAGGAAGTGTAAAGATAAGGTTAAAGTACTGTGGTGGCGTGTTGGAGTAAATAAAGAGTGACCAGCTAGTGAAAATAGTTAAAGACACCTCCGATCAAATAGCGATGTAATATCCTGTTATAGTAAGGTGAGTGAACTTGCATTTCAAAATGATTTTGGGAATGTGAATGTATTGCACAAAACGTTGGTTGATTTTATCCAACTTTTCTTAAACGGGTGCCTTGGGAACAAGCCCTTGAAAATTTATCTTTATATTGTGAAATGTGGTTGTTATTGATTCATGCACTATTTCATTATGATGATATACATATATATATGTTGTGCATGATAGTTAATATTGTGTATGATGACTATAACCGTGTGTGTGCACGATGTGGGGGGATGCACATGTCGGTGATGATGGCGATGTGGGAGATGGATGATGATAGTGCCCATGTGCACGATGTGGGGGGATGTACACGATGGCACTGATTGTGCACGATGTGGGGGGATGCACATGATGGGGTCGGCTATGTGCACGATGTGGGGGGATGTACATGAGTCGGGTGTGATTATGCTGATATTGGTGTTATCTATGCATTTATATATATACATCTATGTTTATGAAATCAAAGTTCATGAGTATGGTATATGGTTTTGCATATGTGAATCTTGCATGTTGAACTTTGAAAGTTGCTAAGTATTGTCAAATTGGTGTTCATTGCAACAAGGAATTTGGCTGTAGCGAAATGGATTCTCACTGTCGCCAGAAACTCTCGATGATGGTGCAGTGCTGTCAATTTGATAGTGATTTTTACCACTTTTCGATCAGAACTGGGCAAAGTGGTAAATGCTAAAGTTGTAGCCCTGCCTCTTAGCTTTTTAATGACCAAACAAGCATGTCAATTGGACCCATGTAGTGGAAGATAGGCTTGAAAAACTGAACCATATGCAAACCGAGAATGCCTTTTGCTGCAGCGAGAATGAAACTTTCTGTTTCGCTTAGCATTTGGCTGGTTTAACATATTTTCCACTTCTCCAATTTCATGTTGAATAAGAATTCCTTATCGTCACATGATTTAGTGACCAAGGGTTCAATTGAGGGTTTTAATAAGGACTTAAGCTAAAGTGCATCGTTTTCAAATAAGTGCATTATGATTTCAAACTTTTCCTTATTATATTGCTTGTTCCCTTCCTATGTTCAATAACTAAGTTTATACGCACGTTTTCAACTTCATGTTTTCAGATTCAGTGGTGGTTGATACGTAGATTGAGGTGTCCACGTACCCCTATCCCTTGGGTAGGTATCTTGACACTCAATAGTCATATCTCCCCATCCAGAGTCACTCCGCTGACGGTCAAAGTCTTTGTTTATGTTTCATGTGAATTTGCAAAGATATATTGACAACTATTTATGTATGATTTGAATTATGATGCTAATGTGAGCATTCACTTGGGTTTTATGAGTTGCGTTGGAGAAATCGACATTTGAACACTATTAAGTACAAATCTTAAAGAAATATGTTAGAGAGATGAGTTAATATACAAGTGCATATTGAGAGGCTTGCTTGGGCCTAGTGGGTTATGCCTATTGGGTCCTTGCACCGATCACGGCTCAGGAACTGGGCTGTGACAATTAAGTTATGTGATTACAAAAAGGACGTCGTAAGCTAAAAGTGATACTCACATTGATATTGAGAAGTACTGGTAAAAAAAAAAAAAGAAAACCTTGTTTCAAGTTTTGCAATTTCAGGTGCAAATTGCAAATTGCCTAAGGGAGACTGATGTTATATTGGTATAAAAGAATAGTGTAAAAGATGATTGAAGATAACCTTGATAATGAAGTTGGATAATGGAAACCTTCTAACGTATTATGGAAATTTGAATTTGGAAATGCATGAGGCACGCATGATTCGAATGAGTTTAAGTCTTAAGTGACTGGTTAATATCGAATTGCAAAAGGGATATATAAGGATGACTTTTAGGGATTATGGTATTGCATAAGATGCAATGATCAAGTAAGAGATAAATCGTTGAAGGATCAATGAGATTATAAAGCATATACGAATATCGGATTGCAATTTAATGAAAATGACATTTGGCAAGTGAGAAGTGACTAATGACATTATGATGCAAGGATATAGTATAATGGTACTCAAGCATATAATCGGAAATGATAGGAAATGAGTATAGGCATGCAAGTGATGTGAAGTTATGCATAGGCATAATGAGAATTTGTATGGATTATGTAAGAGATAACTTGTGGTAGACGTAAGTGGAATGGTGATTTAAACATAGTAAAAGGGCAATATGAAATTGATTATGCCTTGATGTTCGTAGATTAAATATGAGAATGTTGACATACACTATGAGAATTATTATATTGAATCTTGGTTATGGATGGGAACGAATAGAAGAAATTTAGTCTGAAGGCACTTGAATACAAGGATCCCCATACATAATACAGAATGTTGATACTTAAATGTGCATGTACATACGTATGAGTGGAGTTAGTGATGTGCCCAACTAAAGTGAAGAATTGTTCATAGTGATTCGAGATTTGAACTCAATATATTTAATGAGTTGTATAGATAGTGCAACAATAAGAAATCCCATCAGAAGTGGAGCTATGTTGATGTAAGAAATTTTTGAGAAACAGTCAAAGAAATGATGTCAAGGAAATGTCATTTATAGCGTGATTAAGCCATACAAGATGGACTAATATCATTAAAAAGATTCAAGTTGTGTAAATGCAAGATAAATATGAGGTATGAGGGAATGGTTGAAAGATTCAACTCCCCATGATGTTGGAAAAATGTATAGGAATGAATAGGGTGTGTTTATGATGCCATAAGTCATGTAATAATGAAGGGGGATAAGGTGAATAAATGACAAGAGGTTTGACAAGAATTGAAATAAAGATATGTTTAAGGTTAGTAATGGAATTATCGGCATACTTGGGATCTTAATGATAAGAGAAAGAACACTAATGAAAGGTACCATGGTTTTGACTCAAAGATGCCAATAGAGATAAGTTATGTACCCTGACCTTGTAAAGTGTTTTAGTCGAATGGAAGGTAACAAAGTGCATAAATCAAAAGTCCCAATGAAGGAGGAAATGAAATAGGATCATTGAGGGAGATTATTAACAACCCGACTTCGAGGAGAATTCGAGGACAAATTCTTTTAAGTGGGGGAGATTGTGATACCCAGTACCATCGTATAGAAGTCAATATGACCTTATCAATGAGACAAAGGGTTAATGGATGCTGATTTAAGTACCAAAGGATGGAGACGGGTTAAAAGAGTATTTTGAGATAAAATATTCTGTACGTGAAGAAATAATAATAAAATAATAATATTTTTATCAAGAAAGAATTTACGAGATAAAAGGTGATTCGGATGTGAATCGGGGCAAAATAAGATGTTTGAAGCCTTAGAAGGCTAGTGGAATGTGAAACCTCAACCTCCGTAGACACGTAACTAGAAGTAGATGCGATAAGACGGACCAGAGGTAATTTCGTCATTTCTCATGGTGAGCTCCTGGAAGTAGCTTTCCAATGTTATTAAGGTCTAAATAGGCCAAAGGAATAGATGAATGATAGTAAAATGAATGAAGAATATACAAATACTGATAATTTCCATAATAGGGGTAAAATGGTCATTTTGCATCTCGAATCTAAATTTTTACATTTTCGTGAACCCGAGTATTTTTAGACTATTATGGACTTTGTCTCAATGTCAAAAGAGTAAAAAGGTTACACAAAGGGTGGGAGGAAGACAAAGTCACCATGTTAAGGGCATTTTAGCAAATTAAGCGAAATTTGGATTAACTTGAAGCATAAATATCTAAGTTCCAGCAATTTCCAGCAGCTTCTTCTTCTCCTTCCTTCCATCTCTTCTCCCCTTCTCATGTTTTCTCATCTTCCATGGAAGCTTGCTTGAAACCTCCATAAATTTTCTCATGGTAACCCAAAACTTATGTTTTTATATACCTCGTCATAGGATTTTTCATACTCTTTCACTTCTACACTTCAAGAACCCTCAAAGGTCTTACTTAAACCCTTTCTCTCACTAGATAGGTGTTTTAGAGAGAGAAAGAGTGAGATTTCCCACAATAGTTTGAAAGCTTTTGAAAAGGAATTCAACTATAAAGAAACCCAAAGGTTCCAACGAGATCCCATATCTCCATTCGAAGCTTGGTCGAAGCTAGAGTTGATCAAAGCATTAACAAAGACCAGTGAGTGAACTTGCATTTAAAATGTTTTGGGAAATGCATTGGTATTTGGATGAAGCATGTGAATGATTTTTATTTGATTTTTCCTTAAAGATTGTGCATGGGAACAAGCCTTTATTAAAACGTGTTATGTTGTGAGTGTGCAATATGATGAATCCTCGTACTTCTATATTATGTTGATATATATATGTTATGTGTTGATAGTTGATATTGTGTAATAAATATAACCGTGCGTGCGGGCGATGCACATGCCGGTGATGCTAGGGTGCGAGAGTGTGGGTGGTGATATTGCGTGTGCGAGTAGGGAGTGCACACGATGATATTGAAATGTGCGAGTAGGAAGTGCACATGATGATATTGCCTTGTGCGTGTAAGGAGTCGACATTGGCTGAGTGAGGTGGTGGCATACGTATTTATATATATTTATGTATGCATAAACGATAGAAAGTTTATGATTATAATATGTGAATGTATTGCGTGTTGAATCTTGGAAATTGCTAAATACTTTCAAATTGATTTTTATTACAGCACAAAATGGATTTTTATTGCAAAAGAATCATTTTTTACTTAAGTGCCCTATTTCTCGCTGTAGCGAGAATACATTTTCGCTGCAGCGAGAAACTCTCGAGTGGTGAGGGCATTGCACTAACCCTAGTTTCGCTACAACGAGAATTTTGTTGTGGTTTTTACTGCAACTAGAATTCATTCTCACTGCAGTGAAAAACTCTCAGGTTTGGCTCTAAAATCTGTGCTCTGAATTTCGTTGTAGCAAAAGTGAATCTCGCTGTAGCGAGAAACCCTCGGGTGGTTTAAAAAAAATTGTGTTTCAAATTTCGCTGCAACGAGAATGCCTTTCTATTGTAGCGAGAAACCCTCTGTCATCTTTATCATACTTGTCTTGCTTGAATATTTATTGAAATTTTCATTCTTTCAACTTCATGGATTATCATGGATTTTCAACATCAAGGGATTAATTAATCAAGTTTGAAATGAGGGGTTTTAGCAAGAAATCAAACTAAATTGCATTGTTTTTAAAACACGTGCATCATTATTTCTACATATTACTTATTACTTGCTTGTTCCCTTCCTATGTTCACTCACTGGGTTTATACTCACGTTTTTAAACTTCATGTTTTAGGTTTTTGAGTAAAAGATGACTGGATCCTAGGATGAGGTGATCCTCCCTATCCACTGTTCGGTAGGTTTGCCATGATACTAAGTGTTAGCACCCACACCCAAAGTCACTCCGCTGACGGTCAGAGTCTTTGATTGTGTACATGTAAACTGGATGTAATTTGCTAAGAATCGTTTGGTAAACTATTTATGTATATTATGATTGATGAATACAATTATGAGTATTAGCTTGGATTTCATGAATTGATTTCAATGAAGTATTATTTGAACATTATGAGTTATAGATCTTAAAAGGGAATATGGATGATAAATGGGCTAATGTACAGGTTTATACAACAAGGCTTGCTAGGGCCTAGTGGGCTATGCCTATTGGGCCCTTGCGCCGGTCATGGCCAGGAAATTGTGTTGTGACAAACATCCGCAGCCAAATCCCCAACAAAGATTGTGTAATCAGGACCCTCATCTTGCCTCTTTTCCCCATATCCAAGTACTACCCAATTCAACCTAAAATTCTATAAACAGAGGGCAGAGATCTCAAAGAGAAGGGGAAACCTTAGGGGGAAATTGAAATTTTATCAAGGGGAGTTTTTTTTTTTTTTATGGACTAAAGGATGCTCGTCGGGGTGGCATGTGGAGAATAGGAATTGGTGGGAGTAATGGGCTTTTTTATTGTGTAAATCAGGCATTGGACTTGGCATGGGCTAGATTGTGCTAAGTTTGGGCTAAAATTCTTTATTTTTGTTAATAAAAAAGTTTTAAAAAAAGAGCTTTTATAGACATTTGAAATTTGATCTTAATAAGCATAGAAAATTTTTTTTTAAATTAAGTAATTAAACAGAATTGAAATTTGGAAATTATTAGTATATTTTGATGGTATAAAAGTTCATTATTATTTTTATTTTATTATGAATTTTATGACTTATAATTATGATGATTTAAGAAAAGTCACTGATGAACTTTTTCTTAATCTATTAGATAAGATAATTTGTTTTATCATCTCCCTCCATCTCATTATCTTTATTCTTTATTGATTTTTTGGTTAAATAAACTTGACTTTGATAATTAATTATAATAACATCATAAAGTTATAAAATATTTGTAAATTTTGAATTTTAAACTTTTCAAAAAAGATTTTTTAAACTTTTAATTTTATATAAAGTTTTAAAAAATAATGATCAAAATTGAGTTCATTAATTTAACAAAAAAATTAAACAAATATAAACAAAATGAGATGGAGATAGCATGTATTTGTAATAATATTAGGTTCCCTTTGATTAATATTTTTGCCTTTTTTTTCCTTTTTTCTGAAAAAAATATAAAAAGGAAAAGGAAAAATAAATAGAAAATAAAAAATAAATAGTAAGAAAAACAAAAGATAAAAGTATCAAACTGGTACGTAATCTTAAAAAATAATCTTGTAATATGGATAATTATTGAAACGAATTTGGTAAGAAAAGGAAATTAAATTAAACTTACTAATTCTAAATGCATGTAAAAACGATCCAATCCGTTTTATAATTCTTATTGTAAGCATTACTTGGTAAAAGTTTCTTTTATCAACGAGTAATTACTTCATTTTAAATGCTTTTTATGAACTTGCTGCCTGGACCATACTACCGTGGCTAGATCTTATAGGTTGGAGTAACAATCAAACTCTTAAATATTTCAATAAATCACTTGGAACCTTCATAAAAGAAAAATCTACTTGACTTGTATATGGAAATTAAAGTTTAATTTCCCATGTCTTGATTTAAAATGCAAAAATAAGAATAAGAAATAGAAGACTTTCATGTTTGTTCTTCTACTTATTGTACATACGGAGAGCAACATAACATTGATTGAGTAAATTATTGAAAGCAAGTGATCCCTGGGCTTGACGACTCTATGAAGCCAACTTGACCAATGAAAAGCACAATAATAAAGGTTAGCACAAGTACTTATTGCTATTTAAACATGCCTTTGCAACTTCCCTTGCAATCATTTCATCATTCTTCAATGTAAGGTGGTAGTTGATCACCCCAAGGATCTTCGCGATACCAATTTATGGTCTCGGTGTGGACTACATTTTGAGTACTAGCAGACCTTTTGATGGTGTCTTGCTCAACCAGTGGTAGTGTCTTTTTAAACAATTGAAGCAGTGAAATGTAAAACAAAACAAAAGTATTAGTGTCTCATGTTATGAGGACAAAAAAAAAATAAAGATATTATGATTTGTAAGTATATTAGGTCAAAAATTCATTAAAGGTGATGGAATAATTCACTAAAAGTGATATTCTAGACCAATAATCATTTAACTATTTTTTTTGAAAATATTTTAAATAATTTAAGTAAAGACTTTGAAATTATGCCTTATAATATGATTGAAGACTCTAATTGCCTATACACATGCCAAATAAAAGCTTGTACTTAATTCAGTAATCAGTAATAAAAGCTCTTAATCATCAATAATGATTATGTTGGGAGGATTTGGAGAATGAAGAAGGTATTTACAGTTTTTGTGAATATTCTTGCAAGAGTCCATTATTGAAGATGGCTTCAAAGGATTTCTTATCAATTTGGAAAGGTTGTCACTACATTTATAGGGAGAAATAAAAGCAAATATGGTAAGAGGTATCCATTTATCATATTTGGATTTTTTAGTAAAGATAGAATAGCAGTCTAAAATTTAAATGGAGCCTGACTTTTTAACCAAAGGCTAGAGGAAGCTACAAGGAAGCTTCTTATGCACCTAGTATTAACGACAATAGGAATGAAACCTCCAGTGGGATTTTGAGACAGAACTTGGCCTTATTCACTAAGCTATCTTATGCTCTAGTATTGAAGGGTGCTTTTAAAAAAGGTGGAGCTTCAAATGAAGAGAGAGGAGATTATCTTCAATGTCTTGAAAAGCATGGAAAACATGCTTTGGTTGAAGAGAAGTGTTGTGGTAACAACATAATGTAATTTAGATTCAGCAAATTTAATGGAATTATTTAAAATGTAAGGCATTTCAGGGCTACTTATGAGGAGTTTGTCTCCTAAAGAATTTCTGCTAACCTTTGAGGATAATGAGCTATTTGAAGAGATCAAAGATAAAGGTTGGGATTGGCTTAACAAATGGTTTACTAAGGTGGAAACATGGTTGGAGAAATTTTCATCAAAACTCCTTAGCAAGTGGGTGCTTGTATAGGGGATCCTTTAGATGTGTGAAATAGGAACATTATAATTTATAAGCATTTTAGGCCAAATTCATTAAAAGTGATATTCTGGACTCAGTTTTGGTTGTAGTGTCATACTCAATCATTTAAATAATTTAAATAAAGATTGTGAAGATTATGCAGTAAAATAGACAAGATTAAAATTTTCAAGGTATATACCTCTGTTTTGGCAGGCACATATTTCTTTGAATCTATGAAGAAACCTGTAGTTATCTTGGGACATTCTCCTACTTCTAAATACCTCAAAGTTGATAATCTGAAATGATATCCTCTTGGCAAAAGTCAACGAGGCTTGGCAGTTCTTCAAGTGATAAATATTTTAATTGATCAAACTTTATATCCTTTTCATCTTTCACTTCTGCTTCATCTTCTACTTCAAATACTTGTTCCAATTTAGAGTTCCCTTTAACCCATAACGCTTCAAGTTTTGGAAGACAACAAGCAGATCCAAGAGGAAAGAGACTTTTCAACTTTTTGCAATATGTAACAGAAATTTTGGTCAAATTAGAAAAGCTTATAGGTTGGAGATCACCATCTAATGGTGAACAAACTTGATCCTTAGCAATGATTTGGTTCAATTCATCACATTTTTCTATATCTAGACTGACCAACTGTGATAAACTTCGAGTAGTTGCAGGTGAAAATATATATCTTTGCCTCTTGCAATCAATCTCCTTAGAATTGTATGGTTTTCAAGAGTTACAACTTGAGTGGCATCCTTCCATATAATCTGCATTTCAGATAAACCCTCTAGGTGGAGTTCCTTTATGCACCCATGAACCTGAAGTACTTCTTCATGACTCCCAATTACTATATATTCTTGATTGCAATTGGCTAAAATACTCAATTGAAAGCTATTTACCAAGTTAGAGAGGGATAATTCCTGCAAATACAAACACTACTAAATGTAACTAAATACATTCCTTTTCTATTAGATTGGGAATAGTTGAGCAAATGTTATTCATAATTCTTCAAAATTTTAGATGTCAATTCACAAAAAATCCTTATATTTTTAAAGGTAGCACATATGTTTCAAAATTTAAATCCCAAATTTTCATGAAATTGTTTGAAAGTGAAATTCAAAGACACCTAACCCCTTTCAGGTCTTTCTTTGTTAATTTTGAACTTAAAACCGTTTATGGTTTTCCTTTTCTTTTGATCTTTTCTTTGCAACTTGTTCATTAACAATCTTGGTTTGAAAAGTAAACATAAAGTGGTTAAGTGTCATTTGTTTTTAATTTACCTAAATTATATATAAAAAAACATAAAAGAAATCCCCACCCCCCAAATGGAAAGCCTAGCTCTCTCAATCTCTTTTTCTTGCCTGAAACTTGAATTGAAGAAAGTAGAAACACTTTGAATCAAGAAAAAGGAACTCATGGCCAAGAAGAAAAACAGGACTTAAATTGAAGAAAGAGAAAATTCGCTCAAAGAAAAGAGAGGAACTGGAATCTAAGAAGAAAAACGAAGCTCGAACAAGAAAAAAAGAATTGCAAGGATGCCATCGTGAAGAAAATATATGATGAATCTGAAGTCAAAAACAAGGACAAGGAAAACCCAAAGGTCCGCAGGTTACCCACAAACAAAAATTTGTTTTTTTAAAAAAATAGTATATAACTTTTGAGTTGTAATTTTAAAATATAGTTGGATTAATTTATGAGCATTGAAAAGATTTGGCTAAAAGGTAGAACCTAAAACAATAATTGAAGGAAAAGTGTATAAAAGAAATACCTTTACTGAAACCTACTCGTTAACTTCTTTTTGAATGATGAAATTTGTCCATTTAGGACAACTGCAAACTTTCATCTTCTCTAGGGATGGCAATGAGATGAGAAAGTTTTCCGAGCAAAAGCAACTCAAATTTATCAAGTTTACAAGTCCTAAATCTTGTAGGCAAGGGAGCACAATGGCGCGATTAACTCCATTCTTTTCTTTTGCCACATGGAAAGTTTGTTGTAATTGAGGAGAATCAGTTATCCAAAATGATTTGAATCGTGGAAGAACATGAGCCAAAGGAATTTAAAAACATATTCCAGTCTTGGACAATCACTTATTTCTAGAGTTTCCAATTTTGGCAAGAACGGAGAATGGAGATAGATTTCTTTGTCAAAAGCAAAGACTTGCTCTAATTTTTGGCATCTATCTATCTTGACATGTTCTAGATGCAACAGACTTTGAGCAAAGTGAGGTGAGAAGATAGATTTCAATTTATCACAACCATGAATTATTACTTACTCCAGACTTTGTAGGCTTACATGATGAGTTGGCTCTTTCAATATACTCTCCACTGTTGGTAATGACCGCAGCTCCAAGCTTCTTAAATTTGAGAATGGTTCTGCCTGATTTACCTCACATAAAGAAAAATATAAAATTTATTAATTAATAAATTTGAATATTAACTCATTATACTTGATCTTAATTATTGAGAAGAAATACATTTTTTAAAAAAAAGTAGAAAAAAGTATTAAAAGTTAACAATTTAGAAAGATTAGATAGTAATTATTTATATATTTGATAATTCAATAAAAAGAAAGGTAATTTGAAAAAGAATATATGAGAGCATTCTTAAAGGAAAAATGGAGAGATAACAGGTACCTCTAGCTCAGCCATTTCTTTGTCAAAAACAAAGACTTGCTCTAATATTTGGCATCTATCTATCTTGACATGTTCTAGATGCAATAGACTTTGAGCAAGGTAAGGTGAGAAGATATATTTTAGTTTATCACAGCCATGAATTGTTACTTCCTTCAAACTTTGTAGGCTTACATGATGAGTTGGCTTTTTCAATATACTCTCCAATGCTGGTAATGACTGTAGCTCCAAGCTTCTTAAATTTGAGAGTGGTGTTGCCTGATTTACCTCACATAAAGAAAAATATAAAATTTATTAATTAATAAGTATTGAAAATTAATTCATTATACTTGATCTTAATTATTGAGAAGAAATACATTTTTTTTAAAAGAGTAGAAAGAAGTATTAAAAGTTAATAATTTAGAAAAATTAGATAGTAATTATTTATATATTTGATAATTCAATAAAAAGAAAGGTAATTAGAAAAAATAAATATATGAGAGCATTCTTAAAGGAAAAATGGAGAGATAAGAGGTACCTCTAGCTCAGCCATCTCTTTGTCAAAAGCAAAGACTTGCTTTAAATTTTTGTATTCAAATATTTGGAGTTGTTTTAGATGCAACAGACTTTGAGCAAGGTAAGGTGAGAAAATAGATTTCAGTTTATCAGAGTCATTAATTATTACTTCCTTCAGACTTTGTAGGCTTACATGATGAGTTGGCTCTTTCAATATACTCTTCAATACTGGTAATGACTGCAGCTCCAAGCTTCTTAAATTTGACATTGTGCTCGTCTGACTTTCTTCCTTTCCAAAAAACCCATTCATTTGAAACACTGATTGCAACTGCTTACAATTAGAAATGCTCAATTTTTTTAACTTTTTTAAGAAGCTAATCGGTGATTGACCATGGCACATGTGATACCCAACATCCCACATCTGATGTGAATGTGATTGTTAAGACCTATATAACAATCCAAATCCACCACTACTAATAACTTGAGTTTAAGCTTTTGAGGACATGTGTTTTAGGTCCAAAAAGCTGCTGGGCTAGTGGTTGGACTTGGGTCGTTATAAATGGTATCAGAGCCTGCATTAGTTCGATGTGGCTTTTCACATTGTTCTGGTGAGATCTTGGTCCCATAGATGTGATGTGTGACCTCGATGAGGACATCAAGGATTTGAGTGGGTGGGATTGTGATACCCAACATCTCACATCTGATATGAATGTGATTGTTAAGACCTATATAACAATCCAAATCCACCAATACTAGTAACTTGAGATACTAGTAACTTGAGCTTAAGTTTTTAAGGGCCACGTGGTTTAAGCCAAAAAAGTTGCTAGGCCAGTTATTGGACTTGAGTCGTTACAGCACAACTCTTTCAAAGAAGTCATTCCTTTCATATCTATGTCGTAACGTGCGGGTCCGAGAACCCGACCGCTAAACGCGAGTGAAAACTCTAAAAAATTAAGAGTCGCCACCAATCTGTTTTTACTAGGTGTGATTGGCCACCTATTGACTCGATTCTAATCGATGAAGCTTTAAATTAATTTTAAGCCCACCGAAAAGAACCTTAAACTGGTCTACGTTTTTCTAGATTTAAGTTCGGGAGTACAGTTACGCTCGGGGAAAGATTAGCACCCCCAGGACGCCCGTTCCATGAACGGTACCATTTTTAGATTATCCTATTAGGCTTTAATTTTTAATTTCACTATATTTCCTTAGTTATTATTCTCTTATTTTATCTCTTATTTAACCTAAAATGGAAAGCAAATGTGAGGCAAGATGAAATGCACAGCGTGGGATAAAAATATGTCGAACGAATAACCTTTTATCAAGGATATTCTCTCGGATCCGCCCATCATACTGGTGGGATCTGGGGTATTCTCTCACCTAGGGAATTATTCGATAAATTCGCCTTCGCAAATTCGACAAATAAATCCCGTCATCAAGGTCATCGTACATTTTCTTTTAAAATAATATTTTCGTGCATGATGAACCTAATCTGGGCAAAAGCTTTTTATTAAAGATGTTTCTTGAGCCCTTCCATCATACTGGTGGGACCCGATGACATCTTTTTACCTAGGAAACTTTTCGAGAAATACCCGCCTTCGCAAGATCCTCGAAAGATCCCATCATCGGGGCTTAAACTCGAAAACAAAAATATTTATATGTAATGATATACATGATGCGACATATATATATATGCTATGCTAATGTAATTATCTATTTTATTATTATTATTTTTTTGTCATTTTTTTATTATTTAATTATTATTTTCATTTTATTTCATATTATCATATTTTCTATTTTTTTTGTTCTCCAATATTTTATTATTTATTCTAAGTTTCTCTTATTTTCCTTTTATAATTAGATAAATTGTTTATAATTCCATGTTATTTTAGTGAACAAAATTTTATTTTTCTTTTACATAACATTTTATTAATCTATAGTTTATACCATTAGATATTTAATACTCAATTTTAAATTACTTATTGTTTTGGGTTTTTATTTATTTGTCTATTTATTTAATGTCATGTATATTTCATTTTTACAAATTTATTATTTTATTATATATTTGAATTATTTTTATTTATTATTTTTATCTTTTTTTTTATCTATTGTTATTTATTTATTATTTTTATTGAATAACTTTTGTATAATCAAATTCTTTATTTATTAAAAATTTCGAGATCTTGAAATCGAGACCCTCCCATCGTACTGGTAGAGCCTTAATTCGGATTCCGTACCTAGGGAATGTGGGCTCGGGATTGCAACTTCTCGCGTCTCGGCCAACTATCCCATCATCGGTATCGTTTAATCGTCTTATTTAAAATTGAATAAATCTTCTCTTTGCTCTCGTTCTCATTATTCCTTTATGTGTAGATTATCCATTTAAACAAATTTATTCTTAATACTAAATACTTACTTTTCCATGTTCAATATCCCTCTAAATCTATTTATTATATTATTATTTTTTGATTAAATGTTCATTTATTTTCTTATATATTTTGGGCTTATTTAAGCATTAATAACCTTTTCTATCTAATTTATGACATAATCAAATATATTCATTCATTCATTCATTTTTTTTTTTTTATTTTTTATTTTTTTGCATATGTATATATATTGCTAAACAATTTATTTTCATCCTTATCTTTCTTTTATATTTCTACTTCCTTTATATGTTTTCCTTTGTCATTTTAAAATTTTTTAAATTATGTCTTTTATTTTAGTTAAGCTCAATTAATTATTCTCCTATCTAAATAATAAATCCACCACAATACCACAAAGTTAACATTAGAGAAAGTAAGGAGTATACCTTCAATGGGCTGACAATAGCCCAACCCGGATAGCCTGCTTCAGTTGGCCCGCTGTCCAGTCTCCTACCCAGTAACCTCCAAATGCCCAAAACTACACCGTTTTGATGCCTTAACCCTAAGTATAAAAAGGCTTTTTTCTCACCCTTTCTTCATTTTCTCCTTTCAACTTCTCTCTCTAAAACCAAACTCTCTACCCTCTCTCTAAAAAGCTTCCCTTCTGACCGACCACCACCCAAAATCGACAGTGCCACCAGCTACCAGACCGACCCTCTCTCTCTCCTGCCTCCTTGCTCGATGGCCACCGGCGTCGCTCCCCAGCAGTCAACTCTCCTTTTCCCGACGTCTTCCTCTCCCTTCTCCTACTGCCTTGGTTCGCTCATCGACGGTCGACCCAGCTCCTAAACATCCTTGCTTCGCTCACCGGTGATCAAAAGACCCAAATGCTATACCCCTAAACCGGCAACAGCAAGGCCCAAATCCTATTAGTGTCGGCTACCCAAAAAACCCCTCCAAAAAAAAATAATCAAAATCCTCCCTAAAAACAAAAAACCAAAACAAATCCCAAAGCAAATAAAAAGAACACCGCACTTATCCTTCACCCATTGTGTTTTTTTTTTTATTTTTCTGTATTTTTTATAGAGAATTTGTGGGTTATTGTAGCTGCTAGACTAGGATTTTTTATGTTTGATCTGTTGTAGGTTGCTTAGGGATTTTTCTAGGATTTTTTGGTTTGCAGGGTGGCCTCCATTGCTCCGTTGCTACAATGGGGCTTTATACACTCGGCTTTTGGCCGAGTGTAGTGCCTCCACTACCCTGCCAGACGTGAATTTTTCGCCTTTGGCAAGGTGAGGGAAGTGCCTGGCAAGGTACAGACCCCTCTCCCCTTTCTCTCTTTTCTTTTGTTTATTTTTCATTTATTTTTAATTAATTAGGATTTTTTCTTTTTTACAGTGTCCACAATCTAAGTTCACCAAATTAGAGAATGCAGTGGTTGGACTTTGTTCTCGTGTTGTATCAATCAAGCATTCTAGATCGTCACAATATGCAAGCTTAACAGAAGTTAATTCCTTTAGTCCGTGCTGATCTACATTTGGGACAATATTTTTGTGTTCCATGGTGATATCGTCCAGAATAAGCATTTTTATATTGCAAAACAGCTCCTTAAATGCATTTAATGAGGATGAGAAGTCACTAATTGCCAAGGTTCTCAAGCTCAGCCCCGCCAAATCTTGAATATAATCATTTACAGCTATATTGTAGCTTTGAAGTTCAGGAAACACAAAGTTTTCTTGAGAACATTGATCAGTAGAAACTCTCAGCGTTAATGCAGTCAAAGCAGACAATGAATTCAGCTCCAATAAGTTAGCATTGTTTGCAGATGTCACGTGTAGCTCTTGGAGTGAGGCCAACCTATTACAAACAAATACAAAACGTTATTAATGCAATAATAGCACTTTCAACCGAATGATAAAAATAGTAAGGTAATGAAATGAATAAGATAACGAACTTTTTTATTTCTTCATTCTTAAAGTTACTTTTGTACTATAGGTTGCAATGTTTCATAATAATAGGAGTGGCCAAAAGCTCATGCTAGATATATATGTCTTTGTGATAATCAAAATCAAAATACTTAATAAAGTAAATAATAGGAAAAAAAAGAGAAGTAAATAACATAAAATTAAATACTCAACTCAAAACAATAAGATAAACAATTTTAATCTCATTTTAGTACTACCTTGATAGTAAGCTAGTGGGGAAATAGCTATATAACACTCCACTGTGAGAAAAATATAGTGATTTTAATTTAGTAATTCCACAAATTCTTCTGGAAGTTCTTGAATATTAGTCTGAAGCAATGCCAAAACCTCGAGGTTTTCCACATTCCTCAATGATGAGATGTTCTGGAGCTTGCAATTTATAAAGCACAGAGTTAGAAGATTTGCCAAGAATTGAAGTGCTTCCAATGTGAATACAACATCTTGGAGAAGTAAAACTGGAAGAGTTGTCATTCTTTCAAAAAATGCACACGGAACTCTCAATGACTTCTTTCCTTTGAGAAACAAAATCTTGAGTTTTGAAAATTTCACTTTGTTAGGAAGATGATTAATCTCAATGTTCCATAAAGAGATTGTCGTACAACATTCAAAACTTTCACTTATAGGCCGTTTCATCAACCCATCCTTTACCATGAATCTATTTTCTCCTCTCGATACTATCAAATGACCAAAATCACGAATCACATCATGCATTTTTACAGATTCTTCATCATAAGCTTTCAATAACAAACTGGACTGTTGGAGTGTAGTTACTGCTTCATGAATTTCCCTCCTTAAGACTTCAATTGAGTCAACATTACTGAACAATTCTTGACCAATTTCACATATAATCAACATCTCAATTTTTATAACATAATCTTCAGGAAAAAGGGAACATAACAAGAAACAGGATTGGATGTTGTCGTTCTCCAAATAATCATAACTAAGCCCAAGGCTATAGTTACCTCCACAAACATCTTGATTATCCGAATGTCTTGAGTCCTTGAATCGTTGATTTGCTGCTATCCACCCATTTAGATTTTTGCCTTTTAGAGCTTTTGCCACAGTTACAATTGTAAGAGGCAAACCATTGCATTCACGAGCAAACTCCTTGGCTACCTTCAAGGTGGGAGAGTCATCTTCTACACCAGCTTTATCTTTGAATAAAGCCCACGCTTCATTTTTAGATAAGATATTGAGCTGAACTTCCTTTTGACAATTCATTCGAGTGCAAACTTGTTGAAGACGCGCGGTTAAAAAAATTTTGCAAACCCTTGTGATTATCACCGAATGGAATTCCTATAGCTTTCAAGTCAAGTTCTTCCCAAACATCGTCAAGGATTATAAGGATGTTCTTCATGTCTTTTATTCTCAAATACAATTGTTCTGCTCTTCCTTCTATAGTCGTCATTTGAAATTTTAAATGTAGGAAGTCTGCAAATTTATCTTGAATATTGTTGATGCTTGGAGTTTGGGACACGGTTACAATCACGACTTCATCAAAGAGTCGCTTGACTTGCCTTCCCACTTCTTTTGCCACAGTGGTTTTACCCACTCCTCCCATCCCATATAGACCCATCATGTTCACATCATCCTTTTTCAAAGCCTCCATGATCTCTTTGAAAGCAGAATTCGAGGATTCAGAAGGCATGAAATCTTTAGATGGAATGAACTCTAATCTTGGAAGAGGAGGACGCTGGCCGACTCGTTGGAAATTACATGTCTCTGCTAAAAGTTGAGAGATATAAAGCGTCTTCTTTGCTATTTTGATACTTAAGCAGTATCGCCAGCCGCAACTAGGACACCAATTGAAACACTTGTTACGCTCTATTTCTTCCTCCAAACTCTGAGCTTCTCCCAATTCTATCTCTGCCTTTGTTAGCCACTCCTCAACGTCCTTCTTAATTACCTCAGTTTGCCTCACAGCCTCATCGACATCATCTTGCACCTGATCTTTTTTTGATTGAAGTGCTTTTCGCTGCTTCTTGAAATCTTCAACAATTTTGCCAAAACGGAAATAGCAAGTGAGATAGGGTGATGCGTATTCTGTTGCCAGATTCCCTACGGTATTGGCAGCAGCAGCAAATTCAGCAGCCATTCTTTGGTGATCTGAGATTGAAAAGCAACTTCGATGAGTAAAAAGTTTTACAAAGAGACAAAAACAGTTAAGAACTATTTACGAAGTACTTGTCCAAAAAATAACTTGTTTTCTAAACCCAAGAGATCAGCTTGCAAAAAAAAAAATCTACAAATATCTAGTCAAATGTAACACCAAACAAATAAATCACAGAAGAGAAAGATGAACATTAACATACCAAGGAAAGCTATAGATGAATTTTCAGGAGAAAGACAGAGCAGCTTCTATTTTGATCTCACAAAGTCGGTGATTTCTTTTTTCTTTTGAAGTTCAGAAAACTGTCACTTATCTTCTTTTCGATGCATATAGATAATTCTATTTCTGACAGAGCAAAACAGAAAAAGCAGAGTAAACAGAGCAACTCAGATGCTAAGAACATGGAAAGAAGAAACTCTTAAGCCAAGAGGAATTTTTTTTTCTTTCCCTAAAGCAAAGAGATGAGCTTATGTAAGCAAACTAATAGTGGAAAAGCTACTGAAATCCTTTCTTAAAACTTACGTCTCTGTTTTCTCTACTTGAATGTGAAAGGGTAAGAGACAATACAAGTTCTTAGCTCTCTGCTTCACACAGATACCGTGGGTGTAGTGTAACTGTAGAAGATCAAAACAGTTAATTTGGACGTAGAAAATAACACAGTGCCAATTTTGCATGTAAAGATTGCAGATGTACACTGAAACGCAAAAACCAAGACAAAAATAAGCCATCGAAGAAAATATGAACGTATATACAAATGAAAGATGAAGTTTCAGTAGCCAAGGCCAAGCTTTTCTATATTGTTCAAAGAAAACTCAAGTAGAAATCAAGTAACCAAAAGGGCAGTAGCAGAGGGAATTAAGAAACTACAAATATGTGTCAATCTAAGATGAAAAGAATAACTTCATTTGAAAATAGAAAATATGTGTCAGTGCATCTAAACTTGCAAATATCTATACTCAAATGTAAAACCAAGACAAATAAACCACTGAAGAAGAGGATGAACATTGACATACCTAAGGAAATATACATGAACTTTGAGGAGCCAAGACAGAGCTTCTATTCTGATCCAGCCAAAATATATTACAGACATTAACAAAATCGGTGAAGATTCTTTTTTTCTTTTTTTGGGTTGAAAGAAAATTGAAGTAGAAATCAACTTTGCATGCACTGCAATGATCAAAAGGCCAGGAACTTAGAAAACAACAGACTTTCACCCATCTTCTTTTGAATGCATGCAGTTAATTCTGCTTCTGATAACAAAAACTTCTTTTCTTTGGAATCTCTTCTTTTTATTTTTACTATTTTCTTATTCAAAGCATTAGTGGAAGACAAGTGCCCAAACATCTTTAGCCATATGGAACTATTGACTAATATTTTAAAGTGAAAAACATAAACTATTGCCTTATGGAACTATCATATTGTATACAAAACAAAAAAGTAAATATTTCATAGCATAAAGGAGAATTTGTTATGATATAATAAATTGTGTTGTTAATTAATCCAAGAAACTTAAATTCGAGAGTTTAATTATTTCATCTCTTAACTTTTGGATACCAAAATTTCAAACATTTCAAAAATAATGATGAGAATTTCACTCTAAATTGAAAATAATTAATTACTATTACTGGTACAAAATATATTAAACAAAATTGTTTTTCAAATTAGACTAAGGTTCAAAAATAACATTATAATGTTTACTCCTGGACCCCAAACATATTTTTTGTTTAGTGCCAAATCTATCTCTTGCTTTTACTTTGGATTAGTCCAGACGATTAACAAAATTTCAATCTATCCCAAGCTTTTACTTTGGATAGCATAATTAGACAGGTTTCTTAAACTAACCAAAAAAGAAAAGATATATTTGGAATTAGATTTATTCGATAACAAATTAACTTAAATTTGGGGAAGACCCTTCAAATAAATCAAATGTATTCTTCTTACGTTCTTGGGTTTTAGTTGAAAGTGGAAGACCCTTGACCTGATCAAATGCCTCTTGTGTTCCACAACTTTTGGTTTTCCCTGTGTTTTAGACAGTTTATTTTCCTTTTGTAAATGCAAAATTCCATACCAACAAATCAGCAATAAACACTGAATTGCTTCTTTCAATAATCCCGAGCCCCTACAGCTTTTGCTAGTGGACATGGAATCATTGTTATTTTAGTTTCTTATTCAACAAAAGTTGCAGCAACGACTTTGTTTTCTTCTTAGTCTCTTTCTTTTATTATTTATTTTTTATTGAAATAACAATGAACATAAACATCTTTTGCTTCATCGGCTTATTGGTCTCACTTTTTTTTTATTATTAAAAATGATTTAACAGCAATAATATCTCACTCCAAAATCTTAAATTATGAAAACACGTTATATGTGTTGATCATTAAATTATTAATTTTAGTTACTATAAAGGTGATTATTAAAGGAAGATAGATAACGGCTTCCATCATCTCTCGATTAAAATTTCAATTAAAAAATGACCAGCACTGAATATTTCTCATGCTAAGATCAAAACAATTTTTTAAATTAGAAATAGAAAATATGTGTCCATGCATCTAAACTTGCAAATATTTACTCAAATGTAACAACAAGACAAATAAATCACAGAAAAAAAAAAGATGAATAGTTACACACCAAGGAAATTTAGTGTTGAATTTTAAAGAGCCAAGACGGAGCAAACTCTCATAGTAAGTGAAGGCATCTTTTTTTTTTTTTTTTGAGGTCGAAGAAAACTAAAGTGGAAATGAACTTTGCACTGCAATGATCAGAAGAGAATATGAATTAAAAAACAGCAGACTTTCACTTATCTTCTTTTTAATGCATATAGATATTTCTATAATTGATTATGTCTATTCTACAATAGTAATAGACTTGTTCACTGCAGATCTCATTATTAACCACACCTTTTCTAATCGAAAACTAGGTAGCTCCATCTTAAAAATTACCACGAACACTTAAAAATTAATGAAGCATATTTTTGTCTAAACGAAATTTGCCATGATTCTAAACGAAAGTTCACACCTTCAATTTAATTTTTTTTTTTGATACTATGAATTTGAGAAGAAAACTGATATATGATCATTATCAAGACTTATTTTTATCTACCACCAAATTGTGGTAAACTGATGATGTTTAAAAATTATATACTGTCAGTATATACATCAATTATAAACCCTTAATTTAATCTGTCAGTTTAAAAAATAAGAAGTCAAATACATATGCTATAAGAGACTTTGAGCATATAAAAACAAATTATATATGGAGAATATAATATGTACCTCAATTCAGGTGGATCTTAATTCTAAAGTTGCATGGATTTACTTCACTAGGTCCAGTGATCGGGAAACCAAAATTAAGAGAAGGAAAAGCAGCAGGGATCACAGAGAAGTAATTTAAGAGAACAGTTTTTTTTTTTTTTTTTTCAGAGTTAAACAATAGAGATGGTTTTCTTCTTTGAGTTAAAAGAAAAAAGGGAAATCAAAGGAAAATAAAAATGGAAGGGTAGGTTTTGTTGAGTCAAAGGAAGAGCGAGGCAGAAATCAAACAAACTCTTAGGATAGTGTAGCTCGCAGATGTGGAGATGATAGAAGACGAAGCTTAAATGGAAACTCTATGACAAAAAATGGAAAAATATTATCCTAATTAATAAACAAATATTATTCTCTTTTCTTTGATTACAACCAGCTACAATGCAAAAGCTACTGCTATACATTGAGAAAGTTTGTTTTATTTATTGTTTTCCACTTGGCTTTTCCATATGTTATCCTCAATTATTTAACAACTAAGGTTCATAGCAAAACTCTTTTTACGTTCTTGGGTTTTAGTTGAAAGTGGAAGACCCTTGACCTCAAATGCCTCTTGTATTCCACCACTTTTGATTTTCCCTGCGTTTTAGACAGTTCCTTTTCCTTTTGTAAATGCAATATTCCATACCATCAAATTAGCAATAAACACTAAGTTACTACTTTAATAATCCCAACACCTCCCCCCCCCCCGCCAACAGCTTTTGTTATTTTATTTTAGTTTCTTATTCAAGAAAAGTTGCAGCAACGACTTGGTTTTCTTCTTACTCTCTTTTTTTTATTCTTATTTTCTTTTATTCATATAACAATGGACCCAAACATCTTTTGATTTATCGAACCATTGGCTTCACTTTTTCTTTTCTTCTTTTTTTATTGAAAGAATTATTTAACAACTAATAATATCTCACTCCAAAATCTTAACTTATGAAAACACGATATATGAAAATTGATGAAGATTTTTTCTTTTTGTTGTTACTAATTTTTTTATTCAAATCCTTAGTGGAAGACGTTAAGGACCCAAACATCTTTTGCCTTATGAAACTATTGGCCTCACCTTTTCTTTCCTTCCTGTTTTGAAATTGTAAACTTTGCGATGCGCTGGACATGTTCAAACACCACTTTCCCTCTCAGTTAAAAGTACTTTAGAACAAAAATATTAATGTTTACTGAGGTATTGCTCCTTTACAAAGAATTGAATGAGGAAGAAAAAAAATAGGGATTCGTGTTTGTGATCATAATCATAATAATGTTCATGAGGTATTCTCTGTTAAAAGAAATTCTGATTAATGTAAAATTAGCTTCGTGTTTGTGATATTAATCATAATAATGTCTTCTTTGTAAGATTTCAAGATATTGAATCTTTATAGACAAGTTGAAAATAAAAAAAAGATCACCGAATTTCTTTTGAATTGCTTTAACGAAATATAAATTTTTCTTAAACAAAATTTATCATTATTCAAAAGGCAAATTAAGTTCACACCTTTCATTTTGTTCTTATCCTTCTACGTAAATGAGACTAGGAGCCATTGATGCACTTTTGAATTATTGATCCCTTTATTTTTTTTCATTTTTTTAATTATTTTTGTGCATTTATTTCTTTTCCCCTCTACGTTAAAAGAAACTTAGGAATATAAGAAAATGAAGGTCTACTGTGGTATTGCACCTTTTTAATTTCTTCTTTTGGAGACTCTCTTACAAAGAAATGAATGGGGACAAATCGAACATACAATTACTAAAAATGATTATTAGCAAAGCTTTTTTTTTTTTTTTAAATCTGGAGATAACACACGTTATTATGGATATCTCTATCTCCACTACTCAACTGCTTTTACTTTATAGTAGTTGGACAGCATGGCCTTTATCTTTATTAACTAGTGACCGTATTCTCAACGCATAAGTATTTTGTCTAATTCTCTCTCAAATGCTCCTCAAACGACCCATGTTGGCTTTCCAGGAAGAGTTATGGCAAGAGGATGGGACTTACGAGGACATTCTTGTACTCAATGAACCCCTCCAGAAAACAAAGAACAAGAACAGCAACATAGCAAACCAAAACATAGGACCGGGCACAAAGGAACAGAGCAAGAGAAAAAAAAAATCAAAGAACCCTGTACAGATCCACCAGTAAAACCAGCATACAAAATTCACTGGAAAAACCGAAGGGACGGTCAAACCCTACAAAGGTAGCCAACTGAAGGTGACAGAACAATCAGAACAGAAGACAGACTATCGTAACGTACAGGTTTGGGAACCTGACCATTAGACGCGGAAAAAACTAGAGAGTCACCACCAATCTTTTTTTTATCTAGGTGCAATTGGCCGCTTATTAAATTTGTTAAATTTGATGGAGTTCTAAATCGACTTTAGATCCATCTAAAGAACAACCTACTAGTTTATATATTTTGTTTAGAGTTGGATTCGGGAGTACAGTTACACACGAGGAAGGATTAGCACTCCCGTGACGCCCGTTCTACGAACAGTACCACTTAATCATATGTTATCTTATTAAACTTAACTTTTTTATTTCATTCTTATGTTTCCCCAATCTTTATCTATTTATTTTATCTTTTACTTTATTTACAAATTAAAATATTTTATTCGGTTTTACGAGTTTGGTGTACACATGATGCAATCATGAAATGCATGGTAGAGAAAAATCAAATAATTCCAAACGAAAATCTTTTATTGAGGATATTTTCCAAATTCGCCTATTATACTGGTGGCATCTAAAGATATTCTCTCATTTAGGGAATTATCCGGAAAACTCACCTTCGCAAGTTTAACGAATAAATCTCATCATCACGGTAGTCGTTTGCGTTTAAAAAAATATTTTTTATGAATACAAACCCATTATGAGCGAAAGCTTTTTGTTAAAGATATTTCTCTAAGCCCTCCCAATATACTGGTGGGATTGAGATATATCTTTTCAATTAGGGAATTTTTGAAGAAACTCGGTTTTTCATGTTCTCTCGAAAAATCTCATCATTGGAGCTTACACTCGTGTATATAAAATATCTACATGCCATGACATTTAACGATACAATAGTGATGCGTGATGGACTCATAAATTCTAATATTTGTTTTTTTTCTTTAAAAATTTTACTATTTTTCTTTGTATACATATATATCATGAACAAATATTATATATTTACTTATTGTTCTTATATAACCATTTTTATTTCATTATGTATTTTTGCTGTGTAAATACTTATTTATTTTACTTTATAAACTTCCCTAAAAATCATATTTTTAACCAAATATTTTATTTCATAATAATTATTATTTATGTATATTTTTTTTACCAAACTTCTTTCCCATTTTTTATTAACCTAACCTATATTCTTTTTGGCTAACTATGGTTTTCTTTTACCTTCTTATAATTTTTTTTTTTTTGTGATTATATGTATAGATATTCGCCTTTATATTTAAGCCATATTCATCACTATGGTGAATTTATTATTATTTTTTAAAAATTTTGATTTTTTAATTATTTACCATCATGAATTTCATTGTTTTATATAATCCTATATTCTTTTATAACTTCATATATATATATATATATATATATATATATATATATATATATATATATATATATTTTATCCATTCTTTTTTGTATTCATTATTATTATTATCACATTTTTTGTTATCATCACTTCCTTATTTCTTTTTGTTCATATATTTTGACTAATTGGTAATTAAGTATATATAATTTTCATTTATTTAAAATTAGAAACATCAGACTTCAAAATTAAAACCCTCCCATCGTACTGGTGGGGTTTTAATCAAAATCCCTAACCTAAGGAAATTCATTCAAAATTGCGACTTCTTGTGTTCCGAAAGAACATTCCATCATCGGCCAATCCCGGAATGACCCTTCTGTTTTTATATTATGATTAGGTGTCAAACCTTGCTTTGTAAAAAATTATAACGTCATTTACATGCTCGATAGAATGTTTGTATATTTAGGAAGTTCGAGAAATCGTTAAATGATGATATTGCCCCTAATGGTATCATTGAGTCGATTAAGCCTCGAATTAGTTCAAATAGGAATTTTAAGGTGAAATTAAGAGTTTCACAGTTCAGGGATGACTCAAAATGGTAATTCGGAGTTCGAGGATCAATTCGGAATCAAATCGAAATTTTCACTATATAGGGACAAAATCGTAATTTTTCCATTCGAGGATAAATTTTGAGATTTTGAGAGAATTTAGATCACATTTGACAAATTGGAGAATGGTATTAGTATAAGGGATGAAAAATATGTCTATGGGTAATTTTTCAGTTTTTGGGGCAAAAATGTAATTTTTCACTTTATTGGGATAAAAGTGTAATTTTTAAAAATTTACTCCACCAAAACTTTGGAAAAATCTAGAAATTTCATGGAAGACATGGATAAGTGAAGAGGATTGAGTGGTAGAAAAAGAAAGTCAAAAAGATGGCCAGAAAAAAATAAAATAATAAAATTTTTAAAAGGTAAATAAAATAATAATATTTTATTAAGCCTATTAAAAGGCTTGAATTGGAGGCTCAGCCAAAACCAGCAGGAGAGAGAGAGAAATAAGAACAAACCCTAGAGTGAGAAAATTCAAAGAAAAAGTGTGATTTTTCAAGGAATCAAGTGTTTAAAGGTATGATTTTTCAAGCTTAGCTTAAGATTTATCCTTTCCATGCATTTCTCCTTATTTTCCATGGTTAAATTATGTGTTTTGATGATGGATTCAAATCTGATCATATGGGTTTAGAGAGAGAAAGTTGTTAGATTAATTTGATTTTGAACTATGTTAGTGTTTAGTGTTAGTTTAGCATGTTTATGAGTAAAACAACAAGAAAAATATTCATTTTCTCCATGAATTTCTCTAGGCCAAATCTAGCCAATGGTGTGTGAGGATGAGGTTGACTTTATTTTAAGAGAATTAGATGGAAAAATGATGAATTATGAGGTTGGAAATTAAATGGGAATTTTTGATGCAAAAAAATTAAAATTTTTACCCACTAAGGGTAAAAGCGTAATTTGTGGTCCGAACTAATAAATTGGACCACATTCACAGTCATTGAGGTATTGTGGATATAATTGGATAATTGAAATTGAAATGGATGGAATTGGAGTTGAATTGGAGATTTTAGAAATTTACACCGTGTATAGGCGAGTTAGGTCGGACACTGTGATTAAGCGATTGTCCAAACATTTCACACCCTATCTAGTGCATACGCATGGATAAGAGCCTGAAATAATATATATTGATTTGACACAAATTATTGAATTTTTTGTGTCATGTATTGTGGATAGGTGGTGAGCTATCTGATACGGGTAAAAGACTACACCCGAGGACCGAGAATAGGAGTATATCTACTCCTATTACAGTGAGTAAACTTACTATCGTCTTAATTATCTAGAGTAGATTTATTCAATTGTGTGATTTTATGGAAAAATGGTTTAATTGGAAAATTATTGTGTTTTATGGAAAATGGGATTTTATAAAATAATTTTATAAAATTTTTAAAAATTTAATAATGATTTCAAAAATAGAGTAATTTGAGACCTATACTATGATTGTGTTGTTTATCCATGATTTTACATTAAATGGCTTATGATAAATGTGGGTATAACTGGTTATTTTTATGATTTAAAGAATATGTGAACTGCTTTGATTTGCCTTGAATGTGTTAAGTGAGCCATGTCATACTATTGTGATTTTATTGGTTGGTGGATTATAAAGTGGGCACTGCAGTGACAGGGGTTCCGTGGGCCAACCTAATTAGAGGGGCACGGTTCCCAATTATTGAGCTTACCTCGATTGGAAAGGCGCGTAGGATAACTCCCAATGTAGGATTTGAGTACACTTCACGCTGGCCACTACGTGAAACTAGGACTCAGCCAACGCCGAGGAACGGTTGTGTTGTCAGAGGTGAAATGTGTTTGTGTGTGTGACAGTAAACAGCCTTGACGGTCTCGATAAAATGCCTTCGCGGGGTATCCCCGAGAATGAATTTTTGGCAAGGGCCAAGTTTTTGAAAAGTGCATAAGCCATGTTGAGTAATTGGATGAAATCCAATTATTTATATGGGTTGGGATGAATTATTTTAATTGTCTCCTATTACTCGGCTTTAGATTATTTTGATGATCTCTGTCTACTCACTGAGATTTTATAATCTCACCCCTTCTTCTTATACATTTTTCAGGCTCAAAATAGGCAGTAAACTATCAATTGCATCGAGAAGTAAATTTCGGAGTTGCATCCTAGAAAGCAAGATTATAGACTTAAATCTTCTCAGTTATTTGGGGGCCCACGTGTCATTGTAATTTAAATTGCATACTCCAGTTTTCTATATTACAGTATGTATAAATTTATTTTGTTTTTATATGTAGAAAATTAATTTTTTGATGTTTCAAAAATATACATATATATATATATTGTTTTACATTAAAATAGATTATTTTAATTAATATTTTTAGTTTATTTTATTAATAAAAAAAAAGAAAAAAGAGAGAGGAATGGAAAAACTGGTATAAAAGCCTTGCGAGGTCTCGAAAGGCGTTCGGGGGAAGAATGTCTATCGAGGCTTCGTGGCGGTTGTCACGGGCTCGATGGGAGTTTCGGGTCATGACAATTCGATTGGTATCAGAGCAAAGGGAAAGATAACCCTATTCTTGAGAACTCTCGCATATGATCTATGGCGAAGTATGACTCTTCGTCCAGGAGCTTGGAAGAGAAGGGAAGGAACTGCTCCGTAATTCCCTAAGTGGTAGCTGGAGTGAAGTGCACCTCTTGCCGAGTGCTTTGATAGGTACCATTGGATGCCATTATGCTCTGAGGGGTTGAGTCGAATTCGATTGGTATCAGAGCATGGTTTAAAGATCAAAGATTTTGGTTTTAAAGCTTTGGATTTTAAAGTTTTTAGTTTTAAAGTTGTTTTAAGAAATCTACACTGACACTGCGTGATCTCGGATTAAGTTAAGTTAAGTCGAATAGAATGCATGAGTCTGCATATAGAGACCTATTTGTTTTCATGGTGTATAAGAGATTAAGTGATTGTCATTAGACATTCTTCCCCAAGCTGTGGGAGCAATGTAAGTAAATGGCAAGAGAAGAAAAATGGAGAACTTGAAACGGACTCGAAAAAGGATCAAGATGACAATGATCCTAAAGATGTTTAGTGCCTTGTTGAAGCTTGTAATACTGTAATCCTAGGCAGATGCAGTATAAGAAGGATAATAATCCCTTGTATAAAAGTCTTAAGAGTTTACTTTTGTCTTGTATAATATAAACGGATGATGGAGTAGTTGTTTAAAGGACAGAAGGAGTATAAAAATCTTTTAGTATGACAAAGGTAGATTAGTAATATAAGTATTGAGGATGAATAATTATCTTAGTGGTAAGATCGATTATTTTAAATAAGTACTGAAGGTTGAAATAGAAAGCCATTAATGGTTCCAGCAATTATTAGATTTAATAACGATTAAACCTTGCAGTACTATGAATTGATCACCAGTTGACGGGGTTAAGTCAAAGGTTATAAATTTGAGTATGGAGGGAATTAGAAGGTGATACCGTAACATTTTAAGATGAGGAATATAATCGGTTACGACTATGAAAATAGTGGGATACTATCAATAATGAATCATTAGGCATGTGATGAAGTTGTGATCTATTGAACCATATGGGAAGACTGTCCTAAGGTTGGACATAGGACATGAGGATTTTTGGAGATGCTTATAGAGGGAGATATAAATTGTAAAGTATGTTTTCCCCCCACAAGTTTTAATTTATTTGAGAAATTATCATGGTAAAGATATGTGAATATTGGTAATGAAATATGTCCTAAGGGATGACAGTGGCATATCACATAGATAATATAGATATGTTGGGGTTAGTATCCCGATCATGCATCTGTGATAGAAAATTTACTTTGCCAATTGTGGTATAGACTCAAAAAGGAGCCAAGTCGTTGAGAATGACTAAGGTGGTAACTCCAAAAGTAAAAGATTTGTTTTAATTAAGTAGATTCCAAGGGCTACATTGAAATAAATTACCTTGTGGAGTATTAAGATCAATAATGTATTGATCAAAGTCAAATCTTAAGAAATAAAGAGGATGAGAGATTAATGAGAAGGGACATCAATGTTAAGTAACGAATTTGTGAATAAAGGATTACGACGGTGGCATAGAAAATGAGTACTATAAAGGATTACTATGAGGATTTATAATTCTTGTATTAACTCAGTTGAATAAAAAGTGATTAAATGAAGCACCTCTTGTGGTAAACAGCGGAATAGTGGAGTTGACGTAGAGTCTTGTTTATAGTCAGTGACTGCAGCATCGATTATAGACAGGAAGCTGTGTAGACTCTTTATCTTGGAAAACCACTTAGTATAATCCTAAATGACATAAAGACTCATGATCGAGAGGATTATTGCTGATCAAATTCTAAAGGGTAATAATAGATATAAGTGAAGTATTCAAGTTGAGTTGGAAATAAATTCGAGGAGAAACTCAAGATTCCCTAAAAATGAGATAACAGGAGAAGTTGAGCATCGAATAAAAGATAATACCCCACATTTTCTTTGAGTTGATAAGTGAAATTTTGAGGATAAAATTTTATTTTAAGGACAAAATTTTATTTTAAGGGGGGTAGTGTTGTCAACCCTTGCTTTGTAAAATAATTATAACGTCATTTACATGCTCGATAGAATGTTTGTATATTTAGGAAGTTCGAGAAATCGTTAAATGATGATATTGCCCTTAATGGTATCATTGAGTCGATTAAGCCTCGAACTAGTTCAAATAGGAATTTTAAGGTGAAATTAAGAGTTTCACAGTTTAGGGATGACTAAAATGGTAATTCGGAGTTCGAGGATCAATTCGGAGTCAAATCGAAATTTTCACTATATAGGGGCAAAATCGTAATTTTTCCACTCGCGGATAAATTTTGAGATTTTGAGAGAATATAGATCACATTTGACAAATTGGAGAATGGTATGAGTATAAGGGATGAAAAATATATCTATGGGCAATTTTTCAGTTTTTGGGGTAAAAATGTAATTTTTCACTTTACGGGAATAAAAGTGTAATTTTTAAAAATTTGCTCCACCAAAACTTTGGAAAAGTCTAGAAATTTCATGGAAGACATGGATAAGTGAAGAGGATTGAGTGGTAGAAAAAGAAAGTCAAAAAGATGGCCAGAAAAAAATAAAATAAAAAATATTCAAAAGGTAAATAAAATAATAATATTTTATTAAGCCTATTAAAAGGCTTGAAAATTCCAGAATTCTTCATTTGGAGGGTCAGCCAAAACCAGTAGGAGAGAGAGAGAAATAAGAACAAACCCTAGAGTGAGAAAATTCAAAGAAAAAGTGTGATTTTTCAAGGAATCAAGTGTTTAAAGGTATGATTTTTCAAGCTTAGCTTAAGATTTATCCTTTCCATGCATTTCTCCTTATTTTCCATGGTTAAATTATGTGTTTTGATGATGGATTCAAATCTGATCATATGGGTTTAGAGAGAGAAAGTTGTTAGATTAATTTGATTTTGAACTATGTTAGTGTTTAGTGTTAGTTTAGCATGTTTATGAGTAAAACAACAAGAAAAATATTCATTTTCTCCATGAATTTCTCTAGGCCAAATCTAGCCAATGGTGTGTGAGGATGAGGTTGACTTTATTTTAAGAGAATTAGATGGAAAAATGATGAATTATGAGGTTGGAAATTAAATGGGAATTTTTGGTGCAAAAAAATTAAAATTTTTACCCACTAAGGGTAAAAGCGTAATTTGTGGTCCGAACTGATAAATTGGACCACATTCACAGTCATTGAGGTATTGTGGATATAATTGGATAATTGAAATTGAAATGGATGGAATTGGAGTTGAATTGGAGATTTTAGAAATTTACACCGTGTATAGGCGAGTTAGGTCGGACACTGTGATTAAGCGATTGTCCAAACATTTCACACCCTATCTAGTGCATACGCATAGATAAGAGCCTGAAATAATATATATTGATTTGACACAAATTATTGAATTTTTTGTGTCATGTATTGTGGATAGGTGGTGAGCTATCTGATACGGGTAAAAGACTACACCCGAGGACCGAGAATAGGAGTATATCTACTCCTATTACAGTGAGTAAACTTACTATCGTCTTAATTATCTAGAGTAGATTTATTCAATTGTGTGATTTTATGAAAAAATGGTTTAATTGGAAAATTATTGTGTTTTATGGAAAATGGGATTTTATAATATAATTTTATAAAATTTTTGAAAATTTAGTAATGATTTCAAAAATAGAGTAATTGGAGACCTATACTATGATTGTGTTGTTTATCCATGATTTTACATTAAATGGCTTATGATAAATGTGGGTATGATTGGTTATTTTTATGATTTAAAGAATATGTGAACTGTTTTGATTTGCCTTGAATGTGTTAAGTGAGCCATGTCATACTATTGTTATTTTATTGGTTGGTGGATTATAAAGTGGACACTGCAGTGACGGGGGTTCCGTGGGCCAGCCTAATTAGAGGGGCACGGTTCCCAATTATTGAGCTTACCTCGATTGGAGAGGCGTGTAGGATAACTCCCGATGTAGGATTTGAGTACACTTCACGCTGGCCACTACGTGAAACTAGGACTCAGCCAATGCTGAGGAACGGTTGTGTTGTCAGAGGTGAAATGTGTTTGTGTGTGTGACAATAAACAGCCTTGGTGGTCTCGGTAAGATGCCTTCGCGGGGTATCCCCGAGAATGAATTTTTGGCAAGGGCCAAGTTTTTGAAAAGTGCATAAGCCATCTTGAGTAATTGGATGAAATCCAATTATTTATATGGGTTGGGATGAATTATTTTAATTGTCTCCTATTACTCGGCTTTAGATTATTTTGATGATGTCTGTCTACTCACTGGGATTTTATAATCTCACCCCTTCTTCCTATACATTTTTCAGGCTCAGAATAGGTAGTAAACTGTCAATTGCATCGAGAAGTAAATTTCGGAGTTGCATCCTAGAAAGCAAGGTTATAGACTTAAATCTTCTCAGTTATTTGGGGGCCCACGTGTCATTGTAATTTAAATTGCATACTCCAGTTTTCTATATTACAGTATGTATAAATTTATTTTGTTTTTATGTGCAGAAAATTAATTTTTTGATGTTTCAAAAATATACATATATATATATATATATTTGTTTTACATTAAAATAGATTATTTTAATTAATATTTTTAGTTTATTTTATTAATAAAAAAAAGAAAAAAGAGAGAGGAATAGAAAAACTGGTACAAAAGCCTTGCGAGGTCTCGAAAGGCGTTCGGGGGAAGAATGTCTATCGAGGCTTCGCGGCGGTTGTCACGGGCTATATGGGAGTTCCGGGTCGTGACATTAGGTCATATTCTTTCATTTTCTAAGTAGGCCTATATATATATAAATTCATCTAACCAAAAATCTCACTTCTAGTTCATACCTAACTTATTTTATTTATGATTAAATATGTGTACTTTCTTTCTTTTCTATTTCCTTTTCATTTATAAAAATCTATTCTATTTTTTTTATGACTAGATCTATTTTTTATTTTCTATTTAAGACTCTTTTTATTTTATTTTATTTTTTAATTTTTTACTAAACATTTTATATTTTTTTTATATTTTTTGCCTTAGCTAAATCTATCACCATAATTATATCTTACCTAGACATTTACTTCCTATTTATATATATTTCACTTATCTAAATCTATATTTTATAAATAAATATTCATTGAAGTTTAGGTTCTTTTTATAGCTAACATATTAGAAACAATTTTATTATTCTTGTTATTATTACTACTTTTTATATTTTCTGTTTATTTTGATTTCCTAATGCTAAAATAAACATATATATTTTTTATATATATGACCTCTTCCTAGAATGATTTAAATTAAACCGAAAATACATTTTAACTAAACAAAATGGGCTAGACCAAAAACCAACTAAAACAAGCCCCCAAACAAAGGAGAAGAGTTTTACCTTATTGGGCTAAGATTGGCCCAGCTCACAGGTCCATGGATGGCCTAAGCCTACTGCATCAGATCTGCTTCCCAAGGCCCACCAAACTACGATCAGAAAGTGTAGATACATTTTATCATTGTATGTTTATTGATCACGATAGTTTTAGCAAGAGACTTGGCTTGGTTGTGTAAAATTCAACTGAACAATTTACCATTGATCTTGCTTTCCAATCGTAGATGGAGGCTAACAAGATATGGTCTAAGTCACACAATGCAATTGAGGACATCGATTAATGCAATACGTAATTCTTTAAACACCATAAATTGTCTTAAGAGTTGGATTGCTATACATATTAGCTAGTCATGCAATTTCTAATAGCAGATCACGCTATTTGAACAAATAATGAGCCTAATATGGGGTCACACAATGCCTAAATTTGGGTCACGCAACGCATGAACAACGAACCATGCATAGCTTGATTCACCTATCTTGTATGAAATCTAGTCACGCGATGCACTATCTGAAGTAATGATCGTTGCTGGGTTTAAAATTGAAAAGGGGAATTTGAAAGGTGAAAAATTTTTAGAAGCGGAAAGGGCGAGAAACCCAACATTAACCTTAAATCTTGGGCTAACGGGTTGACATATCAATAATCAAAATGTAGCATACCCTAATCCCTAATGTTAGGAAATAGTTGGAAGGAAGAAAGAAACAAATAATGCATTATTTTTTGGAAGGAAAAATATCCCAAGGGTTTTCTCATTGAAGAATGGCTAAATAGGCTACTTATATACAGAGTTTCAAGAGTTAAAAATAAGATGAAAAGAGCTAATGATTACAATGATTAACTAACATAACAGAAATTTAAACTTATTAACCAAAACGCAGTGTTTCATTTTATTTTAAAGTCTTCCTCTTGCTTTCTTCAAAACGATGCATACAGCTCTATTATTTTATTTCCAAATCCCATGTTTCCTTTTTTTGCTCAAGTTTTCTTCAAGGTATCATAGGGCTTTTCACCATTGTTTCGAGCATTTCAATGTTATGCTGTCTAATACCTAATATAGAAGACCTTTAACCCATAATTCAATAAAAATATCTCAAACCTTTCTTTAGTTTAAGTTCAACCCCTAAACTCGAACCCTCCAACATAATCGAAATCAATGGCCGCATCTTCTCACACACCCATTGTCAGTGACAATGTCCACGAAATTAGGCATGATTATGAATACTCTACTCTACACTCGAAGAAGAAATGGAAACTAATTAGGCATGATTATGAATACTTTACTCCACACTCGAAGAAGAAATGAAAACTATCTCTTAAACTGCCTGCCGCATCAATCGATTTTTCCATTGAACAAGGTAATGCTCCATCCTTGTCCTCATAGTTTAGGAACAATGCACATGCTGCTACGTATAAGGAAACAGAGAATGCTATCATATCGTGCTGAAAAGTGGTAGATTGGGAAAGAGTTAATGTATACATAGACCTTGAGCATGACTTAAATATGTTTTTTGACATGGGTAAACTTCAGGGTCTAAGTACCTTTCCAAATATGGACTACAACCCAACTCTTGTTAGGGAATTTTACTCTAACATACGTCAAAGTAAAATGAATTTGAAAATCCTCATGATTTTAATCCATGTATTTCGAACGTGTTTTTAGAAGGAATATAGTTTACAGTGTTTGCCTTCGATATTGGGAAGCTCCTGAAAAAGGAGTACAAAAAAGGATATGATAGATTTCCCCCATTTTATGAGCCGTCTGGCATGTGGGCTATAGTGACAAGAAGAACGAAACCATTCATAACAAATTCATGTTCTGCTCATCATTTACAATCTGCAAAAGCTAGGCTGGTACATAATTTTCTAGCATCCACATTATGGGGAAGGATCAATCGTTTAAGACATGTTAGCATTAAGGACCTGTGGATGATGGAATCAATTGGAACTTAGTTGGGTGTGAATATTGCAAAATATATGATCACCAGAATAAGAGGAGTCACTCTATAGGATGAGACGACTTTACCATATGGAAACATCATATCGGCTTTTGTTAAGAAGAAAATGATATAAAGCAATAGATATTTAGCTTATTGGACCAGTCACAAGCCTTGTAATCTCTCTATTAGATGGCTCTTGAAAAAGGGATATGAGATGAGTGTTGATGAGTCATTCAACTCTTTCGAAGGTAACCTAGTTCATCCTACCCATGGTACTCCATCCAGTGGTCCATCTAGAGTAATTCAAGATCCCGTTTCAAATGATGTGATGTATAATATGCTTATGAGGATTGATGCGAAACTCACTAACCAAACAGATAGAATGTAGACATTGGAATTAAGGATACAAAATGTTGAGAATCTTCTAATATAAAGAACAACTACAGTTGATCTGGTAGCAGAAGCATGGTCGAAAGAAACAAACAAAGATGAGTTTCTATGATAAGAATCTCAAAGAAAAGAAAATTCATTTGTCATTGGTTCTGACTGAGTCAAGCATAACAGATGAAGATTCACATTTTGTGATTAGGGATGAACAAATTGTTAATTGGTTTAGGACTACTATAATTTGTTTGCTAAACAATTTGTGGTTTATTGGTTTTTTTTTTTTTTTGCTATATGTGGTTTAACTTTCATGTGTTTACTCATACTTCTAGTTGAGGGCTTAAGGTATTCAACTGGATATTATGTTATGATGGTTCTTGGGGTTGGTTTATGGTTTGATATTGTCCATCATAATTGCCTTATCCTATTTCAACAAACATGACATATAGTAAGTAAGTCACGGAATGTCATGCAAATAGTCGCACAATTCCATATTAACTAGTCACACGATTCCATATCAACTAGTCACGCAATTCCATATCAAATAGTCACGCGATGCCATATCAACTAGTCACGTGATTCCATACGCACCATTCATGTAATGCATATGTCACGCTAGGACTATACCCCATTCACACAATGCCATATCAAACTATGATGCCTCTGTGGTATTGACTAGTATGAGCATTGTGTTACATACCTATGTCACACAATTCATATCAACATGTCATACAGTCTATAAAGTCATCGAGTTGGCATGTGCAAACTCATGAACTCTGGCATGTAAATTACATAAAATACTAACAAAATTTAAGATATGAATAAGAAAGAAACAATGTTGTTATTGGACCCATCTGCTTATCACATCAATGAATACCGAACTGTTCTTATTACCTTTCTCTTTGTAAAATGATACAAAAAATAATAATTTGTAAATGATACAACAAAGAATAATTTTGAGATGATACACAACAATGTTACTTTACATATTAGGAAAAAGAATAAACAAATTAAAAAAATTAACAAGTCACGCTATTTGCAAAAATCTCTAGGGTAAAACTTTTTTGAAGGCTGTCTATGGCATTTGCCTTCAGGGTATGATCCTCTTAACCGATCAACCACTGTAACAAAGCGATAACCCAATCCCTGCAATTGTGCGAATCTTGCTATTTTTGGGTTTCTACATTTAACTGATAACTCATTCACATAAAGGTCACTTTTAACAACGCGAGTTGACAAAGTACCCGGCTCGATGGCATATAATGGGAAACAATGTTGTTTGTGGACCAATCTGCTTATCACGCAAGCCAAACTTCATTGCATCTGTTCGATTGTACAATAAGTCAACTAACGTCATCTTCCATTTCAGCAAGTTGATGTGCATTGCCACCCAGTGATCGTCGAAAAATCATGGTACAAGAATTAAGTCAACCTCATGTCATGGCAAACCCCCACGGATGACTCCCACCCCTCGCATATTCAAGCACATGTTTTGGCAAAACCATCTCAATCGACTTGAATGTCTTATCGGTTAGGGAAGGCCATATTTCTTTGCTCAGACCCAACAAAATAAGCTGTCAATTAAGTTATGCACAATAGTTAGATGCCATGAACTAATACACACTCCATACATTTTAATAATTACAACTCATTAAAATATACTTACATAAAAATAGCTGTCAACAATGCATATTCTCTACTAGTAAAGTTGTGGATGGTGCTCATGTGCCCGCTTACACATGTGCTGATGCATGCATCAATGTGTTGGTTGTCCAACAACTCACTCAGCATCTCCAATCGTCGAAAAAAATCAAGGCCCTCTTACCCTTCAATGCCCAAAATGTTAACCTTGCATATATTTAATACCCGAATCAAAAGGTCTATGGAATCAATAATCTAAAACCATTAACCCTAATATCATGAACTGTTATCATTTTACCTAGCTTGCTCATTTTTCATGAAAGACTCATATTTATCCTTCAAATCATCCTTCGCTCTACGCTGGACTAATAGCGGTTTAAGGTATGGGCTTCGAAGGTATTTGCTAGCTATGCTCACATATGCACATTCGACCTGAGGTGGAGGTGGAGCCTCAGGAGAAGGTGTGATCTGACCATGCTAAGGGGTTTCTAGTGGAGTTGGTTCACGAACAAGACACGAAGAAGTTGTAGTTGGACTACTTAGAGGATGAGGTGCCTCTTCGACCTGAGGTGGAGGTGAAGCCTCAAAAAAGGGTATGCACCGACAATGCTAAGGGGCTTCAGGTGGAGTTAGGACAAGAGTAAGATGTGGGATTGGACTACTACTAGGATGATCTTTGATTGAGGCAGTAGGAGGTGAGCTTGGAGCCAATGCAATTACCTGGTTTATGCCACCCACCACGTTAAGATCAGCCTTAGTACCACTGCCCTTTTTGTTGCACACACCATCCTTTTCACCCATAAATCGACTCTACATAGTGAAAAAAATCAAACAAATTAAAATACTGTATATATCGTACATGTTATAACTCACGTAATGAAAAAAAATAGAAGCTCATACCGTATAACAGTTGAGTAGTCGACCAACAATCCGATCATCCAACCCTTGTAGTGACTACTATATATCCAAATGCATTGACTGCATTTGTAATTGTATCACCCGTTAGATTTCCAACTGCATTGCATGCTTATGCATCTGTATGTCTCGCTCAACCTTTATCTGCAATGACTGTGTCTACATTTACATGTCTATCTACATCTTTATCGGCATTGACTGTAGGTTTTTCTTCCACTATGTTTGCATCTGTTACATCTCTCGCTTAAAGCTTGTAGTCATTTGACAACGCAGCGGAGGGTTGCACGCTTAAACATGATGGGCAGCAGTAGAAACAGAAGGAGGAGTAGCGTGAGGAGTCACGACAAGAGTAGCAAGCGTAGCAGCATGAGAAGCAGTAGGAGAAACAACATTGAGAGCAATGAAGAGAAGTAGCATTAGAAGCAACAAAAGGAGCAGTAGGAAGAGCAGTAAAAGAAACAGAATAAGGAGTAGTATGAGGAGAATCAAACGCCACAGTTGTAGCGAACTAGGCATGGACCTCCTCGTTCGTGGTGCGACTCCGCTTAATGCCTCGTTTTACCATACTTTTCTGTTTGCAATCCATTATCTTCCTCTTTTATTGGGGACTGAATTTTGACCAACCCTTCAACTTCCATAATAGAACGTATTGCTGCCCCTCAGAGATATTGACTTCAATGTCCGCCCAATATGCAATCAACATCTCTTTTGTAGTTGGCTCTAAGGTCCAAACTGGGTGTAATTGCACCAAAACATACATTGCCATTAGATTGAACCCTAACTACCCTATGACAAAAAAATAAAATTAAATAAATAAAAAAATTTGGTTTCTTTACTCACTTTGCCTTCTCTCTCCAAACCTGCAATATTGACGTGGAAGCCTATAGGCCACTCGTTACAGTGCCATTTCAGCATTCTTGGGCAAACTTGTCCAGACTAACGCTACCTTCCCAACAAACTACGAATATCAGGAATTGCTTCCAACACCCTAAATTGCACATTAATTGTAAAACATTTTACTCACCTCATAAAATCTTATGCGAAAAGAATAATGAAAGGCATTAGGGTATGGCACACTACCTGAAACTCCCATATAGAGGTGGTAACATTTTTTTTTTTTTGCTACTCCCACCGTTGGAGGTTTGAAACCCCTCATCAAGTAATCGACAGTCAAACTCCAAATGTATGTACCCCATGGGAACGCATTCCAGTCATTAATGTTCTCAACTAGCGACAACAACCATGTAATTATTGATTATCTATAGTCTTGACCAAATAAAACATTGCTCATGATCAAGACGAGGGCCATCTTGGTCGCATCTTTCTCCTGCTAAAATTGCCCTTTCTTGAACGTCTCTAAAATTTATTGTATCTTCACCTCGTTCCCTAGTCTCCAATATCGCTGGTGAATTCCTTTGGGGATGACTTTATAAGGATTGACAATAAAGGTAGGTAGGGTACCAAACTTTAATCTTGTCACCATGCAGAATTCCTTCTTCGAGAATCGAACCTTCATTTTGCCTATGGCAAACCATAACTCACCCTCGATGGCATCGAGTTCATTGATTTTGCACAGCATTAAGTTGTGCATGAGATTGGCACAAAATAAACTCTTTTTTGATTCGATGTCCATGATATGCCCAAATTATGTTATCTTCAAGTCTTCCAACTCATTACTTTGTGTGGCATCTCACATATCACATGCAGATGCGACCACTTACAGTGGGTGTTAATGCCAGTGTTAAAGCCCCACCAGCACCTCAACTCACAAAGCAAAGATTCCACATTATCTTGCTATGTTCCTGTTCTAACCATTTGCAACATAAAATAGATAACATTGCCATTATAGTTAATGTGATCATTGTAGATTATAAAAACAAGAGGAATTTATGAGAAATAGCTCTCCTCATAAGCCCACTCCAAAAATGACCATCACGATAATTTTAACTATTTTTACACAACCCTAAAACAGAATAATTAATGCACGTGTCGAGCCTAGATTATTAAGTAAATTAACATATACATATTAAAGCATTACAGTTGACCCAAAATAATACAGAATGAACACAATATCGGTCATGCAATGCCATACAGATAAATTTTATGCAGTTATAACACTCACGCACTTCCATACAGATAACAGTCACGCAATGCCTTATCAAGAAGTCATGCAATTACTTACATCAATTCGCACAATGATCTATTAACATGTCACGTAATGCTAAGAACAACTAAACCAATTACGCACACACTAATTAATGCCATGCCTGAACCATATTCACGTAATGACTTATCAACCACTCTCGCAATGACCTATCAACCATTCATGCAATGACATATTAACCATTCACGTAATGTTAAACCTTAAAAGCAACGCCTAACGCAATCACGCACACCCTAAGTGACACCATGCCAAAATCCAATCATGTATAAAGTGTCAACCACATACGCAAGCCCTCAGATACACAATACCTTAACCCTAAACCTAATTCCTATCAAAGGGTGAAAATGCATACATATCACTTAAGTGATGTGAACATGTACTATTCAAATCTTAGTCAAACATAAAATCTCTCTGTCGAGTTTCAATTAGATTCACAAATCAATTAATTGTTGATCAAGCAATTTAAAGTATGAAGAATAGATTTGAGTAAGTAAAATAATACCCATTCATTATAAATAACAAAAAAACTAATATTTAGACTACATGTTGAAATCCACCATAATCCTAGATAAGCAAATTAGTTCATAATATCTAAATAAAGCATTATTCAAAGAAATTTAGCCATGAATTAAAAACAAGAAAATAATAATAACATAAAACATGAGAAATAAACTAATGTCAAAGTCTTGTTGATCGCGAATCTCTCTAAATTGCTCTTTAATTCTTGATTGATTCGTAACTCCAATTCTCCAAAAAAATTGGTGTTGTCTCTCCCCCTAAATGCTCTCAAAAAGTCCTTTAAATATGTGCAAGATGCCCTACTTTCCAATTTTTCGTCAAGAGTTTATTTTTGGAAATAAGAATGGCATCACAGCCTTGGTTTCTTGGAGTAGCAACTGTGACAACCTTTAATAGTGCCGCAGCATTCCTTTTCTGGTGCTGCGGTGCCGTGCTCTCAACCTTTCGTATGATGCACCCATTCAGCCCAGTGACCGTGGCCACAAGCTTCCATCGCTATGGTAGTGGTTCTTTCAGTGCCACTACCTCAATCACCGTGTTACCTTATGTGCAGTTTAAATCTATCTATCCTTTTTGGTCATGACTTTCACCTCGATCTAGTTTGAGCTTGTAACAACCCCTTCTCGGTCGCTATCGGTGTCCGAGACCTCCGAGAAACCCGCCAAGTCCCAAACAAGCCTTTCTCGCAATGCCCATTAGTTCACTATATACAATCACCATTCCATGTTGGTATTTAAAACATTATTCTATCATATCATAATTTGAATTGTAAACATAATAGTCAATTCAATCTTTAAATCATTTATTCACAAGTATATACATTGAAATCCATAATTTCTAATTATTTACTTATATCAACATCAATATCTGTTTACAACTTAATAAATAAGGTACTACGATTCGACCTCTAATAACGGAGCGACTCGGGATAAAATGCTATGAGATGCCTTTACCTATTTACGGTGGACCGTACACACCGATGATTACACACTATGCTGATCCCTATCTGCAAAAAAGGAAAAAGAGGGGTGTGAGTCTCACAAACTCAGTGATCATCGGCTCTGTGAGTAGGGCGTAGATGGGAAACAAGCAAACAGCAGATCAGTTGAATATTAAAATGCAGGATTATAAAAAAAAATCTATTTCAAACAAGAGTTTGTGCCTGATATGAAAAATCGAGGATTTCTTACTTATTGTAAACACTTCAATTGGTAAATCAACCAAGGTAGATAAAAATTTTTGCTACAAAACATATCAATAACCTTATTCAAGTCAATCATTTAAAATATTGAATTAAAACAATTTTACATAAAGAAAATTTCACCGTCAAGATCAATTGACATTTTACTTAAATCAAATCAATATATTCGGCAAGCTCCCATGAAATTGAATGTTAATCAAACTCATACGTAAATCACAAATTACCTCACACTCGAGGAGTAAAAATTCATTTCACCGTAAAAATAGGAGAGTTGCAGAAAAACTGTTAAATTTCGTTTTCACCATGCAAAGAAATATGAGTTTGAAAACCTAGAGATGTTACTCTCGAGTAGGGAATGAAAATAAACCCGTGGTCCCACTACCACGTAATAACATCCGGGAGCCTCGCTCCACCGGATCCTACATGCCATGGCAATCTCACGATGTTGGCCGACATCAGAGAATCAAGCGGTCACAATCGCGTAATCATTAGTGGCCTAGCCACACATACATATATCATAGGTCGTGGTCTCCACCACGCCTGACCGCCCATCGATGACCCGAAGGTTCTCTAGCTAGAGCTCACTCGTGCACGAGGGTCACACTTAACCAATGTGACATCTGGCCTACTCTCGACGTTCTCGATTTATAAAACCATTTTGAAATTTTGTTATGTCCTTAAAAGCTCGTCTCAAAAATATTTCCATAGCATTCAACATAGGGTATGATAAAATCTATCATTTTCTCAAAATATATTTATGCATAGATTTTTAAACAATAATTTGCATGGTGAATAAGCAATATAATCGTGAATGCACACTGGACAAATATAAGGCACAAATTTCGATGTAAAACAATGTGAAAGGCTTGTTTCTCAATTTTCAAAACACTTTTCATATAATTTATACATATATATATTCAAGACAATTTTTGAAAATAATTTGCATTCACAATTCTCTAAAATGTCTACTAGCACATGTTATCCACAATTTTTGCGTTTAAAATAAATCATACTTATAAGTATATATTTACGAAAATTTTAAAATTTGCACCCCCCTACTCACCTCACAATAGCGAGATTACTACATCGCTATTGATTCGTACGCGGGTATAATTATTCATATTTGCCATTCACATACTTCGTTTGGCACGCTTCCACAACAAACTTTCCTAGCAACAATTTAAACCCAATATGCTTAGTGCATCAATTCCATTTCTCTTTCTCACTCTATCATAAATCCACATTCACCTAACTCACATCTTAATACATTTTTACTAAAATTAATTACATCCTTTGCTCACGTAATTCTTTAGATTATAAACACCGGTAACCTATTTATGATATTAAGTGCCTATTTTAACTTTTCTAAGCAACTTAAATTTATTTCATATCATCAAATAACCAAAGTATAGTTAAATAAGATGGGCTAGCCTCCAAATAGTCCAATTTCACAATAAGCCATAGAGAAGGGTAAAACAATTTTACCAAATTAGGCTAGGTTGGCCCAAGCTCAAGTCTCCACTTTTCTTTTCTTTTGGACTTTTCTTTCTTTGTTGCTGTTGGGCCTTTTTTATGGGCTCTTCCCATTTCTTCCTAATTGGGCCATGCCCATTCTTTTCTTATTGGGCCATGCCCATTTATATGCATATATATATTTTATTTATTTATTTATTTTTCTTTTCTTTTCTTTCTCTTTCTCCTCTCTTTCGCCGATCAGCAGCACCTTGCTTGTCTTTCTTTTTCCTTTCTTATGTGCACAAGCTGGCCACAACTTCCTCCTCTCTCTCCCTCTCAACGCTAGCAACAATTTCTTGCTTCTTTCAACCAATAATTTTCAGCAGCAAAGCTATTCTATTTCTCCTTAAAAATCAGCAGCTAAGCTGCTCTATTCTCCCTCCAAAAATCAACAGCCAAGCTGCTCCTTTCTCCCTCAAAACTCAACAGCCAAAACTTCAAAGATCAGCAGCCAAACCGCACCTTTCAGCCTTCAAAATCAGCAACCAAGATCGCACCTTTCAGCCTTCAAAATTAGCAGCTAAAGCTGCTCCTCTCACCCTTAAATTGACAAAAAAATAGCTCTCTTTTCCTCCCTAAATGGTAGCAAAACTGCCCCCTCAACTCAGCTCATTCTCCTCTCCCTTTCTTTCTCACCGCTCGGCTTTCTCTTCTTTTCTTTTTGCTCTCCTTTTGCTCTCTTATGCCCAACGCCTTCTTCTTGTTTCTTTTTTTTCTCTTCCACTAACCAACTTCTCTCTTTCTTCTTCTTTACTTTATATATATATATTTCCATTTGTTTTTCAATTTGACCGACCCCCTCATCTTTCTTTCCTTCTTCACCTTGTTCCACATGGCCGGCCCCCCTTCCGTCATATCAAATAAAGAGTTTTTGACCCTTTTTATTGACCACATGGGCGGCTGCCCATGTTGGTCTTTATTTATTTTTATATATATACTTGTATTATTATTTTACTATTTGTCTATTTTATTTCTTTCATTTAATTCCACTACATAATCCTTCAACCTTTATATTTTAAATTCGATCCTTTTGATATGTCTAAAAATTTCAATTTTCATCTATCTTCCTTCCTCTGTACGTGTACTACCAAAATATCCAAATTGCACTTCAACACGGTATTACCATAATATTTAAATATTTACTTATCCGCATTGGCTCAACTTAGCAAAACACGCATATTTCACTTTCATCGCTCATCTCCAAAAGTTTATTTGTATTTCTTCAATCTCCCCCACTTGGATCAACCATATGATCCTTCTTCATGACTAATTTCGACATTTGGTTAAATATTAATATTTTAATATTATTTTATAAATAAAATATTATTTTATTTCAAAAAATTTTTCTTGTCTCCTTGGTACTTAAAATACCTTATTATACCTCAATTGACTTCCGATAAGTTTTATTAGTCACCATATCAAAGTATGGGGTATTACAAAGCTGGGCATAGTGGCAAACATAAAAGTTGTAGGCCATTCTCTTAACTTTCCAATGAATCAAAAGTCACATCAATTGAACTTTTACAGCTGAAGTTATCTTTAAAATACCACAGCATGTACGATTGACACTTGCACCATACTTATGCTGTCATAACTCAATTTCACCTTGCTCATCACATATCCTACAAATAACCATGAGGAAAATCAACATTAACTCTTTTTAAAGTAAATTAAACCAAAATAAAGCAAAATTAAACTAAGACAACTTAATTTAACTATTCAACATGTAATCTAACTTAACTTAGAAAAGCAACTAAAATGCTCAAATTTGAACCTAAAACTCAAGGGTTTAGCTACTAAAGTCCCCAAAATGTGTTAAAAATAACTCTATATAATAGAGTTATTAGTAACTAAGGTCTTTTTTGCCATACTTTGTTATCTAACAAATACCTCTATGTAAAAAATGATGTTAATGCATAATCATGAAACTATAAACAACCATAAAACAAAATTCAATAAGTATTTACATGGCAAAAGGCATCCCTTCATGTGTACCTAACATGGGTGTTCTTTTATGGGTTTGGCAGGGCTCTGCTTAGGCTTGGCTTTTTATGGTTTTTTATATGCTGGGCATAGTCTCATGCAAAGCTAAAGGTTCTCAAATTGCTCCTCACTATCATCCACTGGACTAGTGTGGCACCCCAATCCTCACTCATTATAGGCTTCCAACGAAAAAGGTTCAATTTAAATGGAAGTATTATTATGCCCACATAAAGGTTATCACCTCAAGAAAGTAGTGTTTCACTAACTATTGAAATGACGTCGTTTCACTATGGTATAAAATCTTATCTTAAAAAAACCCTAGGCCATTTTCAATTTTTTCTCTCCCTAGTGTTGATGCTATCCTGTTCTCTCTAAAAACCTCTCTTTTACCTTGTTTTTCCAAATACTGATCGTTGGAATCACACTGAGAGTCGCTAGTGCCGGAATCTCACCAAAATTCACCCTCAAAATCTTTTCAAGCCTATTAGCCTTAAGTTACATCATATTTTGATTTGACAAAAATTACATGTTATCTTGAACTTAATATCAAGCATTTAAAATTGTCTCAAATATATTTTTAATCCCTAAGGTCACATAATCGTTTGAAAAGCCATGCATCATTAAAAAAATCATAAAAGCTTTCAAACAATGCATATTCGACTAACAAAACAAAAAACAAAAATGCCTTGAATTATTATTTGATTGTAGGAATAAGGCAAGGAACAAATACTTGAAGAAAGGCACCAAAAAGTTAAGAAAACCTTAAGACACAAGTCAAAAGTCAACCCTAGAGAAGCTTAAGTTGATCTAAAGCAAGAAAGAGTGGAAAACTTGAAGCATACAAAGTCATAGTCGACTTTGGAGTGACTACAGTCAACCTTAAAGCAGAAAGCTAAAAAAATTGGAGAACAATATAACCATAGTTGACCTTGGCCTTTACGTAGTCAACCTTGGCAACTTTGATGTAAGAAAAAGAGGGAAAATGAAAGACATAGTCGACCATAGCAAAGCCATAGTCGACTATATCAGCCCTGACTTGCAAAAATCATGCTCTCAGGAATTAGATTGAGTAGAGAAAGGTTATACTTGACTATGGAACCCTAATTTGAAAGTTTTGAAGAACATTGTCGACTCTAAGAGCATTATAGTTGACCCTCAAGTTTCAACAATGATCATATTTGATTTAAATGTGTGTCTAACAACTCCAAACTTCACACCAGCTATAAAAAGCGACCTTTAAGTCATTTGGAAACTAGAGAAGAATAGAGAAAAAGTTTCTAACCCTAAAAAGACCTCTAAAAGCTTATCGTCACTCTCTAGCTTCATTTTAGTCTTTTACCAAGCTTAGAAAAATTCTACACTTGCTTCACTTGAGTTGATATTTCTTTCACTATACTCAAGATTAAACATTTAGCACCTAGCCTTTGTAGAGGCATTGTTTTGCTTTTCTTTGTACGCCTCTAGTAAAGGTTCTAGCTAAATCTAGAAAGGCTATTTATGGATTGTGGTTAAGTCCATTAAAAACCATTATAGATGGGTTTTAGTTGATCCCATGAAAAAGCATTGTGAGGGTTATTGCTTGATCTCATTAAAAAGCCGTTGTAAAGGTTATTGCTTGATCCCATGAAAAAGCCATTGTGAGGGTTATCACTTGATCCCCGTTAAAAAGCAAGAATTCTTTTAATGGATTGGAAAGTCCTTGGCGAGTTGAGAGAGTGGATATAGGCACTTAAAAAAGATGAACCACTATAAATCTTTGTGTCTTGATTTATTTTTATGTTTTGTGGTTTATTTTTTATATTTGTCTTAGGAAAATTATTTACATTGTTTTACACATAAGTAGAAATATTGTTTTTCAAAAGGTTGGATTTTTACTTTGGGTTTCGCAAAGAAATTTTTTTAATTACCAATTCACCCCCTCTTGGTAATCATTGCTTTGAGTTTACTACACTAATAATTAGTATCAAAATCAAGGCTCAAATTTTTGTAGGTTTAAGAACCTTGAGTGATCCACTGTAGAAGCTCAAATCATAAAAAATAAAGGTTATGACAATCATGCTTCGTGAAAGACAATCAATCCAAAGGCCACCTCTCTTTGTAGGTACTAACTATGTACTAACTACCCTTATTGGAAAAAGCGCATGGAAATATTTATACAATCTATGGACTTAAATGTTTGGAATGTTATATTAGATGGTCCACATCTAAGGAGAATAAATTAATTCAAATTAATTGCAAAACCTATAATACTCCACTTTGCTCCCTCAGTGCTAATGAGTTTAACACAATGTCAATGTATGGAAATGCAAAAGAAATTTGGGAAACTCTAAAGACAACCTATGAAGGAACAAACCAATTAATGAGATGTTTGAGAGATTTACAAACATTATTATAGGTTTAAAGGCTCTAAGGAAAGACTTTTCCAATGCCCAACATGTGAAGAAAATCCTTTAAAGCGTACCAAAATCATGAACACCTAAAATAAAAGCCATAAAGGAAGCTGGGAACCTTAACAACTTTAAGTTAGAAGAGCTAGTGGGATCCCTACTCACTTATGAGATGACATTGAATCTTGAAAGTGAGTTACAAGAGTCTAAGAAAGAGGACACAAAAAAAAAAAGGAAATAACCTTCATCCATAATAAAAGAAGAGGTGAAAAGTACAAAAAGTGAAAATGAAAGTAATGAGGGCATGGCCTTTCTAGCTAGAAAGTTCAATAGGTTTATGAGGAAAAAATTTAAAAGTTATGGACCTACAAGGAGGGATATGCCTAAGGAAGAACATTCAAAAGCTCATTTAATATGTTTTGATTACAAAAAGCCCAGTCACACCAAATATTAATATCCCAACAATAGAAGCACTTCAAGAAACCTTGAGAAGAAAGGGATGATGACAACTTAAAATGATAGTGATGACTCACAAGATGAGAAAAATGATGAAATAACAAATCTTTACTTCATGGCATGAGATGATTACAAGGTATATCTCATTCTTCATAATCTTGACTCATACATGCATGATGAGAATGATTATACCTTTGATGAATTGCAAGATGTTTATGATGATCTTATGTTTGAATTTAAAGAAAGAATATTGAAATACAAAGACATCATAAGAAAACTTAAGGACGAAAATGAAAACATAATTAAGACTAGGATTGAGCTAGAAAACAACGTGAAAAGCATGCAATGTGCACTAAATGACTTGAAAAAGAAAGATGATAAATTGCATGACACATTCTCTAAGTTTCAAAGTAAGCAACAAAAATTGAATGATATGTTGGAGTTACAAAGGGTTTTCTTTGACAAAGAATGGTTAGGTTATGATTTCACACAAAAAGAAACCCATCTTAAAAATTTCTCGATTAAAGAAAATGAGAAATATGATGGTTTCTCTAAATGCATTTGTTGTTTTAAATTTGGATATTCTACTTTATCTTTCCCTTTGAGAGTTTTCTCACAAAGAGACAAAGTTGTAAAATATGTATGGGTTCCAAAAGGAACTAATCCTCCATATGGTAAGGTGATAAAGATTGATAAGGTTCAAAAGGGAACCAAGGTTACTAACTTTAAAGGATCTAAGAAAATTTGGATACCAAAAACAAAAGTTTGAGTTTCTTTGTTGTAAGAGGAGCCTAAATGCTTAAAGTTAAAAGCACAAGAAAGAGATAAATTCTATCATTTGTGGCTCAAGAAGATTATTGAGGTAAAACATGTGCAATATTAATTCTCAATATTCATACATATTTTTAAATTGAGTTTTTATCCTTGTGAAATTAAGAATGTGCATGATAAAAGTGCTTAATGGTGATATTATATTTAATGATAGTGCTTGAACATGCTTTGAAATTTAGAACTAAATTGAAAAGTTCAAAATGGTTAAACTTGAGCATGACAATATTTGACTACTAAAATTGATTTTTTCAAAGCAAAATGAGATTTATATGAGAAAATTATTTGCCATTATTTGAGTTTATATTGACCTTTAGGTTGAACAAGTTTATCACATGATGAAAATGCTTAAACTTGTTAATCGATTAGAATATTCATGTGCTTGCATTGAAATATCTTTTCTTACAAGTTGAGATGTTCAAATACTTAGTCTAGGAACAATTCTTGAAAAATGCTTTATGTTTGTGTTTAAATGATTATTTCAAGATTGACTCCTTAATTAATTATGCATATGAAATAGATTATGATGAACTTTATGAAAAAATTCTTGGTTCATCTATCATTTTGGTCTAGTCACATGCTTACGTGACATCTTATTTTGCTTGACCTTAAGAATTGAAGTCTATAACTTGACTTGAGTTATGCTTTTAAATGTGAATTTAAATTGTCAAGCTTGATCATGATATATACTATGTTGACATAGTTGAAAAATCTTATGAATGTGCTTTTGAATGTTAGCTATGTCTTTCATGAAGCTTAAATGATTACATGATCTAAAGACTTTGTGTACATCTAACTTAGCTTATAGGTTACTATGAATGACTTGAAATTTTAAAATGAAAAATGGCTTATAACTCGAGTTAGCAATGAATGCTTAAAGAGTTTTGATTGAATACTTATTTCTTGAATCTTGGGAATTAGTATTCATTGATGCTTGGATGTTTACTTTAGGGATACTCATGAGTTGAATGCTTTATTTTCATCATTTCATAACAATTGGTATCACTCACGAATTATGGAATATTGAGAAATAGCATGTACCTTGAACTTCATTTCTCATCCTTTTGTATATGCTCATGTTTTTTATTGGAATCATGCATACATTTCGTGGAACAATTGGAATCATGATTAGTGAAGATAGCCAAAATTCTTTTTATAATCATGCTTGTGCTTGCTTGATCATAATATTTTCTTATGTATGATTACAGCAAGTGCAAAATACCTTATTTAAATGATACTATCTTGATGAGAAAACTTCTCCTTGAATTGATAGTCTTATACACAATTAGGAGAACTCTTATTTAAATGCTTGCTTGAAAATATTGTGGAAAATAGATTACTAAAAAGGGCTAAATAATGATATTTTCATGATGACATGCCATTGTTGAGGAAATTCTCTCTTAAATTATTATTCTCATATAATTTAGAGAATTTATTTAAAATGTTTGATTGATAGTGCCTAGACAATGCATGATGAAAATTGAAAAATGTGCTTAAAGCAAAATGATATCTTTAACATGCATTGGAACTATTGTGCATACATGTCTTGAAATTATGAGTGTTTGAAGCATATATTGAATATTTATTTAAATGTTCATATTTTTCTAGTTCTATGAATGTTTTAGCATTTGATTAACATATTGAATATCCATTGTAATACTTATTTATCATTTGCTCTTGATTCATTCCCATATTTATCTCATGGCCCATTGAAGGAAAGGTAAGATTATACTTTAATGTAATTAACCATTTAATCCCTTCTACTTGTTGGAAAGAAATCTAATGATTGTTTAAGGAGGAGTTGATCGTTGATATTGTCCTATGATTATTGAGCACTAGAAATCTTCAACAATGAGCTTGATGGAATCTTAACAAATGTTGTTCTTTTTTATTTAGTAATATCTCTCAAACACCATATTAAACTTGTGCTTAATAATGTTTCACATTTGTACTTGAATGATGATTGCTATGCTTCTTACTAGACTTGGTTGTATATACATTTGTGAATATATTTGCATAATTGATTGTGCATTCAATGTGTTACTTGATTATCTATTCGAATGAATATGTGAACATACTAGTATATAAGTTGCACACATCTTACTCATACACTTCATGTTCACATTATGTGCATACTTATAAATGCTTTATACTTGATTATGGTTGTTTTTATATATATGCATATCCAATTAGAACTTAAAAGATGAAATGTCCACAGTTTGATTATAAATGCATATCTATATGTGACATTCTTGATGATGACATTATTATGCTTTAATTGCAATAGTTGAATATATTTCCTCATGATTTAATTGAATACCTTGAGTAGAAATATATTATGACTTAGTTATACGTATTGCTCCTTGGATATGTTAAATGAATATATTTCCCTATGCTTACTTGAATACATATTGATTGAAAATGTATTTGTTGTTGCCTCTTGACTATGTTAAATGGATACATATATTTCCCTATGCCTTTATTGTACTTATTGATTGGAAATATATCTTAATTTAATGCTTTCAAACTATGATAAATGAATATATTTCTTGATCTTTTCATTGAATATCTTTGTATGGAAATATATCTTATTGTTTTGATTTGATGGTTAGAGATTATTATTGACCTTAGTGCTTATTTACACTCGTAGATTATCACTAACCATTGTTTTTTGAGTTTAAGTGTTTTAAAGCTCACACTTCTCTAATGGAGACCAAACTTCAGACCATCTAAGGATTTTTTTTTTATATAACAAAAAAGGGGGACAAGGTTTATGAGCACATTGAAATGCTTTTATATTAGCTTAATTTTCCTTGAAAACATTTTTAAATTTTATGCATAAATTGAGGAGGAGAATTTTCAAAGTTCATATTCATTTCTTATATCCTTTTCACTTATACTTAATGTTTTCAACAAGGGCACGGAAACTAATTAAGTTAAGATGAGGTTTCAAGAAATTTCAAATGCAATACGTTCATATTTTTGTCATATCAAAAAGGGGGAGATTGTAAGCCTTGAGTTACATCATGTTTTGATTTGATAAAAATTATAAATTATCTTGAACTTAATGTCTAGTATTTGAAATTATCTCAAATATATTTTTAATCCTCTAAGGTCACATAACTGTTTGAAAAGCCATGCATCATTAAAAAATATCATAAAAGCTTTCAAACAATGCATATTCAACTAAGAAAACAAAGTGTAAACATGCTTTGAATTATTATTTGATTGTAGAAACAATGCAAGGAATAAATAGCTGAAGAGAGTTACTAAAAAGCTAAGGAAACCTCAAGACACAAGTCAAGAGTTGACCTTAGAAAAGCTCAAGTCAATCCAAAGGTAGAAAGCGTGACAAAACTTGAAGTATACAAAGTTATAGTTGACCGTAGAGTGGCTATAGTCAACCCTAAAGCAAAAAGTTCAAAAAATTGGAGAACAACATAGCCATAGTCAACCCTAGCCTTTATGTAGTTCATCTTAACAACTTTCATGCATGGAAAAGAGAGAAAATGAAAGACATAGTCGACTCTAGCAAAGACTATATCAACATAGACTTGCAAAAATCATGCTCTCGGGAGTTGGATCAAGTAGAGAAAGGTTACACTCGACTATGGAATCCTAATTTGAGAAATTTGAAGAACATAATCAACCCTAAGAGCGTTGTAGTCGACCCTTAAGCATTAACAACGGTCAGATTTGATTCAAACTTGTGTTTAATGACTCCAAACTTTACACCAATTACAAAAAACAGCTCTTAAGGCATTTGGAAGTAAGAGAATACCAAAGATAAAGTTTCTAACCCTAAAAAGACCTCCAAAAACTTATCTTCACTCTCTAGCTTCATTTTAGTTTTCCACCAAGCTTAGAAAAGCTCTACACTTGCTTTACTTGAACTGATATTTATTTTCACACTTTACTCAAGCTTAAACATCTAGCACCTAGCATTTGTCAAAGCATTTTCTTGCTATACTGTGCACTCTTCTTGTAAAGGTTCTAGCTTAACCTTGAAAAGCTATTTATGGGTTTGTGGTTAAGCCCATTAAAAACCATTGTTGATGGGTTTTGCTTGATCTTATGAAAAAGCATTGTGAGGGTTATCACTTGATCCCCTTAAAAAGCCGTTGTAAGGATTATTGCTTGATCTCGTGAAAAAAATCTTTATAAGGGTTATCACTTGATACCATTAAAAAACAAGAATCTTTTTAGTGGATTGAAAATTTCTTGGTGATCCAAGGGATTGGATGTAGGCACTTGAAAAAACCAAACCACTATAAATGTTTGTCTTAATTTATTTTTATGTTTTGTAGTTTATTGTTGATATTTGCCTTAGGAAAATTATTTACATTGTTTTAGACACAAGTAGAAATATTGTTTTTCAAAAGGTTGGATTTTTACATTGGATTTTGCAAAGAATATTTTTTTTAATTACCAATTCACTCCCTCTTAGTAATTATTGCATTGAGCTTACTGCATTAACAAAGCTGATCTCTCCTTTAATTGGACTCATTTTCTCTAAAACTACCCAAAATTCGTATATCTAAATCCAAAATTTTGTAACCAAAAAACCAATAACACTCTTTTGCTAATTTCTCTTGTGTGATTTTTCTTTTTTTTTTCTCTATGTCTATTGTTGCGTTTTTTGGGGTTTTTATAAGTGTTATCTTAAAATGTTGATTTAATTGCAGATCCTTGACTTTATTTTTCTTGATTTTATTTTATTTCATGAGAGGATTTTTTTGTATAAAAGCTTCAAATTTGAGGAAGGATTTTGGAGATTCCATTGATTTTTTCCTTTTCTAATTGATCATTTTTCTTGTTTATCATCTTTTCCATTTATTTTTCAATTTTTTTGATTTTGATTTACATTCTTCTTTTTTTTTTAGTTTTGTTTGATCTTTAACTGTGTTTTTTTGCCTTATTCTCATTTTTTGTGGATTTACTAGCCCAACACCATTTCCGCATTGGATTTTGACTCTTTTGGGTTATAAATCCATTTAAATTATAAACTCATCATTCTTAAGGTCTAAAGATCAAATTAAAATAAAAATGAAAAATAAAAATAAACAATTAAAAAATACTAGATTAAGTGTCTATTTGGCCTAGCTTTTTTTCAACCTAAAAATTGTTATAAATCTCTTATGAAAAGTAATAGTTTTTAAAATTAAACTAAATCTGTTTGGTAAATTTACTTTTATAATTTTTTATAAATAAGTTGTTTGACAAAATAATATATATCAGTTCTAATTTTCATTAAATTACCACAAAAAATATTTTAAAAATAATTTTCTACTAATCACAAATTCTTTTTTTTCATAATGGAAAAAAGTTAACTTTATTTTTTTATTTATAAAATGTATAAAAAGTATTTTTATATAATAAAAAATTTATAATTAATACTAAATCATATAATAATGAAAATAGATAATGTTGGAATTATTTTTAATAGATGAGGATATTTTTTAAATAAAAGGAAAAATTCTTCTAAAAAAGAGATGTTTAAAAAAAAAAAGAAAGAAAGCTCATCTTTCTAGAGCTTTTTCTAAAGTTTTATTGTTTTTAAAATTTTATTTTAAAAAAAATACTTATTTTTTTAAATTTTTTTTAAATTCTTGTTTGATTTGATTTTTACTTTTAAGATACGAATAAACTAAAAAAAAGTCAATTCAAACAAGCATTAAGTCTTAGACAAATATGGTGTTTACAACCTTAAATTTTTTTTAAATATCATTTACAGTGATATCAAACTCATTTCACTATTTTGCATTGCATTCTCAGAAACCAACTTTTGTTTTCACCGTCCAAAAGCATTTTCTCCAAACAAATAAAATAAATTCCAAAAAATAAAATTAAAAATGAAAATGGAAAACGTTTTTAAAAACAAAGCAAAGCAAAAGATCTTTGAAACTTTTTTTTTTTAAAAAAGTTCTGGGTGGTTAGCAGGGGTATTTAGGTAATTTAAATAAGGCATGTGAGCAGCTTAAAACCCTAGTCCCCTCTGAATCCTATATAGGTTTCTCGTCCTACGCGGCCGCACAAAAAACATCTCGCGACGCAGCCAAGCAACGATCTCTGCCGAAGCAGATAAAGAGTGAAAATGGAGGCAGCGAGAACAGTGAAGGACGTTTCCCCCCACGACTTCGTCAAGGCCTACGCCGCCCATCTCAAGCGCTCCGGCAAGGTTCTTCTTTTCTTTACTTCCTCCCACTTCTCAATTGTTAACAAATTGCTTTTTTACTCCTAAATATTGATTGTTAGAGATGCAACTACTGTCTAGCTGAACTTGTGGAATCCAACATGTCTTTTTTGGTTTACCTAAATGTCAAGTTGTTAATCTGCTTTTTCTTTCTCACAAAAAATAACCCAGATCGAGCTTCCTCCATGGACTGATATTGTGAAGACTGGTAAACTCAAGGAGCTTCCTCCCTATGACCCTGATTGGTACTTTATCAGAGCTGGTATGTAAATTTATTACCTTATTAATCTGCCGAATGAGCCATTGTTTGCATATTTATGTTCTCATGGACGCCATATTCTGTTACTCTGTAGCTTCCATGGCAAGGAAAATATACCTGAGGGGAGGTCTTGGTGTTGGTGCCTTTCGGAGGATTTACGGAGGGGCTAAGAGAAATGGAAGTCGCCCGCGCCATTTCTGCAAGAGCAGTGGATCTGTTGCTCGTCACATTCTTCAGCAATTGCAGAATGTGAACATCATTGATATTGATCCCAAAGGGTGAGTTTTCTCAAGTAATATTGTTTTCCTTCATAATTTCTGATTGCTGCTGGCATTAGTGATTTGTTGGAAAGTAAATGAGAGAACATCTGGCTAGTGTCATTCAAGAATTTGCCTCTTTGTTCAGAAGGAAAATATACATGTAATATGACTGGGTTCTGCTTATGTAATTACCTTATCTAGTTGGGGGCCTGTTGGACTATTTCTTTGCAAAATAGCAATGCTTCAATTGGGTTGGTATCATGGGGAATCATGCATCATGAATGTGTGTGCATAAATTCCCTGTAACAGTCTTGAGGTTTATAGCAATAAATTGCGGTAAAGTATAATGTTTGAACTGCAGACCTAAAAAAGAAGGAACAAAACCTCTGATATAACTTTATCCTACATGACTTTTAATATACAACCTAAACCCTAATCACTTTAAGAAATTTTATGTTACATTCGTAGGATCATAGCAAGACCATGTCAGAATGATTCCAATGTTAGATATCAATGTTTCGTTTTTTTTTTTTTTTTGAAAGAATTTTTTGTGTTTCTTTTTTTCTTAGTTATTATTATTGAATTTTGAGAATAATCTGTCATCTGTTAACATCAACTTAAACACTGTTGATCAGTGGTAGGAGAATCACATCTAATGGCCAACGTGATCTGGACCAAGTAGCTGGAAGGATTGCAGTTGCCCACTGAGAAGTGTCTGTTCCAGAAATTTAGTTGTTTGAATGAGAGCTGTTATAGGAGGCTGTGTTAATCAATTTTCTGTTTGGTCTTCTGGTACTTAGATATGACTTTTTATTTTAAAATCCAATATGCTGGTTGTTTACTGTGACCATCAATTTTGAATTCTTTTTAAAGCTCGGTTCTATAAATGGCTAATCTGCTTGTTTGTTTGTGTTTTAAGTAACGTTGGAACCATCCTAGTTCCCTATCATGAGATGTTCATTTAGTTCGATTATGGGCTAGAACATTATCAATCCTCTTAATATACTAAAACCGCACGAGTCCTTTTTCCTACTCACGGTGCATGCTAGCACTGCGACCAATGCCTTAAGCCTAAATAGGATCCGAACCACTTGTATAAACACAGCATGCACGAATTTATCTGAGGGCTGATCATAACAGCTGCTCTGCATCAAGAAAAACTTAGAGGATACTCATAACCCAAAAAAAATCCTCAATTGTAGTATTCAACATCATCTTTAGGGGGGTCCAGGTTACTCTTCGGTACGTATCGGCAGTACACTGAAGAGGGCAGGAAACCCAACGAAGGGTCAATGAATAGCCCACTTTGCAATCCAGTAGCTAATTTATTTCCCCCTCGTTTGTAAATGGAAGGATATTGTATCTTTCACCACTGATGAAAGATTTTCTCAAATATGTTTGAAAAATACAGTGAGCATGCCTTTACCAGATTACCAGCCATCTTAACTCCTTCCAACAAAGCTTCCACTTCACTCAAACACACTGCTGGTTGCTGCATTCAACTCTCATCCTCTGCCTTCTCCAACCCTTGGTAATCCCTGCAGACAACCTCGATGCTTGCAGGAGAGAGCGAAGCCTTAAAAGGCACATATGTGAGGGACAATGCACAAACAGTTGGAACAAAAGGGATAGTGAACATTTTCGTTTAATGGATGAATATATTGGTGGGGAGATTTCCAGATGTTCCAGCACTTGAAATCTCTCTTAGGCTTGACCTCTGGATTACTGACTTGCACAGTAGCAGCATGGACTAGAAAAGGTCTGAAATATTGAAGTTTCAAGTTTTAGTGCATGTTTGGCCTAGGTTTTTTTCAGCTTATCTACTTTTTAAAAGCAAAAGTCAGGCCAAACATAATCTGTTGAGAAATTTTATTAAAAAAAAACTATTTTTTAAGAACAAATTTTTTTTTAAAAAAAGCTTAAAACAAAGCTCTAGAGAGGAGTTTTTTCTTCTCTTCTTTTAAAAACACATTATTTTTAATAAATACCTCTCTCTCAATTAATCTCCCTCCCTTCTTATTCTTTTTGCAAATTACCATTTTTCAACGTAAATCACGATTTCTCTTTTCTTTATCTCTCCCTACAAAAACTAATAAAAAAACAGAAAACCCAACAACAGAATATAAAAATTTAGATTTTTTTTTATCTTACGAAGATCAAAAGAAAAAAAAATCTAAAATTCAAAACTGCATTCAGATACTATTTAAAAATTTTCTCTTTTTCACCAAAAAAGATTTTAATATTAAATAATCGTTTTTTCTTTTCTCTTTTTTTTTTTTAGAATTGAAGCATATGGTCTGATTGTGTGATGCCGCACTCATAAAAAGACAAAAGAGAAGAGAAGCGAAAGAAGAAAAGAGAAGAAGAAAAAGGGGGGGCCGGCCAAAAAGGATAAGGGAGAAAGGAGAGAGAAAAAGAAAAGTGAACCTGCCAAAAAGGAAGAAAAAGAAAGAAAAATAGAAGAAGAAAAAAAAGAGGAAAGAGAAGGAAGAAAGTAGGGGGCTCGAGGGAGAGAAAAGAGAGAGGAAAAAGAAAGAGAAAGAGAAAAAGAAAGAGAGAGGGAGCATAGCGACGAGGGAGAAGAAAGAGAGGGAAGAAAGAAGAGAAAGAAAAAGAAAGAGAAGAAGAAAGGGAGCAGCGACAAGGAGAAGAAAGAGAGGGAAGAAAGAAGAGAAAGAAAAAGAAGGAGAAGGAGAGAAGGAGCAGGGACAAGGAGAAGAAGGAGAGGAAGGAGATGGAAGAAAGAAAATAAAGAAAAAGAAGAAAAAGGAGAGAAGGAGCAGCGACGAGGAGAAGAAGGAGAGGGAAGAAAGAAGAAAAAAAAGAAGAAGAAAAAAGAGAGAAGGAGCAGCGATGAGGAGAAGAAGGATAGGGAAGAAAGAAGAAAAAAGAAAAAGAAGAAAAAAGAGAGAAAGAGCAGCGACAGAGGAGAAGAAAAAAAAACGAAAAGGAATAGAGAATATCTAAGTAAAGGGTGAAATAATAGCGAAGCAGCGTCTCACTACTGTGAGGTGAGTGGGTGCTAAATTTCAAAACTATGTCCCTATAATATAATATATATGTCATATTTGATAGTTGATCAAATTATGGACAACATGAGTTGGTAGAAAGCCGTATGTTATTTGTATTTGTGACAAAGATTTTAAATTCGTTTTTTTATATAATATATAAAAATATTTATTTACATGGTTTTAAAGATGGGGAAACAAACCTTTGACTGGCTTTCACTTCAAAATCATACCTTGCAAGTTTGTGAGATATTTAGGGCAATGGCCTTTGTTTGATTCATAGAAGTTGATGATAAATTATTTATTTCAATTAGCATGCTGATTTGGTAAATATATCATGTTTTGAGATAGAATATGTACAACATTGATTTAAAATTATATTGTTTACAAACTATGATGTTTTGCTAATGTATTAAATTATAATAATTTTATTTTAACGTGATCGAGATACTCTGGGTAGGATCTGTTACCACACCAGGTCAAGTGTGGTCTTTGTGCACAAAGTAAAAAGTTTCGAATATCGATATTTGTTTGTAAAAAGGGAGACCTGAAGCCTCGATTTATATTTGGTGACATGGGTAGCTCCTACGAGTAGGTAAAAGGGGACTTGAAGCCTCGATTTATCTGGTGGCGTGGGCAGTTCCCACGAGTACGTAAAAAAGGGGACCTGAAGCCCCGATTCATCTTGTGGTGTGGGCAGTTCCCACGAGTAGGTGATAATATCTGAGAGAGTAAGCCTAAGAGCTATAGTAAACCTACCCAAGGAAGATGCTCACTTGTAGATTTTTATTTCACTATGCATGACATTAATATATGAAAATTTTTATTTTTCACTTGCCGTTGAATTAAATGTTGATTGGATGTCGGAGTTGAAATATTTTCTAGCATCCTAAATACAACTGTTTTCATACATGTTTGCTTGGAAATTATTATTTTTAAGAATTGCAAGGTATAAAATAAAATCTCTCATTTTTATGGAATGTATTTTCTACTCTTACTCCTGAGTTTATAAACATTCCACCTTTATGTTTGTTTCCTCTCTTCGCCTGTTCACGGGGTCGATGATTATCACTGAGTCTATAAGACTCACACCCCTCTTATTTTCCCTTTTTGCAGAGAGAGATCAGTTTAACGTGTAACCATCGATGCATACGATCTACCGCAGAGTAGGAAAGGCATCTCTTGGCCCCGCTCTGAGTCACTCCGTTGATTAGTGTTATGTTAAAACGAAATTTGCTATATGTTGAAAAATGTTGTCAACTCATAAACGTGGATTGTTATTATTTTGAATGGAGTAGATAGTAGTTTAATTTTTATATATTTGCTTTCGCATGTGATTATATGTATTTAATGAATCTAGCGAAAGTTTTAAATGAGGCTTGTTCCGGACTTAGCGAAAATTCTTTAAAAGTCTCGGATGCCCGTAGCCACAAAGGAGGGGGTCGTTACAGATTGCTTGTTAGATCAACAAAAATATAATATTATTACTATTATACAAGTTTGAAAGTTATTCCTTTTTTTTGATTGATTTTTTCGATTTTAATATATGAAATTATATATAAACTTAAAGCATAATATTATAACTTATTAGGTAATTGAAGATGGCATGAATACCCTTTATGGTAATCTTAACCGAAATTATAGCTTATATAATTTATTTTATTAAACAGTTTACCAAACAATTTTAACTTAATTCAAAAAGCTATTATTTTTCATAAGAGCTTAATAATAGCTTTTAAGTTAAAAAAAAGCTAAGCCAAACAGGTTATAAGTCTCATCATGAATGAAATTGATCCAATTTTATGTTGAATTTGTTAACTAAATATCGATTAGTTAATTGATTTATATATTTTGTTGATTTCTTATATTATTTAATACTAATTATGATTATTATTTTGTATTTATAAATGTAAGTTCGATAAAGAAAAACCAGTAAACCAAATTGTTAGGCGAAATAATCGGAGTTTAGGAGCTAAACCCGCCGACAGCAGGAGCTGTATCAAAATTAGACAAAGGGTGGTCTAATTTAGAAGACAGAAAGTATAATCTTGTCTTGATACATTGCTTCGTGGCATTAATATTTCATATTTTAAAACTTTGAGAAGAAAAAATAAAAGTCAACATTGTATTTAATTAAATATATTCTGAAGTGCATAATGCTTCTCCGGGTTTGTTTTTTATGTTGTCTCGGGTTCCTATATAATTTGATTTTATTAGTTTAAAATGTAGTAATGCTGATCCGTTGACCAACTTGGCTTGGGGTGCAAGAACGCTTGAAGCGGACCAGTTTATTAATATGATAGTCATCTTATTTAAAGTTGCATTTCATTGTGTCCATCTCAAGAGAAGCCAGAGCCAGAGGGGAAGCCTCCATATCAGTCCATTGAAGGTAAGATTTTGATTTTTGTTTCTACACTTCCATTTTAATTTCTGCTTGCCTTTCAATTGCTATTCAACGTTCCCCAGTGCAGTTGCGTTTCTGTAGCTAAGCATAGGCAATAATTAGGCATGGCTAAAGAACCTGAGAAAGGCAATTGGAGGCCAATTCCTACAGCAGTTGGAGATGAAGGGAGGGTGGATTGCTTGGAATTGCATGAAGGTGGAATTGAGCCTCATGGCATTGTTTTGAATGAAGATGGTGTCTCTAAAAAGGTCCATCAATTCTATTTTGTCAAGTTTTGGCCCTACAAAGACCCAGAAGAACATTCCAAATTCGAATGGGCCAGGAAGCAGTCTGAAGAACTGGATCAACAGAAGAAAATTCTGATCGATGACAAACGTCAGGAAATCGTGGTACGTATCAAGAGACATGTATGCACCACAGACATGTATACTTTTTTTTATTTGTAATTTTACTTTTTATGAATTTTTTCTCTTTGGCATTACACTTCTGTTAGTTAGACAGGCATTAAACATTTTTAAAATCCATATTATGAAAAAATTTAAATTATAAAATATATTAAAGTCGATATTTTTATCCAAAAAGAGAAAACAACTAATTCATATAAATTTATCCATGCACCATGTTGGACATAATTCTCAACTCAACAGTCACGTGGAGAAGCTGTCAATTCACAACTGCAAAGGCTAAGATATCGCAGTGCTGTACTTGAATGCGGCATCGAATGGAAGACAATGATGGTGGATTTTCTGCAGGCGGCTCTGGAGAAGCTTAATGTCCGCGGAGGAGGAGCCACTAGCTCTAGCTCTAACTCTCCAAGAGACTGTGGTATTCATGTAAGAATAAGCAGCGATTGATGGTTAAATTTGAGCTCTACTATTTCAGTTTATGAATTATGATATACATACATTCACTTTTGGGTTTTCTTTTCTCCAGAGTCCACGCGTCTGGGTGACACATGGAAGCAACAATTTGGCTAATGAAGAGCAGCTCTCAACAGATATCCCTAATGTCCAACAGAAAGATATAAATTCAAGTTTTCTGGGGAGAGAGATTAACAATCGTGCTGTAAGCTAAGAGATATTGGAAACTCAGTTACATAGAAATATATATATATATATATATATATACATTCTTGCCTTAATGCTACTTCGGATGGTTTAATTGATTAAATTTTAATTGTTCTTTTGGCTTTTGGGGACTATTGAGGCAGTATTTCTGGTATAGTATGAGCAGAAACAAAGAACAGTTTGTACAGATACTCGAAGGTGTCATGCAGATTGAAGAAAGACAACAGAAAGCTATGGCTGATGCGGCTTCAAAGGGAAACATTTGGAACCCTTTAAGTTCCAAAAAGGCCATAGACGAGCAAGTTAGAGTAAAATAATCTTGACTTGATCCATCCTTTTTCCACAGTATTCTCCTTCTCCAAGTTGCTAATTACGATATTACCATCATCTCCATTGTAGCTTCTCAATAAGATACCAGAGATTTTGAGACCGGAATGTTGTGAAGTGATGGCTGAAATTAAGTGCTTAGAGGACGAACTTAAAGCTGTGGACAAAGAAATGAATGATTTGTCAAAGACATTCCAGGGCCTAATCCAGAGAAAGCAAGAAGCGTACGAGTTCCTTCTCAGTACGATTAACCAATGCGAAGAAGCGGTATGGTATATGTATCTTTTATATATTCAAATTTATAAAAAATAAATTATAATATATATAATTCTAATTATAGTTATTATTATAGTATGATACGCGATACGAATCGTAAGATACGTCATGATATTAGTAGAAAACAATATCATTAAATATCAAAAGCATATCGTATGATATGTTATACGTTTCTTATAATACAAAGTGGATCGTATGATACAATCGATATAATTTTTTATAAATTTAATTTTAATTAATTATTAAAAATTTTATTTTATTTTTAAATGAAATCTGAAAAATTATATTTTATGCGTTTGAATCTTTATATTTTAAATAAGAAAATATTAAGGAAAACTGAATTCCCTTTTAATTTTAACATGATAAATGTTTTTTTAATTAATAAATTAATATAAAAAAATATTTTATTTAAAAATCTATATTGTTAAGAAATACGTTAAAAGTTTAAATTAAAAAAATAATTATCTTTTCAATTTGCATCTTATAATCTTTAGTTCTATTAAAAATTATAATATTTTTTTAATTTTTTTCTTTATTTTACATGTGTAAATATTGTTTATAATTAATTTAAAATCTTTTACCGTATCTTATGATACAATATGATAATTGATACTTAGATACTAAAAAATATGATTTCGATACACAATATGGCGCTCAATTTAAACAAGTATGACTCAAATTAATATTATTCTTTGTTAAATACATAAGAGTTAGATTTAAATTCCCTCTGTGGAAAACAAAATAATATTATCCTTCCTTTTCCTGTCACTTAAATTCAGAAAGCCAACTACTACGAATATCTTTCCTTGCTAAGCAATGCCAGAGACCTTGCTAGAAAGAAAGATGTGGCAGCCCTTGAGGAACTCTCTCGCAGGCAGGTCTGTCGAATCCAAATTAACTTAATTGTCAGTAAATCTGGTTTGAAACTTTAATTAATTCGTGCAGTTTCCAATTATATATCTTTTTTTTTATTTTCCTAACCTTAAATCAGGTTGATAAGTTCATGTCCCGGTGGAACAGTAGCCAAGCCTTCAGAGTGAGTTATGAGAAAGCAATCTTACCTTCACTTGACAATCGTGAATTGGGTAGGGATGGACGGGTTAGGAACGATGACGAAGGACCGATTCTTTTGAAGGATTCAGCACATGTAAATGGAGATACTGAAGCGAATAAATTATTAATTATTCGTTCAGTTTCCAGTCTTTTAGCTTTGTTTATTGTTTTTGATATCAGAAATAATATGTAACGCTTTGGTGTTCTTCCCTTGTGCTTGTAATTCAATTGTTTCTTGTGTTATAAAATATTATTAAATTTTCATATTATTAAGATATATTTTGTTTAGAAGAAAGTTCGATGGGGAGCCATGCGTAGCAAGAAATTCTGTCGATCGGGACCGTTTACAAGGAATGATGTCTGTAATCGGTTAAGGGTACTTCATCATCCTAAATGAACAAATCAATCACAAAGGAATGATGTTTATTAATAATAATAATATTACATGTGAATATTTATCTCATTTTTGACTTGATGTCGGTAAGATCGGTGGGCTTTCTCCTGTTCCTTATAAGGCAACGCATCAACTTAGTTGTGCCCAACATGTGAACCTCTTTCCCTTGGTAGTTTTCCTCTTATGTTTCCTCACTTCTCCTCAAAGGACTCCATGTACATTTGGCTAAGCTTCGGAGTCATTTTGCTCTAGCTTTTGATTAAGTTGGTATACACACTCCATAGTGCTTCTGTCACTCATGTAGCACATATTCAACTAATTATTTTGAAAGTAGACTTCCGATTGCCAATATTCCATGGACAAGCCCTTTGTGGGTTAGTATGAGTAATGCTATTCATAATAAATGTTACACATTGTTCACCCTTCATATTATTATATGTGACCAAAAGGGAACTTTAAACTTTGTATAAGGGAGGTTACCTCTCAACCTATTGTGAAGGAGATTAGTTCAACCCTTTAAATAAGGAAAGAATAAAAGCTACGACTAATTTGTGAATATCAAGCTATGATAAGAAATGAGTGATAAAGTTTACAGCTAATAGCACAACATCTTTGTAGTCAAAATTAGAGTGAAAAAGCTTACGGCTGAAATATGAATTTCTTTTTCTTTTGAAATGTCAGATTTCAATACATAAACTAATTACGAGTCAAAGTTGTAAAAGTATCATACATGAGTGGGAAGTGATAAGTCCTATTTATATTCATATTTTACCCCATATTTTTATAGGACTTATGGAATAATTCTGTCTATTTAATGTGATTTACATACATATTTGATTAATTTTCCTTGCAAGATTAAAACAAAAACAACCATGGTAACTTAGGGAAAATTTATGTGGGCCTAATAAAAGTAAGAGTTGGGCCACGGTGATTAAGAAGTATTGGGCTCAATTAATCTACCAAGCACTATTTTTCCAAAGGAAAAGTTGGGCCATTTGGCCTTTGTTATAAAGAAAGCCACGCGTGGGTCAAAGAAGGCAAGTTGCTTTGGTGTTATTTTTGGCAAGTTCTTCTCTCAAATTTGTTTTAGTAAGTTGTGCATAACTTTCGCTCTAGGGTCCAAACTATTGAGTCCATAAGTTTTTGATGATAACAAAATATTCTCATTCATTAATTTCTAAATATACTACTTGAGTGTGCATGATAAAAGTGTATGTCAATAATAAATTAATTACTATAAAGCAAACATCAAAACTCATCAAAATAAGAAGTTACAAATAAGGTACAAACAGAAGTCTCTTAGTCCGATAACCAAGAGAGTTACTCAATTAAAATCCAAAAGTGAAATTGGCTGTTTCAAAAACAATAAGCTCTTAATCGGTTAAAGACTTACTTAATCGATTAATAGAGTAAAGCAGATTGCGAGATAAATGGTTAGCCAGCTAAAAGTTCACTTTCAGAGAATTTGATTGCAAGACAGAGAAGACTTAATTGATTAAGAAGTATGGTTAGCTAGCTAAAAACACACAGTCTGAGAATTCTTAAGACAAGTTAATGGCTAGAAAGGATTCTAAACTGTTTTCAACGGTCTAAAGCTGTCAACATCCATCAGAGTTGATTTTTCACGTATAAAAGACATCTCCAATGGCTAAGAAGGCTATGAGATGCTTCTAAGAACAAAAAGAGCACAAAAATAATAAAGGTTCTCTTCATTCTTCTTGCATTTCACTCCAATCTTTGTAATAAAGTTTAGCACTTCATCTTGTACCATTCAGATCAGGTTAGTGATCATAGGTACTTCTTCATATTTGTATTCCTTGATTACTTAGAGTGTGCGAGGCACTCTAAGGGGATTAATCAAGCTTAAGTTAGCTTGGTTGCTATTGTAAGTTCTAACTTAGCGTTAGAAAAGTTGGTATACACACTCCGTAGTGCTTTCGGCACTCATGGAGCACATATTCAACAAATTATTTTGAAAGTAGACTTCTGATTGCCAATATTCCATGGACACGCCCTTTGTGGGTTAGTATGAGTAGTGTTATTCATAACAAATGTTACATATTGTTCACCTTTCATATTATTATATGTGACCAAAAAGGAACTTTAAACTTTATATAAGAGAGGTTACCTCTCAATCTATTGTGAAGGAGATTAGTTCAACTCTTTAAATAAGTAAAGAATAAAAGCTGCGATTAATTTATGAATAACAAGTTATGATCAAGAAATGAGTGATAAAGTTAACAGCTAAGTGCATAACATCATTGTTGTCAAAATTTGAGCGAAAAAGCTTACTACTTAAAAATGAATTTCTTGTTCTTTTGAAATGTCAAATTTAATACATAAAATAACTAAGAGTCAACATTGTAAAAGTATCATACATGAGTGGTAATGATAAGTCCTATTTATATTCATATTTTACACCATATTTAATAGAATTTAGAGAATAATTATATCTATTTAATGCGATTTAGATACTTCATTTTCCTTGCCAGATTAAAACAGAAACAACCATGGCAATTTAGGGAAAATTTATGTGGGCCTAATAAAAGTGGGAGTTCGGCCAAGGTGATGGAAAAGTATTGGGCTCAATTAATTTACAAAGCACTATTTTTCCAAAGGAAAATTCAGGCCATTTGGCCTTTGTTATAGAGAAACCATGTGTGGGTCAAAGAAGGTAAGTTGCTTTGGTGTTATTTTTGGCAAATTCTTCTCTCAGATTTGTTTTAGTAATTTGTGCAAAACTTTTTCTTTGAGGTTCAAACAACGTGATTCTAGAGGCATTGGAAAGCTAAGAAATAAGGCTATAATTCTTATGTTTACCATTTTACCCAATTCAAACGGGATCAAGGGGAAATATTTGTCACAAGTTGCTGGACAATGTGAGCCAAATTTGAGAATTACAAGCCAGCTTTATTTTTTGGTATTTAAATACGGTCAAGTTTGAATTTAAATTTTATTTAAAGAGACTTGGTTGAGCTTTTGCTAATTTGCTTTGAATTGATTTTATCCTCATAAAATTATGAGTTTTAAATCCTATGGATTCTAATGGTGCTAGGATTGTGAAAGTGGAAATGTTTAAACTCCATATTTAATTCAATTTGATGAGTGGATTGGTAATGTGATTTGGTGGAATTCAAGTTGAGGTAGAGGTTTACATGAAGGATTTATCACAAGTCATAAGTTAATTTAATTAATTTAAAACTCTTAGTTGGGATACAGTTCATATGGCAATGAACAACTTGGGCTATCTATTTAAGTCGCTGTTAAGTAGGAGAAAAGGGAAAACCGAAATTTAGAGAATGCCCTAAGAAAAAAATAGAGTTTTGAGTTAGGAGGAGGAGCCCTTGCTGTCACTAGGAATGAAAGAAAGAAAGGTAGTCGAAAGCTTGCAGAATTATTTTATCAAGAAAATTTATTCTTCTTTTTCTTTTTCTCAGTTGTAATCGATTATGGTGATGTCTTCCAAAACTCTTTTATGTTTATTATATTCTATTATGGAGTAAATTTTTATTTGTTAGGGGGAGATGTAGCCAAACCTATGCTTGAGAATTTCATTAGGAATAATTCTTGGATCTTTATTTTTCTTAAAGAGCATGTTCTGTTGATTTTAATATCTTTTATTATTTTGATTGAGATTTTATTAAGCAGTTGTAATCAAATAGAAAAGTTGTGTGTGATGGACTTTTGAATGATAAATTGAACCTTAAAAGTTTTGTACATGCCATAAATTGAATAAAAGTAACGGAATAGGGATCTTAAAAGATTTGTGTGGTCAGTTTAAGCTCTAATTGAATAGAGAAACTTAATCGAAAAGGATTCCACAAAACCTAATGCACCTTAAATTGACTTAATCTAGAATAAACCTGAAATATGGTTTTTTGAAGTTAAGGATATTTTAGGTAGTTAATTAGATATGAAATATGGATAATTAAGACATTAGGGAATTCTACCATATCATTAATTATAAAGTTTGAAAGTTATTTTGTTAATTCTCTTGACTGTATAGCTGTAGGTGAAATTGAACACCTAACATTGCTTTTCATAGGAATTCTCTTTATATTTTTCACCCATATTTAATTTTGTTAGTTGCTGATTTTTGTTTAGTCTTTAAGTAGATTTAATTCACCATATCCTCTCATATTTGATTTCTCAAATAACATTTTTAGTTTGATCGTTTTATTTGCATATTTTTATCAATCCTCGTTGGGAACGATATCTTACTTATCTCTTTATTGCTTGAATGATTAGTACACTTGCTAGTGTCATTTAGTCACATCAAGAAGCAAGTGCTAATTAGTACCTCTATTGTTTGTGCCCTTTTATGGAGTATTCTAGACTCATCTCTATATTTATCAAGTAAATGACCAATCGTTTGATAATAGTCACATTATCTTAGGTTGGGTTTTTCTTTTGCTATTGGTTGTTATGAAACGTAGGGTAATTTCACAAGTGCATCCCTAATCTATTAATGGAGAAGCACTCTCACTCCATTTGGTGGGATTGAGAAAGGTGGGGGAGAGTCAACCTCTTCATTTTTTCTTCTTCTAAAGTTATTGATAACTCTATTATAAAGAGTTATCTTGTCATATTTTGATTAATAAAATGGCTAAGTCATTGAGTTTAGGCAAAGTTTTAAGTAGTTTCTTCGTTTTTCTTTAATTAGTTAACACATGATTGACCTAGTTTACTTCAAGTTATTTTAGTTCATTTGTATAGTAAAAATGCCTATTTTTAGCAATGGATGATTTAGTTCCTATGTTTTTAAGGTCCCCAAAAAAAAAGGGGTCAAGTGGTAAGGAATTATACAAGTTAGTTAGGTGCAGACTTCACCAAATATGCTGAGGTATTTCAAACATAACTCAAGCTACAAAAGTCCATTCAACGTGATTCTTGAAAATATTAAAAGAAGGGCTACAATTTTTATGTTTATCACTTTGCTTAGTGCCGATTGGAACATGGTCAAAATCACATTAAAAGTAGCCTGACTGCCGCAGTTCTGCACTAGGCAGCTTGAAGAGCCAGGAAGACATGTCCCCCACTCAAAATAGAGAGCTAGGCACTGTAGTACTAGCCACCCAGCGTCGCAGTGCCAACACGGGGTTTTTAAAATGTGCAATTCTTGATTTTTGACTCCAAGGCTTTAAAGGAGGCATATAGAAGGCATTTTAAATGGGTTTTCAACAGAGGAGGTCACAACAGCCCTTTAGAGGAAAGAAAATTCATAAACAAAAAAAGAAAAGAGAAGAAAGAAATGAAGATCAAGGCTCAAAAAGCTGTTGAGATTTGTTTCTTTCTCTAAATTTGTTCTTTTCTCACTTTCTTTTCATGTATTTATGGTTTTTTTTCTTGTGGATGATGTTTGTTGAAAATACAATGAACTAAATATCGTTTCCTAGGATTATGGTTGAGCTATTCATGTAGTTTGGATATTTTAACTCTCTTTTACTTATTGTTAATAGGTATTGTGTTGTTCATTTCAAATTTATGCTTATTAATTCTAATTGCTTGATCAACAATTAGATTGAGTTGGATCTCTAAATGTAACTTTTACAAAGGGAGTTTAGAATAGATCAAAAGTTTAAATAGCATGTGTTCACTTCATTTAGAGTTTAGGTGATTTGATTAGTATTTAGGATAGAAATATACTTAACTATCATGTATAACCAAATTTAGAGCATAAGCTTAGTGAACTTACCTTAATTAATTTACAAAGGCATATGGAGAATTAATTATAATAGGTATGTTTACAACATCTCGATAGAGACTTGTAGATGATTTTAGGCTCTAAGCTAGCAACCAACCCATTGATATAAGTATAAAGAGGAAGAGTAAATTCAAATGAAAGAGTAATTCCACAATCCTAGGCCCTATTTCACTAATCGTCTATCAATTTTTAACATTAATTTCTTAGTTTAGCCTTGTTACTTTAATTTAATTTAATTTTATTAATTTTCAAGTTAGATTTACTTGGATAAGATTAGGGTGGCCAATTTTAATATTTAGCAAGAATTTAGATATAATTCCCTATGAAGACGATATTTACTTGCTATTATATTACTTGTGCGACACATGCACTTGCATGTGTGTAAAACCTGTAATAGTTATCTTGTATAAGACCCTTATTAAGTTAAAGCTTTTTCTTTATATGCCTCATCCTTGAATTACATTAATTGTCGAGATATTGTTTCTCTCAAAATTACTAGCTCTCTTTTGCCTAAGAATTGTATTATTGGTGCTATCGAAGTAGCAAAATTAGGAAGAGATAGTTTTCCAAATGCATCCTATACTCCTCAAGCATTCCTTGAATGTAAAACTTTACTAGCTTTTTCTCATCATAGGAATTTTGTATGTCTAACACCTTTTCTCTGAAGCATTAGATATACTTCATGAGATCTTCCTTGAACTTATGATCTTTTCTTCCCAAGTCAACAAGGGTAACTCTTTCTTTGACGGAGAAGAACATTTCTTTGAACATCTGCATATTTAGCTCTAAGGCTTCATAGAACTAAAAGTAAGATTAGCATACCAAGTGTATACCTTTTTGATAAAAGACATGGAAAACTCTTTTAACTTCATATCTGTCACGACCCAAATTCCGGGCCATGATCGACGTATGAGCCCAATGGACGTAATCCACTAAGCCCAAGCAAGCCTATTAATCTGACATGTTTATCATTCCATCATAAACTGCTAAGTCACATTTCATAACTTATAATCAAAATAATATTAAATAATGCCAACTCATACTGGCATACCAATTAAATGTACATTGCCTATAAACATGTATCTCAATATTTTACATCAAGTTTGTCTATACATCTCAAAAAGAAGACTTGACTTCCAACGGAGGGACTCGGAAGAATGTACAGCTACTGAATGCCGAGACACCTACCAAAAGATGGATATAAGTCTATAAGGACACCTCGTCCTAGTTACCGGATGCCTCGTGATCTGAAAATTTGAAGTTGAAAACGGTGAGTATAAACCCAGTGAGTGAACAAGGAAGGGAACAAGTGACAATAACAAAGGAGAATTTAAAATCATGATGCACTTGTTTCAAAACAATGCAATTTAGTTCCCTTCATACTAAAAACCCCTCATCAAGCCCTTAAATGATTAATCATTTGAAAATCATGAACCCATACATAGCGAACCATTTGAAGAATGAAAGCTTCAATATTGCACAAGCAAGTCAAATACAACAACGAATCTTCACTGCAGCGAGAATGAATTTTCGTTGCAACAACGTTGGGATTTAGTTATTAACCAAACGAGGGTTTCTCAACTGGACGAGGGTTTCTCACTAAACCTCCCCATTTTAAACTTAACTCATTTAATCCTTAATGTTGGAAGTCCATGCTCCGATATGGTAGCAAAGAAGTGAAAGATGGGGCAGCAATTGGACAAGATAGGAGACCAAAACAGAAGGTTTTTCGCTGCAGTAAGATTAAATCTCACTGTTGCGAAATTGTAACCCATAAACATAAGGTTTCTCGCTGCAGCGAAATTTCGCTGATGAAACAGAGAGTTTTTCGCTGTAGCGAGATTCCTTTTCGCTGCAGCGAGAAGCTACAGTGACTATCTCGCTGCAGTGAGAGCCAGTTCTGGTTAAGGCTCTCAAACCCGAGAGTTTCTCGCTGCAGTGAGATACAGGGCAACAATGAAAATTTCCCTTTCTCGCAAAGAAAAACCACCCTGCTGAAATGTCCAAACCAACATGAAACACATGACAATTTTCCAAAGTTTAACATGTCAAGTTTCACATGCATTACAATCATATACCATTACTCATAAATTTCCTATAACACACATATTTACATATGTATATATGCATACGTATACCCATCATTATCATGCACATCATCCCATCATCATCATACACACCGTCACATCATTATCATTACCAGCTCATGCGCACTCCCTACTCGCACATGGCTGGGTCATCACCGGGTTATGCGCACTCCCTACTCGCACATAACCGGGTCATCCTCAGCTTATGCGCACTCCCTACTCGCACATAGCCGAGTCAATATAATTACACAACACTATATTCAAACATATATGTATATCAACATAATGCAGCCGCATAGAAATCCATAATAACCACATGTCATAACATAAACCATTTCTCAAGAGCTTGTTCCCAAGGCATTCATTTTTGAGAAAAGTTGTATAAAATCATTCAAACACTTTGTACAAAACAGTCATTTTCCCAAAATAATTTTGATAAGCAGTCCATTCACCGATTTGTTATTGAACCTTTAGTTGACTCTAATTCCCCTAATGATCCAATTGGAAAGATGAGACTTCATTAGAACCTAGGATCGCATTAGCATAAATAATAGGTCAATTCACACACTATGAACCCTAAAAGTTATCTCTTAGCTAACTTTCAATTGCCACATTAAATGGCTAACTATGTTCACTATCTTAATCACTAAAAAAGTAATGAACATACTCAACAATAAAACAGCTCATACTTCCAATTAATAGCCATTATTCACAGCTAAAACTAAGCTTAATTCATCACTTACCCTAGGGTTCCTTTGTAGTTGAATTCTCTTCCAATAGCTTCCAAATCAATGGGGTAATTCTCTTTTTCTCTCTTTAGAACGCCCAACTAGTGAGAGAAAGTATGGAAATAAGATTTATCAAGGGTTTTAAAGTGAGAGAGTGAAAGTATACAAGAGTTCTAGTCAAAAGGGCTCAAAGGTATGAAAACTAAAGCTAGAGAAAGAAAATTATGCAAGCTCCATATCAAGCTTCCATGGAGTTTTGAAGAAACGTGAGAGAGGAGAAGAAGAAGAAGACAAGCTACTGGAAAATGGGAGAAGAAGCTATTGGAAGGAAGATATTTATAGCCAATCTTATCCATTCCCTTAAAATTACCAAATTACCCCTCCACAAATTAACTTACTCTCCTCCAACCCTTTATGAAATATTTTTGCTCTTTTGACACTGGGACAAGATCCATAATGGTCCAGACATGCTTGGGTTCATGAAAACTTAAAATTTTAACTTGAGGTGAAAAATGACCATTTTGCCCCTATCATGAAAATCATCAAAATTTTGGTTTTCTTTCCATTTTACCCCAAATTTCACCATCCAGTTATGCCTTAGGCCTACTTAGGCCATAATATTGTTTAAAATCTTACTTTTATGGGCTTACTAAGGAAATGACGAAATTTCTCTTGATTAGGGATATCGTGTATACTTTCCTTTACGAATCTATAAAGGTCAAGGTCTCACAATATCATCATCCAATCCCTCTACTCCCAAAGTCTTTACAAACTTCATAAAATGTTCTTCAACATCCCAAACTTACCATTAAATTGTTTGAACTCAGGACTATGTGTAGGTATGGCTTAACAACTATACTGGTTGGAAATTGTAGTTTAAGGTCAAACTTTGAAAAGTTCATGTTCATTTTCTTTTGATCAACTAACTTTTGAAGCTTTTCTTTAGTCACAAGGCATTGGGTAGTAATTGGAAAAATTATCGAAGTAAAGTTGCCATTGATAGAGGGATTATTCATATTAGCATTTGCAATAACTAGTGCATTAGTTGTGCTCTTTCTACTTCCTTCATTCTTGTTCATATTATGGGTTCCACTAGTTGCATTTTCACTACCATTAGGTTTCATGGGTTGAGCTTGAGAGGTTATTGCATGTAGGAAACAAGTTAGGTGACGGTCTCCATAATCTGCTTATTGTTGTCCTCTAAGACTTGCATCCTTTTTTGGGAAGCTTGGAGCATCTTCATTATGTCTTGGAGGTAGGTTGGAATAAGGGAGTTTTGGTTGTTAGTGGAAACATCCATTTCCTCCAATTGCTTAAGATTTTTCACTTTCATGAAGATTTACTAAATGCAAACACATATCTTTAATAGAGTTGCCAAAATGTAAAGGGGTCTTCTAGTAATGAGGGGGATAATGTTGCAACAAGTAAAGTGAGATATGCGAGAGGTAGTAGAGAGGAAGATTGAAGCAATCCTTGAAGTGTTGAGTGATTACGGCATGAAGTGAGGGATACAAATTAGGGAGAAGTAGAGAAAATGCAGTGGTAGAGCATGGTGGAGTATAAATTGGAAAAAGCTGAGTAAAAGAGAAAGAGTATATGGAAAGCTTAAAGAGAGTTTTTTAGTGAGAATATCTTCAAAAGGGAGTTTATTGAATTTTTAGTCCCCTTGATGAATTGCCAATACTCCTATATATACCAAGTAAAAGTGGTTTCTTAAAAACAGTCAGCAAGAAAGGGTCTATTGAACATCATGGGAAGAACACGTTTAGGAAAAACATGTTTATTAAAGAAAGAACATGTCCTTTATGGAAAAATATGTTCATCAAGGGAAGAACAAGTCCGTTATGGAAGAACACGTTCATCATGGTAATAATATGTTAGCGCACTATGTATACTAGGTAGTGGATAGATTTTTTAGTTTAATGACATAATGGAGTTTAGTGACATTTAATAATGTGTCATGTGTTTCTTGAGAATGAGAGAAAAGATAAAACACTTATATTTTAAGAAAAGGTTAAGAAAAAGACCTTCATATATAAGGCATTAGACCAAACTCTTTAAAACATCCTAATGATGAAACAAACTCTTGAATCTTACCACTTGTTCTTATTTCCTTTCACTATTATCCACATGCTATATCTATTTTACACATGTTAATGTTCTGTAAAATAACTCTTAAAAAAATAATAAGGTAGACAAAATCAAACATCTACATTATTAATTAGCATTTCATTCTTACTTGTTGAGGACAAAAGAAATGAAATGTTAGATTGAAAGATAATAAAAAGTTAAATATTTATTATTTAATTATTAAGTGCAAATTTATGGATAAAGATTTAACGGTTTTATATCAAATATTGAAAATTTATTATTGGTAGCTATATAACCTTAGTAAAGCAATAAATTAAAATTAAATTTGATGTTTTTCCTTTCAATGTGTATAAATGGATGACAGATTGATGGTTAACTATGCAAAAGTTACAGATTTGGATTCTCTTATCTCTTCAATTAATTGTTTTTATGACATTAAAAATTCACATGTCAATTATTCTGATGTGATATTTTAAAAAATTAGTATTTATTGTTATATGTGCTATGCATGAATAATTTTTGTTAATTTTTAAATGACAACTATATCCTAAATACAAGTGTTGTTAAAGTGTAGAGTTAATTTTTAAAAAATGTATACTTCTGAAGCTTTTCTTTAGTCACAAAGCATTGGGTAGTAATTGGAAAAATTATCAAAGTAAAGTTGCCATTGATGGACGGATTATTCAAATTAGCATTTGTGACAACTAGTGCATTAGTTGTGCTTTCTGTATTTCCTTCATTCTCGTTCATATTATTGGTTCCATTAGTTGCATTTTCACTACCATTAGGTTTCATGGGTTGAGCTTGAGAGGTTATGGCATGTAGGATACAAGTTGGGTGATGGTCTCCACAATCTGCTTATTGTTATCCTTTAAGACTTGCATCCTTTCTTGGGAAGCTTGGAGCATCTTCATTATGTCTTAGATGTAAGTTGGAATAGGTGAGTTTTGGTTGCTAGTGGAAACATCCATTTCTTCCAATAACGCAAGATTTTTCATTTTCCTAGGTTTTAATGAATGCAAACACTTTTCTTCAATGGAATTGCCAAAATGTAAAAAAGTCTTCTAGTAATGATAGGGGTAGTGTTGCAACAAGTAAAGTGAGATGCGCTAGAGGTAGTAGAGAGAAAGATTGGAGCAATCCTTGAAGTCTTGAGTGCTTGTGGCATGAGGTGAGGGATACAAATTAGGTTGAAGTAGAGAAAATGTAGTGGTGGAGCATGGTGCAGTATAAGTTGGAAAGAACTGAGTAAAACAGAGAGAGTATTTGGGAAAGCTTAGATAGAGTTTTTTAGTGAGAATATCTTAAAAAGGGAGTTTATTGAATTTTTAGTTCCCTTAATGAATTGCCAAGATTCCTATATATACCAAGTAAAAGTGGTTTCTCAAAAGGGGTTAGCAAGAAAGGGTTTATTGAACGTCATGGGAAGAACATGTTTAGGAAAAACATGTTTATCAAGGGAAGAATACGTCCATTATGGAAGAACATGTTCATCAAGGGAAGGGAAGAACAAGTCCATTATGGAAGAACGTGCATCATGGTAATAATATGTTAACGCACTACGTATACTGGATAGTGGATAGATATTTTGGTTTAATGACATAGTGGAGTTTAGTGACATTTAATATTATGTCATGTGTTTCTTGAGAATGAGAGAAAAGGTAAAACGCTTCTTCAAAAAAATGTTAAGAAAAAGACTTTCATAGCTAAGGCATTAGGCCAAACTCTATAAATCCCAATGATGAAACAAACTTGTGAATCCTACCACTTATTCCAGTTTCCTTTCACTACTATCCACACATTATATCTATTTTATACATGTTGACATTCTGTAAAATAACTTTTTAAAAAATAATAAGTTAGTCAAAATCAAACATCTACATTATTAATTAGCATTTCATTCTTACTTGTTGAGGACAAAAGAAATGAAATGTTGGATTGATAGATAATAAAAAGTAAAAAATTTATTATTTAATTATTAAGTGCAAATTTATGGATAAAGATTTAACGGTTTTATATTAAATATTGCAAAATTTATAATTGGTAGCTATATAACCTTAGTAAAGCATTAAATTAAAATTAAATTTGATGTTTTTCCTTTCAATGTATATAAATGGATGATACATTGATGGTTAACTATGCAAAAGTTACAGATTTGGATTATCTTATCTCTTCAATTAATTGTTTTTATGATATTAAAAATTCACATGTCAATTATTCTGATGTGATATTTTAAAAGATTAGTATTTATTGTTATATGTGTTGTGCGTGAATAATTTTTGTTAATTTTTAAATAACAACTGTATCCTAAACACAAATGTTGTTAAAGTGTAAAGTTAATTTTCTATAAATAAAAGACAATTGTATATATATAAAAGACTATTAATGTTTCAATTATGTATAATTGAAATTTTGTAATAAAAGTTATTCAATGCAATTAGAATTGTTATTTACAAATTGGACAAATCGTATTAATATTTATGATAAAAAATATTTTTTGGTGAAAATCATTCAATGCAATTAAAATTTTTATATGTTATATATTAAATAAGTCTTAATAATATAAATAATAAAAAATTTTAAAATGACAATTTAAAAATATAACAAACAAATAGAACCATTCTTCATCCATTAAAAAAAGGTTTTTTAACATCCATACTTAATATATATAACTTTGCAATAAATTGAAGATACATCGATAACCCAAAAAAAAAAATTATATTATAACTTTGCAACAAATTGACCCATACAAAACATGTAATTAAGCATTTGTCTCAATAGTATCCCTTACTTAAATAGATTCCAAAGTAAAAGAAAAAGGAAAAGAAAAAGAAAAAGAAAAAGTTATTAATATATACAACACATATATCCTGATGTTCAACATTAATGGTAAATATAGCTAGCTCATTCTCATTGCCATTTAGTTTGGATCTCATTGGTGTGCCTGAAATCACAATTAAGCACCAAAGTCCCATCCATTCTTCTCAAAACAAAGCTCTCCACCAATACATAACAACAAAATCTCCTCCACCCAACTCCACTGGCAGTCTCAACCCATCAACCCACCGTGCTGACTGCTCCAACCATCTCATTCTCTCCACAAAGGCCAAACTCAGCCCTACTTTATTAACTTCTCTTCTATGGTCATAGACTCTGAACCAAATAAGCCCATCATTGTCCATTCCACTATCCTTCTCAGCTTCTGTTCCAAACAAGAAATTCACTTCCCTTTGTACGCTTATATTCACAGCTATAGCATTGCCTTTGCTGCCATGATTCTCACATGAATGTATCTTTTGCCAGCGTTTCTCTAATGTTATTGTGTAGAACAAATATTTCTCCATTTGTACTTTAACTGGACCTTCTCCCTTCACAAACACAAATGGAGTGTACCATTTGCCAATGATTATACGTGTGAAGTCGAGTTCTGGAAGGCTCATTCGGAGCGAGTGATCGAGGCCTTGAGCATCATCCAAGTGATATACCTCTGAAGTTTTGACAAAAAGGATGAAATTTGAACCTGAGGAAACTTGGAGGAAAACTATAAGGAACAATGGGCTTGGCATAGAAGCCAGCATCACTATCACTGCAGATTTCATACTGTTGGTATTCATCCCTGTAATCAAAAGCTGTTGGTTCAACATCCTCTGTGATTCTTCTAGAGCAACAGTAACTCATACCTTCTTCTGTTGAACACCGGCTTGCTAACCTGTAAAATTAATTTTCATAAAACTTTTAGGCTTGCAATGACAGAAGCCAAGCAATGCTCAATTTTAATTGATCTGATACTTCATTTGATATAATTTGTTGATGAACTCCGGCAAAATTATCCGATCATACTCGTGCTAAATATAATTTAGTTTTTTTTTCTACTTTCACGGTGTTTATAAAAATTTTTTTTAGTTTTTGTTGTACTTTATATTAAAATTTTATCTATTTATTAATTTATTTTATAAATTGAGTTGATCATGTTCAATGATTCTTAATGAAAAAAAGTTGAAACAATAATTAAAAATAGCAAAATTATTAAATGTTCAAGAAGAAAAGATAACAAAATTTTCAAATATTAAGAATAAAAAAAATAGAGAAAATGAGATACATAAAGTACAACACAAAGCTTTTGATAGACTGCTTGGGGTTGGGGCTGCAATAGTATTATTCTTTCTCTTTTTATTTTTTTTTTATTTTTGCAATTGTAGATCATGTGTTTATTCTCTACAGCGTTTCTATCTAGATGCATCTTGACATTGATTTTTTCGTCCATAGTTAACTTTACACCTGAACATTTGATTTATTAATTGATATATGATCTCTTATTTAAAAAATAGGATTTGAATCCCCTTCCCCAATTTAAAAAAAATTATCATAACTCGTTATATTCTTCTTGTTATTATCCATATTTGTTCTTCAAGATTCTTTAAGACACAAAGTAAATTTGGATTCATATATGGATACATTTTCAATGGCTAATTAAAAATAAAACTTTAAAAATATTTTAGATAATAGAATTGCATGATTTAATTTTTTATATAATAATAAAATTAAAATTGATGTTTTATTTTGATTAATTGATTCCTCTTTAATCTATTATTATTTTATTTGTTATTATCAATTTTTTACAATATAGCTTTTTTTCTCTTAAAAAATGTAAAGTAACAACCAAATCAGCGTCTTAAAAAGGAAAAGAGAAAAAAAAAAAAGAAAAGAGACAAAGTAGTAACAAGTAACAAAAGATCACAATACCCTTTGTGTATCCCATTAGCATGGATGACATAATAGCGGTTTGAAGACAAGGGTTGATCAAGAAGTGGGATGAAAAGGCAGTCATCTCCTGAATCTGAGTATGTGTTATGAAGGACAGCGTTTTGAGGGCGTGTGATCTTTGGAAAGAAACCTTGTGCATACCCACAGCCACTGCTCAAACATCCTCTCCCCTCTTCTTCATCAGCCTCTTCTCCTCTCATCACCATCAAACCTGAGTGAGGACCTCCTGCTGCTGCAGCTGACAGCTCGATGGGATTCCTTCTGTAACTGGATAGAGCCCTTGTCACATACATATCTCTTTATCTCTCTTTTCTGTACTCAATCACTAACAAATAGGATATCGAACGGCTCTTTACAGCTTGCTTCTATAGATAGTAGACACACACACACAGGCACAGTTTAATTTGCAGCTTCGCTGATTTATATTGTATGCAGTGAAAGATAGAATTGAGGGATTCAAAAGGATGGCACCACATATTTGTTTTCAAGTAATTGGCTTATCCTTTCCATTCTCCAACATTTGCACATCAGACAGCAATAGATAAATAAGTTTATGGTGTTCAATTCACCAGACATGTGCTACAAGACATTTAGAAGATAACAAATTTTTGTTTTCCTAATGAAGATGATAAGAAAGGTAACAAGCATCATTATAAAAAAAATAGGCAAGCAAATCACGATGGAGTGAGGACCAAAGAATTTTCTTTGGTTTCGTTCTCCAAACTGTTCTCGACAAGTTTGTTGCACAAGAGATATGGAATCTAATTTGACTATATATGTTATGAATTTTCAATATTGCAATTCTTTTATGATAGAATAAGTTTCTTTTCCAGACAATAGATGCATTCAATTTTTTCTGTAATCGATCCTGATCCTCTATATAATGGCATCTTTTTGTAGATAATATATAGACGCAAAGTATAATCAATGGTTATTTTTTAAAATGAAATCAAGTTAATTGTTATTATCTATTTTATATTGCTATTATTATCATGTTGTTTTCAATATTAAATCTAACATTATCCCCTTTTTTCAACTTGATTCAACTGAAAATATTTGTATCATCTCAAACGACAATCCAACATAAACAAAATACCTTGTCCATAACCCCACAGCGTAGAGCAGTCTACTTTTAGTTTTTTCCTATGTTCTAATTACATGAGCTTTTGTTTTCTTCATTTCATAGTATTTATTATGTTATATATATTTGACTAAATTCAATTTTAATACTCTCTTTTTTTAAAAAAATTAAATGTTCACTTTTAATTTGACACAAAATTTATGAACAATGCTTTAATTTTGGTGTTTTAATTTCAAAAAGTAAAAATATTATTAAAAAATAAATGGGAATATAGAAGCAGTAAGAGAGTTATAGGTGCTTAGAAAGGAAATGGACATAATTGTTAGAGAGACTAAACAATAAATGTGGATATTCAATTTGAAACAAAAAGAGTATTAAATAATTTTTTTGGCTATAAATATTAAATATCCCTTCACAAAGAAAAAAATTTTATTACAAAGAAAAAGGGATTTATTAATTTTAAGATTATGCTCTATAAATATAAAATATTATGAGATAAATAGAAAATTAAATATTTTATTGCACAATATACATTTCACAGTTTGAAGTGGTAAATTTTTTTTTTTTCAAATCGTTAATGATATAGTTTTAAAGACATTGCAGACATTCATTTCATTTCTCATTTGTCGAGCAATCCACGAGTAGGGTGAATTGGATTGTTTCCAATTTTTTTTTGAAATCAAACTCATATTAAATGTGAAAGTAACAATATATGTATATATATTCAAGCATAAATGAACTCAAAATTAAATAGAGGAAAAGGGATAGAGAATTCAAACATAATGATTTATTGAGGTTCAATCATTCCTATAGACACCAACATCTTTTCCCTTTGCTTTCTTTGCTAAAGATTACAATCTACACATTTCTTCAACCTTTACAAATACCTTTTCAAGGTTCACGAGTAGGTTTTACATTTACTGCTCTTTTAAGATTAAGGTATAACCTCTAATCCCGACTTTACAAGAGACTAAGGTATAAATCTTTAAACCTGAAATCGAGTTTCTACAAAAACTCATAAAAACACTCAGGAAGATATCTTACCCCTTGATCCCAAGTAAGCCCTAAGGCTTTTACAAATGATCTTGTAAACTAAAATAACTCTCAATGGTTAGGTGTTTGTCTAATAAGTACAGGGAAGAATTCCTCAAACATTGAAAACAAGAATATTAGACTTTAAGGCACTAAATTTTCTAATTTCTCTGAATTCTTGAGAGTATTAAGTATTTTTCTTTTCTGATAAGCCAATCATTTTATGAATACGTATGACAAACCGTTATAGTAGAGTAGCATCTCTCCTTCAAAGGAGGAACAAAGCACTTCACCCCAACCATAACAAGCACCTTACAGCACCTGAAGAGAAAACGTCAAAGTTTGAACAATAAGAGTTCTAGCTGTTATAAGCTTGATTCTAGGAAGGAATAGATAAAACCAAGTATACTGAAGGAGAACAGAGCATTAAGGAAGCAGAAAACGATAACTTTAAAGCTCTCTGTATCATTACTGCATAAGCATATTGTATAAATACAAGTAGTGTAAGTTAAACACCTGTTACACATAAAGACAGGTGTTAAAACTAGTTACATGCACCACAACACATCATAAACATATACATTAGTCACTTAATGACCAGTATAATAGAGCAAAATGGACATATGCATGTCCACTTAGTAAGCTGATGCATGCTTGATTCCTAGCACTCCTTCTTAAAGCTTGCATCCTGGACACTCATCATGGTTCTGATAGTTTCGAACTTGAGCTTAGGCAAAGTCTTAGTCATGATATTTGCAATCTGATTCTTAGATGAACAATGCTGCTGAACAATTTCACTGTTCCTCTCAGTTTCCCTGATAGCATGAAACTTCACCTTAATGTGTTTAGTTTTGCCATGAAACACAGGATTCTTTGTAATGGCAATGGCAGATTTTTTTTCAACAAATATACTGGTTGAAGTTTCTTGAACAAAGGTCAAATCATTCAAGACTTTTCTTAACCAGATAGCTTGATTTCTTCCTGCATTAGCTGCTATGTACTCTACTTCAGCTGATGATTGAGCAACTACACATTGCTTATGTGAATTCCAGGAAAATACTCCATTTCAAGAGTAAAAATATACCCAGAAGCACTTTTGGAGTTATCAACACTACCTACCCAGTCACTATCTGAGTAACCAACCAATTTTATATCCTGTAATCTGCCATAAAAGATACTAGATTTGAGATTTCCCTTCAAGTATCTAAGAATGTGTTTGGCTGCAGCAAAATGAGCATTAGTGGGATCTTTCATGAACCTGGACAAGAGACTAATTGAGTACATTAATTTTGGATGTGTAGAGCAGACGTACAATAAGCTTCCAACCAAACTTCTGAAAACTAATGCATTTCTCAATTTACAGCCATCATTAATGGAAAATTTTTTATTTACCACAAGAGGAGTAAACATAGAATTGCAATGGCTCAAGTGAAAAACATAGAATTGCAATGGCTCAAGTGAAAAACATAAAATTACAATGGCTCAAGTGAAATTTATTCAGAATTTCTTGAATGCAATTCCCCTGATATATAAAAATGCCTTTGTTAGTTTGGCAAATTTGTACCCCAAGAAAATAGTTCATTGTACCAAGGTCTGACATATTGAAATTCTTCTTCATATCAGACTTGAATTTTCTGATTTCTTCATCATTGCATCCTGTCACCAGAAGATCATCAACATACAAGGAAATAATTACTTGAGTTGTGCCATTATGTTTGAGAATGTACATGGTTACTTCATTGGGGCTCTTTTCAAACCCAAGATTCACCATATATGAATCAAGTTTGCTGTTCCAGGTTCTTGGAGTCTACTTGAGGCCATACAAAGCTTTCTGTAATCTGTAAACTTTGTCAGATTGAAATTCAATTTTAAATCCCTCTAGTTGTTCAACATAGATCTCCTCCTGCAATATACCCTTTAAGAATTTAAATTTCACATCCAAATGATACACTTTCCATCCAAATGCAGCTGATAATGCAAATAATAATCGAATGGTTTCAAAATGAGCTACAGTAGAAAAAGTTTACAGAAAATCAACACCTGAAAGCTGTGAGTACCCTTTAGCAACAAGTCTTGCTTTGAACTTGTTTAAAGTACCATCTGAGTTGAACTTCTTCCTGAAGATCCACTTAACTCCTTTTAAATGGTGTTTTGCTGGTCTATCAACAAGTGACCAAATATTGTTTTTGTTTATTGTGTTGATCTCTTCTTGCATTGCAGCTCTCCATTCTTTAGATTCTTTTGCTTCTTGATATGTATCGGGTTCAGTTGTAGCAATTAAACGCTTATGATAAATATCATCTAGACTTCGAGTGCCTCTAACTATATAGTTTTCATCATCATCTACATTCTGTTTTGGAATATCTAGCTTAGTCTCAATTGGTTGATTAATCTGAATATTGAATGGTGATGCTGAACTCTCTGGTTCACTTGCAGACTAGTCCCAATTTGAGTCCTCATCAAATACAACATTCTTAGTTTCCACAACCTTATCTGACTTTACCAGGTATACTCTATATCCTTTTGACTGCTCACTATAACCAATGAAAATTCCTTCTTCAGACTTGTGTTCAAGTTTGTCTCTGTAATTCTTAGGAATTTGATGATAGCATAGGCTTCCAAATATCTTGAAATGATCAACTTAGGGCTTACTGCCATGCCAAGCTTCATATGAAGTTTTCCCTATCAAATCTCTTATTGGCAATCTATTTAGCAGGTATACAGCAATATTGCAAGCTTTTGCCTAAAACTTCTTTGGAAGTTTTTTTTTTCAAACAAAAGACATCTTGCCATATCAAGGATTGACTTGTTCTTCCTTTCACTTACCCCATTCTGTTGAGGTGAGTAAGGAACAGTAAGTTGATGATGAATCCCCTCAGCCTCAAGATAATTTTCAAATTTTGATAAAGTGAATTCCCCACCATTGTCTGATCTCAAACTCTTCAGTTTTAAACCAGATTCAGTTTCAACTTTTGCCTTGTATTTAACGGATGTCTCAAACACTTCAGACTTGAATTTGAGGAAATAAATCCAGGTCATTCTGCTGAAATCATCAATAAATACTATGAAGTATTTATTCCCACTTAAATATTCTTGGCTCATAGGTCTGCCACATCAGTGTGAATCAAATTGAGCTTACTTTTGCATCTGGATAAGCTTGTAGTAGGATATGGTTTGCTTGTCTGTTTACCATATTTGCAAACATCACACACTAATGTTGTCTGACTTAGTTTAACAGCTCGTCAACTAAACTTTTTATGTACAATTGATTTAGGTAATTAAAGCTGCAATGCCCAAATCTTTTGTGCCATAATGATGACACATCAGAGTTACTACGACTTGCCTACATGCACACTTCAGTTAAATTGACATGAAAGCATCTATTTTTCATTTGTACATCCATAAAAGCAACTCATCAGATGGATCATAAATAGAGCATTTATCATCTTTAAATATGAGAACATAATTGTTTTCCATCATCTGACCTACACTAAGTAGATTTTGTGCTATGTCAGGTACTAAAAGTACTTCATGAACATACCTTTAACCTGATGATGTATGGATACCAACTGTACCTCTTCCCATGGCATTAAGATAAACTCCATTCCCAATTCTAACTCTAAATCTGTAATGATTGTCCAATTCTGTAAACAATGAAGGATTGGATGTCACATGATTAGAGCTGCCACTGTCAAGAAGCCACTGTGAAATATCTGTTGCATCCAGTTGCCATAAACAGCTGTTTCTCTGAAAACTCAGCATTTTTAGCAGCATTTGAGACATTTTCTTTTGCTTTCGATTTTTTTTTTTTTTGCATACTCTTTCTACATGACCTAACTGTTTGCAAGTATTGCACTTCACCCTAAGTCTGTACCGACAGTATGATTCAACATGGTTTCCTTTCTTGCAGTAGGAGCATACTGAAAATTTACTCCTTTTGCCTTGAACTTTTCCAGAACTTGAACTTCCCTTTTCTTGCTCTTTCACTTCATTTAAACTTTTTTCTGTTTGAAGTGTTTGCATGTCCCTTTCCTTTTACCCGAATAGTCATTGCAAGGTTTGTTTTCTCGTTTCTCCTTGCAACTTTTGTTTGCTTATCAGCTTGCAGAGCACTTACTAGTTCAATAATGGTAACTTGTGTAATGTCCTTGGATTGTTCCAGGGAAGAGACTATGGCAGCAAATCTTTTGGGCAAACTGATTAATACCTTCTCTACCACCTAAGCATCCTTCAAAGTTTCTCCTAACAACTGAATTTGGTTAATCAACTTCATCACCATGTCAATATATTCTATTATTGATTGGTTTTCTTTCATTCTTGGCAACTCAAACTCCCTTTTGAAGTGCAGCAATCAAATTTGTTTTGACCTTGCAAACCCCAAAAACTCCTCTTCAAGCTTATCCCAAGCTTGCTTTGTTGTCTCACTTCCCATAATTCTACTAAAAACTAATTTTGACACAGCAAAGTGAATAAAAGACAAAGCTTTATACCATTTGGCTATGTCTTCTTCATACTTGTTAACTTAAGCTAGCGTAGCATTTTCTCTCAACGGTGCAGGTTCAGTATCAGTTTCAACCACATTCCAAAGATTGCAACCTCTCAAGAATGCTTTCATCTTTACAGCCCACACTGGATATGTGAAGCATCAACCTTTATAGACGTGTGATGGAGGTAAACACGATGATGTGGGTTAGGGGTAGTTTTATCATTTTCTCGGTGAGCTCCTAGAAGTGGGTTTTCTAATATTATTAAGGTCTAAGTAGGCCTAAGGAATAAATGAATGATGTATATAATAATAATAAAATAAATGAAGAAAATAGAAATAATGATAATTTCCATAATAGGGGTAAAATAGTCATTTTAGACCTCGAGTCTAAATTTCTAAGTTTTCATGAACTCGAGTACCTTTAACCTATTGTGGACATTTTCTTAGTGTCAAAAGAGTAAAAAGCCTGAACTAAAGGGAAAAAGGCAAAGTCAACTATGCAATGGCATTTTTGTAAATAAGTGAAACTTTAGTCAACTATAGGATAAATATCTCATTTTTCCAGCACTTTCTTCTCACTTCCAGCAGCTTCTTCTTCTTCTTCCCATTTCTCTTCTCCATTTCATGTTTTCCATCTTCCATGGAAGCCCCCCTTGAAACCTCCATGATTTTCTCATGGTAAATCCAAATCTTATGTTTTTATATTCCTTGTCATAGGATTTTTCATTCTCTTTCACTTCTACTCCTCAAGAACCCTCAAAAGTTTTTCCTTAATACTTTCTCTCACTAGTTGGACATTTTAGAGAGAGAAAGAGGTTTTCCAAATAGCTTGAAGAAAACTCTTGAAAAGGAATTCAACTACAAATTCACCAAGGTGAATATTGAGTTAGGGTTGATTTTTAGGTTGTTGATGATGGTCAATAATTAAATTATAGACTATTTTATTTCTGAAGGCTATTTATTCATTTCTAGTGTGACTAGAGTAGTGTGAACAAATAGCTAATCAAATGGCAATTGGAAGCTAGTTAGGAATAACTAGCAAAACTTGATTTAGGAAAATAACTTTTGGAATAATATTCATGTCAATTGAGTTGGTGCGATGCTATTGTGCATGATAGGTTCCAACGAGACCCCACATCTCCACTTGGAGCATTAATGGAAGTTGGAGTCGATTAAAGAACCAACAAAGACAAGTAAGTGAGCTTGCATTAAAATGTTTTAGAATAAATGATTATATGCTTGATTGAACCACTTGAAATATTTTATTATTTTTCTTTAAAATTTGCATGGGAATAAGCCCTTAATGAAACGTTTTTATACTGTGGAATATGAATGTGATGAATTCATGTGTTTCTACATTATGTTGATGTGTATGTTATGCATTGATTGGCATTATTGGGTGACCATTGTAACCGTGCATGTGCGGTGTGGGAGTGCACATGACGGTGATAATGGTGTGCTACGTGATTGCACACATTGATGATATATGCCATGTGCGGTGTGAGAGTGCACATGATGGTGACAGTGGTGTGTTGTGTAAGTGCACACACTGATGATATATGCCATGTGTGGTGTGGGAGTGCACATGACGGTGATAGTGGTGTGCTGTGTGAGTGCACACACTGATGATATATGCCATGTGCGATGTGGGAGTGCGCATGATGATATTGCCTTTTGCGGTGTGGGAGTGCACATGAGCTGGTGAGATGAGAGTTGTATACATGTATATGTCACGCCTCTTTTATGGATGAGGGTGGGACAGCCCGATGGCAAAGGCTTGGGGCTTTAGAAGAGGCGAGCCAGCTCAATGATGGGCGAGCAACGAGGGCTGGAACCCTGACTTGGCGTCGAGGGACTTAGAGGCATCGACACTCGTAAGCGGATGAGTGCGTAGGCCAGCTAGCAGGCTGGGCGTGCAGGCTAGTAGACAGACAGTGTGCGCAGACCTGGTGTGCAGGCGTGCAGAAAAATGGCGCACAGCAGAGCAGGTAAACTGGCACGCAATTGGGCTGCCCGAACTACCCAGGTAAACTGCCAGAAGCACGGGAAACATTGGCTAGCTCGAGACCTGTGGGGCAGCCATTGCCTGCCATTGGCAATAAGACCAGGGGGGCGTCAGGAGGGCCCAACAGAGTTCAAAATAGCCCCTAGTCGTTGGGAACTGTCTTATAACGGCTCCAAGGGGTTCTAGGCTATATAAACCCCCTGAGCCCCCTCATTTGAGACTAATGACTCTTGTATTGAAATTATTATTAATAAAAGCTCTCTTTTTGTTCTCTCAACTCTCTTGTGCTTGCCATAATCGATCCTAACTAACTAACTAACTTGAGAAGACTGTTGTCTTTCTAACCGACCTTGAGCAAGGCAAAGGCTAGGCCACACGAGTCAAGAGAAAACCCCCGTGACATTTGGTATCAGAGTGACGATGGCAAACATTGGGTTTGGAGTGACAACCGAGGGTGTTGCTTCCACCCCCGATACAAGGGAAACTCGTTCGAGTAAGGTGAAGAGGAAGTTCTTTTCAAGAGACCTCCTCGTCGCGGTAGAGTCCAGGCTGACCCACTAAGAGGAACGTGTGGCAGAGCTGGCTGACCGTTGTGAGGCGGGGGAGGCTCGGACGGATGGGTGCGAGGAGCAAATGGTCGAGCTACGAGAGGAGCTATAAGTCGCGCTCAATGAGACCCTCGAGGTACTAACCCAACGCGATGCTAGGCGAGAGGTTGAGGCTTAGCAACTACGACGCGAGATGAGTGAGCTAAGACGCGAGCTCGAAGCGTGCAAGGCACTTCTTGGTGGAGGATTGCTAGCCATGCAGCCGACTAGCAAGGTGAACATCCCCAAACAGAAGCAGTTCAAGGGCCAGCGGAGAGCCCAAGACATTAACAACTTCTTGTGGGGGATGAAGCAATACTTCCGGGCCACCAACATTGTCGATAATGGTAAGAAAATCAATACCGCTTCGATGTATCTTATTGACTTTGCATGTTTGTGGTGGCCCAAGAGGTGTGATAAGAGGCACAATAGAACTGCCATCTCGACGTGGGCTGACTTTGTGCATGAGCTGAAGGCACAATTCTACCTCGAGCATGCGCAAGATGAGGGGCGTGACAAATTGAGGCGCCTAACGCAGCAAGGAGGAGTTCAGGAATACTTGAGGGAGTTCATCGAGCTCATGCTATAAATCAGCGACCTAGGCGAGCAGGAGGCCTTGTTCTACTTCCTCGATGGACTGAGGCCATGGGCGAGAGTCCCTAATAGAGTTTCGTAAAAGGGATGAGGAGAAGGCCGAGGGTAAGGGCAAGGCCAAGGTGCGGGCCATTACCAAGCCACTGTCGAGGAGCATTACCAACAAGCAAGGAAGTACGCAGGGTGCTGACCAAGGCAGTCGTGCAGAGGACAAGGGCAAGAGGGCCCTAAAGTGTTTTTTATGTGATGGGCCACACTTGGTCCGAGATTGCCCTTAGAGGGCCAAGCTGTCTGCCATCACCCGAGAGGATGAAGACGAGGGGCAGCAATAGCGGGATTCCTTGAGATTGGGCACCATGATGCTGACGGAACTGAAACAGCACAAGCCGAGCCACAGCAAGGGTCTGATGTTTACGGACATCATAGTGGCGGGCAAGAAATTGAATGCGCTGGTTGACACGGGAGTAAGCGACCTGTTTGCCTCTGTCAAGACAACCAAGGTGTTGGAGCTGGACACCAAGGCAGGGGCCGCGTGTATAAAAACTGTCAACAGCAAGGAAGTCCCCACCATTGGCATCGCAAACAATGTGGACGTGCAATTAGGTGAGTGGGTCGATAAGGAAACAATCGAAGTCATTCTCTTTGATGATTATGACTTTGTGATTGGGTTAGATTTCCTTGAACGAATAAATGCTATGGTTGTCCCATTCTTGAGTTGCATTGTGATCCTTGACCCTCGAGGTCAATGTCTGGTGTCGGTGAAGCGTGGGCAGCAACCCACAACCAAGATGCTGAGCGCCATACAGCTAACAGATGGTGTGCACAGAGGCGAGAAGACCTTTGTATCCACGCTATCCTTGAACGAGGGCGAGCAGAGCGAGGCTGCACCCGTGCCGAGTGAGGTAGCGGGCGTGCTGGACGAATATGCGAACGTCATGCTAGCCAAGTTGCAGAGCTGCTTGCCACCAGAGCGTGAGGTGGACCATAAGATCGAGCTTGTGCCAAGCGCGCAACCACCCGCGAGGGTGCCATTCCTGAATGGCACCCCCAAAGCTAGCTAAATTACGCGGACAGCTTACGGAGTTGATAGAGGCAAGCTTCATTTGGCCAAGCAAGGCACCCTATGGTGCGCCTGTCCTCTTCCAACGGAAGCACGATGGGACACTACGATTGTACATCAACTACCGAGCACTCAACAAGCTAACCATCCGGAACTGCTATCCGATCCCCAACATCTCCAAGCTATTCGACCAACTAGGCGAGTCTCGGGTCTTTTTCAAACTTGACTCACAGTCCGGTATTACCAGTTGAGGATTACCGAGGGGGACCAAGAAAAGACTGCCTACGTGACGCGCTACGGCAACTTCGAGTTCCTAGTCATGCCCTTCGACCTAACCAATGCCCCCATGACATTCTACACGCTCATGAACAAGGTATTGTCATCGTTCCTTAACAAGTTTGTGGTCGTATACCTTGATGACATTGTCATTTATAACATGACCATGGCAGAACATATAGGGCACTTGCGAGTTGTGTTTGAGCCCCTAAGACAGCACCAGCTATATGTCAAGTGGGAGAAGTACTGCTTTGCCCAGTCGGAGATCCCATTCCTCAGCCACATCATTGAGGGAGGTCGAATGCGGATGGATGCAGCCAAGGTCCGAGCTATCAACGAGTGGGAGTACCCCACCAAGGTGACCGAGTTTCATGGGGCTTACTAACTACTACCGCAAGTTCATGCAGGGTTGCTCGAGCATCGCGACGCCCTTGACCAACTTGCTGCACAAGGACCGCGCATGGCGATGAGGTCCAGAGTGTGAGCGGGCGTTGCAACTGCTGAAGTAGGAAATGACCGAGGAACCTGTGCTGCGCCTGCCAAACCTAAGTGTGCCCTATGAGGTGCACATTGATGCGTCAGACTATGCCATAGGCGAGGTGCTCATGTAGCAAGGCCACCCAATGGAGTATGAGAGCCAGAAGCTCAATGACACCGAGCAGCGCTACATGGCTCAAGAGAAGGAGATGACAACGGTAGTGCACTGCCTAAGGGTGTGGCGGCACTACTTGTTAGGGGCGCGGTTCGTGGTGAAGACGGACAACATAGTCAACAGCTTCTTCTAAACCCAAAAGAAGCTCACCCCCAAGCAAGTTAGGTGGTAAGTCTACTTGACGGAATTTGACATCACCATGGAGTACAAGCTGGGTGCCACCAATCGAGTTGTTGATACGTTGAGCCGCAAGGTAGAACTGGCAGTCATCAGCCAAGCACAGGATGAGTTGCTAGCTAGAATTCTTGCAGGGCTTGCGGGAGATGCCACTGCCCAGGCCATCATCGAGTGCGCCAAGGAGGGCAAAACGCTACGATTTTGGATGGATGGGGACCTGCTCATGACCGAAGGGGCGCGGATCTATGTGCCAAGATCCGAGGGGCTACTCAAGAAGATTATGCGATAGCACCACGACTTGTTTTGGGAAGGACATCCAGGAGCCGAACGGACGGAGGCATTGATCGCGGAGAGCTACTACTGGCCTAAGTTGTCTGGGGATGTTAGGCTTATGTACGAACATGCTTGGTCTGCCAGCAAGACAAGAGTGAGAAGTAGTAGCCAGCGGGCCTGCTCGAGCCATTAAAGTTGCTTGACCGACCGTGGCAATCTGTATCTTTGGATTTTATCACTAACCTGCCTACAACTAATGGGTTTAGTGCTATAATGGTTGTGGTGGATAGGTTTAGCAAATATGGGATCTTTGTGCCTGTCACACGAGAGTGCCCAGCTGAGAAGGCAGCCCGATCATTCCTGGCACATGTGGTCAAGCTGTGGGGCTTACCGAAAAGCCTAGTGAGCGATAGAGATGGGCGCTTCACAAGCAAATTTTGGATCGAGCTATTCAAGCTGCTGGGGTCCAAACTCCGTTTCTCGACCAGCTTCCACCCGTAGACAGATGGGCAGACGGAGCGAGTAAACCACCTACTAGAAATCTACCTGAGGCACTATGTCTACAACACCTTGTCGGACTGGCCAAAGTTGCTAGACATCGCCCAATTCAGCTACAACTTGCAACAGCAGGAGCTAACGGGGAAGAGTCCCTTTGAGCTGGTAATCGGGCAGCAGCCAGTGACCTCTAGGGCTTAGTCAGTAGCTATATGGGGCCAACACCCGCAACCTTCCGATACAATCGAGATTGGCACGAGTAACGGGACTTGGCAAGGGTGACCCTTAAGCGTGCCACCTAGAAATACAAGAAGTGGGCGGATAGGCAGCGACGGGACGTGAGCTTCAATGTGGGGGACTTGGTGCTAGTGAAGCTTCACTTGGTTCTCCACCACTCGAAGCTACACAAGGGATTGATCAAGCGGTACGATGGGCCCTTCCGTATCGAGAAGAAAGTGGGTCGTGCGACTTACAAGCTGGAGATGCCACCCGAGCATAAGGTGCATCTAGTCTTCCATGTGAGCATGCTCAAACCATACCATGCGGACCCCGATGACCCAAGCAGGAACCGTAACCAACGACATCCCATGGGGAATAAGGCCTCGTATGAGTGGGAGGTCGAGCAAATTTTGGCTTAGAGGGTTCTAAAGAGGAAACACCACCAGCCACAACACCAATACTTGGTCCAGTGAAGGGGACTGCCAGCGAGTAAGACCAACTAGGAGCCGGCCCAGGCACTGTGGCAATTCGAGGACCTGGTGGAGAAGTTCCACAACCAGTAGGCAACATAGACGTTGCCAGAATAGTTGGAAGAGAGTGTCACGCCCCTTTTGTGGAAGAGAGCGAGATAACCCGGTGGTAAGGGTTTGGGGCTCGAGAAGAGGCGAGGTAGCTCGATGATGGGTGATCAACGAGGGCTGGAACCCCGACTTGGCACCGAGGGACTTGGAGGCATCGACACCCACATGCAGATGAATGCGCAGGCTAGAGAGTAAGTTGGGCACGCGGGTCAACAGATAGACAGTGTGTTAACCTTTCTAACCGACTTTGAGCAAGGCAAAGGCTAGGTCGCACGGGTCAAGAGAAAACCTCTGTGACATATACACATTCATAGAGAGGCTAGGGAAAATATTATGTGTTTGCATTGAATATTGAATGTTAAAATTTGACAAATGCTTTCCAATTGATTTTCACTGCAGCAAAAATGGATTTTCATTGTGACAAGAATTCTTTTAATTTCATTGCCATATTTCTTGCTACAGTTAAATTCATTCTTACTGTAGCAAAAAACTCTCGGGTGCTGGAGGCTTGACTAGCACAGATTTTTATTGCAACAAAAATACAATCTCGTTATAGTGCGAAACTCTCGGGTGGTTGGGTAAAATGCTTGCCCAGATTTTCACTGCAGCGAGAAACTCTCGGGTTGTTAGTTCAAAATTTTACCCTGAAGGTCGCTGTAGCTACGCATTGGTACTAAGTCTCCTCATTAGCACACACATTGACCTTGGTGGTCAAGTATCACAATGCAGTTGGAAAATGGGACAACCATGGCATTAATGCAGTTAAGGAAATCGAAGCCAATAATAAAGTCATAATTATAAAAAGGAATAACCTTAATGGACTCCTTACTTACTCACTCACCTAGGCGCATATCCACGTTGGTCACAGTGCTTAAAATGGCGACTTCTTTGTTGTTCATGATTTTAATGTGCGAAGCCTTGACTTGATGTCGAGCCCCAACATATTAGCTGTCTTAGCAGAAGCAAATAGGTTACTCACCTCAGTGTTGACTAATGTAGTTAATTTCTTTCCCACTACCGTGATGTTTGCGAACATTAAGCGTCTTACGTAGTTTGGCTTGTATTGCTTTAATGCTGCTAGCATTATAGTTCCCAACCTCAAAGTTTCACCCCTCGATTGCTCATCATTGTCCTCCCATACGATAGAAGAAAGTTTGCTCCTCTTACGATAGTCTCGAACCTAATGTGACCCATCACATAAAAAACACTTTAAGGGCTTCTTCCCCTTAGCCTTCTCAGCCTTGATGCTTTGGTCAATACACCATGAGTTGGCTTATCCACTAGTATTGCCCCTTAGCACATGTTTGGGAGTGGATTGCACCTTGGCTTTCCCCTTGCCATTGTCCATAACCTCAGGTTTACGAAACTTAATCAGGGACTCTGTCACTATCATTACAACAATGATGTCTTAGACCACATGGCACTAAAGCTCCTACTTTACCCATGACCTCTGCACATCAAGGAAGCAAAACAGGGCCTCTTGCTCACCCATGTCATTAATTTCTAGTATGAGCTCAATGAATTTCTTCACATATTCACGAACCTTGCACAGTGCATTAGGCGTTTCAATTTGCCTCGAGCCTTATCTTAGGCATACTCAGGGTAGAACTGAGCCTTCAGCTCTAGTACAAAATCAGCCCACGTTAAGATGGCAAGTACGTCATGCTTGCCGTCACACCTCTTGCGCCACCCACAAACATGCCAAGTCAATAAGATATATAGAAGTTGTATCAATTTTCTTACCTTCATTGACATTGTTGGTGACCCAAAAGTATTTTTTCATCCCCCACAAAAAGTTGTCAATGACATGGGCACTTCGTTGGCCTTTACACTTTTTAAATTTTGGGAATTTCCACCTTGCTAGTTAGCTGTATGGCTTGTAACCCTCTACCAAGGAGTGCCTTGCACACTTCAAGCTTTCGTCTCTGCTCCCTCATCTCATGCCTCAACTACTTAGCCTTAGCCTCATGTCTAGCATCATGCTAGGTAAGTTTCTCGAGCATCTCGTTAAGGGCAACCTGTAGCTCCTCTCGTAGCTCAGACTCTTGCTCTTTAAACCCATCTATCCGAGCCTCACAAAGCTTGTAATGATCAGCCAACTTTACCACACACTCTTTTTAACGGGTTAGCTTGGTCTCCATCATTATGAGGAGGTCCTTCGAACAATATTTGCTCTTCACCCTACTCGAATGCCTCTTTCTAGCATTAGGGCTGGAAGCAACACCCTCGATTCCCACTTCACTTCTTGTGTTTGCCATTACCGCTCTAATACCAAGTGTCACAAGATTTTCTGTTGACTTGTGAGCCATAAATGTGCCTTACTCAAGAGCTTTAGGAAAGGCAAGCAGCCTTATTGTTTTGGCAAGCACAATAACAGTAAAAAAAGCTTTGGGAACAAATGAGAGAGTTTTCTTAAGTATAAAGAGAGTACATGAGTCGTTAGTTACAATTGAGGGGGTTTAGGGAATTTATATAGGCCAAAGACCCTTTTGATCCATTACAAGGCCATGCCTAACAACTAAGTAGTGTTTTGAACCTAAATGGGCCATTCTGACACGCCTGCAACCTCGTATCCAACGGTTGCCCTACGGGCCTCGGGTTAGCTAGTGTCACCCATGAACCTAGCAAGCTAGCAATCTCACTATGCACCTCAGTTTTGTGCCCATCTGTGCTTATATGCCTTACACTGTCTGCAAGCTAAAAAGCAACCTTGGCAGAAAATCTGAGCTATTGTCTTCCTTGGTTGTCCACTATCGAGCTAGCTTGCCTACCTTAATGTTGTTTTGCCCACCATCAAGCTAGCTTGCCCCCAATCACAAAAAAGGTGTGACACACGCATCGGTGAAGTCTCATATTTACCCAAGTCTTTATCTTCCTAAGTTATATTAATTGTTGCATAGTCTTTCTCAAACATTCCAAGCTTCTCTTCTTCATTACACTAAGCCATATTCCTTCCCTTAATCCAACCAAATGCTATAAAATCATATTCACCCATTGATAATTCTTGAACTTGCAACTCATAGTTTTTATTAACCACCTCTATCTCAACCTTTCGTTCAATATTTTTTAAACTATTGGTTGAAATTAAGATGGATCCATAATTGAGATGGTCACCGTTAAGTGTTATATCATCCACCACTCCTAAACTACCCTAATATGCAACAGTATTGCATACATATCATACATCCATGCATTGATCGAGACACCGTATATCGCCACCCATTTCCTTTTGAGCTTTGTGTCAAAAATTACACTTCATTCTTTTACAAAGGAGAACCATTTGTTTAGCCACCCCCACTTTTCATTTTTCATATCTTTAAACTCTTATGCATCAATGAATGCTATAATGATATGTCTTAGGGATAGACTTTTGATAATCATCCTTATGTGGTCTACTAATCTAAGTTTATCACTAATGACCTCAACCTTAGTTGCCTCTTCGGTCACCATTTCCACAATCCTCTCCAACCAATGGAGGCTTCCAAAATAGATCACCCTTTTACATTTCCTTAACCTTCTACTGGCAACCCCCTTTGCATAGTATTTGGGTCCATACTAGGCTTATTCACTCTTTTGTAGAACTTGAACATTGGTGTTTTTCTTGAACATTGCTTGCTATTTGTATTATTCTCCCTTGTTCTATCTCTCCTTATCGTTGATGGTTGTCTTTTACTATTATTTTCTCTTCTCATTCTCCAATACGTACTTCTCCCTTGAAATCTAGCCATGCTAACACTAAGCCTTTGGTTGAATCGCCATATTCCATTCATCATACATTATTTTCTCACCTTGAACATCTGTTAAAATCTCATGAAAGTATCGACAACATCACCACATTGTTGGAATTTTTCCTACCATCGCCATTAATTAAACCTCCTTTAGTATTATTAACAAAACACATGTTCCTTTAACGTTCTTGCTGATATTTCCTTGCACACCTTAAATGAGCCATGTTTTTTATTGTTACGTATACGATGGCTTGATGACCAACTAAGAAAAAGAATTTTCTCATTAATTTCTCCCTGTATTAAGTATATGATCTTGAAGTTTGATCTCACCTTCTAAATGTCTTGGGAGCATCCTTATTATAGTTGAAGTTAGCTTCTAGTTGTTAGGTTGTTTTTGGATAAAAAGTAGCCGATACTTCTTGAGATGACTATTGCAAGCTAAAAACCATATAAGGGATCAATCCCCTAAGTGGGAGATTAATCCCTTCTTTTAAAAATCGAAATATTTTTTATTCAACCTTGAAAATTTTGTTTTGATTCTTTGTTTCAAGTTTCTTTTCATTAACCAACATTTTTCAAAGTCAAAAGTCAATTTTTTTAAAGTTATTTTAGATCAAATTATGCAATCAATCCTTATATTTTAACAAAGTGGTGGGTTTAGTCCTATACATTAATTTGTAAAAATTTAATTCATATACTTTTCAAAATTGACAAGGTCAATTCAATCGTTAACAGTGTTAAAAAATTTCCATTATTTATGCTAATGTGGCATTTTCTTACTGATGTGGCATTGAATTTGATAATTTGTCAATGATGATAGGTCACTTTTGATCAATTCCACAACACTTTTTTCACTGCTTTAAATTATGAGCACAAATATTCAATTTTTCTCTAACTTACAACACTCTTTCATTAAATCCTAAAAACCTTTTTGTATTTGTAGTTTGTTTCTTTTTTCATCTTGCCTAAAACCATTAGCTTTCCATCAACAACACCAGAGCCCCAAATAATATCACAAATAAATTTTATGTTTTGGACTTGTTTTGGTAGTTTAGGCTTTTTTTTTTATTTGGCAATAATAAATTTCACATGGCAACTTCGCATTAGACAATTCCATGTCAGTGCTTAGTTATGCCATGTCAGCACTATCATTGCATTATTTGTGAAATCCTACATCATCATTGTCATGTCATTAGATTCAATGTCGCATCAACAAAAAAATGCCATGTCAACATAGCCAAATACTATATCAGCATAGATAATATAAAAATTTTAACACTATATTAGGCTGACATTGTCAATTTTAGAAAGTACAAAGACTTAATTTTTACAAATTATTATACAAGGATTAAATCCACCACTTTGACAGGGATTAGTTGTAAAATTTTATCATTATTTCAATGCCAAAAACTTGAGATAAATTCCCTATCTTGCCCTCCCCCTCCCCCTCCCCTTTTTGAGCAGCCTTAAACCTACTCGCTTTGGGATGAGAAATCAAGTCATCCACTACATTTGGGTGAGATTGACATCCTAAAGATTTTAAATTTCATAAGTAGGATTAAAAGGCCATATGTCATATTAGAGAATATTTGAAAAAATCCTTAGTTGTAAAGGTATAACTATTGAATTTATTTAATATAATATCGGACAAATACTCTAGGATAGAGTAAGTAAATATATAGCTTAAAGTTTGAACTTTACCATTCTACTAATTCCAATTAAGTAGTATTAGTCCATTTACCCTCAATTGGAATGAATTTAATTTTACACATTCAGTAAAAATTGATTTAAGAACAACTTATTATAACGATATTAAAATTCTGCTATTAATTTCTACCACTTAATCATTTTATGACAATGAGTAAGCCAACTTGATTTTTTTTGGGCACATGGCACATATTGGCATAAAAGTCTTAATTTTTAATCAAAATACTGAAACAATTTTATTTATAATATAAAAATAATTAATTATGATTTAATTAAAATAAAATATATTTTTATATTGATATGTATGTGCCGTATGATAAAAAAATTAAAGGTAAAATACTCTTAGCCCCTATCTTTTGACTATAATTCACTCTTGATCCATTAGTAATGGAAATGGAAATTCCACCCAAAATAATATATTTCACAAGACATGTAAATCTTGCCGTTACTTTATCATTTCAATTTTCATTAATTTTATGACGAGACATAATTTTATACCCATGTTTTACCATCATATTATAAATTAAAAGGATAACTTTTGTGGAACCCATCACTAATCCAAAAATCAATGTAATGACCCAAACCCTAGACAGTTACCGACGTAAGGGTGTAGTAGGTGAAGCCCATGAGGTCTGAGCAAGCCTCAAAAATTGGATATCAGATCGACAAATATTAACGTATTGGAATCTAGTTATATATGTGTAACAAGCTTGAAATTTAAATATTATACTTATATGGACAACTATATTTGCATCCTTTGCACATTAGCACGTAAGTTAAGGTGCTCGTGCCTAACTAAAAACAGAATTGTTAAAACATTTTATAAACAAAATGCCCACTTTTTGGTCAACAAACGGGCCTTAACCCTTACCAAACAACTATACAACACACATGCAACATAGTTGCCTTCAAAACCAAGAACTGACTTAGACTGAGACCAATATAATGGACACAACGGATCAAGGTGTCGCCTACTGTATGCCAAAATCAACCTACTAAACAAACAAAAGCTACTCACTTCCAAGCGAAAGCCCCCAAAAGATAAATATCTATACAAGGCAACAAGTAATTGGGGTAAATCTCACAAACTCAGTGAGTATGTATTGAAGGAAGCAAGCTAAGTAACAAAAAGGATTTTTAATTTAAAACATATTCAAAAATATACAAGAATACTGTGTATCTGATTAGAATTCAAAGTAATTTTTAGTCTACTGCATTAGACAATAAAGACTAAATTGTAACTCAATAATTTCTCAAAGTTGTTGGAATAAGGGTCCAGGATCAACCCTTGTAGAATTAGTGGTCGGTTCCCCTAGAAACAAAACCTGTATAAGTTTTTATTGAACCAAGGATTAACCTCTCTAAGGCTGGGGGTCGATCTTGATGCTTATAGCACATAGATTTAGTCTCTGGATAAGTTAATAAATGACCTTCCCTTTGGTGGGGGTTGATCCTCATGTTGCAGAATGCCTTATTTAATGTTGAACAGATGCTAAAATATCATATTAACACTTAAGGATTTGCCCACAACTTAAATACATAACTCTCAATTAGGGTTTTTCCAAAACTAACATTTGTAACTTATTTTTTTCCTTGGATAATAAATTTTATAGGGTTTAAGGTTTAGGGTTTAGGCAAAAAAATTGAATCTCCAAGATTGCATGGGTGTCATCTTTAAACCTAATTGTAGAAGAACCGACACCTCAAAATAAAAGAATCGATTCTCCAAAGACAAAAAGCTACACACTTTGCGATGAACTGACAACTCAACAACAAAGAACTAATTCTAAAGATACGATAGAATTTTCAAGCTAGTTGAAACATACAAAAAATGATTGAAAATTCATTCCAATAGGTAGAAAATCTCAAAGGCAATAATATCCATTTAGAGGACGTTGAAGGAAGAAGAGAAAAGGATTTTAAAAATTTTTTACTTTTCTTTTAAAAAGAAAAGAGCGAAAAAACAAGAAAAACAACTGTGAGCTAAAAGTTCCCATCATTGAGCAACCAAAGAGCTTAAAGATCACATTTTTATTCTTTAGCTAATCTTTCTTGAGCTTAAACATTCTTTGATCATCCATATTGCTGTGAAAGCTTTCACCTTTCTGATCCTAAACTTTTTTATCAAACTTTCTAACGGTTTTGAGTTTGTGATTCACTAGAATCCACTGTTGTATTGGTTATACCTCTAAGCAAAAGGTAGAGAAGTTTTACCTGATCCTTTAAAAGGCTTCATCTTGCCTAGAGGTTGTATTTTTACCTGAAAAAAGTAGTGTCTTGGCCTAGGTTATGCTTGATCTTGTAAAAAGAATGTTGTAAAGGTTACGTCTGATTGATCTTGTAAAAAGAATGTTGTAAAGGTTACGTCTGATCTTGCAAAAGGCATATTGTAAAGGTTACACCTAACCTTGTCAAAAAGGCAAGTTGATAGTGGATTCAAACTTTTTGTGCTATCAAAGGAGAAGATGTAGGCATTGGAAAGCCAAATTTCTATAAAAATTCTGCTGAGTACTTTTTATATTTCTACTCTTTACTCATTTAGCTTATATTTTGTTTTATTGTTTCATTCCTTCATATTTTAGCTGATTTTCAAAATGGAGGGAATTTTTATTTGACAACCAATGCACACCCCTCTTGGTAGTTTTACTTTAAGCTCTGAAAAGGTAGCCTAGCTCGATGGCAAGGGGCCAAGGCCTAAGGGTAGGTGAGCCAGCTCAATGGTGGATGAGCAGTGTGGGCTGAGACTTCAATTGGATATCGAGATAGCATAGTAGGCCAACGGGTATATTGTCATGTAGCACCTTAGCAAGCAAACTGACGCGTAACAGCCTAGCAAACAAACTAGCTTACAGCATAACAAGCCAGATTGGCTCACCTCATAACAAGCAGATTTGAGCACAACTAGGGCCTACAGAGTGCCCAAACAACCCGCTTGGTGCACAGGAAGCACTAGCCAACCCGAGCTCACCCGGCAACCACAACCTACTGTTGGGAACAATGGTTGGAGCATCCCTTGAGTAAGGTAAAAGCTAGGCCACACGGGTTAAAAGAAAACCCCCATGACACTTGGTATCAGAGCCACAATAGCAAATACAAGAAACAGAGTGGGAACCAAGGGTGTTGCTTCTATTCCTAACACTAGAGAAACACGTTCGGGTAAGGTGAAAATGAAGTTTTTATCGAGAGACCTCCTCACAGCGATAAAGACTTAACTGACACGGTAAAAGGCTAGCTGATCGTTATAAGGCTGTTGAGGCTCAAACGAACAAGTTTGAGAAGTATATGTCTGAGCTACCAGATGAGCTACAAGTTACCCTCAACGAGCCCCTCGAGGCACTAACCCAGCGTGATGCTAGACAGGAAGTTGAGGCCAAGCAGCTAAGGCACGACATGAGCGAGATGAGGTGAAAGCTTAAAGCGTGTAAAGTACTCTTTGAGGGAAGGCAATTGGCCATGCAGTTAGCTAGTAAGTGGATATCCTCAAACAGAAAGAGTTCAAAGGCCAACAGAGTGCCTGAAACATCATCAACTTTTTATGGGGGATAGAGTAATACTTTCAGGCCACCAACATTATCGACAACAATAAGAAAATTAACATGGCTTCTATGTATCTTATTAACTTGGCATTTGTGTAGTGACACAAGAGGTGTGATGAAAGGCATGACGAACCTACCATCTCAACATGGGCTGACTTCGTACTGGAGCTAAAGGCTCAATTTTATTTAGAATATGTCCAAGATGAGGCACACGAAAAATGAAGATGCTTAACACAATGGGTTGGAGTCCAAGAATATGTGAAGGAGTTCAGCAAACTAATGTTGTAGATCAGTGACTTAAGTGAGCGGGAAGCCCTATTTTGCATCCTTGACGGGCTGAGATCATGGGGAAAGTGGAAGCTTCAGCAATGTGGGGTCCAAGACATCACTACTGCAATGGCCATGGTAGAATCTCTGATTGAGTTTTAGAAACTGAAAGTTGTGAAAGATACAGGGAAAAAAGAAGGCCAAGATTCAAGCCAATGCTAAGCATCTGTCTATGGGACTACCGGTGGACAGACTAACACATGGGCTACTAACTAAGGCAGTAAAGCTAAGAAAGACAAGGGGAAAAGGCCTCTAAAGTGCTTCTTGTGTGAAAAACCTCATCGAGTCAAAGACGATCCCAAAAAAGGCAAGCTCTTTACCATCACAGGGTAGGACAACAATGAGCAGTCATAGGGTGACATTTTGAGGCAGGAACCATGATTCTGGCAATATTAAAGTAGCACAAACTAAGCCATAGCAAGGGGATAATGTTTACAGAATCACAGTGGTAGGCAAGAAACTGAATGCCTTGGTTGACACTATGGCGAGTGACTTTTTTGCTTCTGTGAAAACAGCCAAGATGCTGGGACTAGATGCAAAGACAAAGGCCTCGGACATCAAGACTGTCAACAATAAGAAAGTCCCCATTGTAGGCACTGCAAGCAATGTCAATGTGCAGTTAGGTGAATGGGTAGGTAAGGAATCCATTAAAGTCATTCCTGTTGTGATTATGATTTCGTTATTGGCTTGGATTTCCTTGATCGTATTAATGTCATGGTTGTCCCATTTTCAAATTGTATTGTGATATTTGACCCCTAAAGCTAATGTGTGGTGCTGGTGAGGCACGGGCAATAACTCGTGACCAAGATACTAAGAGCCATACAACTTTCTGATGGTGTGCATAGGGGTGGGGAGACCTATATTGCCACATTGTCTATGAACGAAGGTAAGCTGAGTGAGGTGTCACTTGTGCCAAGCAAGGTAGTGGGAAGTAGACCATAAGATAGAGCTTGTTCCAAGCGCATAGCCACTTGTAAGAGCATCTTACCACATGGCACCCCCAAACTAGCGAAACTACACCAGTAGCTCATGGAGTTAATTAAGGCAGGCTTCATTCGACCAAGCAAAACACCCTATGGTGCACCTATCTTCTTCCAGCGAAAGCATGATGGGTTTCTATGCTTGTGCATAGATTACCGAGCATTAAACAAGCTGACCATTAAGAATTACTATCAATTCCCAACATCTCTGTGTTGTTTGACCAACTAAATGAGGTTAAGGTCTTCTCTAAACTAGACCTAAGGTCCAAGTACTATCAGGTGAGGATAATCGAGGGTAATCAAGAGAAGAAAACTTGTGTAATGTGCTACAGTAGCTTCAAGTTACTAATGATGCCTTTTGGCTTAACAAATGCCCTTGCAATGTTCTGCACACTGATGAACATGGTAATATTATTGTTCCTTGATAAATATGTAATGGTCTATCTTGATGACATTATTGTCTATAGCAAGACCATGACGGAGCTCTTTGAGCGCCTAAGAGCAGTGTTTGATAGGATACAGCAACACCTGCTCTACGTCAAACTAGAGAAATGCTCATTTGCCTAAGTCAAGATTTCATTCCTAGGCCACATCATTGAGGGAGGCTTAATTCGGATGGACAAAGTCAAGGTCTGTGCTATTGCTAGTGGGAGTAACCCACTAGGGTGACTGAATTGAGGAGTTTCTTAGGGCTTGCAAACTACTGTAGTAAGTTGGTGTGCGACTACTATAACATCGTAGCACCCTTGATCAATCTATTGTGCAAGGACCGCACATGGCACTGGAGTTCAAATTGCCGATAGACATTCCAAAGGTTAAAAAAGGCCATGACCAAAGAGCCCATGCTACGATTGCTTAACCTGAGTGTGTCATATAAGGTACACACTAATCCCTTAGACTATGACATAAGAAGGGTCCTGATGCAACAAAGCCACCCAGTAGCTTACAAGAACAAGAAGCTTAATGACACCAAGCAGCGCTACATTGCCTAGGAGAAAGAGATGACAACGGTTGTTCATTGCTTAAAGGTGTGGCGACACTACCTATTGAGGGCACGATTTATGGTGAGAACCGACAATGTGGCCAATAACTTCTTCCAAACCTAAAAAAAGCTCACTCCTAAGCAAGTTAGATGGCAAGTCTACTTGGTCGAGTTCAATTTCATCATGGAATACAAATTGATCATAGCCAATCGGGTTGCAGACATATTAAGCTGCAAAACATAGTTGCCAACCATCAACCAAACATAGGATGAGATGCAAGCCAAGATATGTGTAGGGCTTGAGGGCGACACCACTGTCCAAGCCATCATCCAATGTGCTAAGGAGGGCAAGACGTAGCAATTCTAGATGGATAAGGAGTTACTAATGACCAAAGGAAACCGGATCTATGTGCTAAGGTCCGAAGGGCTACGTAAGGAGATTATGTGGGAGCACTATGATTTCTTGTGGGCAAGACATCTTAAAAGTGAACGGATGGAAGCATTGATAGCGGCAAATTACTACTAGCCCAAAATGACCAAGGATGTGGAGGCCTACGTGCGAACATGCCTAGTTTGTCAACAGGACAAGGGAGAGTAACAGCAACCGACAAGCTTGTTCTAGACCCTAAAGGTGCCAAACCAGCCATGGTTGTCCGTATACTTGGACTTTATTACTAACTTTCCCACAAATAATGGTTAACGTGTTATTATGGTTATGGTGAAAAAGTTTAGCAAGTTTGGGACTTTTGTGCCAGTGAGCCAGCAATGCCCAATTGAGGAGGCAGCCCTAACATTCAAGGCTCATGTAATGAAGTTGTGGGGTGTGCCTAAGAGCTTGGTGAGTGATCGAGATGGGAGATTCATCGAAAAGTTCTGGACCGATCTATCAAGTAGTTGGGGTCCAAGCTCCACTTCTCGACCAGCCTACACCCCCACACAATCAGCCAAACGGAGCGGGTGAACCATCTGTTTGTAATCTATCTGCGGCACTTTGTCCACAACACTTAGTCAGACTAGCAAAAGCTGCTAGACATTGCCCAGTTCAGTTATGACCTGCAGTAATGGGAATCTATAGGGAAAATTCCCTTTGAGCTGGTAATTGGGTAACAGCCTATGACCCCAAGGTCCTTAGTTAGTAGCTATAAGGGGCTAACACTAATAACCTTTAAATATGCCAAGGATTGGCATGAGTAAAGAGACCTAGTCAGGGTGAGCCTTGAGCGTGCCACCCAAAAGTACAAAAGATGGGCAAATAGGCATAGGTGTGATGTAAGCTTCAATGTGGTGCACTTGGTGCTAATTGAGCTTTATCTGATTCTCTACAACCAAAAGCTACATAAAGGGCTGACCAGGAGGTATGAGGGACCATTTCGCATCGTAAAGAAGGTTGATCGTGTAGCCTATAAGCTAGAGATACTGCTCGAGCCTATGGTCCATCTGGTCTTCCATGTCAGCATTATAAAGCCATACCTTATAGACCTAGACAACCCAAGCAAATGCTAGAGCCAAAGGCATCTCATGGAGCAGAAGACCTCATACGACCAAAAGATTGAAGAGATCTTAGCCAAGAAGGTCTTGAAGAGGAGAAACCATCGGTCATAGCACCAGTACTTAGTCTAATGGAAAGAACAACCAGCAAATGAGACAAGCTACGAACCTCCCCAGGCCTTGTGACCGTTCAAGGACTTAGTGGAGTAGTTCCACACTCAACATGCAATAAGGGTGTTGCCAGAATTATTGGGCAAGAGTGTCACACCTATTTTATGATGAGAGGTAGGCTAGCTCGATAGCAAGGGGCCAAGGCTCAAAGGTAGGTGAGCCAACTCAATGTTGGACTAGCAATATGTGCTAAGACTTTGATTTAATGCTGGGACAACACAGTAGGCCAACAGGCAAATTGTCGCGCAACAACTCAACAAGTAGACTAGCTTGTAACAACCCAGCGAGTAGACTGATGTATAGCATAACAAGCCAGATTGACCGCAGCACAGCAGGAAAAGCAATGCATAGCTAGGGCCCATAGAGTACCCAAACAACCCACCTAGAGCACAAGAAGCACTAGCCAACCTGAGCTTCTGAGGCAACTGCTGCCTATCATTGGGAACAATGGCTGGAGCGTGTCAAGAGGATCCAACAGGGTTCAAAACACCCCTTAGCCATTAAGAATGACCTTGTAATGGTTCCAAGGGGTCTATGGCTTATAAATACCCTTTGAGCCCCTCTTATTTAAGACTAATGACTCATGTATTGAACTTATATGAAATAAAAGATCTTTCGTTGTTCCCTAAGCTCACTTTCTCACTTGTGTTTACCTTAAACAATTCTAATTTGTTCTAATTGAGTAGGCTGCTAGCCTTTCTGACAGTCCATGAGTAAGGCAAAAGCTAAGCCGACGGGTCAAGAGAAAATCCCTGTGTCACATACCCTAGCCTTATAGTGCATTCAACACACAAGTGCCCATAGCATTCAACTGTGACTTGGTCAACACCTAAACCTCTACCACGGGACAATTGCAACCAATACCCTAGCCAACAATCTCCCCCTCAACAATTGCTCTCGTTGGGAATCAAAGTTGTGACCTTGGCTTTGATGCCATTTGTAGGACCTTAAGTGCTACCACTTCGCTTAAAACCAATAAGTGATAGGGAAGTTGTGTACCTTAACCTTATAGTACATTCAGCACATAAGCGCCCAAGCATTCAATTATGCCTTGACCAACACTTGAACCTCAACCATGAGACAATTATTGCCAATATCCTAGCCAACATGAACAAAGGTAGTCCTTCCGAAAAGGTACAATGCTTATTAGTAAGATTAACGTAGATAAAAAGAATCTTTCCATACATTACTTTAATAATCTGATCTTATTGAAATGTTTCTTACTTGAAACATTTATATGATGTAAGGATGTGTTTGGTTCTCTTACTTTAATTTTCAAGTTTCTTTTCTATTTTCTCACGTACCAATGTATGAAAAAAAAATCAGATTTTTTTATTAATAATAATGATTGAAACTACAACAATACCTTCTACTATATGGTTTTGCTTCTTTTCCAAAAAAAAATAAAAAGCCATGCAATTGAGTCAATCGAGTTATACAAATAAAAGCCACAATTTAGAAAGTTAAAACAATCAACTGAGTCAACTCAGTTACACAAAAAATAACCATATGAAGTATTAGTAACAAAACTTTGACAAATTTTAGTTACAAAGTAGAATATGTTAAGAAGTAATTTGTAATTCATAGAAATTAGAAGCTATAATCAGAATCTGGCAAAAGTAAGGGAACAAATGCAGTATAAGCATGCTTAAAATGTTGGTTTACTTGATAGTTAAAAGAATAGAGTTTAAAGTCCAGTTAATTTTGTACTCCTAAATGTATCCAGCAAGAATATAAGTTGGCAATCACTACAACTTACAATGTCGATTTAGAAAGACTATAAATTGGTGACTCATGTACTTTGACAATGAAAGAATAGAATGAAGAACTCTTTTGCTGCACTTTAATGTTTTCTTTCTCATAACTCAAAATTTGTCTTCCACCCTTATAAATTTTTTATATTAAATCCACAGGCTTATTTCAACTACTATCAAAATATATCCTCTTACAACAACAAAACCAAAGACTAAAATCAAAATATGGCCAACAACAATGGTAATGCATCCAACTTCAACTATGCTCAAACTCTCATGCTTATCTTTAATGGAAAGAGTTATGATTTTTAGAGCATTCAAATAAAGACACTCTTGATTTCACAAGATTTGTGGGATATAGAGAAAGAAGGCTATGAAGCTTTAGCAAATCCACAAGAGCTATCAACATGGATAGTAGCCATGAAGAAACAATACAAGCAAAACTTTTAGAAAGATGCAAAGGCCTTGTTGTTCATCCAACAAAGGGTAAGTAAAATAGTTTTTCCTAGAATAAGGGGAGCAAAAAAAGCAAAGACGCATGGGGAATTCTAAAAAAAATAGTTTTGAGGTCAAGAAAATGTAATCTTTATTAAACTTTGAAACTTGTTGAGAGAATTTGATAACTTAAGCATGAAAGACAATTAAAATGTTCAACAATTTTGTTCCAAAGTTTCTAAGTTATAAATCAAATTAGAAGGTATGGAGATACAATAAAAGATAAGAAGATTGATGAAAACAAGTCTACCACAAAGGCTTGACCATGTTGTTGCAACTATAGATGAATCTAAAGATAGAGCAACATTAACTTTGGATGAATTGAATGGTTCACTTGAAGCTCATGAAAAAAGAATAAGTAGATTTACACACCAAATTTGGAGCAAGCCTTTCATTCAATGGTCAATATGGTAGAAAAGAAAAGTCCAAAATCAGAATTTGAAAATAAAGGAAGCAACTTAACTTTAAAAGGCACAGGTCATGGCATAAAGCAATTCTTTAGAGCACAAGGTAAGGGTCGAGGTAATGATAATGACCAACAAAATATCGAAAACAACTCTCAATGCAAAATTTGCAAAAAGTTTGGTCATGAAATCAAAGAGTGTCATTTTTTATGTAAAAGATACAAAAATCCAAATCACTCTAAAAAAAATTACTGGTACAATAATGAACAAAAAATTGAAGCTAACTACTTTGGAGAAAATGAAGCAAAATTTTCAGAAGTTGATAAAGCAAATGAGATAGTATTTTCTAGCATAAGTGTTCAACAAGATACTGAAGACAAATGGTATATTGATAGTGCTTGCAATAATCATATGACTGGAAGTGAAAAAACCTTTGTACAAATTGATAAAAGTTGGCATAATATTAAAGAAAAACCCTTAAACTATTCAAACAAATTCAAATAAGCCCTTATATTTTTGTTGCATTTTGTCAAGCCCTTGTATTCTTATTTTGAGCCAAGAAAGCCCTTATTTTTTTGAGTCAAATAAGCTCTTATGACTAATGATTGACTTAGTCAAAATGTCATTTGTCATTCTATGCTGCATAGCGTTAACATAACATGCTAACATATCATAATTGATGATGATGTGGCAAGTTGACATATCATAATTGATGATGACATGACATGTTAATTTGGCATAATAACATGATCATGTGGTATTTTTCACTTTTCACATCAACGTCATGTTAGTGCCATGTGAATATAAAACGACGAGTGATATTTTGACTAATGGCAATTAGTCAATCATTACTAAAAAGGCTTATTTGATCCAAAATAAAAGTATAGGGACTTGATTGAATGTAATAAAAAAATAAAGGTTTATTTGAATTTTCTTGAATAGTTTAGGGGTGTTTTTGAACATTATGCCATAAAAGTTTCTCTTCCAAAGTGACGTTTAGAGATGACAAACTCCATGATATCAAAGGCAAGTAGTAGCAATAAATTTGAAAGAAGGTAATTCTAAACTCATACAAGATATGATTTTTGTTCGTAACTTAACTTAGAACTAGCTAGGTGTTGGGTAGCTACTTTGCAAAAAATATTTGCTTATTTTTTATGAACATGAATGCATAATCAAGGATAATAAGAAGAATCTCAAAGTGGCAAAGAGAAAATAAATGCAAATATTGTCTTTCCTATTATTATGTCATTAAGTGAGAAAATTACCTTCTAAAGTAAAACTACATATAAGTCATATTTATGGCACTTGAGATATGGGCACCTTAACTGTAAAGGTCTAAAACTACTTAAAGATAAAAATATGGTGCTTGCTTTTCCATTTATTGCACCATTTAATAAAGTATGTCAAGGATGCATCATGTAATAATGCACAAACTTCCTTTTCCAAAATCTTCATGGAGAGCTGATGTGTGCATCAAATACATATATTTAATGGGAGATTAAATATCTAATTCGGCTAAGTTAGTCTAGATTTAAGATCAGATTTAGGTATTTTTAGTTATTTTAGTAGTTTAGTTTAATTTATTTTTGAATGTTTATTTTAAGTTAATAATGTTAGTTTTGTGTTATATATATTTATTTTTATGTTTCGTAGAAGTCGGATCAAAAATCATTTCAATTGGTGAAGAAAGGCACATAATGGACTGTTGCTTTATTTGCATATATTTTAGTTTTTCAAGCATATCTCCTATTACAGTAGTCCAAATGACATGATTTTGAGACCATTAGAAAGCTAAGAGGTAAGGCTACAACTTTTATGTTTATCAGTTTGACAAGTTCTAATCAGAAGGTAGTCAAAATCTTTATCAAAGTGAAAGTATTGTACTAAAAGAACAAAATTGAGACAGAACCTTTGAGAGTCGCGACTCTGGAAAATGAGAGCTGTGGCACTCAACGTATTTTCAAAAAATAACAAGCTTATAGGATTTTGGAAGCTAGGGCTTTTGAAGGCTATTTAAGGGGCCTTTTTCAAAGGTTTCTAGGAGGAGGCAACAAGCAATTTCTTTAGAGAAAAGAAGCCAAAAACAAAGCAAGAGAATTGGAGGGAGAATCAAGATCATAAGGCTTCAACTAATAGTTTTTTCTCTCTATTTTTGTGTTTTTCTTATGTTCTTTGACTTGGATTAATGGTTAATTTTCTTTGGATGAAGTTTTTATTAAATATTATGAACTAAACTATTTTTCTAGGATTGCAATTGAACTCACATGTAATCTAAATTTTTAATTTCTTTCTTGCTTATCTTTAATGGGATTTGAATTGTTTATTCAAATTTGTTTTTAATGCTTTTAATTGCCTGATCACCAATTAAATTGATCTAGGAACCTAAACAAACTGAGAAAAGGGAGTTTAGTGTAGATTAAGATTGGGATAGCATATGATCATATTAATTGATTTGTATATAGGATAGGAATACACCTATATGTCATATGTAGCCAGATTAGAGGGTGAACTTAATAAGTCTATTTTAATTTCAATTGACATAGGGATATATTGTTTTGATTAAAATATATATTTTATAAGACAAGTAGGGAGACCTTTATAAATAATTAAGGACTCTAAGTTAGCAATTCAACCCATTGAAATAAGTTAAGGAAGAGAGGTAAGATTTAAATGAAGTGTGAGAGATATTGTAATCCTAGGCTTGATTAATTTATTTTTTACCTAATTATCTTTTTACTTTAATTTTTAATTAAATTAGTTTTAGTTGAGTAATTTTTAGTTTAATTAGAATTTACATTTTAACTATTTGAATAAAACTAAATTGTTTACTTGAGTTAGTGCATGCAAATATATGTGGACCAATAAGAATTGTGTCTCTCAACAATAACAAATACTTTATTCTCTTTGTTGATGATTTTACAATGAAGATGTGGGTTTATTTCTTGAAGCAGAAATCATAAGCCTTCTCAATCTTTTGTCAATTTAAGGCAATGGTTGAAAAAGAGAGTGGAAAACTTTGAAGATCCTAAGGACAGATCATTGGGGTGAGTTTCTATCAACAACTTTTTAGAATTATTGCAAGGAAAAAGAAATAAAAAGGCAACTTACTGTGAAATTCAATCCTTTAACAAAATGAAGTGGTGGAGTGGAAAAATCCCACAATAATAAAGATGGCCAGAAGTATGCTCAATGGCAAAGGTCTTAAAAAAGAGCTATAAGAAAAAACAATGAAGACCACTATATTCATTCTTAATCAATCACCAATTAAAGCAATCTAGAACAAAACTTCATATGAAGCTTGGTACAGATGTAGACCACAAGTGAATCATTTTAAAGTCATTGACTACATTGGATACTCACATGTACCTTCACAACATAGAGAAAAATTTAATAAGGAAAAAAATATTTATTTGTTGGATATATTGATAAGTCTAAAAGATGACAAGTTGCTTAATCAAAGAATAATAATCTCATAATCTCTAAAGACGCTAATCTTTGACAAAGTTGCAATTGGGGATTCAAAGGAAAATAATTTTTTATCAAAAAGTGTTGCACTTTCTTGAACCAACCACAACCTTTGAAGATAAGGACTTTTCAATAAATTCAAGTCCATCAAAACCTTCAAGCTCACATGTAAGGGTCGTATCTGAATCTCCACCAAGAAAGGAAAGTTCTTTAAGAGAAATTTATGGATCTTGTGATGTAGCATTTTTTTTGTTGTGAACCACAAAGTTTGAGGAAGCTGCAAAAGAAGCACATTGGATTAAAGCCATGAATGAAGAACTTACTAGTATTGAAAAGAACCAAACATAAGCATGGGCAGATTTGTCAAAAGAAAAAGAAGTTGTTGGATTAAAATGGGTCTATAAGACCAAGTATAAAGAAAATGATAGCATTCAAAAGCATAAAGCGCAACTAGTAGCAAAAGGCTATTCACAGTAGCTTGGTATTGATTTTAATGAAACTTTTGCACCAGTAGTTCGAATGGAAACAATTGGAGCTACTTAGGCATTAAGAACTCAATTATAGTCTGAGGTACACCAACTTAATGTAAAATTTACCTTCCTCAATGGTGAACTTTAAAAAGAGGTCTATGTAAATCAACCTCCTAATTATGTGATGAAAGGTCAAGAGGATAAGGTTTATAAATTGAAGAAAGGATTGTATGGATTAAAACAACAACTTAAAGCCTAGAATAGCAAAATTGACAACCGTCTTTGTCAAAGTGGATTTCAAAAGAGGCAAAGTGAACCATCTCTTTATGTGAAATAGAAAGGTAAGCAACAATTCCTAATCGTTTGTCTAAATGTCGATGACTTAATTTATACTGGGACAGATGTTAGGATGGTGTAGGAATTTAAAGACGCTATGATGAAGGAATATGAGATGATAGAATTGGGTCTCATGAGATATTTCTTGGGCATTCAAGTTCAATAAGCAAAAGTTCAAATCTTTATTTCTCAAGAAAAATATCTTGAAGATTTATTGGAGAAATTCCACATGAACAATTGCAAACCAATTTCCACTCTATTGGTAACAAATGAGAAATTGCAAATGGTGAAACTAAGGTATATGCAAGAATTTACAGAAGTTTAGTTGGTTCTCTAATTTATTTAACACATACATAGCCTGATATTCTCTATCCAGTCAACCTAATATAAAGATTTATGCAAGGGCCAGGTGAAAGGATTTTCCTCTACCCACAAGGAACAAGAAAGCTTGGCATCAAGTATGTAAAGGAAAAGGAAAACAAACTTACAGGTTTCATTGATAGTGATTGGGCAAGTTTTGTTAATGATCAAACGAGCACATCTGGATATTTGTATTGCTTGGGCATAAAACCAACTTCATGATCATCTAAAAGCAAAAAAATTGTAGCAGTACCCTCAGTCGAAGAGGAATATGCTGTAGCAACAAGATGCTGCATGTGAAGCAGTTTCGGTAAGCAGAATTTTTGAAGATCTACAACAGAAAAAAAAAAAAAAAAAGAAGAAGCACCAACAGTCATTTATTGTGACAACATGTTTGTAATTGTCATGACCAGAAATCATGTGTTTCACAGTCATTCAAAGCATATCGAATTGCGGCATCACAATTCATGATCTCGTGGATAAGAACTTCCAAACAAAGGATGCCAAACTTGCTCAGAGCATGCTCGATGATTGCGTTCTCTGCTTATATAGCTTCTTGTAACCTTTTTTATAAATCAATTCCCTCACGCTTCTGAGATTGAGATAACTGTAAGCCACATAAGGATCAACTTTGTTAAGCATCTTCATTGTTTCCTTATTCACTTCAAGACAAACACCATTGAGAATCTATCTTAATCGTAAAAGCTCAACCAGTGTAGTCCACCAAAGCACCATCGCCCACAATGTTACCTTTGTGGTCCCTACTCCCTTGGGCTCCCCGTCTTTGACCCCCATGCAGATCTTGCCATCCAAGGTGGCAAAAATGAGCTTGGAGTGGGTAATCTCAATGCTGGATACCACGTGTGAGAACCAACCAAAGCGGTCGTTGTGGTGGGGGTAAAAAGAGCTAATGAATAAGCGAGTGGCGAGGTCGAAGAAGCGCACGATGCCATCAGTGAAGCCGCAAGTAAAGTGGGTGTCAAAGAGGGAGAGGCAATGTGTCACGGTCCTTAGTAGATGTGAATCTTATATCGTGGAAATAATGCTACTAACAGATTGAGTTATACAATCGCACATCGAAAAAAAACTCTTAACCAGGAATAAGGAAGTCCTAGAAAGAATCATGAACCTTACATCGGCTATGTACTAGAGTGATATTGTAATTATAAAGATTACACCACTTTCAACTGGTGAAGTACCATTTGTGAGACAAAATTGTAAACTTAATAAGTCAAAACGAATAATACCTCACAAGAATTAATATGAACCATGACACAATAGCATGTTAATCCACGTCAAATGGACGAGGTCATGTGAAATGATATCCCAATATAAAAATTGTGAGACTTTTGATGGCAGTGAATGTACCCTTCACACCACATGATGTGCATGCAAATGGTTTGATACATTTTGGTATTTTTTTTATTTGATCATTTTTAAATTGCATAATCAAGTTTGAGATTTTGAAGTAAAGCATTCATTTATAATACTAATGGAATGAAAGTAAAGTACAATCAAAACTTAAAGAGCTAAAGATATTTTACTCAAAAGTTAATCTACCTCATCATGCTATATCATGATCAAAATGCCACATCATCCTAATTAACAACAAATTTTTTAACACAATTATCAATTATATTTGAATTTTCTTTTAATAAAAATGGTAAGGATTATCTTCTTTAAACTTTTCTAAATCTAGCAAACTTAAATAGTAGAAAATCAAATTCCAAACTTCCAGCTAGTAAATAACCATAGAGATACTCGGAAGTATACATACGAACTTAATTAGGTACTTGAGAAAATGCTCATTGGCAACCTTATTTCTTATGAAATAAGATTCACTCAAATCTAGTCAATAAATCAACAAATCAAAGTGCAAACTTGGATTTGTGTTTCCCTTTATTTGGCTTGAAACTCCTTAGATTTGTTTTTCAGCCTTCAATCATAAATCACATATATCAACTTCTAAAACGAAAAAGAAAAAAAAAAAAAAAAAGAGAATAATTTCAAGCCTCAAAAATCAAAAAAAGACTGATTAACTTAAACGAAAAGGCATATTACCATATCAACAATGACTGAAAATGTGATGTGCACCAAATGTCACCAGAAATCCATATAAACCACAAGATATTTTGCATCTTGTTTCAGAAGATGAAATAGGTACTTCACATTGGCATCACAAGAGAAACCACACTCAAGACAAATTGTGAAGACTTCACAACAATTTATCATCCAGCAGTCCTTCATCGTTTTTGGCTCCAATCAGTCAACTGGCTATTCTGAATGATGCCATTCTCGTTCAAGTATTCCACAAACTCATCTATAAGATAAGGCCAAGCACCTTCAGCATCGTAGTTTGATAGTGCAGGGTCTACCGTCTGCATGATAGAAGATACTAAGAGAATCAGTATTTTCATTATCACCACTAATGGCACCACCTCAACATATACTCCACTCCACAACTATATTTCCTGTACCTCTTGACAAAATTTACAGAATGATGCACACTTCTAGTTGACATTTACAAATGCATGTGCTATACCACCTCAAACAAACCCTTGAGAATTACTTTTCTCATAAGGTTAATAAATTGGTTGACATTCACAGCAGCAAGGTGTTAATTACAGACTGCAAAATGGTTTCTTACAAGCTATTCAGTAACCTCAGCCCCAATGCACTTGGAATGAAAAACAAAACAAAAATAAGTTGCCCATCAGAAACTTTTGCATTTGGCACACATTTTGTTCAGTTACAAAACTCGAATTACTTATGTGTAGTTTCCCCACTCTGTCGAGGCATTCTATGAAGACTAGCATCTTTGATATTCAAAACTTCAACACTCCATGCAGTAAAGTCGGCCCCAACCAGACACTTGGTAGAAAACATTTTGACCAGTCACAGAATTCCAATTCACCATCAATCAAGGCATTCCGTGAAAGACTAGCATCTTTTACACCCAAACTTCAACATACCATGTCAGACCACAGATTATGGAACAACATTCCACACGCTCTACTATGATATGGACATGACTGAGTAGTAAAACATTTGCTGGGATCAACTAAGAACCAACAATGACTTTTTTATTTCCATTTGTTTACCCTCTACTCCAACTAGACTTAAAAATGATGAAAGTCCATGTATATCATTATATTGAAAGCTCTCTCTCTCTCTCTCTCTCTCTCTCTCTCTTTCCCCTTTTTCTAGGCAATCAGCATGCGACAAATGATTGGAGCCAGTAATTTCAATAGATGATTACAACAATAAGATCCAACATGTTTCAGCGGCAAGAAAGTAGTAATAGATGGCAGTCTGTCCTACCAATCAACAGCTTCAGCAAGACAGATGATAAGACATTAACAAGACTTGCATGATGAATGGATGAAACATCAATATGATGCAGGGACAAGTATGGAACAGAAGACAAAACAAATAAATGAAGCAAATATTCTCCCCAACAGCTTACTCAGAAGCTCTGTTGCTCATACTCCGCTCTTCACCTCAATGTGCACACTTTTACACGACAAACAGGGGTAAGGATATAAGATCAGTATGGACATAGCATTAAAACATCATACACCCTCTGCCCAATGATTGGTTGTGGTCTCATAAGCAAACCTTGGTTTGCAGTTGCAGATACCTGAAGAGTAAAAGGGGGTGCCAGGGGGCACACAGAGATTGCAATCTTTTGGAGAAAAGAGAAATGATGTGTCATCAGTGCCTTGGCAATGAAATGAAAGGCATCAACTTAATTTCAACCACTGTTTCAGAAGGACAAATGGATCCCAGTACCCCTAACCAGTTTTCAATTAGCATCCTCTGTATCATAGATTTTGAATTTTGACAAGCCAGGATCTTAGATCTATATCCATGTATGACAATTACACCTGAGTTTGGGAAACATAGATGACACTTACACCTGAGTTGGAGCAACATAGTGTGGTGGCACTAAATTTTAATCTAATGTGCAGTTGATAGAATACAGATGATTCCAACTGCATATGCAAGCAGGAATATCCAAGAGGCACCAATATTGAAGCTTTTAACTTACCCTAGCAAACTCCAAAAGTTGAGACCACGTGTCCCTAGAGATTGCTTTGTTATGTCGAGCCTGGTTCAAGTGGCATCAGAGCATAAAATGTAATTAGAAAAACAACTAAAAGTAGAGATTGATACAGAAGAAATACAAGCAACCTCATAAAATTTCATGATATCTGATAAAACTAGACAGGACAAAGGATAGTAGGCGTGCAATTTTATGGAGGTCATCATCAATGCAAACACTGCACCATTTGTGAACGAAATAAATAAATAGCACACCAACTTCCTGATTCTTCTAAATTTTATAGCTATAAGTTCATGCTAAAGATATTCCTACTAAGACAGCCATCAGATATTAATTAAACTTTACGAAAGAATATTAGATCACATTTTGTCACAATTTAAATTTAAACAATGAATATTATACGTTAGAATTATTACCTCAAGTATACAGTTTACTATTGCAGGTCAATTGAAAATGGTTACTTCTGAATTGGAGACTATATCTTTATTGCAGCACATTCCAAAACAGGATTTTTCTAACAAAACTAGGAAGGAAAGAGCACAATATATTTCAAAGGTACCTGTAAGAACTGGCACCAATGGTCAACCAGTGGCCATTGCTTCTCAGCAAACAGCAATTGCCACATACCAATTGCAGTATCCAATGCTAAAGATTTCTGACCCTGAGACAGACAATAAAAGATCAGTACCTGCATACATCAAAACCCTATACATTCCCCAAATTAACATTCTAGTTGAAATTCTGAAAGCATCAAATCTAAAGTCTGAAACTCTTCAATCAATTACCAGCAAATTATCTATCTGCCTAGAGAAAACTTACTATAAAGGATAGTTGACGTATAAAGATAGTATACCTTTTCTTTCGCCCAGCCAAATGCAAAGTTATATATCTCACGAAACTTTTCTGCGCAGTCATAATAAGCAAATATCAAATCCAGTTTCCATCAGCAACAACACAATATGTTTACTTAAAGTCACAACATATTAATAAACCTAACCTATTTGACAAAAGCTAATTCTCTGCATATATCTCTAATAAAAGAAGCTTCTTCTGCCAAATGCAACATGTATGACAAGTTAATAATTTTTTTATTGAATACTGAAAATTACACTCTATGGAGCATTGAACTTACGTTCATCTTTCAGCTCGGAACGCATGAATGACATCCTCTCACGAAACTTCTCCAAAGAATCTATCCTGCCATGAAAAAGTATAACTTTCTGTCAGTGTTATCAACATAGTAGGTCTAATTTACAATCTAATATCATTTCAAGATAGAAAATTAGAAAAAAAAAAAAAAGGACGCAATTGCTCACCCCAGTGCCTGCAACCCAATGAAGAACTCTTGCTTGGAATATTCACACATGGTAGAAGCCTTCATGTGCCATGAAACAACTAACTGCAATTTACTACAGTATCAGCATAATTGTCCACGAAATATTGAAGCCAGATAGCAACAACTTGTAAGACATCTTGTGAAATCTCCTACCATTCTTCTAACTATTTGTGACGATGTCCAAATTTCATTTAATAGTTTCATACAAAATTTAACTTCAAGTACCTCAAAGCTGTCATCATTTTCATCAGTCACCACCATAGGAGTTGGAACAACTAAGCTAGCCAGCATGGATGAAAGAAAAATTCTGAACCCTACCATTCTTACACCTCATTAGCTTTTGCTAAAGCCAAAATTTTGCTGTCACTACACTCTAAATGGAAAATCATTTACATCCAACCATTACTTGATAAATAATTTAGAAAGAGTTGCATCACCATTTGTCAAGACTACTACTATTACAGTATGTAAATTTTGAAACTAATAGTATTCACATTGTGAACAAGCAAAGACAGCGGTTATATACAGTTAAAAGATCAGTGGAAAAGATGGTAAAAGTTGTCTACAATGTCAGTCAGATTCTGAGACCTTTTTACAACAATTTGGAACCCAAGCAAAACATAAGCTAAAGTGGAAAAAAGACATGCAGAAAAATAACAAGTTTTCTTCATATGAATGCCTTTTATCACAAGAGATAGTACTTCAGGTGACAGACATACCATAACAATATCTTGAGGATCCACCTGTCAAAAAATCGAAGGATTCCATGTGTCATTCAAATGATTTATCTATCTTTGAAAAAATAAAAAAGCACAGGAAAGGTATCAAAACTTGTCAGGCATAAAACCGTAATTGACAAAAAAGGCTACCTGGAGGTCATTGCATAGGAGAGTGATACCATCAGCCAGTATCATATCAGTATAGGGATCTGCATAAACCATCGGTGTAAGTATTTTTGATGAAAGGAGTCATACAAGCTACTAAATACAATCAAGGCATTAACATATGAAAGCTAAGCAGCAGATAATAAATTTCTAGATTCCCACCAAAATGAAAATAAGAATATATCAATATCTCTTACCAAGAGAAGTAGTTCAGCAGTATTCTTGTTAATATTCCATCTACAATACTAACTAAAACATAACCACAAAATTAAGGCAATTCTCTATCCCCATCTTTTATAATATTATTTTTTAAGGGCCCAAAAGAAAGCCATACAGCAAGTACAAGATAGGAAGAGAAAAGAAAAGAAAAGCATACCTTTATATCTGTTATAAAGCTCTTCCAAATGTCTAGTATCAGTGTAACTTTTAATCTGAGGCTGGCTGTAGAACACATCAAAAGCTCCTTCAAGATGCCAATCACTGGCCTTCAAAGCTTGAAGAGCAATTTTCTCACTGCAATTATATAATGAAATGAATAAAAATTCATGAAAAAAAGAACTCAAAAAGGAGACCACCCACTAACAAATAAATTGGTTACAGACTGCAAACCCATAATTTTAATACAGTAGCTGTAAAAAAAATGGCATTGGCATCCGCATAAAGATGCAGTGATCACCAAAGTAGTATTACAAACAGGCTAAAGTAATCAAGACACAGCAGCAACATAATGGATCAAAAGTCAAACATCTATCTGTTTTCCAGAAGCATGTCTTCAGTGTTAGGTTTAGCTAATTTTCACATTAACATCATTCTCGTTTATCATTATTCACTATGGTGATTGTAAAGCCAATACACTGCAGCTCTTGGGAGCACCAAAAGCCCCTTGTGGGCAGAAGCCACTGTCAAGGAATCAAGGACATCACTGGAGATTAGGCTTTCATTCATTTTAGATGCTAAGACAAGAATTGAAGAAATACCAACAAGGCTATTTTATGACAAAAAGATCACCTTCTTGACTTTTTTTCATTGTATACATTTTCACTTTTGTTTTTACTATTCATTCTCTTACCTCCTTATTTTATCTGATACATCAAAATTCTTAATAATTTGTTAATCGTACAACAAAAATGATGCCACAAGAACCTCACATCCAATTTCTCTAAAGAAAGTATGGTAACCTGTTTTATTAATTTTCCCTTGACAAAAATTCTTCGAAATGAATGGCATTATTTTTTGGGTAAATTCCACATAGACCCCTTGTGGTATGACATTTTCTCACATAACACCTAGGGTACATTTTTTCCTAAATAAAACCTTGTATTTTACTAATGTTCTCACAGGGGTAACAGTGTTGAATTTTCACCAAAAACAGACAACAAGACTCTTATAAGTTACACTGAAAAGACAAAACCATTATATCTAAAAGTCTTATTTCTTGGATTTGAACCCTAAATTCCCAAATCCTTCTCCAAAGAGAGAGGAAGAGGATTGAACCTACTAAAACGTCTAGAGAGAATCGGTCCAAAACTGAGAAAAAAATCAGAAAAAGACAAGCAGAGGCTTTCTTGCAACAGAAGAATATAAAAGTTTTGGTGTTTGCAAAAGGAAATAAAAACATTATTGAAAGACATATAAAAGTAAAATAGTCAACAGTTAATTTGAAATGGAGGGGTAAAATATGATAGCGGGAATGGATCGAAGATTTCTAATTCATTGTACTTTAAGTTGCTTTCCTTTTGCATTTTGCAGGAATTTGAAACATTCTTTAGACAAGTAAAGGTGTTGACAGAAAAGGTGAAGGACAAGTTATTGGCTCTAAGAAACCAATTAGAAAAAATCCTCCTGAACAAATCTCTATGCCGCCTTGGACTATCATACCACTTTGAGAATGAGACTGAAGAGCAATTAAGATACCTTTTTATTTCATTATCTAAACTTATTGATGATAAAAACTATGACTTCTAGAGAGAGAATCGATATAAATCCCTTATATTTAAAACCTTTAGTCCATTGAGAACATTTTTAATTACTAACATACAATGAAGAATGCTAGCTAATCCAATATTGGATTTTGTATCAGATGTGTTTAACAAGTTTAAGGACGGTCATGGTGAGTTCATGGAAGTCTTAGCTAGGGATGTCAAGCGCATTGTCAGCTTGTATGAAGCTAGCCAATTCAGAATAAATGGTGAGAAAATTTTAGATGAAGCCCTTGCTTTAACAACAAAGCACTTAGAGTCCTTAGCGTACCAATCAAGTCCCCACCTTGGACTAATTTTTTCTATTGCAAGTAAACCAACGCTTGTCTTTTTCTGATTATTTTTCTCTGTTTGGATTGATTCTCTCCTTAGAAGTTTCAATAGGTTCAATCCTCTTTCTCTTTGGAGAAGAATTTGGGAATTTAGGGTTAAATCCAAAAAATAAGACTTCAAAGATTTTATTGGGTTTTTAGTGAAATTTATAAGGATGTTATTGCCTTTTATATGAAAATTTAACACTAAGTAGTAATAAAGCACAAGGTTTTGTTTGGCAAAAAAAAAAAAACCCCAAGGCGTTATGTGAGAAAATGTCATACCACATGGGTCTATGTGAAGTTTACCTTTTTTTTTTTTCTCTTTTTGATAGCCAAATGAATTTATTGCCCGAGTGTTTTGGTGCATATGAAAATGCTTCCTTAGCAAGTAGCATACACTAGTGGCAATAGCAATCATTAGCAATTCCACAAAGTAGTTATTGTTGTTGCATGGACTCAGAACTTTATGGTGCCTTACCTATGTCAACACATACAAACAGGTGGGGGTATGAGATCTTCATTTGACACAACACCTGATATTAGGACTCAACTTATTCACATGAAGGAGATCTAAAAACTAAAAATAAGAAAAGATATGGAGGTTGGAAAGAGATCATTAGGTCAATGTTTTTTCATAATGCTATCACTATCGTTCAGAGATGGGGTTCTCAAACCTCTATCAAATAGTGGGTTGGCTCCAAATATGGAAGGAAAAAAAAAAGGCTCAACCACAAGTTCACATCCTTCCTTTTCCAGGCAGAGAAAGGTATGGTGGGAGGGACTTCAAGTTTGTGTAACTAGAAGAAAGAAAAGGTAGATTAGAGTTTTCTTTTCATTCCAACTAGGGCTTGAAAAAGTGGTTGACCATCGGGCTAATAAATCCATTTCGATAAGTTCTATATTTCCTTGAAAACTAAAAACTAAAGGATAATGTCATAGTCCAACTAAAAAAAATAGGTTTGTTGGGGATGGAAATGGGTATATATTTAGTGGGTATCTTACCTTACCCGAACCGAAATAACAAGGTTCAATTACCCTATAAATGAGTATGGGTAGCATTTGAATACTAGATATACTACCCGTGTCGGGTTAGGGAACTAGCAAATGCCATTGGGTCCTGGTTACCTGAACCCATATAGGGGTAAAATTATATTGTAATATATTCATTATATTTTATTCTTTCTTTTCTTTCTTTAATAACACTATTACACTTCCATTCTCTTGTTTCTTTATTATTTTGGAAGATTCTCCATCTTCATTTCCTCATCTCTAATCTCTCTCCTTGCATTGTTTCCTTGTGCTGCCACCAGCCCATAACCATCACCAAGCACACATACCAAAGCACTATAACAGCTTTGATTTTACTCTTTTGTCATATCCAACTTCTTTTTCCATTTTCCCATTCTTATCTTCTTCATTCTATTTCTTTCTGCAATATATGAACCTTAGATCTGCATGTTATCCCCATATTTAAATATATTTTGTATTTCTCATGGTGATTGATCTGATATTTTTTATGGTCGTTAGAGATTTTTTAAATGGTATTCTTTAGATTGTCAAAGTTTTCTCTAGATCTAAAACTAAATTTGAGTTTTGGAAGAGATATTTCTTGATTTGGATTATGACATTAGCAAGTTTGGGTTGTAAACAAGTAACAGCTAACAAGTTTATAACCGGACGTGTATTAAGATGCTCTTTTAAACGGGTTCAGATTTCTCAATTTTTTTAATTGGGTTTGGGTACAGCAAAAATAACAAGTAACAATCTGTTGCTATCCCTCATGTTTACATATATTGGGCTCTGTCCTAGCTGATGATTACACAAATTCCAACTTCAATTTATAGGTTTGAGATAATTAAAAAATATATATTTAATGGTTTTTTGATGGAACAAAACTATTAAATTAATACTAGTTAAAATGAATTTGATTGAGGAAAAGATTTTAAATTCTTTATTTTGGTTTTTTGGTCAAGACAAAAGTAAAAAGAAATTTATTTCTATCAGGTATTCTATTTATACATTTTTCTGACATTTTTTACAAGGCATATCCACGTAGTATCCTATTGTTACACTCTTTTTAGTCAACTCGGCAAGTTCGAAGTAGAAGGTGAGTAGGACATATCGACATATACCCACGTCAAACATCCAAACCTGAATCCATGTAACTTAATTTCTGGCTAGTCACGCATTGCTGCAAGCAGCTCAACACGTAACAACTGACAACTAATAAATAGTTTCTAGAGCCCAATCTTCATGGTCAAGTTTGATGATAGTGTTCAAATCATGGTTGTTGAAACTTGCAGGCTGTTTTTTCAACTGGTTTTATAGTTGATAGATGGTGATCATGCATGCTTGTTCCAGAGTATGATTTCTGGTTTCAACATTCTATTCTCCAAAATCCAAGCGAAGTTTTTGGTTCCTAGAAAAACTTTCTAGTAACTTGACTCCTTTGAGAAAATGAAACACCATAAAGTGTTTAAGTGTCTTCTAATAAGCTACTTTTCCGCAACCTAACCGAACTTTAAAGGACGCAAGTTGAATTTAAGACACTAGTAATTGATCATTCAAGATTGCAAGTGAACATATAAAATCATCAAAACAAAACAATTAAAAATGGAAATCAAATAACGCAAACAAACATTAAGTAACTCATCGATGTTTGGCTTGAAAATATTGATAGATAAGAGACAAAATTTTCATTTTAGTCAAATGACGGTCTCTTACATTACATTTGGAGTCAACTTAGGAAGGGAAGCAAAAGGAAATGAAAGGAAAGGAAAAAAGGAGTTTTAAAAGTAAGGAAAGGATACACAATTCCCTTGTTTGGATAGCTACTAATGAGGAAGGGAAAGGATATATATTGTACCATTTATACCCTTTTTAATATACGTTTCCATGAATCAGGTGATCGGTCTTGCCATTAATTCCTAAAACTCAATTATTATTATTATCAATCTTGCCATTGATCTTTAACTAAAATAAAGTAATATGTTCAGTAACAAAAAAGTCATTACAATCATTTTTTTGTAAAAAATTCTTGAAATCAAATAACACATGACCAATTAGAACAAATCATGCCTAGAGTTAAAAACTACTAAAATGCTCAGTTAAGCAAAAAAGCACATTCCCAAAGATAATAACAAGAAACATATGGTGTGCTAGCGTTTAATTCTAACCATTGTTTTAAACAAAAAGCTTTCTAGTTTTACGTTAAAAGGTCAAAATGAAAAAGCTGTTGATGTGAGAAGATGATTAGGAGAGGCCAAATGAGGGTTTATGAGAAGCTACAAGAAAGCCAATTGGGCAGTAGACGAGGAGTACAAGACTACTCAGAGGAAATGGCTGGTCTGAATGGGAGATTTCAAATGGCTTTGTTTGAATATTGAAGAAATAATGAGGGGATTTTAGTCATTTCAAAATAAAAGGAAATTTTATTATTTCATTTTCCCCTCTTCTCCCCAGATTTGGCATATCAAAAAAAAGGGCAATTTAGGGGAAAAGAAGCGGTGCTCAGTACCCCTTCCTTTCCTTTATTTTAGTTGAAATGGTAGCCAAACAAGGGAAGGGTTTCTCACCTTCTGCTCCTTACCTTTCCATTCCATCCCCTCCCCTCCCTCATCTCATGACTGGATAAAATAACAATAATATGTTGAATTTAGTTTTGCAACTAATAATCAACAAGAATAAGGGGACATAACCCACACCTATGGTACTTACAGTATGTACAGACTAGACAAGGGGAAAAAGTACATTAAATGTAAAAGAAATTCTTGGTATATATGATATGGTAGGTATTGAAGCAATCTGAAGCAGTTCAAGTTTTAGAAAGTAAGTAAAGGTAAGAACAAATTTATATTAAAAAGTGGCTATAATTAACAGGTAGAGGGGTTTTATATGTTTTAGAAACTGCAGTGCTTAGCAGGAGAATGGTGTATAAAAGTGGATGCAATATAGAACAGCATATATATACACATGCGTGTGCACGGCAGCTCCCTAAGGATTATATACACACAACACAACACACACACAGAGACAGACATGCGTGTATGTATGTATGAATAAAACTCCTTTTAGATTAAAATGTAATTTAAAATTCAAGTAGATACAATGGTTTGGCTTGAGAGGTAATATAGAAAAGTTAATAAACTTTCTTATTATGAGCATAACTAGAAAGAGATACGAGCATAGTGACAGACTAATAAATAAGTTAATTAAAAGTAATTAAGTTAATTTCAACTCATTCCAATTAATTGACTCCATCATGACCCAAGACAACACTAGAAATAACCTTAGATTCCTACCATTTAGCAAAGACAACATTCTAAAACCATTTTGTTCCAGTGATGATCTCAACAGTGTTTGTCACGTTTTTCACACTGACACTATTTGTGGCAACTAAAATACATATTTGAATTAAGAAAATGTATTTTTAACATTTTAAGGAAACTCCAACTCTTCATTGGTCAACTCATTATGCTAAAAGATAAAGCAAGTGACAGAGTGACACAATCGCAGTGGGTTTCTGAGAGACAGGCAGATGGGCTCAAGCCAAGTTTTCATCAATCTGATTCATCACTGGCAGCTGCCTATACATCTATCAAAAGGCATACCAAGCTGACTATGACGGGCTCATTTGGAACTTATACAGTCATTAATAGTTAACGTCCTATTTTTAAGTTCTCTGGTCAAACTTTTCATTGTTGTAGGCAATTAATCTATCCTTCCACTATCCTCTTAATTCTTTAAATGTCTATAATACATTTATTTTAAACATTGCTCATAAATTTTTCTTCCAGCCCATTTTCAAACTACTTCTACATTCACAATAATTTTGAAAGTAAACCCCAGAAGTACCCAAATTTTAACACTGAAAAGACAAATGAATATCAGGTTACCTCGCTCCAGTTATTGTCATGAACTGCTGGACTTTGTCCCGATGCCCTCTGCCCAGTTTGTGCTGTTAAGAAGAACAAAACCAGATTACATTACATAAGCTAGAAATGTTATCACACACTATGCATATGTAGTTAAATAGTTTTACAAAAGATGATTTTACATTTTATCTGTAAGGATTAACATCTTCTGTAATGAAGAAAAAATTAATAAGAGATAACAGTTTAAAAAATTGGGAAAATAAGGTTGTTTAGCGAGTTGGGTATATTTCCAAGTCAAGGCTAAATATTTAAATATTTAAATAAATAATTCCGAGTTGGAGTGACACCAACTATGCAATTGGCATTATATATTACTATAGAACAGAAATAGAAGAAAACAGGTGCAAATCCCTCGACAACAGTCAAAAAGAATTTAGTACAGATCAACACAATCTAAAACAGAGAAGAGAACACTGAGTGATGATTTTTCTCCCTTCTTTCTTTTTGTTCTTTTTTTTTTTTCTATTTCAGCAAAAACCCAATCTTTGTTTCAGTTAGTTTCCTCAATTATCGTTCTCCAGAACTCAATTCCCTTCAATTTTTCAACCGTAAAAGTTATGTGAGTACAAGATAAATCTATATCTGCAATAACCCAGAAGCAGAATTTGAGCAGAATTTACAGAGCTAGTAACATCTGCACCAACAACAATTTCCATATAAAAGGCAGAAATCAAACATAAACAACACACCAAAATCTTTCTTTAAAAAAAAAAAAGGAAAAGACAGAACTAACCATTTTGGAGTATATTGTGGAAAATGAATAAAAACCCTAAAAGCGTCGAAACAGAAAGAGAAAGAGAGAGTCAAACAGATCTTGGATGAAGCGCTAGAGAGAGGAGGAGGAGGAAGAATTGATAAGGTTTGGTTTCAGTCTCCGGTCTAACCTCTTCTTCTTCTCCTTTTTCTCTCTCTCTCTCTCAGGTGAAAACTCTCTCTTTCTCTTTAGAAATGGAGGGGATTTGCAGGGGCTAATGAGCAGACCCCAGAGCGAAAAGAAGAAAGGGGAGTGGAAAGGAGTGGCTTTTAGTTTTATGCTGGAGCAAATTGTTGTCGAGCTATTGGTTTTGGGAGTTTGGTCCGTAACTCTGCTCATGTTATGTCACGGTGTGTCCTGTCTCGTGACATTGTCAATTTTGCTGCCCCACTCTTTCCTATGACCAGTTAGTCATAGAGTGCTTATCCATACCCAAACCTTCCCGAATCTTTTTTTTTTTTTCTTTTTTTACCTTCGGGAATCTATTCCATTCTTTTAAGTAATCACTTTCAGAACAATTTATATCTCTATTTAATTATTACTTAAAAATAAATAAAAATAAATTTTTGCGACATAATATATGTGATAACAATTCTAACTTATTAGAATAGTATCTAAAGTATATTTGATCGCAATAAATACGATGATATCATAGTTATTTTATATAATTTAGTGTGAATTTCTCTTACAGTACATTTGGTTCGCGGAATAGGTAGGAATGGAATAGAATTGATATTATGTAGAAATATAATAAAGTGTAAATAAAATAAACTAGTTATTACTTTATTTGGTATTGTGAATGGAATAGAACAGGAATTACTATTATGACTTATTGTAGTGTTTGGTTGATAAAAATATGATTGGAATAAAAAAGGAATATGTGATAAAAAGATAAAAATACCCTTAACCATATTAACAATTATTTTCATAAAAAAATAAAATTATCCTTATTATCATTTAAATACACAATTATCCCAAAAGATAATTATCCATCATAATTATATTTTCTCCCAATTACTAAAAATAATTATAATTTAGTCACATATTTTTATAAATGGATAATTATTTAAAAATATAGTTTAATTATATTATATTTTATCCATCATAATCAATTAAATTTGTGTATAGATTTTTTTTTTTAGCCAATTCTTCATATATTATGAATCATTTTCAAAATATTGTTTAGAAAAAATATCAAAGAAGAAATATTTGAAAAAAAATGAAAATACTAGTAGAAATAGAAAATCATGTTTTTTGTATATATTAAATAGAAAATTATATCTTTGAAATTAAAAAGATAGTCTTCCTTTTTTTAAAAAAAAAAATAAGATATGTCTTTTGATATATGAAATATAAAATCATATCTAGTTAAAACTAAATGATGGCCTTCAATTTTTTTCCAAAACAATATCTTTGTTTTTCAGATAAACTAAAAATAAACAGGCCAAATAAACACCCCTTGTGCCCAACCACTTTTCATTATTTTTCATCCGAAAAAGTTCCCATTATTTCCTAGCAACTAGACTAAGGACAACATAGCTACAGTGATTTATATTGAAGATAAAAAAAATTACAATTCAAAATCCTTGAGCATTGTGGCAACTCATCCATAAAATTCAATTGTACACCTAGCACATATCTCATTAAACAACTAAGAGAGCACAGCCATTACATCAGAAGCTCTTAGAGCAATATAGTTAGTACCATCACTGCCCTTGAAGTCATTCCCTGCATACTTAGAGTAAAGGATAGTGTGTCTTGGGGCAACTGACAATGGCTTCTTGTTACCTTCCTCATCCAAAGTACCAGGTCCAACTGCAATCACCTGTTTCATTCAATGCAGGGTATTAGTAACACATTTTGCACCGTAGCAAAAAGCTATATGCCCTTTCCCATAAAATTATAACAGTTTTCTCACCGAGCCAATGGAGGGTTTTTCCTTGGTTGCCTCTGTCAGCAACAAACCTCTAGCAGTTTTCTCCTCAGCTTCAGCAACCTGCAATCAACATTCACACACAACACTGAGTTTCTCAAAGTCCATATACCCACAGTTGTGTCTGTAACATGAGATTGCCTTACAAAAATTCTCCCTTACAACCATGGACCTAACAACCTCGAATGAAGAAGCTACCGTTTTCAGCTTAACAGCAGCTTCAAAATGAGGGAATGAATTTGGGGGCTTGTATATATATAATCAACAAATCAAAAAAATTCAAACAACAAGTGCCCAAAATTTCAACAACTTAGAAAGAAAATTCATCAAAATCACAATTAAATCATATTTACTAACAATAAAAACCCTAGAGTGAGATCTATTAATAATAATCACAATTAATCACAACAATTAAATTAAAATGTTGTTGCCTGAAGGATTTGAAGCAACTACCTCGACTATGGACGGCGGAGAGAGAGGGGAAGACGGGTGAGAGCGGCTGAGAGAGAGGGGCAGACCCACGGGTGAAAGCGGTTGAGAGAAAGGGGAAGACCCACCGCTGAGAGAGAGGAGGACGACCAGCTGAGAGAGGAGATGAAGACAAGGGAAGGACGGTTGGCTGAGAGAGGAGATGAACACGGAGGAAGGGTGGCTGACAGAGAAAAAGAAGACGGTCGGTTGAGAGAGAAGAGGCTTTTCAGGGGAAGGCTGAAACTGTTGAGGAAGATGGGGGAAGGAGGAAGAGAGAGAAAAAAAATTACTTTTTATATGGGATAAAGCGGTGATTTTATTAAACAGTTGAGTGTATTTTAGTCAAATTACAATTTAAACTTATTCTTCCGGTCACGGAATAGATAATACCGGGGGGTAGGTATTAGCCATTCCCACCCTAAAGCCATATTTGAGGAATTTATATTCCTCCGGAATACCTATTACGCCTCCTTGTTTGGCAACCAAACAAGGGAAACGGAATGGCATGGGAATAGAGGGGGAATAGCATAATTATTCCCCCAACCAAACGCGTTGTTATATTCTGTTTTGTAAAACTTTTTTCTTGTGACATGTGGTTAGCTGAAGA